>NC_089848.1:87587721-88205534 GCF_035609145.1 Eleutherodactylus coqui | reverse complement strand
GACAGGTTCCCTGGTGTCCTGGGAGGTATTTCTTATATTTACCCGACTCTCCTATCCAGCCCTATCAACCTTGAAAGTCATCGCGAGCCATGCAATCAAAACACTGGCTGCATGTTGTGTGCGCAGTACACACTCCCATTGATTGCTATGGAAGTGTGCACGCATCAGCGGTCTACCTGCATGGTCCATGCTGACTCTTGGGGGTGACTGTGCTAAATCGGAGAGCCGGGTAAGTATAGGAAATACCTCTCCAGACTGCAGAGAACCTGCAATATGAGCATCATAACTTAGTTTATGGTGTTCATATCTGGTGACAGTTTCCCTTGTAATTTTTTTTTAATTTTACTAGTAATTTACTCATTGTCAAATGAACAACTCTGTGTCCAAACACCGAATGAAGCAGCTCTTTCTATCTCACTCACAGCAGGAAATCTCAGCACACTCTGAAGCACCAAGCAGCAGCTAAGGCCTACACCCCAGCACCCTCAGGTTCCTTACCAACTCAAGCAAACTGAAGAAGCTGACACCAGCTAACATAGCATTTTAACTATTGTAATTATCACATATGTATCATACAAATCTGGAGTTTATAGCGCCAGAGCCGATGAATATTCATCGGCCTTGTATGACATAGCATATAGTAAAATGACTTTAGTAGAGTGCTTCTAAAGTGCCAGGAGGTTGTACTGAATTAAGACTTCTTATTTCCCCTACAGCCGGTGTTATATGCAATAAATGGGCCCATTTGGGGGACGGGCATGCCACATTCACCTAAAAATGAGAAAAGGTTTACCAGTTTCAACCTATTATGTTAAAAAAAATAATAATAATATTTCTGTTATTGCTTGAAAGTGAGATTTAATGACTTAAGCTCAAAATTCAAGAAAACTAAAGTTCCCATCCCAATGACACTTAGGATACCTTGATTTTCATATTTCTGTGGGAAGTGGTAAAAAAAAATAAAAAAAAAATTTAATTTTACATTTCCTGTTTAACCACAAAAACTGTGATGTCATACCAAATGTACAAAAATGTTTGACCGTTACGCCATAAACCCTGTTCCGTGTTTCGTTTGCCATATTTTGAAATCATGTCTTAAGGTGGTCAGTCAGAGGGGCGTTCACTTTTGCAATAAAGATATTAAAAAATATATATGTTGATAAGGCTCTTTGATTCCATTTTGAATCAAGTAGTCATGCCCATTCCACAATGAAGATGAAAGAGGAATGAGTGAATTCATTTTCATTCATCGGGGCTAAGTCATTGAGATCATGGACATATTTTTTTTGAGCCATTTCGCAACTTTTTTTTTTTTTTTTTTTTACATTTTAGTTTTATCAGTTTCACCTTTTATTACAATTGATACAGTATCTGAAAGAATGTCATTCGGTCACTCAGCACATTTTCACTTTACCTGCATACAATGGAAGCAGCCATTCTGTTGGCCAAATGCAAGATTCACTAGAATCCAACTGTTGATGGATTGGAAGGATTGAAGGCAAACTTTCTCTTTATTTAAAGGGTATGTAGACTTTTGCAAGAATTTATATATTGCACCAACCTACCCAAAATCCAAAAAATAAATGCTAGTGTGCAAGTTGTCAGAAAATACCTTCTTGTTTAAATGACTTTATGTTACACATACATTTTACACGTTTTTGGTGTTTTATCTAATTTTCCAGATCACTATCTATATATTTTTCTTTAAATCCTGCAGTTTTCACACTGACCGCTGAGTCTCATTGTTATGCATACATCGGGACTGCTGGAGCCAACTTCTCTCACCTCCTCTGGTGGCAGACATTGCTTTCCCCTCCAGAAATAAGCAACGTGGATGTCAGCATTCCAAGGTGCAACATTTATTTCAGTTCAGACATACACAAGGAAACATTTTTGGACAGTGATTGAGCCTTTTTGAAGCAGGTGCAGCATGAAGGGTCATTGGCTAGCACAGTTGCCTTGCAGCACTAGGGTCCTGGATTCAAATTCAACCAAGGGCAACATCTTCATGGGCTTGAAAAAGGCTGAATTGCTGGACTGAAACTTTGCCCTGTGTGTTTGACATAAAGTTTGCACATAGGAATGCTGAAATCCACATTGCTTATTTCTGTGGACTTGATTCATGGATGAAATTGGTCCTAATCATCCAGGACAGTCTGCTGCATTTCTTTAGTTTGGGATGTCATGTTATCAACCCATTTCTGCATTGCATCCCCCTCTGTCACAGGCTATCTCTCACTGTTGGCCAAAGATTGTGTGACGCACGGTTTGCCCCCTTATGGGCCAGCTTTCTCATGCTCGGTCAATCTTGACAAATTTTACTCTATTTTAGGCCCCCTCTCCCACTGGAGGGTACCTGAGCAGCTAGTCCCTCTAGTGTGTGAAGGTGTTATTTGCCCGGATTGCTTTCCTGGTTTTTGATCTGTCTCTGCTCCATTAAGCTTTCCCATCTTCTCCACTCCTGACCTTGGCTTGTTTATTCATCATGCTTACTCTGTCTGCTGCCTGCCCCGACCTTTGGCCCAATTCATCGTTTCGAAAGAATTCCACTTGTCCCCTGTCCTGACCTCAGCTCTGTTCTACCACCACATCTTTTGTTTGCTCCTCTGATACTGTGTAACAGTAACTCTGACCACTTTGCATCAGCTGCCATGTAATGGAGACTACTTTTGGGGGTAATGGTCTAGGGTTCCCTGCAGTGTCGACCCGATCCCAATTGGTGGGGTGAAAGGGTGAAGACCAGGAGGTCCCAGTGCTTCCCTGGATCTAGCGCTAAGCCAAATCAGTTTTGTGGAATAGCAAGTCAAAATGCACTCTTCTGACACTCCTAATAGGCTGACGCTTCTAGTTCTGTAGAGATCACTGCTCAGCAGTAATCGTATTTTCCTCACAGGCAAGAGTTTAATGAAAAGTAATACCGCTATTATAGGATCCGTCATTGACAGGTGATAAGTCACAGCTCACCTCCAACCCTCCTGCACAGTGACATTTACATAGGTCAGAGAGCATGCCCTTAATACTCCAATAGAATTTAGTGTAAGAGATTCTGTCATCAACTTTGACTTGGAGCCTTTCCCTGCCCGTAGCATGCAGATTGCTCTCTCCCTATACACAAAGGGGGAGTGCGCTGTCAATCTGCATGATGTGGGAGGGGAAAAGATGTCACGGCCCGCCTCCATGACAGGGGAATCAGCTCTGAGGCAAACTTAATGAACCTGGTGACAGAATCCCTTTAAATTTCTGCTAAGTCTGTTATTAGAAGTCCAGTGGGCAGTTTTGCTTAATGATTCACAACTGTGTGTATGCATAGTCACACAGGGACCGCCCACTGAACTCAGAAGGCCAGAGATATCAGGGGTTTAAATAAATCAATTTCAACTTAGAATGAAAATTTTTTCAGAAAACTATATAATAGATACATCCTGCTACTTACACATATTCAACTTGGCGGGTCCTCGTATTGGTGATTTTCAAGTCTACTGTTCTGCTTTTGCACAGGCTATATCCCTTTAAGGGTGTATTCACACAGTGCAACGTAGGTCAGTGAAAAACTGACTATTTTACCTGCAATTTTCATGCGTGTATGATGTCTTTTTGTGATAAAAGGACACAATTTTACATCAGATTTACATCCATTTTTCACGCGCGTGAAAAAAATCACAGGTGGTCCCAGTAGGAAATTCCTGTAAGTGCCATCTGTTTTTGGAGCGATCCCATAAAAATAATGGATGATTCTTAAACAAATTCTTTGCTCAATATAAATGCTCCGCGCTGAGCAAGAAGACCGCGATACAGCGGTGAACTCTGCTTGTCTAAAGACTTTGCAGAGAGCGAACGACCTTAACTGTGACGTCAGCGCTTGTGCAGTCATGTAGACAACTGTCGTCCCGTCTAAATGGGACATAAGTCTTCAATGTTGGAGAGTCGACTTGTTATGTTATGTTATGTTATGTTGGTCACAAGCTATTCCTAGTCTGTACTTAAAGGGGCTGTATGGGATTAGAAATTGGAAGATATAACGCACAGCCCAAAACAGCATTCCCTTTGTATATGGGCTGTGCGTTATATATCACACTATAATACAGAGAGAGCGTTTGGAAAGTGTTCAGCCCCCTTTACTTTTTTTGACATTTTGATATGTTGTGGTGTTGTGTAAATTAAAAAATAGTTCAGGTTTTTCCCCATCATTCCATACCCCATAATGACAGAATGTTAGAAATGTTTGTACATTTTTTAAAAATGAAAAACGGACATTGACATAAGTAGTCAGACCCTTTAGTATGACACTTGAAATCTAGTTCTGGGGGCCTCCAATTTCTCTTGATTATTTATGAGATGTTCCTACACCCTGATTGGAGTCACCTGTGGTAAATTCAGTTGATTGGACATCATGTTAAAAGAACGGCCTGTCGAGCTCAGAGACAGGATTGTGTGGAGGCACGGATCTGGAGAAGGCTATAAAAAATTCTGCTACACTGAAAGTTCCCAAGAGCCCAGCGGCCTCCATAACTCTTAGATGGAAGATGTTTAGAACAACCAAGACTCTTCCTAGAGCTGCCGACCCACCAAACTAAATAATCAGGGCAGAGGGGCCTTGGTAAGAAAGGTGACCAAGAACCCAGTGATCACTGGTTAAACTTCAAAGATCCTGTGTGCAGATGAGAGAAACATCCCGTAGGTCAACCATCACTGCAGACTCCGCCAATCTGAGCTTTATGGCAAAGTGGCCAAAAAAGACGTTTTTTTTAGTAAGAGACACATGAATGCCCGCCTGGAGTTTGCCAAAAAGCACCTAAAGGACTGTCAGACTGTAAGAAACAAGATTTTCTGGTTTGATGAAACCAAGATTGGACTTTTTTACCTCAATTCTAAGCGTTATGTCTGGAGGAAACCAGGAACTGCTCATCACCTGCCCGATACCATCCCCACAGTGCAGCATGGTAGCGACAGCATCATGCCTTGGGGGTGTTTTTCAACGGCTGGGACAGGGTTGATGGAAAGCTGAATGGAGCAAAGTCCAGAGATATTTTTAATGTAAACCTGATCTAGAGCACAAGGGACCTCAGACTGGGCAAAAGGTTCACCTTCCAACAAGACAATGACCCTAAGCACACAGACGAGAAAACACAGGAGTGACAGATGGACAACTCTAGTGGATGTCCTTGAGTCGCCCAGCCAGAGCTCTGATTTGAACCTAATAGAACATCTCTGGAGAGACCTACAAATGGCTGTCCACAGATGGCCCCCATCCAACTTGACAGAGCTTTAGAAGGCTGGCAGGAAATCCCCAAATCCAGGTGTTCAAACCTTGCGGCCGCAGACCCAAGAAGACCGAAAGCTGTAATTATGCCAAAGGTGCTTCAACTAAGTACTAAGTACAGGGTGTGAATACTTATGTCAATGTAAAATGTTAACCCTTTCCAATCCACTGTCTGACGTCTAAAGACATTCCGATTGAAGGCTGTACAGCTCCGATGTCGGAAGACGTCCAGCAGGATATTATTACTGTAGATTACTGGCTGCTCTGTTGTTGGGGGCCTCTCAAGCATGTCCCATACGGCAGTACTGGCTCTAGCCAACAGATGGCGCCATTGTATAATGGCAGAAAGAGAAAGCCCCCTAGGAAACCCCGAATCCAAAATTGAATTGCAAAGGGTTAATTCTTCAATTAAAAAAAAAATTTACGAAGATTTCTAACATTGTGTTTTCACTTAGTCATTATGGTCATTGAGTGCAGAATGATGAGGAAAATGTTACTCCTTTTTTTCATTTACACAAGGCCACAACTTAACAAAATGTAAAAAAAAAGTGAAAGGGTCTGAAGACTTTCCAAATGCATTATATGTGCCTCATTCCAGTCAATGCAATACTAGACACAGCCCTTTGACAAGAAGCAGACCCATTTTCTTACCTCATATAAGCTCTAAGCAGAAGAGAACTGTCACCAATAAAATGGTGCGATTACAAGAACAGTCTTTGACTGGTTACCAGCCAACTGTCTCCCACAACTCTAGTTACTTGCACTGTTTTATTGTGAATGGCTAATGAAATGCACAGTGAATGCAGATGCCTTCCAGTATCCTAAAGAATGACAGGTAAGTTTGGCAATGTCTTAGTCCACATTTGCAAACTAATGTAATGAGAAATTTTAAAAAATGCTCAGAGCAAAGCATTATAAGCAAAAAATGTGATAGCATATTTGTCTTGTCTGGTGTTTGGCCGGAAGCTATCCTCGTATCTTCTATTTAAAGGAACATTCAAAGCAAAACTGGTTCATGCCTTGTGCAGGCTCTGGGGGGTTGGTGCATGTCACAGGGCTTCAAAGAGCACCAAAGAGAGAATCTGGGTTTCATTGTCTGCCCCTCAGACCCTGCACTAGGCATAACATAAGGGTTTCTTTAAACTCATTCACTACGTCAAGGACGTTTGTTATATTTCATAACTTTGGACACTGCTGCGACTATAATGTAAGGGTTAGAGCTTAAAGCATCTTTAAAAGAAAGCTGTCACGTCCAATATGCATCATAAATAGAGATGAGCGAGTATACTCGGTAAAGGCAATTGCTTGAGCGAGCATTGCCTTTATCGAGTACCTGCCCGCTCGAGATGAAACGTTCGGGTGCCGGCGCGGGGGAGTGGTGAGTAGCGGCAGTCAGCAGGAGGGAGCGGGGGGGAGAGAGGGAGGGAGAGATCTCTCCTCCGTTCCGCCCCGCTCTCCCCCGCAGCTCCCCGCCCGCTGCCGGCACCCGAACGTTTCATCTCGAGCGGTCAGGTACTCGATAAAGGCAATGCTCGCTCGAGCAATTGCCTTTACCGAGTATACTCGCTCATCTCTAATCATAAAGTGTATTTCGTATACTTACCTGGCTCCCCGTTCTTTCGCTGTTACCCTGGAATTTGAGCGTGACTCTTTTCTTCAGTCAGTGCGCACTGCCATAAAGAAACGTCAGCCAGACTTATGAAATTGTCAAAAATGATAACTGTGATGATGGTTTTCCTTTTTGACAGCTTCATAAATCTCCCCCAGTGTGTGTGACTGACTGAAGTAAAGAGTCACACTTGCGGACTTCCAGGGATGACGGCAAAGGAATGGGGGCCAGGTACACTATCAGTCAAACTTTTTAGGACACCCCAATTTTTCCAGTTATTTATTGACATTCACAGATAAAAATATTGTGAAGTTTTAACCTGAAATATAACTATAGTCGGAATTTATGGTTTTTCAGAGAACACATCGAAGACAGCTGCTCTGCAGCACAGAAAACAAATTATGGTTTGAAATTGGATGCAAACTATTCCTACAGGTGTCTCGATTTTTGCACATTACTTTCAAACCCTCTGATTCTATATAACCAGTGTTGGAACACAGGATAGGATTTGTATACTTTTGCTCTTCGGGACAGAGCACATTGCTATTATAATGGCATGAAAAAGGCACTTAATCAAAGCAGACAGATAATTATAGCCCTTAAATGTGTAGGTCTGTTCTACAGAGAAATTGCCAAGAAAGTCAAGGTGGCCAACAGTACAGTTTCCTATATCATCAAAAGGCACCTGGAAACTGGAGAACACACTGACAGCAAAAGGTCTGGCAGACCAAGGGGCACTACAAGACCAGATGACAAGTTTTTGAAAGTTAATAGAGATGAGCGAACACCAAAATGTTCGGGTGTTCGTTATTCGTAACGAACTTCCCGTGATGCTCGAGGGTTCGTTTCGAACAACGAACCCCATTGAAGTCAATGGGCGACCGGAACATTTTTGTATTTCGCCGATGCTCGCTAAGGTTTTCATGTGTGAAAATCTGGGCAATTCAGGAAAGTGATGGGAATGACACAGTGACGGATAGGGCAGGCGAGGGGCTACATGGTGGGCTGCATCTCAAGTTCACAGGTCCCACTATTAAGCCACAATAGCGGCAAGAGTGCCCCCCCCCCCCCCCCCCCACTGTCAGCATAAAGATCGTCCTCCTCTGGCACAGCTGTAACAGCTGTAGCAGAGAAGAACGATGTTTGCCCATTGAATTCAATGGAACCGGCAATACAGCCGACTCCACTGAATGCAATGGGCTGCCGGCGATCGCAGGATGAATGGTCGGAAAGGGGTTAAATATATAACCCCTTTCCTGCAATTCATCCAGAAATGTGTTACACTAAAAATATATACCGGCGTATAAGGCGACGGGGCGTATAAGACGACCCCCCAACTGTCACCTTATACGCCGGTAATACAGTGGAGCAAAGAATAAAAAGCATTACTTACGTTTTTAGATGATCTGCGGCGCTCCTGCAGGCTGTCACTCCCTCCTGGTCCACGGCAGACAAGCTTTCTCCACGAAAGACTTTAAATCCCTGCCTCCAGAAGCACATGTGCCTTCAGCCAATCACAGCCAATGACAATGATGTCATTGAATGGCTGTGATTGGCTGTGTTTCTGGAGGCGGGGATTTCAAGCCTTGAAATCCCCGCCTCCAGAAACACAGCCAATCACAGCCATTCAATGACATCATTGTCATTGGCTGTGATTGGCTGAAGGCACGTGTCTTTCTGGAGGCAGGGATTTAAAGTCTTTCGTGGAGAAAGGAATACTCTGCCGTGGAT
The DNA here is from genome assembly GCF_035609145.1 of Eleutherodactylus coqui. Lineage (NCBI taxonomy): Eukaryota > Metazoa > Chordata > Amphibia > Anura > Eleutherodactylidae > Eleutherodactylus > Eleutherodactylus coqui. Next base: position 88,196,934 of record NC_089848.1, on the reverse strand, counting down.
TAGGAGGGAGCGACAGCCTGCAGGAGCGCCGCAGATCATCTAAAAACGTAAGTAATGCTTTTTATTCTTTTCTCCACTGTATTACCGGCGTATAAGGTGACAGTTGGGGGGTCGTCTTATACGCCCGGTCGCCTTATACGCCGGTATATATTTTTAGTGTAACACATTTCTGGATGAATTGCAGGAAAGGGGTTATATATTTAACCCCTTTCCGACCATTCATCCTGCGATCGCCGGCAGCCCATTGCATTCAGTGGAGTCGGCTGTATTGCCGGTTCCATTGAATTCAATGGGCAAACATCGTTCTTCTCTGCTACAGCTGTTACAGCTGTGCCAGAGAAGAAGGATTTGTCTTCTATATGTTCTCAATGGGGTCAGCGCTGCTGCCGCTGGCCCCATTGAGCGCATATAGAATGCATCCATAGCGAGCAGCGGGAGGGGCAGACTTTCATATCAGGCGGACACCTTATCTCCCCAGCCACTCACAGCAGGGGGGTGGTATAGGGCTTAAACGTTGCAGGGGGAAGTTGTAATGCCTTCCCTGTCTTTATATTGGCCAAAAAAAAGCGCTAACGTCTCAGGGAAGAAAGTTTAATTTACCAGAACACCGCATGGTGTTCGTTACGAATAACGAACATCCCGAACACCCTAATATTCGCACGAATAGCAAGCTCGGACGAACGCGTTCGCTCATCTCTAAAAGTTAACAGTTCGCATGATCGACACCTCAGCACAAAATCTACAAGCGCAGCTTAATGCGCTAAAAAATAATGTTTCCATTTCAGCTGCAAATAGAAGACTTCAGGTTCAACAGGTAGAGTATCAGTAAGAAAGCCACTGCTAAGATTGCAAAATTTAAAAAAAGACTTGCCTGGGCCAAGCAGCACCTCCAGTGGACCACTAAAGAGTGGGAAAAAGTATAATGGACTGATGAATCAAAATTTGACATCTTTGCTATATCACGTAAGTTAAAAGGATGGTTCCTGAGAATGTGACACCAATTGTCAAATATGGAGGAGGAAGCGTAAGACCTTGAGCTCTTTTGCTGAATTCAGAGTTGACAACTGGCACAGGGTGACTGACCTTGCACAAAAAGGGCTACAACAGCATTTTGATACACCATGTAATACCCTCTGGTGTACCCCTAGTTGGTCAGGGGCTCATATTACAGTAAAACAATGACTTAGCTTGCTAGGGATGCACTGGACAGAAGAGTGAAAGCAAAGCCACCTACAAGTGCCGCACAATTGTGGGAACGTCTGCGATAATGTTGTGAAGAAATTTGTGAACACTATCTGAATTTGACTCTAGAAAGAACCCCTCGATTGTGTAAAGCGGTTATATCAGCCAGAGGTTGCGACTTTGAATAGTCAAAAATCTAGATGAAACAAAGTTAGGCTTCTTTCATACCTGCGTTAGAGCTAAGTTCAGGCTTTCCGTCACTCTGCTCTGTTTTTGGAGGAGAAAAAACTGATATAAAACGTCAAAAAACATCAATTATTTTCCCCCTTGATTTCAATTGGGTTTCAAAATAATGGAGAACAAATAGAAGCTTTTCCATTCCGTCAGGTTTCCGCTTTTTTTCCAGAAAAAGAACACTGCAGACTACGCTATTTTTCCTTCCTAAAAAACCAACCTGACAGAATGGAAGCCAACAGAAGCCTTTCTGTTCTTTTAAAACCCTATTGAAATCAATGGGGGAAAAGCGAATCCATATTTCTTACTGTTAGATAATTTATGCCCATATTTTCCTAGTGAAGCAATATGGCACCGTTCACATGCCGAAACAAACCAGACTGCTTTATCTCTATACGACCTCAGAAGGATAGAAGGCTTGAGCTGCCTACCTGGCCCATGCAGGGATTGAACTTGCAACCTGCAGGTCGTTAGCAAGAGCTTAGGACTGCATTTCTGTAATGACATAAGTGGTTTGATGTCAGCTCTGGGTCACTCTTATGATGTCCTAAGAGTGGAGAGCCAAAAAGTAGTTTGAGAACAGTTTTACTTCATAACGGCAATGTGCTGCGTTCTATTCCAATTGGTTATGCCATTCTTGCTCATGAGTCCAATGGAATGCTGCAGCAAATACTTTACTCTGTTACATACTCTGAACTTAAGTGGAAGACTTCTAGAGACTTGAAGGTCATTGCTGTCATATTGGGAAGGCAGACAGGGTTCACAAAGTATTCCTGTTTTCTATGTGAGTGGGATAGCTGTTAAGGCAATTTCACTACATAAGGAAGGACTGGCCAGCCAGAATTTGGAGAGTTAGGAGCAAAAATGTTCAATGGGGAAGTCTTGTGTCATCTGAAGACATTCTGCTTTCTCCATTACGTATTAACCCTCTCCAATCCACTGTCTGACGTCTGAAGACATTATGATTTAAGGCTGTACAGCTCCGATGTTGGAAGACATCTGTCAGGGTTTTCTTACTGTATATTGCCAGCCTCTCTGCTGTCAGAGCCTATCCAATGGGTGACCTCATGCAGTACTGGCTTTAGCCAGCAGATAGCGCCATTGTATAACGGCAGAAAAAGAGTAAGCCCCCTAGGAAAACCAGGATACAAATTGGATTGGAAAGGGTTAAATTAGGCCTTATAAAACAGTTTGTCAAGGTAACGAATAAAAATGGCAGAGAATTTACCCATCTCAAGACTAAATTTACCCGTCTCTCAGAAGCAAAGATAAGAGAGTGTGTTTTTTTTTTATACACAGATCGGAGAAATTAAACGTGACAATAAATTCAATGAATGCTTAACAAGCAAAGAAAAATCTGCCTGGATGATATTCAAGAATGTGACAGACAGATTTCTGGGGAAAACTAGATTAAATGACTTTGAACAGATTGTGACTGACATGTTGAAATCAGACAACGATTTGGGATGAAACATATCCTTAAAGTACATTTCATGCACTTGCATTAGAGATGAGCGAGCATACTCGCTAAGGACAATTACTTGATTGAGCATTGTCCTTAGTGAGTACCTGCCCGCTCGGAAGAAAAGATTCGGGTGCCGGCAGGAGTGAGTGGTGAGTTGCAGGAGTGAGATCTTCCCTCCGTTCCCCCCTGCTCTCCCCCGCTGCTCCCCGCCCCCCGCTGGCACCCGAATCTTTTTTTCCGAGCGGGCAGGTACTCGCTAAGGACAATGCTCGCTCAAGTAATTGTCCTTAGCGAGTATGCTCGCTCATCTCTAACTTGCATCTTGATTACTTTCCGTGAGAGATGCAGTGACTTATCAAATAAGCATGGTTAAAGATTTAGCCAAGACATACGTGCAATTGAAAAATGGTATGGAGTAAAGTGAATGCCTGCAATGCTGGCTGATTATTGCTGAAATATTCCAAGGGAGAACAATGGTTTACATAAAAGAAATAAGTGACTTATGCAAACATTGCATCTAATGTTCTATATTTTCATGTCACTTATTGAAGTTCTGCCACCTGCTGATCTTTTGTCATGCTTATAACTGTATGTTACTCTATTCAGGCTTTACTGTTTAACATTTTTCAAACCTATTTCTCAGCTGTGTTCACAGCAAAGACCTTGTGTATAGCTCCTCCCACTAGGTGATAGATGCTAAACAAAAGAGTTACCTCCTCTTAACAGCTATACCCCTCCTGCTGCCACTAAGATAAATCAGTTTTTGCATAGTGTCCATAGGAAGTAGACCTTCCTACTGCAGATCTTCCAGCTCCTGGAGTTCCTTTCCTGTGACCTGCTGATGAAGACCCTCTTGCTCAACCAAAGGGCTCCTCTAGGCTCCTTTCTCCCACCAAAGGGTAGTGAGAAATGATGAGGGACAGTGCCATGGCTTGTGGCTACTACCATGATCATCCCTACAGGAAAAATAAGTGTAATGGCCAAGCGGTTCTCTTCTCCATGGCCTCCATTTCCCTTCATCTCGTGTTCCCTTCCTCATTGCCAACACCGCTTCCACTGCCACACTGTGTGGACTGACCCTCTCGCTTTCTGAGCAGAGTGATAGGCTACATGCTGCTGCCCTTCCAAGGGGGACTGCCTTCCTTTTGAATGTATTGCCTCCTCTGGGACACATCGCACCACATTTCAGTCATTTCTTCTCTCACGGCCTGTTGTGTTCTCTTCCAGTTGGTGCCAGCCACGCCATGAAGTATCTTGTGGTGCGGTGAGCAGTTCCACATCCAGTGCCTGCCCTTGTTCAGTTGCTTGCTCTTTGTTTCCGGGGAGGTGGGTCCCTTTGTATTTGCACAGGGAATACAAATTGCCGCTGATAAGATATTGGTTGCCATGCTATTACCACGACCCTTATTCCAGGGGTGAAAATTTTGTTACTTACAGGTCCACCTCCACTTTCGCGCATCTCTCCTACGTCTTTGGCGTTATTTTCTCTGAGGCTCCTCAGTTACATAGCTAGTGGAACCTCCTGGACCTGGGTAAGACCTACGCTGGGCAGCTTCTGACTAACCCTAGCCCACTTGTAGCTACTCAGCTGGTTTCCACTACTGTATGCACATGTTGCAATAAGGCATTTTCCTTTTTTGCGCATACAACTACAGTGTTGGGTTCTAGGGAGAAATCCAGTAAACAAAGTGCAGCCATTGTGACACTTCGTATGCTCCCATTGTCGCAGCAAATTCCCATGCAGTTAGCAGTAGCCTCTTTGAGCAAACTGCCTGCCTCCCAGACCAGCCAGCGAACCTGTACTGGGGATATCCACCACTATGCCCCTACAGAGTCCTGAATCCAAATGGGCACACTCACTCCCTGTGGTGATTATGGACCTTATAAAGCCTCCAGGACCATTGTGGAGATGCTGGGCAGGACATCCCGCCTAAACCCAGCTGAATTGTCTGATGCTGAGAAATCGTCCCTACTGGACCGGTCACGCGGCAGGACCAAGAAATAACAGCGGTCTCCCTGGTCGGATGATCATACTTCTTTCCCTCCTTCCTCTGCCTCACCTTTATTCATGGAGCCCCATTTTGTGATCACCTCCAGGTACACCTCCCACTTCAAGGGCAAAATCTTGGAATCTAACTCTTCCTTAGATGAAGAATGGTCATCCACATTTTCCGCCATGGTAGACATTCTCATAAAGGTGGTTAGAGAGTCACTCCATGTTAAAAATCAGGATTTCTCTGCCACTGCAGACTCCTTCTCCATTCCCCACTCACACGGATTTTGAGGTCCAAGGAATAATGCATTCCAGATAAATGTTTCCTCACTGCTAAACGCTTTGATGTTATGTATACATCCCCTAAAGAATCGATAAAAAATGTGTTTTCTTCTTCATTGTTAGATCCTCCCATGTCTCGCCTTTCCAAATGCGCTACCTCGCCCCTGGCAGATAAATCATCTTCTAAGGAACAGCATGATAAACGGCTTCACTAAATCATCCTTTGAGGCATCCAGATCAGCCCTTCGCCCTCTCTTTGCTTTATCCTGGGTTAGCAGGGCCTGATCCAAATGGGTGAAACAATTGCACCAAGGCATTGGTTTGCCTCATTCTCAATCTGAAACTCCTGAATCACTTGGTCAAGGTACACCATTTTCTAATCGAGTCTCTGTATTTGCTTCAATGGATCAAGGCGAATGCCTATCAGCAATAGACATTAAGGACACATTCCGATTTGCCAGTCACACCAGCGGATTTTTCGCTTTGCAATCCATTCAAACTATTTCCAATTTGTCACCTTGCCATTCAGCCTAGTGACAGCTTGTCAAGTATTCATGAAGGTCCTGTTGATTGTTGTGACGTTTCATCATTCTCGGGCGATCCCCTTTCTAGATGATACACTGATCAAGGCACCATCCCTCAGCGCCACGTGGAAAGCCTAACAATAGCACTGGATACTATTGTTAATTTCTGGTGGATTATCAATTGTCCAACGTTGTCCCATCACATCAGCTCATCTTCCTCAGCCTATTCTTCGACGTGGTGCAGGTTAAGGTACAACTTCCAAAGGACAAACTTGCACTTTTACAGCAATGAGTCCACTTCCTGAAGTCGATCACTCACTCTCTCTATCCACCAAAGCATGTGGGGACAGGGACTCATGGTAGCTGCGTTTTTGAGGTGGTCCCGTACATGCAGTTCCACACTCGCCCTCTACAGTGTGCCATCCCATTCAGTTGGAACAGATTGCATGAGTCCCTGGATCGGCATTTGATCCATCGATCCTTACTTTGGTGGCTGATGTCACCCAGCCTCTCCTAGGGAATGCCCTTTCTCTCATTTCGGAGTAAAGTCATAACCTGGACACCAGTCTCTTAGGCTAGGGGGTGTCCTCAGCAGCTTCACAGTAAAAAAAAAAAAACATGGGCCAGTTCAGAATCCTCCTTCCATATCATCATATTGGAAATGAGAGCAATCTACCTATCCCTAACTCATTAGTATTAAATTCTGTCCGGTCGTCTGATCCATAGTCAAACGAACAATGTGACAAGTGTTGTGTACATAAACCACCAGGGCGGCATAAGAAGCACAACAATGATGAGGGAGGCAGCCAGAATTCTATGCTGGGCAGAGGTACATGTTCCAGCCATCTTGGCCCTCCACATCTCAGGTGTGGAAAATTGAATGTCGAACTTTCTCAGTAGGGAGAGTGGGCGCTACACGAGGAAGTCTTCACGGACATTTGCATCAAATGAGGCTTGCCAGATATGGATATGATGGTATCCCGACTCAACCGTCAGCTCCTGATGTTTTTGTCACGGATTCATGATCCTCAAGCCATTGCTATGGACGCCCTAGCGATATCGTGGAATCGGTTATCCTTCCTGTACGTCTTCCCGCTAACTCCTCTAATCCCACGGCTCCTCAATAAGGCCAAAATAGAGGGCATCGCAATGATCCTCTTACTGCTTGCGTACAAACTGATTTAGCTTAGTGGCTGTAGGTGGGGTATAGCAGGTAGGAGGAGTTAACTCTTCTTTTACTTAGTCCCTGCCTCCTAGTGGCAGGAGCTATACCCGAGGTGTTCACTGTGTCCCCCAATGAACAGATGACAAAAGGATTTTACAGTGAGTCACAAAGAATCCTGTTTCAACTGCAATTTTATCTACACATCTTTCTTCTACTGTTACGGTTATTGTCTGTTAATTAGAGATGAGCGAACGTACTCGTTTAGGGCGATTTCGCAATCGAGCGTCGCTTTTTTTTGAGTAACTGACTACTCGGGCGAAAAGATTCGGGGGGCATCGGGGTTGTGGTGGGGAGTGGGGGGAGAGAGAGAGAGCTCCCCCTGTTCCCCACTGCTACCCCCCGCTCCACCACGCCGCCCCCCCAAATCTTTTCGCCTAAGTAGTCAGTTACTCGAAAAAAGCGGTGCTCGATTGCGAAATCGCCCTAAACGAGTACGTTCGCTCATCTCTACTGTTCATCTGTTTCTGAAATTAAAAATCTTAACACAGATTTGGAATCGGCACCCAAAACTCTATAAGAAACAAAAAATGTGTCCAGAAAAAATAAAAAACATTTTTTTTGTAACCGTTCAGTGTAAAATAGCCCTAAGCTTCAGCTTATCAGTACCGGTATCTGGTTTGTGGAGATTTGTGCTCACGTCAGTGTCCATTATTATGACAAGATATATGCATATAAACATATACATAAGAAGCGTGTCTGAAATCCACACATCTGAACTTTTATTTTTAGGTGTTGTATACCTCAGGCTCTGCTTGAGTCTTTTCCCCAGGAACCTAGATTTTCATGCATTTTTCTAAAAATGTTTGTTTTGATGCAAAATTGCATGAAGACGCGTCTGAATGTAAAGTGTTCTGTGGTCTTCTCTTCTGTGATTTTTCTTATTTTGTAATTAAGGTTTTTTTTGTGTATGTCAAAAGTGGAAAAATTACCCAAGTAGCGAAATGGTTAAATTGGAAACGTGGGGATATATTACTGCCAAACACCAGAAAAGATGGAATTTTGATCTATTTTCTGCATCCTGTAAATATTTGCCACTTAACCAACTTTACTTCACTCAAAAAATGCTTTCACACACTTGAACACTACTTTGGATCGATTTCATATGCGATGATCACATATCCCACAAACGTCCTGTCATACATACAATGCTGTGAAAAACAAAGAGCTCAGCCTCAATGAGAAGGTCTTAAGACATTTGTAAAATGTAAATCAGGGTCAGTACAAAATAAGTAATGCAATGTATTGCCAAAGATATATTCTTTAACCATTTGATGCTTTTGGGTGGAGATGCAGACCCTCCGGTGTTGCGGTTTGTACGGAGCAGGATCGGAAGCCGATCCCACTTCATACAGTGCAGCTACCCGCTGTCTTTAACAATTGTTAGTCTTTTAAATGCTCCTGTTAATCCTTACAGTGCATTTAAATGCTGTGATCTGAGTTCAGGGGTCCCGAACAGTGCCCCCGCCCCTTCAACTTATGCAATAACTTCACGAGGTGCCATTCGGTTGTCATGGCAGCAAAGGCCTTCATGGCCCTCATGCCTATTAGGATGGGCCTGTGGTCCATCCTAAAGGAATGCCGGAAGAAATACCATATATTGCAATATGGAAGTATTGCAGTATATGGTATAAGTGATCAAACAATTGAAAGTCCCCCTATCAGGGCTAAAATAAAAAGTAAAACTAGGTGAGAAGTATATTTTTTTATTTTAAAAAGAGTACTAAAAGTTTTTTTTAAAATCCTTTTCCGTATTCATATTAAAAAAAGGCCATGGGCTGAAAACTGAGCAGCACCCTGTGACCTCATTCTGGGAGGGAAGGACCTGTTGGCACGCCACTAAAGTGATTGGGGAATTTAAATGTCGTTGTCAGAACTGACAGCAGCATTTAAAGGGTTAAAGGCCCTTTTAGACACAACGATTTTCACTCAAAAATCACCCAAAGCCGTCTATTCAGCGATAATCATTGTGTCTCACTGCACTGACAATGTGCAGTTTTCGTTAAGCCGTCGCTGATCTTTCAGCATGCTGAAAGATCAGCGATCAGTTATCAGGAATTCACAGCGGGATACAGCTGATACTATTGTTTCAGCTGTATCCCGCTCCCTGAAGACAGGCGGGTTATGAAGAACACAACTGTCCAGCTATGTTTTCCATACCCTGGTCGGAGCGCTCAGCTGTATAACAGCCGGGCACTGCGAACGGGGAACAGCTGGATGCAGAAGACAAGCAGGGACACTTCTGCATCCTCGGAGCTCGAGGTGATCGCTCAACGTTTGAGCGATCACCTTGTGCTTAGAACACAACTATTATTGCTCAAAAGATTTTTCGAGCAATTATAGTTGTGTCTAAACCAGCCTTAACAGCCACAATCAGCATTAACATTAATCACCTGTTTCTGGTGAGTGTGAGCTGTAAGAAACAGCCTGTACCAACATCGTATAGGGTAGGATCAGCTCCTGATTAGAGATGAGCGAGCGTACTCGGAAAAGCACTACTCGCTCGAGTAATTTGCTTTATCCGAGTATCGCTGTGCTCGTCCCTGAAGATTCGGGTGGCGGCACGGAGCGGGGAGCTGCAGGGGAGAGCGGGGAGGAACGGAGGGGAGATCTTTCTCTCCCTCTCTCCCGCCCGCTCTCCCCTGCTCCCCGCTGCGACTCACCTGTCAGCCGCAGCGGCACCCGAATCTTCAGGGACGAGCACAGCGATACTCGGATAAAGCAAATTACTCGAGCGAGTAGTGCTTTTCCGAGTACGCTCGCTCATCTGTACTCCTGATCCCTCTCTGTACAAACTCAATGCACTGTATGTTCTCTGTTGTTAAGGAGTTTTCATGTTATTTTTGGTTCAGTGTGCAGGCAAAATTGGCTTGCAAAAATTGCAAAATTGCATATTTTTCCCATTTTACTCCATTTAGAAAGTTTTAAAAGTTTTTTAGTACAATAAATAGTACTATTGAAAAATGCAACTCATCCTGCAAAAAACAAACCCTGAGGCCCCCTATCCACGGCCGGCGAATCACGCCGGCCGACGTTTTCCATAGCACTGCTATGGAAAGCCCCGGCCCCTGTCCACGAGCGGAAAATCATTGCGATTCTCTGCTCGCGGCGGGCAATTGGCAGCATGCTGCCCATTGCCCCGATTCTCCGCGGCCAGCCTATCTGTCAGATAGGGCTCACAGGCGGAGATTCGGCGGCGGCTCCCGCAGTGGAGATCTGCCGCGGGACTTCACAACGCCCGTGGACAGCCGGCCTTAGATGGCGATGTTGGTGGAAAAAAAAAAACAACTTTTAAATAATAAAACTTATCATTTTTTGAAAGTGGTGAGGAGAGTCCGAAAAAACAGTCACAAAACATCATTAATAAACTTACAAGACCGCGTCCTCCATGGATTCTATATCCTTCTGATGATCAGCGTAGACTTTTTTGCACAAAGACTTTGGTGTATAATGCGCTCCTCCACCTACAACTGTTTTTCATAGACAATCTTTGATTACTGCCACAGCCAGAAATGAGGGATGGCATAGAAATGCCTCTCTGCTGCCCTCACAGCAGATATCCAGCTTTCATGTCTGACAATCTGGTTGCTTGGGAGACACTGCTGAACAGCCACAGTAGTTTCCATGGGGTTGTCAGGCAGCAAGTCCATAGCAATCAGTCAGCATCAGATTACTTAGGTCATGGCTAAATTGGCATTGCACTGAGCTCAAAGAAAAATTACGTATGTAACTCAGGATCAGTACAGGATAAGTAATGTAATGTAAGTACACAGTGACTCCACCAGCAGAATAGTGAGTACAGCTCTGCAGTATAACACAGGATGTAACTCAGGATCAGTACACGATAAGTAATGTAATGTATGTACACAGTGACTCCACCAGCAGAATAGTGAGTACAGCTCTGCAGTATAACACAGGATGTAACTCAGGATCAGTACACGATAAGTAATGTAATGTATGTATACAGTGACTCCACCAGCAGAATAGCGAGTGCAGCTCTGGAATATAATACAGGATGTAACTCAGGATCAGTACAGGATAAGTAATGTAATGTATGTACACAGTGACTCCAGCAGCAGAATAGTGAGTGCAGCTCTGGAATATAATACAGGATGTAACTCAGGATCAGTACAGGATAGGTAATGTAACGTATGTACACAGTGACTCCACCAGCAGTATAGTGAGTGCAGCTCTGGAGTATAATGCAGGATGTAACTCAGGATCAGTACAGGATAGGTAATGTAACGTATGTACACAGTGACTCCACCAGCAGAATAGTGAGTGCAGCTCTAGAGTATAATACAGACTGTAACTCAAGATCCGTACAGGATAAGTAATGTAACGTATGTACACTGTGACTCCACCAGCAGAATAGGGAGTGCAGCTCTAGAGTATAATACAGGCTGTAACTCAGGATCAGTACAGGAGAAGTAATGTAATGTATGTACACAGTGACTTCACCAGCAGAATAGTGAGTGCAGCTCTGGAGTGTAATACAGGATGTAACCCAGGATCATTACTGGATAAGTAATGTAATGTATGCACACAGTGACTCCACCAGCAGAATAGTGAGTGCAGCTCTGGAGTGTAATACAGGCTGTAACTCAGGATCAGTACAGGATAAGTAATGTAATGTATGTACACACTGACTCCGCCAGCTGAATAGTGAGTGCGGCTCTGGGGTATAATACATGATGTAACTCAGAATCAGTACAGGATAAGTAATGTAATGTATACAGTGACTCCACCAGCAGAATAGTGAGTGCAGCTCTGGAGTATAATACAAGATGTAACTCAGGATCAGTACAGGATAAGTAATGTATGTACACAGTGACTCCACCAGCAGAATAGTGAGTGCAGCTCTGGAGTATAATACAGGATGTAACTCAGGATCAGTACAGGATAAGTAATGTAGTGTATTTACCGTTACCTGAGTTTTTAGGTCAGTTTACATGAATGAACTATAAAATGTTCTCACCCTTTAAATTACTTTACTAGATTTTTTGGTAAAAGTCAATCACAATCTTCTAAAGGCGTTGTGCAGAATGTGAAATAACGACGCTCTTGTCTACCAGGCTGTGTCTGTTATTGCAGTTTAGCCCCCTTCAAGTCATCTAAAATACCAGAAACAATACCAACCGTGGCGCTGACCTGTTACAATCCATAGTTGTCATTGTGTATTTGTACTTGTATTGTGGAGTCAGGAATGATAATCGTACTTCATTGATCTTGCTGTCACTGGTTTTAAGTCAAAACATTTGTATAAATATATATAGCTAATTAGGTTAAAGGGATGCACCAAAAACAGATGTGCTGTGTTAATTCTAGTGTAGGTTCTCAGGGGGCGGAGCATGACTCAAACCCCACCAAAGTGTCCTGCTCCATCCCCTTGGACACTGCACTGAACATATCACAATGTATCAGAATTCTCGCAGCGGGATGCGGACCGTCGCCCCTGCACAGACCTGCGGCTCACACGCTCCCGGCGTCTCCTTTTCTCTGTGAGGTGCCGGCTGCCACCCAACCGGCGGATGCGCAGAGCGGAGACTGAGGGTCTCTACTGACATTTCTGTGTGGACCTCTGCGAAACCCGCACATAAATAGAACATGCCGCGATTTGTGTTCCGTGTGTGTTTTTAAGCGGACAAATCGCGGCTGTGTGTATAGGATTGCGTGCATGCATGCAGTCCTACAGCAGCGGGCACGGGCGGAAATTCAGCGGGAAATCCCGCCGCGGAATTTCCGCCCGTGTGCAGAGGGCCTTACCTAGAGTCTTCCTTTAATGTTAAGTGATGTAAACAATGTCTAGTTCTGTTGGTTTTACTATGATGTCGTCTGTCAGCGGCTTTAGAGAACACTTGCATATCGTTCCGATCTTTTAACAGTGTTGCCTTTGCTAACACCATTAACTACTAACTCTGTACACAATTTCAGAAGGCGCAGCCAAAAGTGCAGACCACGATGATGTGTTTGGTGAGTTATTATAAATTATACTGTGACTATTATCTCTTTATGTAAAATGTTCCTGAAGAGACATGAGGCTTAAAGCGCAAAGCCCCATTTAGACACAACGATTATCGCTCAAAATTCGCTCATCTTTGGGGCGATAATCTTTGCGTCTAAATGTGCCCATCTGTGAGTTTTCTGCCAAACAACGTTTTTCACTTCTGCTTTAAAACCCGTCATTCTGCAGAACCTTGGATAAGCAGGATCGCACGCTGTGCTCTGCCAGTGGAAATCTGATAACAGCTGATAACATTGTTATTAGAGATGAGCGAGCATACTCGCTAAGGGCAATTGCTCGAGCGAGCATTGCCCTTAGCGAGTACCTGCCCGCTCGAGAGAAAAGGTTCGTCTGCCGGCGTGAGTGAGTAACAGGTGAGTTGTGGCAGTGAGCGGGGGGGGGGGGCTCGAGCAATTGCCCTTAGCGAGTATGCTCGCTCATCACTAATTGTTATAGCTGTTCTCACCCTTGCTGGCAGAACAGCTGATTAGCAGGACTGCAGGCTGTGTCTGCTGTCCATGGTGCTGAATTCTCCAAGGGAAGCCTGAGGCTGAACAATACAGCTAATCACAGAGCGCAGACCTCCTGCTGAGCTCTGTAACAGCTCCCAGAAGCTCATTTGCATGCTAATGAAGCTGATAAGTACTAATAGCAATCAGTGCCTATTAGTACTTTTATCCAAAACGATCGCTGATCTTTCAGTTTTTTGAAAGATATCTGTGTGTGTAAATGCACCTTTATTTTGCTTTTAACAGCATCTTACATGGCACTATCCTACCAAAAGTAATTGGACACCTGAGCAAAAATCAGAAGTAGTCTCTACATATGATAATACTTAGTGGGGCTCCTTTGGCCCTAATCACAGTAGATACTCTGCATGGTATACTTTCTGCTAATGTCTGATACAGTTCAGCTGGTGTTCCCCTCCATTCATCCTGCTAATGTCTAGCGAGTCTTCTCACAGAAGATGCATTGCCCCGTCTACAAAGGTGCAAGGCACATCGTCATTGGACAGTTGAGCAATGGAAGAACATTCTGTGGAGTGACAAATCACACTACTCTATCTTCAAATCAGATGGAGGTACCTGGGTGTGGGCAATGCCTGGGGGCGCCTTTTACCTGAGTGCGTTATGCCAACAGTTAAGTAGAACGGAGGTTCTGTTATGTTCTGGGCTTGTTTTACGTGGCATGGTCTCGGTCCATTGGTTGTAGTGACATGAACCGTGAACACAGGGGTGTACCTTGATATTACTGACAATAATGTGCTCCCGACAATGTGGCAATACTCTGGGAATAGTTGACCATACTTCCAACAAGACAACGTGCCTCGTCACAAATCCAGCGCTGTGTTATGTTGGTCTGAGGATGCAGATATTCCATTATAGGATTGGCTGCACAGAGTCCCAACCTGAACCCTACTGAACTTCTTTGGGATAAACTGGAACGTCAGGTCAGGAAATATGAACAGCATCAGTTTTCCATGAGAGAATCTGACAGATGTTTGCAGGATGAGTGAAGGGAAATATCAGCTAGAGTGTATCAGGCCTTAGTCGAAAGAATGCCACAGAGAGTGTCTGATGTCATTAGGGGCCAAAGGAGCCCCACTAAGTATTAGCAAATGTAAATAAATACTACTTTTGACTCTTGCTAAAAAAAAATGTCCAATTACTCTAGATAGGATATATATATATATATATATATATATATATATATATACACTGGACTTATACATACTTTGTTTTACTGCTTTTGTAAAGCTTTAAAGTCACTTTTTGTGTTTTTTTTTCATTTGGAAGCAAAGCGGCTTTCAAAACTCTTCTCTTACCCTTGCCAACAGCAGTTTTTCTCCACCTGAGTTTCAGACATGTCACCAAATGGCTTAGCTGTACCCATGTCTGACTTCCCTCAGCCCACTAGGCAATCAGGCAGGATGCTACTAGAGTTCTTAAAAGGTAGCTGCCCAAACTACCAGGGATATCTTTATTAAATGATTTCATACTTTCATATTTAACACAGATAATTAGGGGTTTGTTCACACGTAGTGGAATCGGTACAGATGTACTAGGCTAAGTTCGCATGGGGCGGAATTTCTGTACAGACTTTTTGCACGGAAATTCCGCCTGTGACTTTTTATTCATGGATAAGCAAAGTAAACAAGATTTTCAAAAATGTCGTCCACACACTGCAGCCAAGCCACACTGAAATTAACATGCCGAGCGGAATTCAAAGACGCGATATGTCAATTCTTTCCCTGTGTCCGTGGCGGCCTCTCTTCTCTCTATGAGGAGAGATGACCCCAAAAGAATGAAGGCGGTGAAGCCGCTCCGAAACCCGCAGCAAAAGGCTGCGGGTTGTGAAGCTGCACTTCTCCCGCGGAAATCTTGCAGTATTTCTGTGCGTTCATTGCGCAAGATTGGAATCCGCGGGATTTCAATCCTGTGTGAACCCTAGAGTGGAAAATCTGCACCAAAATATGCAGCAAATTCTGCAGCAAAAACATTGTCAAAATCCATCTGCACCATTGATGCTGATTTTGCCACGGATGCTGTGGATCCGCAACAAAATCCAAAGCATATAGTGCGGATCTTGGTGTGGATGCTCACCTAAATCTGAAGAGCATAATATACTGCAGATTTTGGAGCAGGTCTGTATCAAATTATGCCACGTGTGAACAAATCCTAATAGTAAGCTTAAAAAATTGCCAAAATATTCCTCAATGCCTTTTAATTAGGGGAGTAACTAAGAAGTAAAATGACAAGTAAGGGTGCCTTTATCGCACGATTTCCCAGCGCCGCAAGGCTGAGAGAAGTCGCAAAACTATGAAGCCAATGGCTTCCAGTGGCTCCATTCACATGTGCGATGTTTTAACGCTTGCAATGCAGCGTGAAAACAAAATCGTAGCATGCCAATTCTTTTTGCGATCTCGTCCATTGACTCCAATGGGGCCGGCGGCAGCAGCACCGGTCCCATTGAAATCAATGTGAGATGATCGCGATCCTCTGCCGCTTCTGTGACAGCTGCGGCAGGGGATTCCTTCAGCCCTGCTGGGATGTGGGGCTGTTTCCCTGCGAAAACGCCTCGCATCCAGGACTTTTCAAAAGGATTCTGAGAGCGATATCGAGCCATCAATCGTGGCCAGTGTGCAGGAGGCCTAAGAAAAAGCAAAATATAAATAGGACAGCGCTTTGGTCTAGTGTAAAGACCCATTTACACGGAGCGTCGATCGCTCAAAGATTGCTCAAACGACAGCTACTTAATAGCTTATTAGCGTGCAATTGAAGCTTTAGCTGAAAGCAGTTAATAGCCAGAGGGCTCTTATTTACTTTCAGTTCCTTTGTTCTCCAACGGGAAACAATGCT
This sequence comes from Eleutherodactylus coqui, assembly GCF_035609145.1. Classification (NCBI taxonomy): domain Eukaryota; kingdom Metazoa; phylum Chordata; class Amphibia; order Anura; family Eleutherodactylidae; genus Eleutherodactylus; species Eleutherodactylus coqui. The sequence goes on along the minus strand of NC_089848.1, from coordinate 88,180,669 downwards.
ATCAGCACTACCCGAGGAGAAATCAGTGTGCAGTCCTGATAAGACCGCACAACGATTTTTAGGTTGGCCTGAATCTAACGATCAGCTAGCAGTGCACGAAAAGCACACAATGGCTGCGCGTTTAGACGCAACGATTACCGCTCAAACGATCGCTTTTTAGCGATTTTTGAGAGTCAGTGCTCCGGGTAAATGGGCCTTAAGTCACAAACAAGTGAATTAGGAATATAAAGCAAAAAGGAGGGGACTCGCCTGGTGTGAATTGCTGGACCTAGATAGGTAATAGCCGTCACGGCTGAAATCCCCATAGGCCTGGGGTACACGCTCGGAGACCTTGGGATCCACATGAGGGAGAGCGTCTAGAGGTAACCGAGCACCACAAGAGGGCTCAATGAAGTAGAAGTGAAAGAAAACCAATGTATAAAAAAAATCCAGTGCTCGGGTCACCAGGTGGAGATATTCAAATGAGGAGCACTTACTTGGCAGAGGGGGTCTGATGGCATTTACAGACCCCCCAGTGACGATGCCAGAAGTGGTGCTTAAATTAATAAACAGGTCATTCATTGTGATAAAGAAGCAGACAAGCAAACTAAAAGGTAGCATGCAACGCGTTTCGGGTGTTACAACCCCCTTTGTCAAGCAGAATGTACCTGGTCAGGGGAAGCATATTTATAATAAGCATCAGCGCGACAAGAATTCCAAGAGGTGGGCTGTGACACGTAGCGTCGGTTGCCCGAAATTCTGCACACATTTTGGAGTCCTTGTCGCGCTGGCGCTTATTATAAATATGCTTCCCCTGACCAGGTACGTTCTGCTTGACAAAGGGGGTTGTAACACCCGAAACGCGTTGCATGCTACATTTTTGTTTGTTTGCCTTTTCATCACAATGAAGGACCAGTTTAATAATTTAACAACCACCTCTGGCATCATCACTGGGCGGTCTGTAAATGCCATCAGACCCCTCCCACAAGTAAGTGCTTCTCATTAGAATATCTCCGCCTGGTGACCCGGGCGAGGGTTTTTACATATTTGTTTTCTTTCACAAAATGACAAGTGAGGCGATGATCACATCTCCATTGTGTACAGCTTACGCTCCAATATCAAGAAAAGGGCTTCAGGCTTATATAATCCTCTGCTTATACGTTGATTTCAATGGACTAAATGTGGTCCAAAAAGTTTACCGTTGATTTTGTTTGATCTTTTTTATATCAGTTTATCTTTGTTTAAGAGGCAAGAATAGAAAAGTCTACCTCACTTGTCAATCCTCTAAAGAAAAATCTGCACAAGTTACAGGGTTTTCTTTACATTATAGTCCATAGGTGACATATGCAAATGTAATGCCAGATATGACAGATTCTGTAGATAGATTTGATGGATGAACAGATATACAGACAGATATATTTATTTTACTCATTTATATAGCGCATACATTTGAGATAGATAGATAGATATGAGATAGTGTTGTTATGAGATAGATACATATGAGCTAGATATGAGATAGATAGATAGATAGATTGATTAATATTAGATAGATAGATAGATAGATAGATAGATAGATAGATAGATAGATAGATAGATAGATAGATAGGAGATAGGTAGATATGAGATAGATAGATAGATAGATAGATATGAGATAGATAGATAGATATGAGATAGATAGATAGATAGATAGATAGATAGATAGATAGATAGATAGATAGATAGATAGATAGATAGATAGATAGATAGATAGGAGATAGGTAGAAGAGAGATAGATATGAGATAGATAGATATGAGAGATAGATATTAGATTGATTGATTGATTGATATTAGATAGATAGATAGATAGATATGAGATAAATAGATTGAGTGATTGATATTAGAGAGATAGATATGAGATAGATAGGTAGAAAGATATGAGATAAATAGGTAGGAGATAGATAGATTGATTAATATTAGATAGATAGATAGATAGATAGATAGATATGAGATAGATAGATAGATAGATATGAGATAGATAGATACTTTTTTGTAGTTTTACTGTTACTTTGAAATCTTTGTATTGCAGGCTTTAATGAAGCTATCCCAGAAACAGAAAGGCTGGACTCCAAAGTACTGAAAACTCGAGCACATCTCATAGTAAAGAGCAAAAGACATAAACCCTCCAGAGCAAGGTTAGGAGACAGCATTAGCTCTACTGATGGAGAGGACAGCATTGAGAGGAAGGTGGGACTCTGGACTCTTGTCTTGTACATTGTTGTATTGTTTAGTGTGCTTGACCATGTATACCATTCTGTCCCATCACAACATGACCATATTTACTTCATTGTAACAGTCAACACATTAAAGGCATTGTCTCATAAGGATAAGCCCTGTCCATATCCCCCTACTAGGATCTATGGACATCACAGAGGCAGCCCCCCCACCCTGGTAAACTTGAGCTGTCCTTCTATAACGCGGACAGCCATTCATCTGAATGGTCACCTTGTAATAATATATTTCCCCTGCCAAGGCCACTTCCGGGTAAGTGTCTGGCTGACTGCGGCTCCTCTTGGTAAAGGAGCCAGACCCACCGCTCTCAGCTGACCACCATGGCAGCTCCAATCTTAAGGGAGTTATCTCTGATGATAAATCATCCTTAAATTAGAGGGTTGTCATGACTGTAAAAGAAATTTGTGAAAAGGATTCGGTAATGAACGCCCAAAGCCAGGATTCGTGTCCTTTTCTGCTTCAGTGGAGACCTCTAGTGGCCATTTTTGTAAATATCAGTGCAAAGTAATTAGCAGAGGAAATTGACACACTATGACAATCAGTTTGCGTTTGTTATTTCAGGTTCTTCAACAACCTATACCGTATTTAGGTAAAAGTAAATATAAAAAAAGGGAGAGGCCTCTTTTAGGCTGGGTTCACACAGGACGTATTTGCTGCGGAAATTCCGTCTGGAATTTTGCCGCAGCAAATCCGCCTGCGACCGCTAATCCCGGAATTAGCCAGCCATGTGGACGAGATTTTTCAGAAATCTCATCTACACGGGAGGTTAATCCATCGCAGCAAAGCCGGCAGAAGCCGGTGCTGCGGCACGGATTCGCAGGCCGCAGCATGTCCATCTTTTTTTCTATTCCGCTGCGGCCACGCTCTTCTCTATGGGAGCGCTGGCCGCAGTAGAAAAGTGAGCGGCCAGACCGCTTCAAAACCCCCGGCTACGTGCCGCGGGGTTTGAAGCAGCTCTTTCCCAGCGGAAATCTTGCGTTTTTTCGCTGCGGCCAAACCGTGAGATTTCCGCTGGGATTCCGGCGTGTGAGAACCCAGCCTTACACTTTCAGATTTACAAAGTCTGTATGTGCTACCGGTATATCATAGAGACGGCTTCTTCTGCAGCTCTTGACCAGGTGTTTCGGTGTTGTGATTCTTGCCATGTAATGCTGTGTGGTTGTCACCCTTCTCTATGTGTTCAGCTTATCTACCTGCGACTGTCACTAAGAATGGCGCTGCTGGGTTGTCTCGCTCCTGTGGCAGCATTGCTCATTCTTCTGGGCTAGTGCAAAAGTTGCCCCAATGTAACCTTACTTGAAAAGCTGATATCAGCTGTGCATCACAGTGTAGATAGAAGCTATGAGCAGCGCAGTCCGGATATACATTTTCTCTATATGACAATCAGTAAGAGAATAGTTGGCATTTCTCATGCTCTGATCACATATTTCCTCTCCTGTATGTACTAACCCCCCTTCTTCCCGTCTCGCACTCATCCCATGTCTAACTCATCCCATCTGTCTGCTGTTTCTCTCGCAGTGCTTCTCGTTCTGGCCGTCTGTAGCTCGCAATACGTGTCGCTTGGTATAGTATTTCGGCTTCCTATATTCATTCTTACTTTAGCGACTTATATAACTAGATTCCAGTCTGTTGTGATTCATTACATAATATATTTTTATAGTTTATTCTTTTCTGATACAGATCTCCATAGACAGAGACTTAAATTATACAATGTATCAAAATCAGGAGCTCCCAGGTAGAGATGAGCGAACGTACTCGTTTCGGGTGTTTTTGCACTCGATCACCGCTTTTTCCGAGTAGCTGACTACTCGGACAAAAAGATCCGGGGGGGCGGCGTGGTGGAGTGGGAGGGAACATGGGGGAGCTCTCTCTCTCACCACTCCCCTCTGCAACCCCCCGCTCACCCCCGGCGCCCCCCGAATCTTTTCGTCCGAGTAGTCAGTTATTCGGAAAAGGCGGTGATCGAGTGCAAAAACACCCGAAAAGAGAACATTCGCTCATCTCTACTCCCAGGCCCTCACATTAAAATGAATGGGGGTTCCAAAAACGTATACGTGGTCTCACTTATACAGTAACTCACTGATTTCAGTGCAGAGGAGGCTGTTCCCTATCAGTGAGACTTCTATGATGTGCTTGATTGATATGCTGTATATGATAAAGCCATTCATCCTAAATCCCCTTGAGATATACACCAATGAAGAAGGCGCTTGGCTTATCAGTTACCATGAAATTATGGCTGTAATTATGTAACATCCTGGTTCATTGTAGTTACTGGATCTCAGAGCCATAATCACAGGACTAGATGCTTATGTCACAGTTAGAAATGAATACAGTATCAGTACAGCATGCTGTGATAGATCAGAATAATAATGACCTATGCTGTATTTAAGGCCCATATAGTGATAATCAATAAGCATCCATAACAATAGCACAACCCTAGTAATAGGAGATATGCTGTAACAAAAGCAAATATTAAGAGCCTTTGATGTGCAATAAAGAGCTGAAAACTGTTTTTTACTATCTTCTGTCTAGGTTGAGATATGAACATTTGAAGTTACAGGCCCAAAGTCTGAGGCTGCACTACTGAGAGATTCGAACAACCTCTTCCTTTCTCCTATGTGAGGTGCAGTGTTGTCATGGAGCCTTGTGTACGTTTATTTGGGACCATGACCCTTGACCTGACAGGTATCGCAATGTGATATATCACCATCATAGCACAGTAGTGCAGCCTCAGTCATTGGACCTGTAAACTGAATTAATCATATCTCAGCCTACTTGAATGTACAGTAAATTCATATTTTCTTCCAATCTCTTTTAAAACTGCTATTAACACCTATCAAACATTATCACAATATCCGATAGTCCCGATTGTCTCTGAACTTGATCTATAAAGGGGTGGAGCTTGTTATGCCAATATGCCCAAACTGGGCAGTTCCGGGTGCTTTGTTAGCATCCTCAGGCAGAGCTTAATAATTTCCCACAATTGGAGATTCGCCTGTTGGGAAGTATGCAATATACTTCAATTCAAAAGACAGTTACTAGAGTCATGTAACTTACCAGGGTCTTTAATTCTCTCACTTTGTCCCCCCAAATATAAGTTTCCGAAGGGCTCTGTAGACTACAGGGAAAAACAAAGTGACTGCATATTATTGGGCAGTACAGAATAAGTTGTCAAAACCCCCGCCTCTGCTGTAACATCACTTCCTGCTCTGCAGTTATTGGCTGAAGCTTCTTCTCACAGACTTCCTGTTCTGCCCGCCCCCTTCATCCATTCTACACACGAGGGTCTTTTCACACAGCATTTTTCACTCTGCCGTGGGTATCTATCTTGGAGTTCTGTCTCATATGACATTTGGTCTCCATTTCACAGGGTTTCTGTCTGTTTCCAGTATTTTAGGAGCATAAAAAGTCTGGTCAACTGCACCTTTCTACCCTCTTAAGATGCCAGAAGCAAACAAAATGATGTCGTATAGAGATACATGACAGTTTACGGTTCTGTGCAGAGTTCCCTCGGAATGTCATTTTTGGCATTTGAGATGGAATCCTCAAGACAGAAACACATAGCCGAGCAAAAAGACCCTAATACTGAGAGCTCTCTGCTACATTTTAGCTTCTTTCTGCATCTGGGCATGAAGGCAAAGAGAATTATCTGGGAATGTGCCGGAAGCTATCAGTATTATGTGGAGAATGCATGCAGAGGACAGGCAGAGCAGGAAGTCTGTATGGTGCAGCTTTAGCCAATAGCTGAAGGGCAGGAAGTCTGTATGGTGCAGCTTTAGCCAATAGCTGCAGAGCAGGAAGTCTGTATGGTGCAGCTTCAGCCAACAGCTGCAGAGCAGGAAGTCTGTATGGTGCAGCTTCAGCCAATAGCTGCAGAGCAGGAAGTCTGTATGGTGCAGCTTCAGCCAATAGCTGCAGAGCAGGAGGTCTGTATGGTGCAGCTTCAGCCAATAGCTGCAGAGCAGGAAGTCTGTTTGGTGCAGTTGTTTTCTTGTTTACTGTGCAGCTTATTCCCATTGACTTGAATATGACTAAGCTACAATACCAGACACAGCCAGACCATTGAAATGAATGGTAATGTTTTTTGAAAAAAACAGACTTGAATTTAAGCTATCTGAGTGAAAGCATTTGTGGCCCTTGTATGCTATAGGACACTAGTAGCTCCAATTTATGAATTATGGGAATTTGTCTGGAGTCTCCCAGGTAAATAGCCCAGGAAAATACAAGATTTGGAACTATTTTTTTAGTCATTCTATAAAACAGTTTCTATTATCTCTGATTCTGGGAAAGCTAAGGGAAAAGGCCAATATGGTTGCCATTACAGTTTCCAAAAGTATTCTAAAGTCATGGCTAGCTCCAATACAAATAATATGGAAGAAGTCCCTGCTTTACAACAGAGTCTGGAAAAGCTTGGTAACTCCTGTGGGAGTAGTGGTGGTGGCCATGTTGGTTGTCACTCTGAAATACAACTTTTTAAAAAAGTTTTGTACCTCCCTATAAGAGTTTCTAAACTGTTTCCAGTTCCTGTCATGTGGCGGCATGTTAGGGTCCATATTATGGCTGCAAAACCCAGACCCTTCACAGTTCTACCATACCCAGCTTAGATGACCAAGGGGTCTGTGGGTTATTAGAAACACAAAAGGTCCAGGTCTTGCAGCCTTAATGAGGACCTGGAAATGCAAATATACCCAAGGTGGGCATTTCTGGGAGTTTTTGTTGTTGTTCCTGGGCTTATATAACCTTTGAGAAGATTTCATAGAAACTCATATATTTGTCTTGTGATTACAGCATGTGACGCTGAGTGATGACTTCAGTCCCAGCAGCACCAGTTCAGCAGACTTGAGCGGTCTTGTGGTTGAACCAAAGTTTCCAGAGAGATCCCACTCCTTAGCTCTATCCTCAGATGAGGTAATTACTATGATGGGTCTGTAGTACAGAATATTTTATTATCATAGTATTGGGAATATTCCATCAGTGTTTAGGTGATGGAGGTCCCACTGATCAATGGTAAGCGCCATGACCTGTTCGTTCTGCTATTCGTGGGTGTCCTGAAAGACAGACCCCTACTGATCACACATTGATGGCCAGTTTTAACCATGGGGAATCCATAAAAATTCCCGGAAAACCTCTTTAACCCTTTCCAATCCACTGTCTGACGTCTAAAGACATTCTGATTGAAGGCTGTGCAGTTTCGATGTCGGAAGACGTCCGGCAGGGTATTCTTACTGTATATTACTGTCCGCTCTGTTGTTAGGGGGCCTCTCCAGCATGTCCCATACCGCAGTACTGGCTCTAGCCAGCAGATGGTGCCATTGTATACTGGCAGAAAGAGAAAAACCCCTAGGAAACCCTGAATCTAAAATTGGATTGCAAAGAGTTAATGGAGTTCACAATACATTCATTGAGCAGTGCTGGCACACCACAACATTTAGGGTGGCTTTAAACAGGCACATCTTTAATAGGTGAATGATCATGGCAGCCTGGGGGACTTTCAGAAGTTCCTCTGGCTGCCATGATACCCAGATGACACCCCCGCGATCGTATTGTGGCGAGGTCTTTCAGGATATCTAAATCTGATCAGGGCATTTAAATGCCGCTTTCAGTACTGACAGCGGCATTTAAAAGGTTAACAGCCGTGATCAGAGCCCTCTCTGCTCGAGGCTATTGCTGGTGGGTGTTGGCTATGAGAGACAAGTGATACCCGCCGTGTATGGGGTGGGTTCAGCTCTCGAGACCACTCCATAGGCAACATATGTAGTGGATGGGCTATATACATGCTAACTGCACGGGGTACATGCAGATAGGACATATATGGCCGTATGTTTGCCATGAAGGGGTGAATTCTCATCTGGTGTAAACATCCAATCATTTGTCTTTCAGCGACTAGCCAGTAACTTTGCAGGCAGGTATGCGCCCCCTGCGGGTCGGGTTGCAACATTGAAAAAGTAAGCAATCACTTTGTGTAAAGGCACTAGAGATGAGCGAGCATACTCGCTAAGGACAATTACTCGAGCAAGTATTGTCCTTAGCGAGTACCTGCCCGCTCGGAAGAAAAGATTCGGGTGCCGGTGCTGGTGAGCGGTGAGTTGCTGGAGTGAGCAAGGGGGAAAGAGATCTCCCCTCCGTTCCACTTACTACAGACTCTATTTACAACAGTGGGTAGATCCAGATCACAGACTGTAATGATTTAGGCCATCCAGTAGTCAGAAGTGGAGGGAAGCTGCAGGTTATATGAATTTTCCAGTACATTCCTGTAGCAAAACCTGCTTTTCTGCTGCTTTCAGAGGTAGAGCTTTACCTTCTATATCCCCCCATTATTTGTAGTATGTAAGCTCGTTGGAGCAGGCCTCTCACTTCTACTGTCTCCATCAACTAATTACTACATGTATCCAGTTTTGTTACTGTTCTCCCTGTCTTGTAAGCACAGCGGAATAGGTTGGCGCTATATAAATAAAGATTATTATTATTACTAGAGCTTCACCTACTAATCGTAATGTGTAATTGCAGGATAAATTTGCTTTTCCTTCGGGTTTTGGGTATAATCCATCTAATATAATGACTAGAAATCACGTTTCTTTGTGTCTTCTATGATCTTTCATATTTCTCTTTGTCTTGTGTTTTTACCCCATTTCTCTGATATAACTTATATAGAGCCTGGATATGATAGATGATGAGGTAAGTGCTTCCTGTTTGACTCTTCCATAGTTTCTCTAGATCTTATCACTTTTCTTCCAAGTATACTACTTGATTGTGTTGTCCTGGTATCCATCATCTATTCTTCTTTGCTTGCATGTTCCATTTATCTCTTATATTGCTCAACCACCCATTCCCCTATTCTTCACTACTCCTTCACCTATTCTATCGAGATAATTCACTAATTGTTCTCCATTAACCCATTTAGTGGCACGCCCAGAAAATGTCCTAGGCTTGCTGCACTGACCATGCAGTTAAACCCCAGAAGATTTCCGTGGACAGCTCTAGTGCTGAAATGTGCAGAGCACGGAGCTGTCATCCAAAATCAGGTTTTAATTGCATTGTTGACTCATTTAAAAAACCTGCCCTGTGAGGCACGACATGGTAGTAATAAACCTGCCACTGAAGGGGTTAATTGGACTGTTCAACTCTGCATTCTTGAACTGCTGCTATACCTGCATTAGTAGTCTTAAACCTATACCCTTACTGCTATTGAGAAACCACAACTCCCAGCATGCTCTGACTGCAACTAGCTGTGGATTTGCAATAGCCGGAGAGTTACAGGTTGAAGACCTCTGGCCTACCTGATTTTCCACTAAAATACATTGTGCATTCTTTCTCAAGTTATACCACATGCATTCTACAGCCCCTCAGGAAAGTTTACTTTACTCTTTAGTCATCCATTGTTGCTTTACTACAGAATTTTCACTACTTCCATCCATTACATTTCTGCTCGCTGCTCCTTTATCAGTTCTATTTCAAGCCCATTATGGTTTCCCATGTTGCCTGTCATTCATTGGAGACTTTCATCTCATCTACTACCACTGACAGCACCATCCTTCTGTTTAGTCTCCATTGCTCCATCTTAACCTCCCTACTGATTACCCTGAGCTGTGTTTTTTCAAAAAGAAACGTACAGTACAGATTTGGATGAACAAAGCTCTTTTGGCTTCCAATGGCTGTAGCTCCAGTTGTATCAGCTCTGCTGACACGATTTTGGCCTCATTTTAATGCCACGCTTTACTGTAGTACCAGTAGAACTGGAGCTACAGCCATTTGAAGTGGGTCAGGAATATTGAATTTACAGCTGTCATGGCAGTCTGTGTGCAGAGTAGCAGGGGATGAGTCAGCAGCAGAAAACATTCTCTGATTCTATGGGTAAGAGTAACATATTATAGCCCCTTTATCAATTGAAGAGCATATTTGAACTCTTTGATGGCTCCTTCACACAAATGTATTTGCACAAGCAGTACTGAGAGAATAGAACCCATTGATTTCAATGGGCTTGTTCAGATTTTTGCGTGTGCATTCCGCAGACAGAAAAAGAAAAATGCAGCATGCTTTATTTTTGTGCATCAGTCCGCATAAAAGTCTATGGAAGTCAATACACACACAAAATGTGCAATATCCTGCGCAATTCAGTGAAAAAGAACACCTCTGAACCTTATTAGGCTATATAGCCTTTTAAATCACAGCGGGAGGGGGGGGTCGCACATCCAGGTGAAATGGCCCTGTATATTAATATGCGCCAATACACGTGCAAAAGCTCATCATTGAAGGCACTAACGCATTGCACTTTTTCAAGCCTTTTTGCACATACGTTCATGTGAAGGGGCCCTGATTGTCACATGGAGGGGGTCTTTTTTCCCACCAAAGGACAGAGAAGATGAGCACTTGCTCATCTAATCGCTCCCCTACGCCGCTCAACCCCCAAATGTCACAGTCATTGCTGACTACTAGAGATCAGCGAGCATACTCGCTGAGGACAATTACTCGATCGAGCATTGTCCTTAGCGAGTACCTGCCCTCTCAGAAGGAAAGGTTCGGCTGCTGGCGCGGGTGAGAGGTGAGTTGCGGCAGTGAGCGGGGGAGAGCGGGAGGGAGAGGGAGAGATCTCCCCTCCGTTCCTCCCCGCTTCCCCCCGCCGCTCCCTGCCCGCTGCCGGCAGCCGAATCTTTTCTTCCGAGCGAGCAGGTACTCGCTAAGGACTATGCTCGATCGAGTAATTGCCCTTAGTGAGTATGCTCGCTCATCTCTACTGACTATGCATCTGAGTGTTTTTACAGAAAAAAAATAAACAAAGTTTTTTTTCTGCTTACATAAAGCTTCAAATATTGAAGAAATATAAAGAACAAACAAAACTACACTTAATTGGTATCACCGCACCCTCATGTGTTCCCCTCTAGGCTGCTTCTGTGGTAGATCCAAGTAACAACATCATACAAACCGAGAAACTGAATAGAAAGTGAACCTATAACCCCAAGCAGATCTGAGCTGGTCAGAGCTGAGATCACATGACCATCTGAGGAAAAAGAGGCCAGGAGGTTCGGATAGATAGGAATAACTAACCAAAGTAGCACTAGCTCACTTATATATGGTTGGGGGGATAGCTATATTATGAATGAATGAAAACATTCACAGGTGTGGCCCTTTAGTTCTTTTCTGCTTGATCATTCATTATTCACCTCTTGTCGGCACCATTAACCAATGGCATCATTTGAAGCGACTGGGTCCTGATGCAAACCTGTAGCTGTGCCCCTCAACTGCCACAGTATTGTGGTCCTTGCTTTTGGCAGAGAGACTATTTGGGTCCCTCAGAAACCAAATATGAATTCAACCTCTGCACCTCTTATTGTTACGATCTTGCCATGACCCATTTCATGCTACTTCATGGCTTTATCATCCTTCAGTGCTCCATGATCCTTTCTACTCTGATGCAGAGCTTCATCATTGGTTCAATTTTCCATTGTGCTACCCCTCACTTCTTTATCGTTCATACTACTAAACCACCGTGCGCCACCATCAGGATGTACCGACCCATCATATGACCTATTGACTGGCATTTGTAATCCTGAGATGTTCCACCCCCTGCTTGTACCTTGTACATTTGTCTTATCCATGCCTTGTGATGCTCCTCTACTATATGTCCTTCCTTACATTACTCCTTTAACCATATAATTGACCACTGTCATTCATGTCTCCTCTTGCCTACATTGTATGTAATGTATTAAACAACATCAGTCCAGCAGGTAGACCTCTAGACCAGCCAGAAGACCGACATTTCTTCAATAATTTCTTGCAGATTCTAGATGAAGGTCAGTCTCCCAAACATAGTCAATGGCACAGCCGTACTCCATTAGAATGGACGACTCAGCAGGTGACCAACTGGTTAATGACTCTTAACTTAGAACACTGTGTCTCTGAATTCACGGCCCACAATATCAATGGTGAGCAGCTTCTGCAGCTGGACAGCACTAGGCTTAAGGTAAGCAGAGAACTGCATTGATATGACCTATACATATAAACTCTATCATGGCCTTGCACAACTGGTTTTGGTCCCGGGTCACATTGTGAGATTGCACCTTTCTTAAGAGTCCCATTAAAACCTAAAGCAGGACTTGATTTCCATCAGAGACACTAAATATGCTGATGAGGTTGGATTCTTGGGTCCATCTCTAGGATCCCCATTTTCTTAATCTATTGGAGTCCCAGAAATGGAAATTCCACCTGAAATATTCATGGTTTATCCACTGGGAATATCCTGTTAAGAAAAATCACTCTGTTGAACCTGACACAATTGTGGTATGCTTGGTTCAGGGTCTAAGAGAGCGGTGTCTTAAAGAGAGCACATGACTTCCAAAAGCACCATAGAGAGAATGCCGATTGTATAGTGCCCCCTCATCCTGTGTCCCCTTCTGCCGTCACTAGGGTGGTTACTTCTCTCCATGCACTTACGCCCCATCAGCATGAAGGGAATGCCGGCCAAGCATACGCCATTCATTTCAATGGGGCTGACCTAAATACCCAGATAGGTTCCACTTTGGTATCTCTGCAATCCTATTGAAAGTGAATGGAGCACTAGTACACTTACATGATCAGCGCTCCATTCAGTCGACTCTTCAATACGGGGTGCAGTAAGGGGGACAGGGAACACGAGACCCCCATTCTCAAGATCGACAGGGGTCTCAACGGGTAGACTCCTACTACTGATCAGCAATATATCTCTTATCCTGCCGATTTGTGGATAACGTATAATCTTAGTACAACCCCTTTAAGATACCTCAACTACAACTCCAGCCACACATTGCCCCTCCAATAGCACATTATTATGAGCCGCATTCATCCCCCAGGTTGCATGCTATACATCCCTGTTCATCTTTCAAGTAACCAACATGTCTCCCTTGCTTTGCTTTAGGCCCTTGGGGTAAATTCCCAGGACAGATCACTCATTAAAAAAAAAATCAAGGACATGAAAGTGACGATCGAAAAAGTCCGAAAAGCCAATGAAAAGATGGGGAAGCAAAAAGAAAGGCTCCGTAAGAAGGAGCAGGACCAGCAATTGCAAAGGGTTAGACAAGAGAACGCATCAGAAAATGCTGCCCATACCCCCTATGAGCCATAACTCCTGTACTGTGAGTGTGAATAGGACATTTCTATGACAAGAGTACCAATTTTTACTGTATCCAAGCCTCCAAGCACTGAACAGACGAATTACAATGCTGGTGTGGAGCAGGCGGACAACACCGAACATCTTCTCTTTTACTTTGTTGCATTATATCAGTTTTGTTTGCCAAAAATAGGTCAACTTGAAGTCAGCAAAGTCATCGTCAGTCAAAGCTTCCACAACCGCAACTCATGGAGCCCTAGAAGTATTACACCCAAGTCATGTCGCTTTTGCCGCCATCGAAGACCTTCCATTTCCTTTTCATGGCTACAGCAAGGAGCAAATTCATATACTTTGTGTCATTGCCTCAGTAAGCACTGATAGAGAAGTACCGCTACCTAGATGATAACCTGTATATTCTTAGGGCCTTGTATACAGCGCAGGTGTATATTTTGTGGCTTTCCATCGATTACCATCATTTTTAGGACCAAAATCCTGTGCTGATTTGAGAAAAACAGAAGTCCGACTATAAAGACGTAGTAAGAAATGAATCCGCACCGAATACTGTACCTATTTAGATTAAAAAGAAACGTACACTTTAAGACCGCCTTCACATGAGCGTATTACGGATGAGTGTCCAAACCAACTGTAGGTCTACTTACCTGAACTTGCAGCATCAGAGGGTTCTATGATACTGTGAGTTCAGGTTGGGCAGGACACTCATCCATAATCTGCACCGGTAATACGCTCATGTGCCAGCGACCTACAGTAAGGGGGATTTCACTTGCTGTGGGAAATGTTCTCAAATGATGAGCTGCCCCAACCCCTCATGGTCAGTTGTTGTCACACTGAGAAGCGTTCATCATTCCATGACACGGAAAAGCCCTTTAGACTGGCCACACGCATGTGATAACTGCTGGAGGATGGTTATTTAAAGCGTATCTAAATTTTCGGCCAACTTTTCAAAATACGTTGCTCTGTGTGTACATGAGATATAACACTATTTGTGGCCATTATATGACTTGTATGCTGCATGTGAAAACACTAGTTTTACCCTCTGCAGGCTGTATATCCAGTTTTCAGTTGTCTCTGAACTGGTGGGAGGAGTCTGCTGTTAAGACTTCTAAACACTGTGCGCAGAAAAAGCTGCAGGTTCTGCTTTCTGTAACGAACATACGTAAATAAATGCATCGGGAAAAACACTAGAGCAGTACTGAGCAGTGGAAATGTGATTTCCGTAGCTGTAGAACAGTAAATATCTCACCAATTAGCTCCAACAGCAGGCTCTCTCACTCCAGCAGCTCCTTTACCCTTCCCTCTGCTCTCTATTGACTTTTGTGGGCAGCATAAGTCCTCACCCTCCATCACTTTCTCTTCTCAATCTCATTATCTCTGTTACTAGAGGGAATCTCAGTGGCTAGCACTTTAGAGGAATTTGTCAGCACAAAAAAAATCTAGATAGCAAAACCATTTCGGTAAAAAAAAAAAAAAAAAGTAATTTGCAGTTTTGCTAGCTGTCGCATTAGTTATCATATTAGCATATGTTGTTTGAAAAGTTAGCGCACATTTGAATTCTCTGTCACCGAGGCAGAAGCAGCCTATTATTAAATTAGCAATTTCACTGACTAGACGCCTAAAACAATGAATTTTATTACAAGCTACTTAAAAAAATGGAAATAGTAAAAAAAAACACCCATCCATGGACAAACAAACACAAAAAACAACCAGAAAAGGGCCAGTGTTATGGATACTGGTCCCTATGCATAATTCAGCAATAAAGCCGATATGCCTAAGAGAAAAGAGGAAATGGATAACTTATATTGCAGTTTGATAACCGAAACACATTTTGGTGCGCTAGTAGGGTCTGCAGGTTCCAGCCAACAATGTGTTGGACTAGAAGACGCAGGCACTAATGTTTACTGCAATCTTTGCGCCAATTAAATCTACTATTCATGCCCACTATATTTTGGGCTGAAAGGTCCCAAATTGGCTGCTAACACTAACGGTCCAACGCGTTTCAATAGAGGTATAATCTTCAGGGACCTAAATACCCTCATAAAGTGTTAGGGTAATGCCCAGATTATGGTATGTACCAGATATATATGGGTATCCTTCCCCATGGTCAGGAAAGATGGTATCAATTAGAACCCATTCCTTAAATAATAAGTGGACTAACTTCCATCTGAAAAAGCTGACGCTCTCCTTTAAGGGCTTCTAGTACGATCTTTTCCCAAAAAGAAACTCAATATCCTAGCATCAGCAAGATAGCTGCTCACTAGGCTGTTAAAAAGGCTGTCAGATAATGCCAAAGCAATCAAAAGATAAATAAAATGAAAAAAATTATAAATAACTAACAACCCTGAAGGTGGACTGTCAGCGCCATTTAAATTCCCAATTCAAGTTTTCGTGTTTTTTTTAATTAGGGAAGAGTAAACGGTTAAAAAAAATCCAACATAGCCTTTTTACTCCTTGAGAATGTGGGTCCTGCCTGCACTTACAGGGTTCAAATTGTAGAATCTGTGAAAATAGCTGTGGCCAGGTTTAGGGGTTCGGTTTGTTCCTATCAGGGCAACCCACTGGTCTGGGACAAACAAAGATGGACGAACCGCTTCTCTGACTACCTGATGCTCACTGTGTATTAGTATGCGTCAGTAATCTAAGATCCTACATGACAGCACTCAGCGATTCTTGCTGAGCGCTGTCATTGTCTGCTGCAGCAGGTTTATGGTTGAGTGCTGTCATTGGCTGCTGCAGCAGGTTTATGGTTGAGTGCTGTCATTGGCTGCTGCAGCAGGTTTATGGTTGAGTGCTGTCATTGGCTGCTGCAGCAGGTTTGTGGTTGAGTGCTGTCATTGGCTGCTGCAGCAGGTTTACGGCGCATCACAGCAGCCTGTAAGCAAAGACAGAAGAGACCAGAGTCGGGAAGTGTGTTATTTTAAAGCATGTGGGACATGGTGATAGGGGTTTCTTTAACTCGAACAACCCCTTTAAATTCCCTCTACACAGGACAACTGTTGGGCATCCCACGGACCGCCGCCCGACTATCTCTCCTTTTCTTACAGAGGGCGATAACCGTGTAATTGAATAGAGAAGGAGCCTGCCTCCATTGGGCGGCTCCTGTATACATTGGCCGATTAGTCCCTTGGTTTGTAGCTTTGCTAAAGTAAATTAATGTAAAGTACCCTTTAGACTAATGATGCACGCTGTGCATTAATATGCATCATAATGCCTCTTTCACACGGTCATTAGCCGTGCGAAAATGTCACCGTAAAATCGCGATCATGCAAAGCATTGGATTCCAATGCATTCCTTTACATGGGCAATTTTTAGCCAAGAGAAAAAAAATCACGGCTGAAAAATCGCTAAAATTGCCAGCATCTTTTGAAGAAAATTGCTTGGGAGCTCCCATAGTTTCCTATGGGAGCTGAAAAAAAAGGGAGGAGGGAGTTTACCTGGGGCCGGCACTCGTCGAAGAAGACAGCTGGCTCTATTTAGCTTTTTAAGCTCAATAAAGCCACTTTGCCTACTTCGCTGCAGACTCCAATCGCGAGATGCAGACGAGAAAACGCTAATTCCTTTTGAAATTAGATCGCGGCAATACAGCGTTGCCGCAATCTTTTAATGTGATGCGACCTGCGAGCATCGCTTGTGGGAAGGAGGCCTGAGTCTGAGAAGCAGCGCGGCTATGTTTGTTTGTTCAAGACAGGAGGGTTGCTTTAAACTAAATACCAGCCTCCGCTGTATTCACTGACAGACCCCCTTAACGTGTCATTGTATGAGTATCTTCATATTGCCTCATTTCTCAGTATCTGCCAGTGTCTGTCGACAATCTCATTTTCCGGTATTCTGAAACTACCGATGTATATACAGGTAAACTGGAAAGTATATTGCCACGTGTGTATGTCCTTCTCTTATTTAGTTGCAACCAAACATAATAATCTATATCTACCGAGAAAGTGTTAATACCACTGGCGGCATATATAGCATGCAGGCATATAGTCACAGTGCAAATCTCCCTTTTAGTTAAAAACAGGCACGGATGACTGAAAAGTGGAGACGGATGTTAAAGGGAGTGAGGGGGCTGCCTTGCAATGGCTTATTATAACTTCAACATCAGTGTAGTATACCGCTCCATAGTGCTAAAATTAAAAACATCAAAACAGTGCCTCATTGTGCCAACGGTGTCCCTCACTCCTTTACAGTCATCCACTTTTTTCTCTTAAAGGCTAATTCTACTCCTATTCTGTAATTTAATTTACTTTGTACCCTGCGGGTGCGACTTTTCCCCTACTTCCCTCAGCATGTCCTTATGGCCACCTTTTGCCTATATGTCAGTAACTTCCTGTATTGGTGACTACTCTGCCTATATATGTGGTCACTAGTTGTTATTCTGAGCCGTTTAGTGGAGCCACCCAAAATATGGTTATTACATAAGCGGGGCTGTGAAGGCTGTGAAGTTTGGGAGGATATGTACTATTCGTAGAAACTCATCGGAAGCTTTAGAAAAACAGGTAGAGGTGAAAACGGAGAGAGAAGAATGGAGGCCAACACCAGTGGTCACCAATCCATACGTGGGGCAATAAATTCAACTATCTCACTTGGGCCTCATACACCCTTATCTTACTGAAATGTATTTACCCCGTCCTCAGCTCTGAGCCAGTGTGCCCCCAATTCTACTGCCATATGTTTTCTCCAGTTACATACCCCAATTACTGCTTGATTGTTATCTGGCTGAACCGTTATAATCACCATTATTACTGTTTATAGTATTTTTTTTGTAGTGATTCCTGTTGTGTCATATGATATGTTGCCCATCTGTGTGAAAACTGGCATTTTTTGATGATTGTACAAACTTGTGAATGTTTTTGATAATTGGATCTTCTCATCTCAAAAGTTTTTTTGTCTGGTTTAAGTTGTTTATATTCATTGCTATGGTTGTAATATAAGATGTAAACCCAAGGATAAGGTCATTTTTTCTTTAAATCCCGATGTTTACTTATTACTGTGAAGCCACGGATATGACTACTATTGGTCGACACAAGATGGTAGTTTTGTGAAGTTATAACCCTAGACGGATTACTAGTGCTATACAAACTTATTTGGAACCACTAGTGTCAATGAGCTATTCTCTTGGACCAGCATTGTGTAGCATTATTCTGTGACCTACAGTGCATAGGAGGCAGAATACATTACAAAATATGCCTTCACTATCTCATTGGTCCAACTTCTGGTACCACCGCCGATCAGCACAGTGAAGGAACCACTGTAACAGATCTGTATACATAATGCAAAGGACTTGGCACTCTCATAATGATCAGCAGGGTCCCAAAGGCTGATCTCCCAGAGAACCAGTCCTGTAGAACACTTATGGCTCCTAGACCACAGGTTGTATACCTATTGCACTGCGTAAGAATGGTTACAATAGGAAGTTTCAGACAAAACTGCCAAATGGCTCCATGTTAATACAGATTAGTTGACATAATGGGACCCCCTAATAAATGATCAGACATAAAAAGAATATTAAATTATTGAAGGAGATGTGCTTGTGTAAAAGGCAGATTTACTAATGTGATTGCACCTAGACCTGGTCATATTTCTGGCGCACAAGGTCGCATCAAGTTTTAGACATGTTTATGAAGAAAATGCTCCAAAAATAGTAACCCAGTCTGCTTGACAAAGGGCAGAGCCTACCAAAAGTGGGGCATTCTTAGTAGAAAACAGTTTGGTTAAAATATAACAATGGGCACCAAACCTTTGGCACAAGCTAAAGTTACTTTTACACGGGCATGCTATGGGCTGAAAAATCGCTAAAAGGCCATTTTAAGCGATAGTTGTCCCATGCCTATCCTCACAGTGATTGGAGGGGGGCGGCTGAAAGATTTCTGCTGTACTCCACTATCATTCACTGAATGGCTGTCCCTCCTGTGTGAAAGATCAGGAGAGATACAGGATAGTCGCTTCTGCGCTCAACAGTCCTCCAGTGTAAAAGTACCCTTAGCCAAACAATAGTTGGTATAAAGTTTGCCAAAAGTGTCTAAAGATGCGCCAAATTTATTATTTAGCATTAGCTGCTGTAATAAATGTGGCACATTATTACACCGTCACATCTAAGTGTAAATTGTCTAACTCTTAGAGCAGATTTACTAATCCTGCTTATTAGGTTGAGTTTCTCAAAACTTTTTAGAGACACTTCTGCTTAGCCTGGCCATAGAAACTCTCCCCCAAAATATTTCCTACTACGGAGGCGTCCCACTCTGTGTTTTGTCTGATTGGCTTGAAAGCTACATGTGACCTGTAGGCTACATTTACATGAGTGAGCGTGATATCGGGCCATGTTGTTTAAGGTCCCATTAAGAACAATGGGCGAGAGAATGCCCAAAGATAGAACATGCTGCGATTTTTATCCTCGCAGCATCACTCATGTGAATAAATCCATTCAAAAGAATAGAGTTCATACTCCATGTGAGTTGTGTGTCTCGCCACGCACAAAACTTGCGCAAGATTCTTGCCCATGTGAATAAGTCCTCAGAGAGAGACTTCTATCAGCTTGGCACTACTGCAAGTATAATTTCCAATGCAAACAAGAGTTTTCAATCCCTGATTTATAAAAATATTCTAGATTGTTTGTCTAGACGACTTCTTCTGCACTTTGTAGATCTCATTGGGGAAGTACAGCTATAGTTCCTCTTTAAAGGTGATGTCCATAGATAACACTTTTACTGTAAGTTATGTTCAATTTGGGTTTTGTTGACCCTTTTGCCTTAGAACGGCTTGAAATTGACCACTTTATGACTAGTCAGAACACAAATATCACAGTGGAAGGAGGAGATGATTTATGAAGTGGGTGGTAACAAATGTAACCAATCAAATCAAGGGAAAGATGACAGCAAAGCTTATCACTTTGTAGAGGGAGGTTATCTAGCTGATCCTGATGACCTACATGTGCATTGGCGAGAGTATTGTTTACTATGCAAGTAAACAATATATCATACTGCAGGGCGGTCCAAAGGTATGGAGACATCCGAATAAATGGAAAATGGGGGTTGGGAACGTCATCTTGTGTGTGTCATGTTTCTAAGAGGAAGGGAGGAAATCTGTGAGAAGTGGTGTTCAACACGGTGGCCGCTTTGAAAGTCACCAACTAGGAACCAAGTTGATACTTTCAAATGGGAAGGGAATGTGACATATGTATCTAGTAGAGAATTTGATGAGGAATCCAAATCTGTGCTTAAGGCCTTATTCACACAAGCGTTTTATCGCGGCTATTTATCTACGTAAAATCGGCCGGCCAGAAAAGATAGCACATATGCTGCTGAATGCGGCGGCCAAATTTTGACGCGATGGGCAAAGAAACGTTTTGCCTAGAGTTGAGCGAACATACTCTGCCGACCTTGATGTTCGTTCGAGTATTAGCGTACTCAATGGTGCTCGCTACTCGAGCGAGTATCACTCTGTGATCGACCCCACCCCAGTTTTAGCTCCTACCCGCCGCTAACGTGTCAGATTTGACCCCTCCCCTCTGCGACGCTGCGCACGTCAACAGTAGTTTGTAGCTGGCTTAGGAGATAGAGAGAAAGAGAGAGAGAGAACGAACACAGGAAGAAAAAAAAAAGCTGGGCAACCGGCGTGTCCAATACAAAAATGCTCAAGTTTCCCATTGAAGTCAATGGGGTTTATTACTCGAATAGAGCTCTCGAATTTTATGAAAAGCTCGACTCGAATAACGAGGACCTGAACATTTTGGTGCTCGCTCATCTCTAGTCTTGCCCTATCTTTTGGCCGGAATACACTGGCAGTTCCCATAGGCTCCTGTGGGAGCCTATGAGAGCCGTCGGAAAAGTGAGGGGGAGGAAGTTTAGCAGCAGCGAGCGCTGCTAAACCATGTCAGCTAACTGTATTTAAATAATAGAAGCCATGCTGAGCATTTCTCCTGGCCGAAGGAATTCCAGGCTGTGGTGTATATATGCTGCACCCAGCTGTGTAAATGGGCGAAATGTGATCTTTAGCTGTGACTGGGCTGCGTTTTTTTTTCTCATTCATGTCATTTTCGGCCATGATGCGGGTGGTGGAAAATCACAACGTTTGTGTGAAAAAGGCCTTAATGTCATGTACCTTAATTCATTCCAACATTATTGGCAATTTTCTCTTTGTTGCAAACATGGTTGCAAGATTAATATGTAAGAAGAGGACAGGGGTTGTGCTGATCTCCGGGGAGCGCATTACCCAAGTCATTAAAGCAGATTTCACTGGTCGGCACCTTAACAGATCACCTTTTCATCATAGCATAGTTGGCAAATTGCTTGCCAAATTTCACCAAACAGGTTTTGTGTTGGACGTGCCAAAAAGTGGATGAAGCAACAACAATGGCTGTTCTGACATCCTTTGGCAAGACCCACATTGTAGCACCCAGCATCTGTCACAGAAGAGTGGGGTGAGTGAAACCACCATCAGGCAGATACTGGCTATGCACAAATGGCACCAGTACAAGATCTAGTTGCCGCATCATCTCAGGCAGGACGATCCCAGTCGCTGTGTCGAATTGGCGGAATTGGTGTCACATCAATTACAAGAGAAACTATATTTCACAGAGATGGAGTTGTTTAGTGATGAAGCAAGCTTCTTTGTAAATCGGAGTGTGAACAAACAAAGCCTTCCCTACTTCTCCAATGCAAACCCACACTGGATAGATCCCTCCAAGATGGTTGGTGCAAAGAAAGTCATGGTGTGGTGCCGGGTGCAAAAACAGATGGCCCATTCTCCATCGACGGTAACCTTACTGCTGTCAAGTATCTGCAATCGTTCCATGACAAGGTGTTCCTGTCACTGCAACGAAGATGGCACGTTCCTGATGTTCTTCCAGCAAGACTGTGTCCCCCCCACATTATGGACGTGATGGCTGTGAGTTTTTGGATCAGCAGTTTCCAGGGAGGTGGACCGGGCATTGTGGCCCGATGGAGTGGCCCCCACACTCACGGATCTCACCCCCTTGGACCTTTACCTGTTCAGTGATGTCAAGTCCAGGGTTTACACAAGGAAATTCAGAGTGTGGTGCACATGCAACAGCAGATCCTGGAACCTGTGCAAGCATTTCTGCTGAGCTGTTGCTTCCAGTGCATCGTGAATGTGAGAAAAGCATAGCCTTGATATTTTGAAACAACGGGAGCACATCAAGAATACTCCCTAGTGGAATGATGTTGTGTTCCATGTCACCAAAAAATTGCTAATAACTTTTGCCGGAAAAAAGGTACATGACATTTAAGCACAAATTTGGGTTCCTCATCAAATCATCATTCAGATACTTATGTCACATGCACCTCTTCCCATTTCAAAATATTGACTTGGATTCCAAGATGGCAGTTTGCAAAATAGCCCCCATGTTGGACACTGCCCCTCACAAATGTGTCCCTTCCCCTTAGCAACATCCCACACATAGAATGGCATTCCGAACCACCGTTTTCCATTTATTCACGTGTCTCCATACCTTTGGACCACCCTGTATATGTTTACAGAGTCAACCCTGAAATGCATTCCTTCTAGTGGGCCTTAAGAACTGCAGTCCTACACTGGCAAACAAATAATAATTATTCAATGCAAGGAGGCGATTGTTAATACTGGATTGTTCTAAAAAAATCAAGTTAATCTCATAAAAACGGGAGCTGAAGTCATTAATAGTGAGTTGTATTAACTGTTCATTGAGCAACACATTCCTCATTATTCTGTTAAGTCCCTCCCCCGCTTAATTTAATGGGGTTGTATGAGATTAGGAGGACACAGCACATGAACAAAGTGCCACTGTTTCTGGTCAGGAAAGAAGAAAACAGACCCCCTTTTTCTAGTCTCATACTACCCCTTTAATTAAACAACCATCCATTATCTATATTATGTCCTACAAAAGACTTTGTAACTTTGGTTCCATGTGAAGTTGTTAAAAAGTATTCCCAGCAGACACTTCTGACATATCCACAGGATATGATAGATGTAGGTCCCACCAATAGGACCTGCACCTGTATGGAGTATGGGGGTCACACTACCCATATAAGCAGTGAATAGAGCAACCATGCTCAGCTGTTTCTATAACTCTGATAGCAGTGGGATCATTGAACCGTGAAGCATTAAGTTGCCGCTCCCAGATATGTTCACAAATTTGCCATACTAAATTCAAGTGTTGTAATCAGTAAAAAAAAATGCTCTTTTTAGATTTATTTGTATTTTTTTTTTTTTTTTTAAATTAAATATTTAATTTCAGTTCTACGTGGAAGTGTTCTGGTGCTTCTGGTTATCGATTATTTTGCATGACATGAATCCGTCCATGTCCAGATTAGTGTTCTTTTATTTGTGCCTAGTTACGCTGCTGTTTTATTGGTGTTTTTGTGCATTATCCAGACTCATCCTTTGATTTGTTCTCATTTTTGGTAACCTTCAATGACCATTCATCTGCTGTACTCTGACTACTCTTTGGCCTAGGCTACACAGGTGATATTTAATGGTGCGATATGAAAACCAAAAAGAATTCTGGGTACAAATACATCCAAGGTGTTGTCCGCTTTGGATGATCCCAGTTTTATTACAAGACTTCCCCAACAATAAACTAATCAAAGGGTCTATTGCTGCTGAGAGCTCAAGCGATCAGCTGTAACCTCTGGGGGTATCTGACAGCAAGTGTTGCATTTCCCTATAGTGCCCCCACAGGGCAAGTGAAGTATTACACAGTACTTATTAAAATCAGTGGGCTTTCTATGTAATCCACGAACAGGCTCGGTCCTCTGGAGAAAAGAATTGCACTTTATAGCCCTCCTCTATTCTGGGTAATTGATGGAATGGCCAAACGATGGACCCTTTCTGTTATCTCAGAACTCACTAACAGGGCATCTGTAGACTATGAGACCAATTCCAATCTTCTAAATAATCGCCCCCCCCCCCCCAAAAAAAAAAATTACAAGTATGCGCTATCAACACCACCTTCTACAATTACCATGTACCATAACCAATAAGTTATATTTTCTTACTAAAGTGGTTTCTCATATTACCATTAAGAAACGTTGCCCGTGTGGCTTAGGCCTTCCAAAGCCTGTGATACAATGCCATTTGTCAATGTAAACGAACCTCTTGTCAATGGATATAATTATTGTTAGAAAACAAATACAATAATAAAAAATACCGAAAAAAATAATAATTGTTTTTTATTCATGCCCTAAATGGCAAAATCTATGTATGCTCTACTGTATAACAACATGTGCTATAGTAATTGACATGTGTGCTTTCGGATCTTCTTATGCCTTACATCTTCTGAAGTAGTCACAGAACGAAGAAGCAACATTAGTGGTTTAGTTTTAAATTGCTCCTTGTTAAACTTTAACCCCGTAGGCCGTGTTCATACAGTGCACAGAAAACATCACTTTGTTTTAAAATGATCTCCCATGATGTTAGAAATACAGTTTTTGTCACCAATGCTAGTACCAGTGGGGTAAACAACTCTCCACAGACAGGCAAAACTAACTGTGCTTACTACTATATGTGTCTACATCATGTACTGGGAGAGACAGCAAGTCAGTGCTAGCTATATCGTTGAGAGATAGGCAGTACTATCTGAATGTACATCATTTACAGAGACAGGGAGGCAGTACTATCTATGCCTACATCATTTAGAGAGGGATATGTAGGCAATATTGTCTATACCTAGATAATTTATAGAGAGAGACAGGGTGGCAGTACTATCTGTTTGTACATTATTTACTAAGAGAGGGAAGCAGTACTATCTGTGACTACATTAATTATAGAGAGAGACGTATGTAGGCATTATTATCTTTGCGTACATCTTTTATAGAGAGAGAGGCGGTACTATATGTCCCTACCTCATTTATAGAGAGTGAGATAGGGAGGTAGTACTATCTGTGCCTATATCATTTATAGAGCGAGACATAGAGGCAGTACTATCTGTGCCTGCATCATTTATAAACAGAGAGGGGGAGGTAGTATTATCTGTGTCTACATCATTTATAGACAGAGAGGGGGAGGCAGTATCATCTGTGCCTATATCATTTATAGAGAGAGATTGCGAGGCAGTATTATCTGTGCCTATATCATTTATAGAGACAGGAAGACAGTACTGTCTGTGCCTATATCGTTTATAGCGAGGCATGGAGGCAGTATTATCTGCGTATATCATTTATGGAAGCAGTATTACCTGTGCCTACATAATTTATAAAGAGAGAGAAGGAGGGAGGCAGTACTATCTGTGCCTACATCATTCACAGAGACCCATTGTGGGAAGATATATGGGAGGGAGTTAAACTCGTGGAGTCTCTATGGGTGGAAATACATGGAGGGAAAAATAACAATAAAATCCTCATATTGGTTTTCTATAGATCACCAAATATAACAGAAGCCACTGAAAATCTATTACTGAGGCAAATAAATGAAGCAGGAAATCACAGTGAGGTCATTATTATGGGGGACTTTAACTATCTGGATATAAACTGGGAAGCCAAATCCTGTGGATCTCATAGAGGTAACAACTTTATGTTAATTACTAAAGATTATTGCCTTACTCAACTTGTACAGGACCCAACTAGGGCGAAGGCCATTTTGGACATTATACGAGTAGGCCTGACAGAATAAGAGGGTGTAGGTTGGGGGGCACTTAGGAAATAGTGACCATAATATAGTACATGTCGACTTGTCTTTCAATAGAGAGAGTGTATAGGGGAGCTACAAAAGTACTAAATTTTAGAAAGGCCAAGTTCGATCAGCTTAGTGATGCCCTTAACTTTGTTGACTCAGACAATATCCTCAAAAATAAGAGTGCAAACAATAAATGGAAAATGTTTAAAAACATCCTATTAACGTACTGTGAGAGGTTCATACCTTACAGGAATAAAAGGGTTAGGAATAGGAGAAAACCAATGTGGCTCAACAAAGATACAGTGCCTTAGGTTGCATTTAATTCGTTCCGTGATGGAGCTCTTAACCCAAAACACTCATCTCAAAACCAGTTTCCCCATTGAAATGAATGGAAAAGCCATTAATCCGTTCCAGATCATGAAGCTCTCCCACTGATTTCAATAGCGATGGCACTACCCCATTTAAAGCAATAGTACGCCGGCGTTCCTGTAGTGATTTTCAGGGAAAGGCTTTAAATATAAGCCCTTCCCTGAAATCATCCCTAGCTGCAGTAAAAAAAAAAAAATAAAATATATACTCACCTGTCTGCTGGGGCTCAGGCGCATCTAGCCAACGCTTGTTCCCCCTGGACTGCTCTGGAACTTTTCAGCAGGCGGAGATTAAAAATGCAGGGAGAACACGCGGCGGCTAGACACACCTGAGCTCCGGCAGCGGCGGACAGGTGAGTATATATTTTTTACTACAGCTAGGGATGATTTTCAGGGAAGGGCTTATATTTAAAGCCCTTCTCCGAAAATCACTGCAGGTGATGCCGGCAGGCCATTGCTTTCAATGGGGCCACCAGCAGCAGCGGCGGCCCCATTGAGAGCAAGGCTCTTAACCCAAGTTTTTGCTCTTAAGTCAAAGCAAAAATTCGGGAGAGAGCGCCTGCTCTCAAGTCAAAAAGCTTGTAAGTGGAGGCACTCTTAACCCAAGATATCACTGTATTTGGTGTTTCTGTGGGAACAAGAGATCCACAAGCAGTATTTCCGAGAGGGATTATTTGCTGATATTCTGGGAATAGCGCCTGTGTTGGATAACGCATTAGATACACTGGGCAACAGATACCATATCCAACAAATGTCTGATCGTTGATATGGTTCCATCTATAGGACCCTAGATATGCATTTCGCTAAGGTCCCCACTCAATTATATATGGAAAGGGTCGTTGATAACGATCAATGATTGTGGAATGATTAATAAAACTAATCCCACTTGACAGTTAAAAGACACATATAGCGATATGCATATATTCCATGTAAATGTGTCTCTTGTTTATTAAAACAGAGATACAGCTGCTATATACCTCTCTGTCCTCTTAATGGGATAAATTGGACAAATAAAGAGGGGTATCTGTATGTTTCTGTGCGCAAACAACACATCCATGTTGCTGTGTAGCTCTTGAAATCTTCAGACTACACGGCAGCGTTTTTTAGTGCGTGCGTGTGTATATATTTATACACCCCCCTTGCTATTCTATATAAGGAGAGCATATATTGGATTGTGTGCACTGATATCGGATGAATATCTATAAGTCTGAGGTGCATTCACTGGTCCTCATTTTATGTATGAATTTTTCCGCCAGTAATAAATTAATATTTTAATTGATACAAATAAATAAAGATTAGTTTTTAGAGTTCTTTTTCTCTGTGATTTACTAAAACAAGAAGGCAGCGAAGAAACACAAAAAATAAATTATGTAAAGAACGGATAAAAGCAGCAAAGATGAAAAACGTATTTCCAAAGAGAGTAAAACTAACCCTAAGCTGCTCTTCAACTATATAAATAGTAAAAAGATTAATACTGAAAATGTTGGCCCTTTAATAAATAATGTAGGAGAAATTGTAGAGGGCGATGAGGAGAAAGCAAATCTTATGCACAGTTTTTTCTCCAGTGCATTCACAGAGGAAAATGAAATGCCAGATGAGATGCAGAGTGATAATGTAAACTCTCCACTAAATGTCACCAGTCTAAAGGCTGGTTTAGACACAATGAATATCGCTCAAAAAATCCTTTGAGCGATTTTTGAGCGTTATCGTTGTGTGCTTTTTTACAGCACCAGGTGATCACTCAAATGTTGAGCGATCAACTAGCGCTCCGAGTGGGGGATGCAGAAGACAAGTGGCCCCGCTTGTCTTCTGCATCCAGCTGTTCTCTGCTCAGAGCACCCGGCTGTTATACAGCCAAGCGCTCCGAGCGGGGTATGCAGAACACAGCTTGACAGCTGTGTTCTTCATACCCCCCCTGTCTTCTGGGAGCGGGATACAGCTGAAACAATAGTATCAGCTGTATCCCGCTGTGAATTCCTGATAACTGATCGCTGATCTTTCAGCATGCTAAAAGACAACGATGCGCGACGGCTTAACAAAAACTGCACAAAGTCAATGCAGTTAGACACAACGATTAGCGCTTAAAAGATGGCTTTGAGCGATTTTTGAGCGAAAATCGTTGTGTCTAAAAGGGCCTTTACCCAGGAGGAAGTGCAGATAAAGAAGTGAAAGATAAAATAGACAAACCAGGAAGCAGAGTCTAGAGGGCTCTTCACCCTTAATACCCACAGGGGAATACTACCATTCCCACAGGGAATCCTTAGATTGCTATCCCTAGTCTCTATTAGCAGTGGCTGGCAGATGAGAAGCGGGCTGCAGGATGTAGTATTAAGGTAGCAGGCAGGCATCATAGTTGGTACACGGGTCGAGCCAGACAGAGTTTGGTCATTAACAATAATCAGTAGAGCTGTGGGCAGGCAGCAGATAAGTAGACAAAATCAAATATACAAGCCGGGTCAGAAATGACAATATCGAAATCCAACATCTTAGCAGACTGCAGGAGCCGAATGGACCTTATTGCTTAAGCCCAAAGTGATGGGGAGGGTTTCTTACAAACTCGAGGACACCTGAGCATCAACTGAAGACAAAATTAAAGCTACCCTCCGGACCTAGAGAAATGAAGATGGCCCCACCAGCTTCTCTGACTGTCTGCTGCACATTGTGCATTAAGATACTACACCTGCTTTGATCAACTAGTGTTGATCACATGAGCAGTGCTGGCCAGTCAGAGCAGCAGATAGTCTTTGACTACCGATGTATACTAATGCACAATGTGCATCCAGTAGTCAGAAAAGTGGTTTAGCCATCTTTGTTTCTCCAGGCCCAAAAAGTCGCTTTAATAAGTGCCAGAAATCCATACATGCATGTAAGAGAGGGGGGGGGGGGGGGGGCAACGTGATGATATACTTCTATTGCCTCGCACTTCCCAGTGTTGTAAAGGATGTCGGGCTTCTCTCTTTCAACTTGTATTCTGAGGGATTGTAACAATGTGTGCGAGTCATCAGGACACCCTCAGCGATCTCCATAGTCTGCTGACAGCACTAAGAACAGCGCTATTATCTGATTCTATATAATGTAATGAGACAATTCTTAAACGTCCTGCTCTACAATGGGACTTTGTATTTTCCTCCATGTTTGTGTTTTTTTTGGTATTGAACTTGGGTTTATTTCACCTCAGAGAACTGTGTCTGACAATCTCCAACTCGGCGCTTCTTATATAGGAAACATGGGTCTAAGACACAAGCAAGTGCAGCAAATAATCTCCAGACTGGATTCATTGTCACGAATGTCTCCTGGAAACCAAGCAGAGCTGTGCACAATATCCAGCACTGCAGACACTTCTAGGCTGCAATGTGTATTCATAGAACTGAGAGATCACTTCTGGAATATAACAAGCTGAATCTTTTGTTCTTCAGTTTTCAAGGTGTCTTAAAGGTAATGTCCAGTAAACATATGAAACACTAGCTGAAATACCCGGCTTTGCCTGAGTTAATGTGGTACAGGTTTTTACGTGTTGTTCGCATGGGAAATTTTATGAAGTCGTGATTACTTCAGAGGAACCGAGGAGTGAAATATATGACACATAGAGGAGTGTTAGATTCTCCTCAGACTGCATGTACCGATGTCCCTCTGTAGAATGTGCCACCCCTTCCTCTCTCCTCACTTTTTACCCTTAAAGGTAATGCTCCTTTTTATTCAAACGTACCCCCAGACTGGAGATCGCAGCCCCTTCTTAACCTTAAAGGCATGATCCATCCCTGTCGCTTCCTTATGTACTTTACAGCCTTTCAATATATGCACATAGAGATGAGGTAGATTCTCCTCAGTGTATGCATACAGAGGTCAGTTAGATTCTCCTCAGTATATAAACACAGAGGAGCATTAGATTCTCCTCAGTATATACACATAGAGGTGAAGTAGATTCTTCTCAGTATACAAATCATTTACCTAGGCTTTATTATGGTTTCTGAGAAAAGAACTATGTCATGTATCGTGTATTTTCACAGTTTTTCACGCTTAGAATTGAATATTGAAGCTGCAACTCCTTTACTTTTTCTATTAAGATGTAAAGAATGGTTGAGGCAAATTTCATGTTTGTATGACACAAGGAAGTTACATTACATAGTGGTGCACTTACTTTTCCACTTAGCATGAATAATCGAGTTGTAATGAAAACAAAGATCTGGTACCGTGTTAGCCAGTAGAGCAAAATGTGATTGTTCTCAGTAAGAGAAACGACGTAGTCTTGTAGATATGATACCTTTTAATAGCTAACAAAAATACATGATGTAATAATAGCGAGCTTTCGTACCAACGCAGGGTACTTCTTCAGGCTTATGGATTGGATCTGAAGAGGCATGGATATTTATACACACTTATAACATGCATACTTATGACAAGGCACAGATATGGATGTGATTGGTTCGCACTTAAAAGGAATTCTGCAACAGCAAACAAACTTTTTTTGTCTAGGCACTGATAGCAGAGTGAAAGTTTTATGGTCCCTGAATTACTGTTGATGGGGGTCTTATCTGTGCAATCAAGTCTCACACTTCCCATTCACGCATAAATCCTGGGGAATAATTTAACCCCGTATTCAGCGTGTCAAAGGTTGTTATCAATTTATATTCCCAAATTCTTCTGTGGCTTCGTGACTTGAAACCACCCTTCAATATCAAAACTCTCATATCTCCTATGTCATGTCCATGGTTAGAGAAGTGCTCGGCCACCGGTAATTCTCTTTATCTGTGTTCAATTGTATGGCGATGAGATCTCATCCTGGCTTTCAGTTTCTGTCCTGTTTCCCCAACATAAAGACCCCCAACAGTACATTTACTGCACATGATCAGGTACACAACATTGGACGAGGAACATGTAAATGTCCCTGGGATCTTATAGTCCTGCTGTGTGTTGGGGATCCGTATCCTGTCTGCAGTCAGTATATGTCAGCAGGTCTTGCAGCTCCTTACATTACAGGGATAAGTTCCTTTTTGTGTGTCAGAGGGTAATGCACTCCTGAATATAAAGTTCCTCAAGTTAGGAGGCTGCCTGTAACACAGAAGCGGAGGGCCTGGGAATATGGTTTTCAGACGGTCATCCTTGTGCAGGGTATGGTGGAGTTTTCTTGCGGTTTTCCTTAGTATCTCTAGTTGCGGATTGTAGGTCACTACTAGAGGCACACAATTGTTTCTTTCCTTCTCCTTGTATTGGAGTAGTTGATTTCTGGGTATCCTGGTGGCTCTGGTGATTTGGTCATCAATTGAGGTGGGATGGTAGCCCTGATTTATAAATGTTCTTTTAAGATGGTACAAATGTTCCTCTCTGTCCATTGGGTTGGAGCAGATCCGGTTGTATCTGATGACACCAAACTGAATCAAGACCCGACTCAGAAATATGTGAGGGAATTGAGAAGGGTCATTAGAAGCCTGTCTGTGGGCTCCACAAAACTTCTGGACTTGATACCGGAGGACCCCAAGGTGGGAACATTCTACATGCTTCCAAAACTATACAAAGTTGGCAACCCAGGAAGGCCGATTATCTCAGGTGTGGGAACCCTCACTGAAGGAATCTCAGGATGGGTGGAAGGCATCCTCAAACCACTGGTGAGAAACACAACCAGCTACCTGCAAGACACCACGGACCTACTGAACAAACTGTCAACCGTAGGTCCCCTCCCCAATGGCACCATCCTGGCCACTATGGATGTGGAATCCTTATATTCCAACATCCCACACGAGGATGGACTGACTGCCTGCCAGGCGCACCTTGAGGCCAATGGGGTCGCCTCTGATGCAGTGCTGCAACTCACAAGATTAATTCTCACACACAATTATTTCTCCTTTGGCAAAGAGAAATTCCTGCAACTCACAGGGACTGCCATGGGCAGTAAAATGGCACCGCAATATGCCAACCTTTTTATGGCAAAACTGGAGAGTGACTTTCTGGCCTCTTGCCCCAGCAAACCATTGGCCTACTTCCGCTAC
Source organism: Eleutherodactylus coqui (assembly GCF_035609145.1). NCBI lineage: Eukaryota > Metazoa > Chordata > Amphibia > Anura > Eleutherodactylidae > Eleutherodactylus > Eleutherodactylus coqui. The sequence goes on along the minus strand of NC_089848.1, from coordinate 88,148,372 downwards.
ATTGATGACATTATAATCATCTGGACCAACACCGAACAAGAATTAATAAAATTCCATGAAAGATTCAATGCATTCCACCCCACCATAAAACTGACATTAAGCTACTCGCATACAGAAATCAACTTTTTGGACACCACCATAAAAATTTCAAACAACTCAATACAAACATCCCTATACTGAAAACCGATTGATCCGCCCACATACCTCAGATGGGACAGTTTCCATCCTAAACACATCAAAAAGTCCATTGTCTACAGCCAGGCCATCAGATACAACCGGATCTGCTCCAACCAAATGGACAGAGAGGAACATTTGTACCATCTTAAAAGAACATTTATAAATCAGGGCTACCATCCCACCTCAATTGATGACCAAATCACCAGAGCCACCAGGATACCCAGAAATCAACTACTCCAATACAAGGAGAAGGAAAGAAACAATTGTGTGCCTCTAGTAGTGACCTACAATCCGCAACTAGAGATACTAAGGAAAACCGCAAGAAAACTCCACCATACCCTGCACAAGGATGACCGTCTGAAAACCATATTCCCAGGCCCTCCGCTTCTGTGTTACAGGCAGCCTCCTAACTTGAGGAACTTTATAATCAGGAGTGCATTACCCTCTGACACACAAAAAGGAACTTATCCTTGTAATGTGAGGCGCTGCAAGACCTGCTCACATATACTGACTGCGGACAGGATACGGATCCCCAACACACAGCAGGACTATAAGATCCCAGGGACATTTACATGTTCCTCGTCCAATGTTGTGTACCTGATCATGTGCAGTAAATGTACTGTTGGGGGTCTTTATGTTGGGGAAACAGGACAGAAACTGAAAGCCAGGATGAGATCTCATCGCCATACAATTGAACACAGAAAAAGAGAATTACCTGTGGCCGAGCACTTCTCTAACCATGGACATGACATAGGAGATATGAGAGTTTTGATATTGAAGGGTGGTTTCAAGTCACGAAACCACAGAAGAATTTGGGAATATAAATTGATAACAACCTTTGACACGCTGAATACTGGGTTAAATTATTCCCCAGGATTTATGCGTGAATGGGAAGTGTGAGACTTGATTGCACAGATAAGACCCCCATCAACAGTAATTCAGGGACCATAAACTTTCACTCCCTTATCAGTGCTTAGCTAAAAATGTTTGTGTATCTCTTGTAGAAAGTCAAGCCTGATGACCTCCCCCCCTCCAACAGTAATTTAGGGACCATAAAACTTTCACTCCGCTATCAGTGCCTAGACAAAAAAAGTTTGTTTGCTGTTGCAGAATTCCTTTTAAGTGCGAACCAATCACATCCATATCTGTGCCTTGTCATAAGTATGCATGTTATAAGTGTGTATAAATATGCATGCCTCTTCAGATCCAATCCATAAGCCTGAAGAAGTACCCTGCGTTGGTACGAAAGCTCGCTATTATTACATCATGTATTTTTGTTAGCCATTAAAAGGTATCATATCTACAAGACTACGTTGTTTCTCTTACTGAGAACAATCACATTTTAATCGAGTTGTGAGACCTTTACTTTTCCTATGTAGTGTTAGGATGTGCTGCTGGAATCTGTTGTACTATAATGTTCCTAGCAGCACATCTCACAGGTGGGGTGAATGATTGAGCTAGCTGGGTGTGGTGATCTCCTGCTAGCCAATCCCCTGGGTCTGAGCTCACATATAAAGCAAGCTCCTGGCAGTGTCTGTCTGGGATCCAGGGTGAGCAGTCATGTTACTTCTGTTCTGTGCAACTTGCTGTCTGTTCTCTCTTGTGTAACTTGTTATCTGTTCTGTGCAGCTTGTTCCCACTCAGATCTGTGTTGCATGTAGGTTGGTTGTGTCTCTCTGCTTCTCCAAGATGGTTTGGACACCTGTAGTCCTTGTCTGTAGCACATACAGTGCCCCTTTTCCTTTCATGTTACAGGTGCGGCCTCCAAACGTCTTATGTCTCTCTCTGCATGTCAGTTGGTGGATCCCTGACACAGTTCCCTATGTCAGCTCGGTGGCTGACTGTCTATCCCCCCTGTATGAGGACACATAGACTTGCTGTGGAGTGTGATCTGTGCTCTGTTCTGTCCTGTTGCAGCTTGCTCTGTGATCTGTGCTCTGTTCCTGTCTTGTTGCAGCTTGCTTTGTGATCTGTGCTCTGTTCCTGTCTTGTTGCAGCTTGCTTTGTGATCTGTGCTCTGTTCCTGTCTTGTTGCAGCTTGCTTTGTGATCTGTGCTCTGTTCCTGTCTTGTTGCAGCTTGCTTTGTGATCTGTGCTCTGTTCCTGTCCTGTTGCAGCTTGCTGTGTGATCTGTGCTCTGTTCCTGTCCTGTTGCAGTTTGCTGTGTGATCTGTGCTCTGTTCCTGTCCTGTTGCAGCTTGCTGTGTGATCTGTGCTCTGTTCCTGTCCTGTTGCAGCTTGCTGTGGGATCTGTGCTCTGTTAATGTCCTGTTGCAGCTTGCTGTGGGATCTGTGCTCTGTTCTTGTCCTGTTGCAACTTGCTGGGGGATCTGTGTGACCTATGTTCTGTTCCTGACCTGCTGCAGCTTGCTGTGTGACCTGTGTCTGGTGCCGCTGGACTCCTGGTTAGTGTAGGGAATAGCGGTATAGCCAGGAGCCGTGAAGTGGCCCGCTAGCTTCCATGTTTTGTACAAAATGTCAACTAATACCTGGTATTTATATATAGCTTATCATCTGTTACTAGTGGTTGCATTTTGGCTGCTGTATGCTGTGTGTTCTGGCTTTGTGTGTCCTTTTATTCTGTCCCTGTCGTATGGTATTTGTATGTGTCCTGTTGTGGTGTGTGGTTCCTGAGATCAGCTAGGGCCCAGTTCCAAAGACCGCTGGGCCGCCCTTATTGGGGCGATGTTCCTGCTCAGGTAGGGCCATTTTGTCATTCCCCCAGTAGCACAGGGTAAGTTTGCCTGAAACCCGTGTGTATCCGTCCCTATTAGTCTCGATCGCGTGGGCACTGTGCTTAGTTTGTCCACACAATCATAACATGTAGGACCTAAAGAATGATCGTGCCAAATTTCAAGTCTGTACGACACTGGGAAGGTAGAGAATTAGAGTAGGCACATTACATAGGGGTGCACTTACTTTTGCAATTAGCATTGAATAATCGAGTTGCGACCGACCCCATTACTTTTCCTAGTTAGGACCTAAAGAATGCCCATGCCAAATTTCACAATTGTACGACATCGGGAAGTTACATTACATAGGGGTGCATTACTTTTGCAATTAGCATTGAATAATCAAGTTGTGATCCCTTTACTTTTCCTATTCATGAGCTAAAGAATTCTCATGCCAAATTTCACGCATGTACGACTGCAGGAAGTTAGAGAATAAGTGGCCAATCAGTCAGTCAGTGATATATACAGATTATGTAATAAGGCATACCATAATTGCATTTCTGCATCATCATAAATATGGCTGCTTCACAACATACGGTAGTTATAGAGATTTTCATGTATTCACCTTAGGGGGTATTCACTGCATAATTTTATAGCTACCACTGAGTTCAGTAGTAATTGTATAAATCTGTATGTAGTGAGACCCCCTAGTGGTGGATTCAGGCAGCAGCATTTTGAATGTATTTAGCGGTTTTCTGAGTTTTAGGGGAAAAAAAATGTACAGAGCGCAGGCAATGGTTAAAAATACCAATTACAAAAATAACAAAACGATTTTTTTCTTTTTTACGTACATCGGTCCGCATGAAGATGCACATCTGAATACACCAACTTACTTTGATGGGTCCATGAGCTGTTCATATTCAGTCAGAAAACAAGCCGCCTGTGTGAATGGGCACTCACCTTGTTATTTTTATCCATTGCCTGCTCTATGTATATGTCTTTTAGGTCTTGGAAAACCCCTTTAAGTGTTTGAGGCACATTTATTATTGGTTCTGGGCCAGAATGCCTTTTTTGGTGCAGACAGATTGACAGATTAGACAGATTTACATTTGTTGCAACCTCACCCCAGTAGCCAGGTGGGGTACAAAGTGACTCCACATCTCTAGACCTATGTAAAGATGCAACAAATGTATCAACAATGTGCAACATTAAATAGAATGGAACAAAAGTACGCCAGAAAAGGGGCATCGAAAATCCCCTTGATGGTATATTCCCCACATTGCAGTATTTGTGGAGCACCTGCAGCACTTTTTCTGCTGCAGACATTAACTCTCAGTGAAGAAGTAGCGCCCCCTGTGGTACTCTAAGATTTCTATGTAGATAATGAGGGCAGTGCAGCAATTTCTGCAGTGATCTCCTAACCAAACTCAAAAAAGGAGTAAAGATACCTGGTGGATGAAGTAATCAACAGTTTATCTCCTCTGTTGATGGAGATGTATGGATGTCTCTCATGGATATCATACAGCATTGTTTGTATACAAGGCCATACATAACAGAGGTAGCCAAGACGGTTGCTACAGGGTCCATGATGGAAGAAGACCCAAATCAGGTTGCACCATCATTCTTCTCCACGGCTAGTGTGAACACAAGTTTGCTCTTCACGTTAGCAAATAAGGAAAGAGGAAAGCAAGCAAAGGGTCACAATTCCCCATTGTTGTGCATGAGGGAATCCCAGAATATCTGTTCTCACCTGATCAGCAAGCAGAGTGGGGGCACTATGATACTGCTAACCAGACCCATCGGGTTACACATTAGCATTTTGATATTTTATTTGCACCTAAATTTTTTTTAAAAATACGCAACATTTTTGTTGGTTTCTGGTTTTATTTATGTTTGTATTCTGTAAAAGTTCACAGTGTTAGAATTAGGAAGGTGCAACGTTTCATCATTCACAGGGAAAGGAGCGTTACTCCAGCTGACAGTGCATGGCTCGATGAAATACAGTACCCACGAGGAGCTGCCCCTTGTATACGGATGCACAGGATCCCCCCTGAATCACGGACCCGTTGTTTGCATAGACTGTGGTGACGATGGGATTATCTGAGTGAATATTCTGCACACGGACCACCTGACATGGGAAACAATAGGGGAAAAAAGTGAGTAGACCCAGATAAGAAAGTAGATCAGAGACCACCTATAGCCTACATGTGCCTGATGGGGCTCAAGAGGAAGCAGTAGTCTAATGGTGGGGTAGATTTCCTATATGACATCCCCTCCTGACCATAGAGGGGGTGTTATATAGTTTTTTCCTCTCCTGAACCACCATTAGGGGGCAGCAGTTATGAGAACTATCTATGATACCACACAGCAGTGACTGCTAAAAGGTTAAATTACTTGTAGTAACGTCTTCATGTAGGAGAACAAGTTGGAGGAGGAAAATGTCCACTTGTATCTGGCTTTTGTTGGAGCTACTCTGGTTGTCACTGTTATGGGGGCACTGTGGATGACTTTGTTATGGTGGCATCTGTGGCTGGCCATGCTCTGGGGGCATTGGTTCTGCTATTGAGCTCTGTGGGTATGTTAGCTCTGTGGCTCTTGTATAGTGGACATTGTGACTGGTTATGTTATATAGGGTACGGTGTCTGTTATGGTGCTCTGAGTTTTGCCGTGTTATGTGGGCACTGTGTAGTGCTATGGGGGGACTTTGATGACCCTCATTAAAAGGGCACGGTAGCTTATGGAAAATGCTGTTTCATTTACCAAGATTGTCTTGTCTCCAGATTGTCAACCTGTGGTATGTGAACCCCAGAGGGCACACACCATGTCTTTAGGGGGTACCTTCACTGTCCTCATATTGTGCTTTTTAACAGGTGTAGTAAAATACATGACATAGCCAGGGGGTACTTGGATGTCATTTATGGCTAAAGAACATGAACAACTGTTGATTAGGACTGGAGCCGGTCTCTAAATAACCTATGTTCCGATTCTTCCAAGGATCTTTGGGGGGTTGGAAAAGCCTTGCTCTGCTATTATGTAGAAATGGTATCACAACTCGCCAGCCGCGTATGAGGATCGAGAGTAGGGTGAGGACATGGTGTCAACCCTGGCCCGTGTGATCCTCATGCTGGCGCATGCTCACTGACATTGGACGCCGATAGGGATGCTTCTCTGCCAGTATATTGGTTAGCTGGAAGGTGGGCATCCCAGCCAGCCAATCAGCTTTAGTTTGTGTACATTTAGTCTTCCTCATTGAGGATGCTGGTTATAAGTCAGGGTTGCTCCAGGTTCCTGATGTGGGGTCGCCCTTATCAGGGTGAGTGCTCTGCTGGTAGGTAATGTATTAATTTTCTAAGAATTTAGGGATAGTTCCTGTCCTCCTAGTTAGTGTTTCCTTATTACATTTTTGCTTTATCCGCATTTATACTGTGAGTGTGTATATAACCAGTATGTCCAGGTAGTACAAAAGACATGGTCTGTTATTTCCATACCTTCCTAAATTCCCACTTTTTAAGTGACCACTGTACGATATATTAAATGACAAATGTAAAGGCACAGAAATTAGATAACTTAGATCTTCGCTAATTTGCTAAGGATGGGGTTAAATAGATCAGACAGGCAGGACCTTTGCTTCCCACATGTCCACTAACCACTTGTGTAAGATCTTCCAACCAATAATGATGGCAGCACCCAATCTTCAGTGTACTTTATAGACTGTAGCCATTCAAGTATTTTGCTTAGCAACTACCTGACTTTTGTGTCTGGATGACCACTGGAGTACATGTTACTGCATGGCCAACTACATATACCACTAAGTAGTTACATATCTATCATTACTGATGGACTGACCTCTGAGCCAGGGAGATCTTCTGGATTGTACACAAAGACTTTAAAGAGGTTTGGATGACCTGCTGTCCATATATCCCCAGTGTCTGGATCCACTGACAGGTTATCCAGAAGCATATTCACTTTCACCGACTTGTATAGAAGTGGAAAAGAAAACTTTGTGAAAACTTACATAACTTGACTGTAGAGATTAAGATTTGCTATCATGTGTGATTGAAAGAAAGTTAGAGCGTGGCGTATACCGTGATCGCGAAGGAAGATAGGAAGGAAGGATTGATATTTTTTTACCTTCACTGGGGTGAGCGACCAATCTTTATGCTTTTCAAAGACATTAAGTGTATGGCTTGTGAGATCAACAGCATAGATGTATCTAAAAGAAGACACAAATGTTGCAGTGAAACATTGAAGCATTGAGTTTTCATCCTCGCGAGGCATCAAGAGCCATAACTTTATTTTTTCTCAACATCGCCATTTGTAGGCTTGTTTTTGAAATGGTACCATTAAGTGTGTTAGAAAACTTTAAAATATTTTGAAATGGGGTGAAATAAAAAACTAAAAATTGCAATTGCGACATTTTCGGAGGCTGGAGTTGCTTTTGCCACCATTTTTGGATTCATATGACTTTTTTATCGCTTTTTATTCCATTTTTATTTGGATACAGGTGATAGGAAAAAAACGCAATTCTGGCTTTGATCGTTTTGTCTTTTTTTTTTTACTGCATTCACCATGTGAGGTAAATAATGTTATTTAAGCCAGCTTCACACAGGCGATTTTCTTGTGCAAGATTTTTGCGTTGCGAGATCAGAACTTTGCTGAAGTGATGCGAGGCGGTTTTGTCACAAAATCGCCTCGCGTCCGCAGCAAAATTGTATATTGGCAAGTGTGATATCGGGCTGTGATTCACGGCTCAATATCGCACTCGCCCGTCTGAAGTTAGCCTTAGGCCTCGGTCAGATGAGCGATTTTGTAACACATCAATAGGTGCTAAAAAATAAGCTCTTTTAGAACCAATGCTTTCCAATGAAAGCGTTCACATGTCCGATTTTTACAATCACTAAATTGTCACACCTGTAAAAGATAGGACAGCGTTTTAAAAAGCAGAGCCTTCCTCTCTGTTTCCTCACATGAAAACCGTGTAGAAAATCCTACTGTTGAAGCCCTTAAATAAGCCCTAGCTGCAGGAAAAAAATAAAAATACATCACCTAGAAGCGCTGTCATCTCGAGTGCGTCTTCTCCACGGTCCCAGACATGGTTCTTCTTCATTCCTTCTTGCTGGGGATAGAAGTTCTGTCTCTGATTGGCTTGTCACTGTGTCACTGTGACCAATCACAGCCATTCAATGAATGAATGTGATTGGACACAGTACTCAGCCAATCAGAGGCAGCTCTTCCAGAAGGCGGGGATTTTTCAATCCCCGGCCAGAAGAATTGAAGGATAACAGTGCCAGAGACTGGGAAGAAGCCAGAGCCAGACAGCGCTTCTAGGTGATGTATTTTTCTTTCTGCAGGACTTATATTTCAAGCCCCTTCCCCCGGAAAATACTCGCAAGTGGTGAGCCTTGCAGGCCTTGTTTGCCTTCATCCCATCGCTCTCAATGAGGCGGCAGCAGTGCCAGTCCCATTGAAAGCAATGGGAGGAGATTGCGCTCGTCTGCCACTTCTGTGATAGCTGTGGCAGAGGATTCCTTCATTCCCATGGGGAGTCCGGTGGCTCTACCAAACTCCTCCCCAGAGGGACGCATACAGCCTGAGCCAAGGCACCGCTAGGCCTCTTCCAGGCAATGCTGGGACCGTTATTAACCAAATATAGATGGGTAGTGGACTGAAGAACTTGTCACTTGTGACACCACCGTTGATTGTCCGGCGGGAGAATAATAGAGTCCACACACAGTAATGTTTGAATACCTCAATAACTGGGAATGAGCAGTGACTGGAACTTTACTTCTTAAATGTAACTTTCACACACCAGTGCAGGGAGAACAGTTAGGATGGTCGGGTGGAGAACACAGGATAAAATCAGGCCTACAGTCTTAGTTATCTGTAGGACTCCGCTCCTGGGCACACACACTAGAGGAGCACAAAAACACCCCACTTACACTCAATTGGAATTAGTAGCTTGAATACTGCACGGCGGGCTCCTTTTTCCACTCACTCTATAGGTAGGGTTCCTGGCATGGGGGCATCAGGATACCTCTCCTCAGCTTCCATCCTTCACCACATGAGGGTTGAAGGTACCCCCATGTGGCCGGCACTCTCCCTCCACACTCTTACCTGTTGAAGCACTGGAACTCAGACTCCTCATACCAACCTTTCACTCATATTTATACCTTACATATCTACGTGACATGACAATTGGTTACAATTTCCAGACATTTACCGACATTAACATCTTACATGCTGCAGCTGTGCAATACACATAACTAAAGACAAAACTATTTGCACAGTGCATCCACACTGAAGACATGACCTGTATGACAATTATGGAGGGGCCAGATATATAGACTTCGGCCCAGTACACTGCAATTATTTGATAGCTTCTACAATGTACTGCAATACTTCAGTGAGGGCTTATTTACACGAGCATATATCAGCCAATATTTTCACGCCCGGCCGATATACGCTTCCATCTAAGCAGTTCCCCCCTTCCCTCCCCCTCACCGGCTCTCTGTCTCTCTCCTCCACTCCGGCATTTGCAATGGGAGGGGGCGAGATGGGGGCAGAGCTAAGCTCCGCTCTGTCCCGCCCACTCCTATTGCTGGCTGTGGACAAGGGGCGGGATCTTATCTCCGCCCCGTCCCACCCACTCCCATTGAAAACAGCCAGAGGGAGAGAAGAGAGGCAGAGAGCAAGTGAGGGGAAGGGAAGAAGGGGAACTGCTCAGATGGAAGTGTATATTGGCCAGCCATGAAAATGCCGTCCAATATACGCTTGTGTAAATAAGCCCTAATGCAGTATACTGTACTTTAACATTCACCTGTCAAGCGCAGCTACTAACCGAGCCTAATATGGTTAAATACATGACAGTCCTGGGAGCTTTCATGGGGCCCAGGGCTATCACAGCAACTATTGGCACCTCACGATTACATCACAGGGGCCCAATGGTGTGTTGGAGGTGGAAACCCTTCCAGCTGACATATGGTTAACACACCTAAGCTTTCAAACTGCCATGATTGGAGCCAGCGCTCACGGCTATTGGGGTGGGTATCAATTGTTTCAAACATTCAGTATCCGCCAGGTATGCAGCAAGTTTGGCTCCAAAGCCCACTCCATACCCAACCCCCACCTTTGGTCATAGAGGACGGACGGGTTAGGTGATATGCAGACTTGTGCACCCATTCTATTTGTATTGCTGCAATGCATTAAAAATTGAAAATAGTCTTGATTAAAAAAACTATAATAATATGTCTACAGTTCCTCTTCAGTCCTATGTGTCTCCATAACTACAGACTACAAACAAACCCTGTATAGTCTGATCCTGTAGTCCTACTCCTTGATATTTGCCATTAATTGCTGCGAACACACAGTACTAAGGTACCTTAGCAAGACTTAAGGGATAGATTGAATGATGTATGACTGCAGGATCATATTATGGACTTTCAGCTGAGGGGCTTGCACAGTAATCACAGGGATCCGTGGATATATTTACAAAAACTCTGCTCTTTTTGTAGCTCCGTTAGACCATTTTGCAGTCCACACTCTCTTGGGGTATGAAAATTGGGGCAGTAAGCCCCCACTATGGGAGTTACATCCTTTACATATCTATGGTGCAGATGTTGTCTCCCACTTGGACTTCCATGACTGACCAGCAATGAGAAGATGCAGTAGACGATCACTTACTTTCTGTCATTAGAAATTGCCATTCCATTCCCACTATAAAATCCTGTGGCCACATGTCTGACGTCACCAGGGCTGTAATACACAATGCCTGTCCACGATAGCCCAAGAAGAAATTCCACAAACTTCATGTTAAGATTGGAAAAGTAATAATCGTTGGTAGCATAGAAACTTTCGGGTCCAACGGCGACTATATCATTAACACTAAAGAAAGACAAAAGTGAAGAGCAATTAAAGAGGTTGTCCAGGAATAGAATAAGGGATCTTCTTTTCTTCCAGAAACAGCGCCACACTCATTGATAGGCCATGTCTGGTATTGCAACTCATTGGCTTATTGGGGAAAAGCTGTAACCGCAGACACAGTCTGTAGAGAAGAGTAGTCCGGTTTTTGGAAAAAATAAAAAAAATGCACATCCATTCTTTAAATCCCTGATGATCCCTTTAACAGCCATGTCATTAAAGTTCAGATGTCAAGTCAGTTCATTTATTACTAACTCATAACTAAACAGCTGGCGGCTCATGAAGTGGGCAGATCGATATCTGCAAATAAAAGGTTGTTGTCTAGGACTTTACCATTCATGACCTATCCTCAGCATAATACGAAGTGTTTTGTTTGTATTGGACTATCTGCAGGATAGGTCATCAATAGTTGATTGGAAGGGGTCCGCCGCTCAGGAGCCCTGCTGATCGGCTGTTCTCCAGGCCTGCTGCCATTGTGGACAGAGTGGGCAGCAGACAGGTTCCATAGAGCTGCGCCTGAAATACCAACCCAGGTTGCTGCACTACAGACAGAGCCGTCGTCTTCCCGCCCTGTCCATAATGACAGCTAGCCCAATATGAGCTGACCGGCGGGGAACCCAAGCGACAGACCTCTGCCGACCAATGACTTTTCCTGAGGATAGGCCATCAGTAGTAGAGTCCCGGAAAACCCTTTAATCCCAGCTTTATGAATAGTGATTTGGCTCCACACAAGGACTGCATCTGACAAACCAGAAGATGATGTCATTAGAATCTCTCAGTAGTGCAGCCTCAGGCTTTGGGCCTGTAACTTTAACAGATCGTATCTCAGCATACCCTCCCAGAATATCTGGAAGTCTCCCAGTTGTCCTGTTCTAAGTACTTACCTCTCCTTCTTCCTGGAATTCCCTTCACTCCTGGGCACTGGCGCAGACCACATTCTGATGTTGGTCTCAGCTTCAGGATGTTGGCCTCAGTGACCACCCAGTCTAGGAGCAGTATTTATTTAGGGGTTTTAATCTGGTTCTATATTAAGGTCTTTTTTTAGAGGGACGAATGATGGGTGCTTAAAGGGGTAATCTGGTTATAGGTTATTCTTCAAGTTTTCCCATGAACAGTTGAAAAGTGATAGAATGGGGGAACCCGTGTCTGTACTATTTCACAGTTAAAGATGCATTATCCCATTTCTGTAGTGTAGTGGAGGAATAGCTGTTGGTCGCACGTGTGCAGCAGCGGCTCCATTCCTCTTAATGGGGCAGACACATAGCCAAGTGTTGCACTAGGCTAGCTCTGTGTACCCCATAGAAACGAATGTAACAGTACCACTCCATTCATTTCTGTGGGGTAGACAGAGATAGCCTAGTGCAGGGGTCCCCAACTCCAGTACTCAGGAACCACCAACAGGTCATGTTTTCAGGATATCCTATAGTAAGAACCCCTGTGGCAATGTCTGAGGCACTGACAATAATTACATCACCTATACAATACTGAGGAAATCCTGAAAACATGACTTGTTGGCGGTCCCTGAGGACTGGAGTGGGGGAATACTGGCCTACTGCAACGCTCAACAATGTGTATTATACAAGCAAATATCGTCTGATGGGGGAGAACTTGCCATGTGATTGGTTCTTGTACCTGTTGAGAAGTTTGTGTCTGACCGATTTCAGATGGACGAGAGTATTTTCTTCCTGTTCAAACTTAAATATTTCAATAATGCTCTGCAACTGCGGATGATTCACCACAAAGAGGTAGACCGAACCATCTGAAAGAAGAACGACAGAATGAAGGACACATGGGGTTATACAATAGACGATGCTGCTCATGTATTCTGGACTGTCCCTTCCTCACCTACTTCTTCATCACTTGTTGAAATTGTAGCAAAAAGTCTCAAAATTATTGGGCAAATATTTGCGATTTTTTTCAAAAGCCAGAATTATGTTGCAAATTAAATAATGCATTTCCTGATGTAAGTGACTAATATATGTTACTAAGTCACATACATGCCCCTTACCCACTGTTTTCTACATATTATATGTAAGTGACCAAGCCCAAGCTTATGAACATGGGAAGATAAATTCATGTCACCATTACATACATACTACATGGGAAACCACAGGGTAAAGCTGGCATGGAAAAGGACTTAAAGGCGTTGTACCATCAAGCCTAAATGTTTTACGGGGAAGGAGGGGGTTATCGCTGAGACCCCACTAATCCTGAAAACAGAAGTCCCATTTCCCCTCTCCTTCTCACTGCTGGCTCACAGTGCCACCCGCAGAGAGGAGGAGGTTGAATGGAGCAATGGTGGAGCTAGCGGAGTACAAGTCCCACTATTTCCGTCAGCCCCACTGAAATGAATGGATCGGTACCAGCACATATGTAGTCATCGCTCCATTCAATCTAACGTCACTGCAGGTGGGAAAAGTGACCCCACAGTGGTGAAAAGAGGGGGGCACGGGTGCCGGGATCAGTGGGAGTCTCAGTGGCGAGACCCACACCGATTAGAGTTTTATCACCTACCTACCCTTTGAATAGGTCATAAAAGTTAATTCTGACACAACCTTTTTAATATTGGTTGGCAGTAAACTGATAGAGTAGCTGCACTTTAAAAACACTTGACACGCCAGAGCATCAACATTTTTGATCAGTGGGGGTCTACAGAAGTCTATGCGTCCATCTTCAGCTGCTGAGAGGAACTGACAGGGAACAATGACAGCCAAAGGGGCACATCCCTCACTCACATCAACCGCTTTACCTAAGTGATCTGACACATCACAAGTTTTTAAAAAGTGCAGTTACTGTTTAACCATAGCAACTAGTGTCAAGCAGCTACTGCCCAGGGGTAAAGGGCTTACCCTAAAAGGTCAGTGGGTTATAATGGTGATGGACAAAGATGTAACAAAATGTGCCACAAATTGGTTGCGTGCAACAATTTTGTGACAATTAGAACTAGCATGGCTAGAAGGACATTCAGTGATTGGCCAATAAAGGAGAATTGTTTGCTGGAACACAAGAAGAAGTAGCTGAGACTGCAGTATGTGCTGAGATGTCACATGACTCGGAAGGAGGCCGAGAGCGACAGTCTGCAGAAACACTATCTTCTCTCCTTAGAGAGAGCACTTAGGCGGTAAGTGAGGAGACTCAAATGGCCATGCACGCCCCTCTGGGTAATATGCAAATAAGGGAGATGGAATAATACCTCCACAGCACCACCTAGCAAAGCCAGACTCCTACTGAACACTGATGAAGGGCAAATACCCTGAAACAGCTGTCTATGCATGGAGTCTGGCTTTGCTTTTAATTCCCAGTCATTGTTACAACGTTTGTATAAAGGATCTGACTTTAGCTTGAAGGAATGCTGCCTTCCAATAGGTGGCGCTGTAGAGGTTTTATTCCATCTCCGCAGTCTGCAGAAATCACAGGGAACTGTGAGAGCAGGAGCTGCTCAGCATCAAGTCAGGACTAGGGGAATACTTGAAGCTACAGCCATGTCTCTTATCTCTGGAGGAGCCATTGGTCCGGGTTCAACAAGCTGTGGGAGTGAGAGGCAGCACATTCCCAAAAGCAATTGCGATTTTCCGCTCATGGAGGAAAAAAATTGCAGCATGCTCTATTCTAGTGCAGTGTCCGCATGGACGGCTTTCATTGAAGTCGATAGAAACCGTCAGACACTGATATGAACCTGCAGTATCACCAGCATTTACTGTGACCTGTACAATGATGATAATTAGTCCTAATAACCTGCTCAAGAACCACTAGCCTACCAAAAAATTCAGGGACACGTCTATTTTTTTCATGGACACCAGAAAAAAATGCCCTATTTTTATGGACCGTCCATGAATTTCTGGGCGGTTGGCATCCCTGGTCTGGAGCTATAGCTATAGCTTCTTTATGAACACCGATGTTGGTAGCTCCTCTACTTTTTACCTAGTTTCTCTACACGAGGACCTAGTCTTTACCCTCATTTGAACTTGACTTTGGCTAGTCTCCAGTGTTTGACTGGCTGCCCAGATCTGGGATATTGATGTGCCCTATGGTACAGTTTATCTTGAACACGTGTATAACTGGGGTAGGCAGTGAGATATGTTGTAATAGGCGCTCCAGCCTGTGAAGACATGTCTTCTTCTTCGCTCCTCGGATATTTACATGATTGCATTTTAAATACATTAAACAGGACCTTGCATCCTCCGGACATGACTGTTTCAGCAACTACTCTATGAAATAACATTGCCGAAGCGTCTGCCATTCCCTTGTTATTTCTCCTCGAAATGTAGAAATAAACTGACAATTGGTTCTGACCAACCAGTGAAAACACCGTGGGAGATAGTGTAAACCAAAGGACCGTCTCTATGACTTTGATATGGCCTAATAACATATGTAAAGGGGTCATCTAACACAGACAACCCCTTTAACTCGCATTATATATATGTTTTTTGCCTCCCAAGGTCTACCATCAAAGCTTGCAGAAATGTCAATTAGCATAAACCCCAGAGATCTCGCAGGACAGTCCTTGCCAAAATTGGGACTGTTGATAGCTACAGATGTAACATGAATGGCGCATTGTAATAACTCGAATTAAAGCTTTGTAGTATATTGTAGTTATCATAATGTATTAAATGTCAAGTTAATATTTGCTGCATCTGTATGCATCATATTAGACCACAATATGGTTAGCTAAAGGGGTTGACTAGCGTTAGAAAAACATGGCTGCTTCCTTCCAAGTACAGCACCACCTTGTTCCTTGGGTTGTGTCTGGTTATTACAGCTCAGTTCCCATTCACTTCAATAGAGCTGAGCTGCAGTACCACAGACAACCCTATGGACAAGGGTGGCGCTGTGTTTGGAAGAAAGCAGCCATGTTTTTCTAACGCTAGACATTTAAGGGCTTTTACCCCCTAGCGTTTTTTTTCTTGCGCTGCGAGAGCGAGTAAAAATACTCGCCTCGCAGCGCAAGAAAAACGCTGCAATATCACTCAGTGTTTTCAATGGGGCCAGCGGCAACAGCGCTAGCCCCATTGAAAACAATATATCGCTGACTTCTGCCACAGCTGTGACAGCTGTGGCAGGGGGTTCCTTCATTCCAGCAGGGACCAGGGGAATGAAAAAATCCTCTGCCACAGCTGTTACAGCTGTGGCAGAAGTCAGCTATATTATACCATTGCTTTCAATGGGGTTGGCGCTGCTGAAAGGGCTGTGCTGATTGGCTGAGCGCTCAGCCAATTACAGGCTGCGCTTAGCTATTCATCAATGAGAGCTGCAATCTGATTGGTTTCTGTCCACTTCTCCTTTGCACCAGTTTTGATAAATCTCCCCCCAGTAATGAACATCTTACCCTTCTCATCAGTGTATAAGCTGATCCCATGGGGGTTGAAAGAAGCCACATCAAACCCTTCACTGAGGCGCAGCGGAGATGCATTGAGGCTGCCATCATTCAGGTCTAAAAGTAATATTTCTCCAGGTTTATCGGGTGTAAAGCTCACGACGCCAGGATACTTCAGTCCCTTAAAAGATGTGGAAGTGATAAGTAGAAATTCCTTTTTATACAGAACCTCACCAAACACCAAAAATGGTAACATTAAAGGAGTCATCTTCATTTGCCAACCATTTTCTCAATTGAATTGGCCCAATAATCAGTTGATCATCATGGGCTTGGATACAAAAACTCCCAGCTACACATTTCCATTACAGCGGCCATTAAAAAGAAAATGTAGTATTAAATGCTGCTCATTCATCTAATTTAAGAGCTTCTCAATTAGGGTTTTTAAAGGGGGTGTCCAGGTGAGGACCATTTTTAAACATGGATACAAATGTGTTAAAGCAATAAAAGCAGCGTTTTTCACCTATTCATGCCCCCATTGATCCAGCGCTGCAGCTCCTGCGGTCCTCTGATTGGTTCATCGAGTGCCGCGTCTCAGCCAATCAGAATAATCACTTGCTGGAGGCGGGGTTTGCAAACCCCGTTACCAGCAAGCGATGTTCTGTCGGCGCTGAGAACTGCAAGCAAGCCTGCCCAGAACTGTGGAGACCAGCGGGAGGAACCCAGACGGCAACTGCTAGGTAAGTTTTTTTTTTCTTTTACATAGTGTAGTTAGGGCTTATTTTTGGGGTAAGGCTTATATTTCTAGCCCTCTCCCCAAAAATCAGGGTAGGACTTACTTTCAGGGGAAACACTGTACTGATCACCTACCACCATACAGCGCATATAATGAGCATTTTATCAACCAGGAAATATTCTATAGATAGGGATTAATAATTTTATCACTAATTGATGATGTTATTCTCTGGGCTGTCTATCAGGTAATGCCAAAAACTCACTGTACTTAGGAAGGCCAAACCATTAGGAAGAACATCAATGTCTTCAGAACCAGATTCTGGGAAGGAAAATTAAAGAAGATAAGGTTAGAAGGGATTCTATGATTCACTGCAAGTTGATCACATTTTTTACAGTTTACAAACACTGAAGAATGAATCTATATCTACAGGTTGAATCATTTTATGAATACATTACTTGTACTCATCCTGAGTTCTATCCTGTATTATACTCCAGACCTGTACTCACTATTCTGCTGGTGCAGTCACTGTATACAAATATTACATTACTTATCTTGTACTGATCCTGAGTTACATCCTGTATTATACTCCTGAGCTGCACTCACTATTCTGCTGGTGGAGTCACTGTATACAAATATTACATTACTTATCCTGTACTGATCCTGAGTTACATCCTGTATTATACTCCTGAGCTGCACTCACTATTCTGCTGGTGGAGTCACTGTATACAAATATTACATTACTTATCCTGTACTGATCCTGAGTTACATCCTGTATTATACTCCAGAGCTGCACTCACTATTCTGCTGGTGGAGTCACTGTGTACATACATTACATTACTTATCCTGTACTGATCCTGAGTTACATCCTGTATTATACTCCAGAGCTGTGCTCACTATTCTGCTGGTGGGGTCACTGTGTACATACATTACTTATCCTGCACTGATCCTGAGTTACATCCTGTATTATACTCCAGAGCTGCACTCACTATTCTGCTGGTTGAGTCACTGTGTACATGCATTACATTACTTATTTTGAACAGATGCGGAGTTACATCCTGTATTATACCCCAGAGCTGCACTCACTATTCTGCTGGTGGAGTCACTGTGTACATACATTACATTACTTATCCTGTACTGATCCTGAGTTACATCCAGTATTATACTCCAGAGCTGTACTCACTATTCTGCTGGTGGAGTCACTGTGTACATACATTACTCATCCTGTACTGATCCTGAGTTACATCCTGTGTTATACTCCAGAGCTGCACTCACTATTCTGCTGGTGGAGTCACTGTGTACATACATTACATTACTTATCCTGTACTGATCCTGAGTTACATCCTGTATTATACTCCAGAGCTGCACTCACTATTCTGCTGGTGGAGTCACTGTGTACATACATTACATTACTTATCCTGTACTGATCCTGAGTTACATCCTGTATTATACTCCAGAGCTGCACTCACTATTCTGCTGGTGGAGTCACTGTGTACATGTATTACATTAGTTATCCTGAACTCCTCCTGATTTGCAGCCTGTTCTATACTCCAGAGCTGCTGGTAAAATCACTGTGTATATACGCATGCAGCGCTGTGCAAAAGTTTTAGGCACGTATGGGAAAAATGCTGCAAAGTAATGACACTCTCATACATGCGTTCAGATAAATGCTGCTGGAGACCCTTGCATTTCACCAAGATATCGAGCGGTGTTTTGAATGGATGTCCCAACGTTTGACAGCGCTTTTTATCATTGTGATGGGTGATGAGGCGCTTTAAAAAACTCAAAAAACGCAGAAAAGTAGAACAGACAGCACTCGAAAATTGCAGCATTAGAAATGTCACATTCGAGTGCAGGTTTGTGAGGCCCCTCTGAAATCAATGGGAGTGTTATATCGCAATTAGGACGCCACAGTAATTGCAGTGAAAACCGGCCGGTGTGAGAGCGGCGTAAGAATGCTTTAAAAAATAGAAGTGATCACAAAATGCAAAGTGACTGAACAAAATAGAATTCCAAATCAAACAAAAAGCTGGTGTGACCCTCAAAACAGCATCACTGCTTCTGGGTGCACTTGTGCAAAGTCAGGGATTTTGTAGCATTAGAGCCCGATGTGTGAGTAGACCAGACAGGTGAAAGTGATAATCATTTTCATATGTAGGTTGAAACGCAGTCATTAACAGGAACAGATGTGTAGGAGGCTTAAGGCCTCATGTCCACGGGGACAGATCCGTAGCGGGTGTCCCGCACGTGTGATCCGCGCCCCATAGGGATGCATTGGACACCCGCAGGTAATTAAATACCTGCGGATGTCATTTTCCCCTAAGGCGCGGATTGCGTGTGCGGGAAAATACCTGCAGCATGCTCCATTTTAGTGCGGGTCTCCCGCAGGGACGGCTCCTGCAGGCTTCTATTGAAGCCTATGGAAGCCGCCCAGATTCGTGGCACACCCGCAGCCGAATTCCTGCTCTCCGGCGCGGGAGGGCAGGAGACCAGGAGTTCAAAAAGAGAGTGCATGGCGCATGCGCGCGGCACGCTGCCGTCGTGCCGAGCACAGCTACCAGGCCGAAGTCAGAAGATCCAGCCGCGAGGGCAGATCCGCAGCGTCCAGACAGGTGAGTAATTCTTTCTCTTTTTAGGCCACATGTCCGCGGGAAAGGAGAGACCCGCTGTGGGATTCTCCATGAAGAATCCGCGGCGGGCCTGATTTTCCCCGTGGAAATGAGGCCTGAGGGCTTCTACACACTAGCATTTTTTTAACGCTGCGATATCGCTGTGTTTTTTTTAATGCAAGTGTCAGTGGAACTTTCCGATGTTAAAATGGTTGCATTGCACAAAAATTGCAAGTTTGTTCTTTTGTGATTTTTGTCCGATGCGATTTTAACATTAGAAAGTCTCACTGACATTTGCATTAAAAAAACACAGCAATATCACAGCGTTAAAAAACCCTAGCGGGTAGGAGCCCTAAAACTGGGTGAGGAACAGCCAAACTCTGCTACAGAGGTGAGGTTGTGGAAGACAGTTTCATGTCACAAGTCATACACCACAGCAAGACCAAGAACTGCAATAAGACACAAGGTAGTTACAGTAAATGTGACACATTTCTAGGGCTCGGTCAGAGGAGCATATGCTTTGCGCCCGCATAATTCACGCTTCTAAAAGAACCAATAGGCTCCTACAGAAGCGTTCATATGCGCAGAATTTGAGGCGCAAAACAGCGCACACCTAAAGAAGATAGGAGATGGTGCGCACTGTTGGTGCGCGTTATGCAGGAGTTTCCATTGACTCCTATGGAAGCAGGAGTTAATGGAATCTCCTGTGAAGGGAATAGCTTTCCACGCTGCTTACAGCAGGACATTTAAAAGGTGATTTTGGCCAGAACCACCTTTTAAATGTCCTGCTGTTAACCCCTTAGTCCCTGCGTGGATAATGGGACTCCCAGAGGGTCCTATTAATCCCCATGGGGAGTTCCCTCATCACTGAACACTGTGACCTCTCTGTCACAGTGTTCAGTTAAGAGGAGACTGCAGCGGCGACAAAAGAATCCCCTGACACAGCTGTGGCAGAGGACTGCGATGCAATCCTATTGCTTTCAATGGGGCCGTTGCTGCTGCTGCCCCATTGAAAGCAATGGGATGAAGGACACCACTGCAGGGATGATTTTCAGGGGAGGGGCATGGAATATAAACCCTACCCCGAAAATCATTCCTAGCTGTAAAAGAAAAAAAAAAAGTTAACTCCCCTAGAAACGCTGTCCGGCTCTTCCTCCCGTCCCTAGCAGTCTTCTTCTGTATTCTGGTGGCCAAGGATTGAAAAATCCCCGCCTCCAGAAAGCACTGCCTCTAATTGGATGAGTGCTGTGACCAATCAGAGGCAATGCTCAGCCATTCATTGAATGACAGCTGAGCGCTGCCTCTGATTGGTCACAGCGCTCATCTGACGGAGCCCTTAAGCAGTTTGTGCACCACAATATGAATTATACTCAAGTTATGGACTGGCATAGATTTCATCTATAATTTCTTCCAGTTTTTGATGGCAATGATCAGAAATCTGACACCTCAGGAAGCTTGGCCTGTCACACCACAGCCCTCCACTGACCACTTTTCAGAAGCAGCAAGAAAAAAGTTAAAATTGCAAATTTGGGTGCACATATGCCGTGTGCCGAAATGGGCGACTTTTATACACCAGTTAAACTGGTGTAAATAGTTTGTTAGGTTCCTCCATTGTGGATTTGATACAAAGTAACATTGCAATGCTTTGCTGTTCACTTACCTAACCCTTTCAACAGCTGACAGTTTGGAAGTTCTACAGGATTTACCTCTGCGAAAATTCTGGCTCGGTGGCTGCCAAGATTAAAAAATATATATTAAATCATGTTTGGAAAAATGTCAGCATCTGCACTAAACAATTGCTAGTAGTTTCCGTATGTTGGGTCCTGACTGTACTATCTATTACATAGTAACATAGTATGTAAGGCCGAATGAAGACAATGTCCATCTAGTTCAGCCTGTTCAACCTCTTTGTTGATCCAGAAGAAGGATATAGATTTACAGGACACAGCAGCTACTTGGTCCTTTTTGTTCCCATTTTACCTTTTTTACATATAGAGGTTCAGTATTTGTAAGCTTATGCATATCCATGCTATTACATTATGGACTAATGGATCTATAGTGGAGAAGCTTATAGCACTCAATGTCAGTCTGCTGCATCAAAGGCAAACAAAACCTTATCTTAAATTGGAAATGGCATGGCTTTAACAGAAGAAAATATTATTTTATCAAGCACTTGTCAGCTCACATTTTCGCCCTTGTTTAGGGCATCAGATGATAAAAGTATTAGTTTCCAAAACACATAACACAATGTTATCTTCATCTGGTTAGTAGGTTATATTTACCCCGTTTGACTTGAAGGTTTTCAGGTTCTCAGGCTGACCGGGAGTCAAACGGCTTGAATAGCAGCGACAAAGGAGAAAAGCCGGCTCCTTTACCCCTTAACGCTGCAGGGCGTGCAGTTATGTCCTGCAACATCAGGATATGTATAGAGGGAGATTGCGGGGCGACCTGCCTTCATACAATGCGGGTGCCAACTGTTTCTCATAGCCGACACTCGCCCCCAACAGCTACGATAAGCCACGCAGCTCATCAGAGCTGTAAACCCTTTAAATGCTGTACATTTTGACAGCGGCATTCAAATCCCCTAACCAATGTTACGAGGTCCCGTAAAGCCCCCCGCGATGAGATCACGGGTTGCCGTGCGGGTATCATGGCAGCCAGGGGTTTCTGAAAGGCCCAAGGGCTGTGGCAGCACAATGCCTATCAAGCCATGCCTGTGGGGTGGCTATATAGAATGCCTGTCAGATCGCCGTATAATGTAATGCTATGGCATTACATCATACTGCAGGAGCGATCAAAGCATCGCAAGTTCTTGTCCCCTCTGGGGACTAAAGAAAAAATGGGCAAATAAGTTTAAAAAAGTTTTACTAATTTCTACAAAAAACAAAAGGTAATAAAAGTTAAAAAAAAAACACCTTTTGGCCATATTTGTAATAGAACAATCTAAATAACAAAGCAAAAATACATATTTGGTATTGCTGCGTCCGTAAAAGTCCGATCTATCAAAGTAATGCATTATTTACCCCCACGGTGAACGTCAGAAAAAAAATTAAAGAAACCCCGGAATTGAACTTTTTTGATCACAAAGTTGTATGTACTCCAGAGTGGTACCAACAGACATGCAGAAGCAGGAGAGGGCCTTGTTCCTTGCTGCTAAAGGTAGCAGAGAGCCTGGAGCAGTGACTGAGGGCTGCAGTGAGCGGTCTCTGGTCATGTGATCGCAGTTATCCAATGGGTAATGGCAATCACGTAAAAGTTAAAAAACAGTTGAAGTTTGATGCTCCTTTTGGTTTGGGCCCCGTTGTGCATACAGACAGAAGATTAGGGCCACAATGGGTGTGTTTCTCAACACAGGACAAACAGGGGTATCCATTTTGGGGTGAAAGTCTTCATTCATGTGTGTACTGTACAAAAAAAACGTGTATTTAAAATGACATCATTGACAAATCAATGAAAATTGTAATTTTTTCCTTCTGCTTTGCTACGATTCATTCAAAAACTGTGGGGTCAAAATACTTGTATGTAGTACACCCCTTGATGAATTCGTTAAGGGGTCTAGTTTTCAAAATGGGGTAATTTGTGGGGCTTTTCCATTATTTTGGTTGCTCAAGGGCTCTAAAAGTGGGCAATGGGGCCTAAAACACCTTCAAGCAAAATGTCTGTTCTGAAAGCCACCGGCTGCTCCTCTCGGTTTTCGCCCCGTTGTGCATACAGACATAAGATTAAGGCCACAATGGGTATGTTTCTGACCACAGGACAAACAGGGGTATCCATTTTGGTGTGTAAATCCTCATTTTCATGTGCACTATAGAAAAAAATATGTCTTTAAAATGACATATTTGCAAAAATAAAAAAATTTTTTTTTCTCTTCTAAATTGCATTAACTCCTGAAAAAAAAAACTGTGCGGTCAAAATATTCATGACCCCCTCAGTGGATACATTCAGGGGTGTAGTTTTTCAAATCTATCATTCTGACACCTATGAATCTTTGCAATCTTGGCTTGGTGTAGGAAAACAAAGTATTCCTCAAAATGTGGATATGTAATGTTAAATTTGTACGTCATCTTAAAAAAAACTAAACTTTTTCAAATGTGCATCCAGAATAAAGTAAACAGATAGATGTCTTATGAAAAATTTGTATAGTATGTTTGCATATATTTGAAATATTAGAGTTGAAAATTTGAAAAAATAACAATTTTTTCACAATGTTCCCAATTGTGACGCTTTAAATAAATATACACAAATTCTATCGATCTTTTTTTCACCACCTGAGTCAAGTACAACATGTGGCGAAAAAATCATTTGGATATGCAAAACCTTTACAGAGTTTTTCTATGCTAAAGTGACACATATCAGATTTCCAAAATCTGTCTCCGCCACTAAGGCGCAAACAGGCTTTGTCACTAAGGGGTTAAATAGTACCGTTGAAAAATACAACTTGTCCCGCAAAAAACAAGCCCTCACACAGCGACGTTGATAGATAAAAAAAAGTTATGATTTTTTAAAAGGGGGTGAGGAAAAAACGAAGATGAAAAAAAAGGGCTGCGTCCTTCAGGGGTTAAAGACACTTTTTTTATTCTTCTTTTATTACAAAAAATCCATAAAATTATAAATGGACACCATGTCTGAGACGCATTTTGAAAGACACTTGATTTAAGTGTTGACGTGTATTGACGTAAGTGTTGTTCCAACATTTGGCACAACCGGAAGGATATCCATCTAGATGAAGGCAACATCTCGATTCCCCTGAGGGACTGCTTGAATTGTGGGTCCAATTATATTACTTACCTATTGGAATGCCCATGCTGTTTAAAGTACATGGACCGGACCATTAAAGGGGTTGTCCCGCGCTGAAACGGCTTTTTTTTTTTTCAATAGGCCCCCCGTTCGGCGCGAGACAAACACAAGGGATGGGTTAAAAAAAAAAAAAAGTTTAGTACTTACCCGAATCCCCGCTCTGCGGCGACTTCTTACTTACCTTACCAAGATGGCCGCCGGGATCTTCACCCACGATGCACCGCGGGTCTTCTCCCATGGTGCACCGTGGGCTCTGTGCGGTCCATTGCCGATTCCAGCCTCCTGATTGGCTGGAATCGGCACACGTGACGGGGCGGAGCTACGCGATGACGCGTAGAAGGGGGCGGAGCCAGAACGCCGCTCGTGCCGAGACCCAAGAGAAGGGAGAAGACCCTTCTGCGCAAGCGCGTCTAATCGGGAGATTAGACGCTGAAATTAGACGGCACCATGGAGACGGGAACGCCAGCAACGGAGCAGGTAAGTGAATAACTTCTGTATGGCTCATATTTAATGCACGATGTATATTACAAAGTGCATTAATATGGCCATACAGAAGTGCTGAACCCCACTTGCTTTCACGGGACAACCCCTTTAACTCTTTAAGGATATGAGCAAATAAACACTGCTCAAACATCCCGAAGGGGTCCGCACTGCGCAGTGTTTCCAGACATAACAAGGACCCCTCTGAAATGCGTCTAATCCCCCTTCCCTAAAGAAGATCCCTCAAGGGGGATTCTCTAGACTGAGAACAACAGAGATGTTTTGGATGTCCTGGTTGAATGCACTTACACCTAAGGGCTTCAATGAGATACTGGAGAAGATATAATTTAAGTGGGGTGCGGCGAGGACCTGGCAGAGGGTATCTGTACTTATCGAGTCTTTTAAAATATCTGTATTCGTTTTTAATCCACTGATGTTTTCCAATATATTTTATGCTTTCTAAGGGCTATGTCAGACGAGCAATTTTTTGCGTGTGCCTATGTGCGCAAAAAAAGCTAATCTATTAGAACCATTGGTTTCCTATGTAGAGTTCACATGCCCGTTTTTTATAGGCGCAAAATCTTTGCACCTGAAAAAGATAGAACATGCGTACAGCGCATAGGTCTGTGCTGCGCATAAGGATTCCCCACGGAGAGTCCCCTCATCACTGAACACTGTTACAGCACTGTCACAGTGTTCAGTGATGATGGGAATCTCCGCAAGGACAAAAGAATCCCTTGCCACAGCTGGATGCGATAGTCTTCTTATGCCATCATTTTTTCCTGTTCTGATCTGTCCTTGTGGTTTTCCAGGGACTTAGAGTT
Organism: Eleutherodactylus coqui; assembly: GCF_035609145.1. Classification (NCBI taxonomy): domain Eukaryota; kingdom Metazoa; phylum Chordata; class Amphibia; order Anura; family Eleutherodactylidae; genus Eleutherodactylus; species Eleutherodactylus coqui. The sequence continues at coordinate 88,122,852 of NC_089848.1, read as the reverse complement.
TTTAGGAAGTTTCTAAAATAAAAGATTCTTGTTTGAAGCCAGAAGAATCATGTACAGCCCATTATATTATGATATCATCACTATGCGAGTCGCCAACTAGGCTCCTAACACATTCGCCCTTTGAGAGGGAAATCCCCGGCCAGACCACGTCCCACAGTGATTTTCGGGGAAGGTCTTGAAAATCATACCTAGCTGTTGCAAAAAAAGTATATTATATATATACACACAACTCACCTTCCACCGCTGTTGGAGCTCTGCTGGCCGGGGATATAAAAATACCTGTCTCCAGAAAGTGCTGGGTCTGATTAGCTGAGCACTCAGCCAATCACAGGCAGCGGTCAGCCATTCATTGAACGACAGCTGCGCGCTGCTTGTGATTGGTCACAGCGCTCAGCCAATCAGAGGCAGCACTCAGCAATTCTGCCTGCCTCTCTCCTCCTTCCCTTCTCCTGTGCTTCAGCAGGCTTCCTCTCTGGCTTGCACTGTAGGCTGCACCACAGCAATCATGCGTCTGGCAGTGCGACCAGCCGATAATGCACTGTATGTGCATAAGTTTATGGCTGAGGGCAGCCTCTAAGCCCCCTCAGTGCAGGGGCCCAGTCACCATTGTGACCCCTGATGATACGCCAGTAGGTATACCCTACAAGCAGAGAAGCCAAGAGTGTCACATGTACTAAAAACAATGCTGATGCAGTAGAGACTGCTCTCGTTTCTCCCGTGTTTCCTCCCTGGCGCTTCACGTGTTCTGATCCCTCACTGTTCTGCCGGTGGATGTAAAGAGGACTGTTGTACGTTGTTATTTCAAGTTACTCAGTAACCATCCGTTTACCGACCGTCCCCGGTTTGGCCTTTGAATTATACCCCGTGTGTAGACTCTTATTTAATCCCCAGAGAGATTACCGCGGAGGAAGGAACGGTGGCGTCACGAGTGACAAGAAGAACTCAGATAATCAACTTGTGGGTTTCCTTATTTAATATAGTCTGCCCACGCCCTTGGACGTGTCCCTGGTTACCCTCCAGGTGGGAGACGGTGGGGCCACCATGACAAGTGAACTACTCTACCCCGCTGTCTCCTAGGCTGGGGCCCGCTTCTCGGACGCTGCACAGGAACGTAAAGACCTTACAATACTTTGCTTGCTCTCAGCTTCTGTGTCTTTCTCCCTTTTATTTTCAGAACTGTGTTTGATACAAAATATACAGTGCTTACAAAACAAAAGGATAACGTCTACAACTTTGATAAATATGTATCTTGTGGCTCTGACCCTAAGCCTTCAGTGGTGTTAACTCTTTCATTGCTGGAGAGCAGTGTGGGTGTATGTATGCAGGTCCCTTGGCTTTCTCCAGGGCTAGTAGCAGCAGGAGTTGGGGGGTGTCTATAGACTGTGTTGGGGTGTGATTTATGCTCACTTGGCAGCCTGAGTGGAAGGTTTGCACAAAATTGAGTGGGTGAGGCAGATTAATCGCTTGCGGTTGCACCTGAGCCGTGTGTTGTGTGAGTATGTATGTGTCACCAAGCGTTACCGATTGTATTGCCAAAGTATTCAGAACTGTCTTACAACATTCTGAAACTGTGTCACAAGCTAAATTGACTATACCAGGTTGGCCAACCACCCAGATATTTCTGGACAGTATGCAAAAATCCGGCATTTTTTATCAGTGTTTTTTCACTGCGGAATTCGCAGCGTTTTTTTTTTCTGCAGGGGTCTATGGGACTTGTAATGTTAAAATTGCGAACATGCAAAATTGCGATTTTGCGGTAAATTGCGATTTTGCGTGATTGCGGACTCCGCAAAGCAAATGTGCCCATGTGCAGGAGGCCTAAATGAGTTCATATGACCTATAGCTATCTACTAGTAATATTTACAATCTTTATCATCCATCAGGGCTTTAAAATGTGTACACAAAAAATGTTGGCTGTCAGTGGTTTTTTGATAAGCTGTCCAGGTACAAAGAAAAATTTACACACGGAAACGCAGATGTGAGGAATGGCTAATCAGTTTTAAACTGGTTTACACAAGTTAGAGGAAATTTACATTTCAAACGTCGGTTCTAGTATGATTTTCGGCGCGCATAATGTGTCTAATATATGAAAAGGTGGACACCTCTTCATATATTAGCCGTATCTGGGCTCCTCCGTGCACTGACACAGATAACTACACCAGCTAGGAACTGGCATAGATATCTGGTATCATTTACACCAGTTTGAATTATACATAAATCTGTCAGACAGGGATGGCCACGCCCCCTACTGACATGACACGCCCCTTTTCAAGAAAGTAGTGAGGGTGAAGTAAAACAAGAAAAGTTGCAACATTTTAACGCCAGAATACTGGTGTTGAAGTCGTCATATATTCCCCCTATCGTTTGAAAAGTCAGTCCCTTGGAGGACTTGCATGGTAGAAACGGTAAACCACGGGTAGAGGGGAAGGGGGGCGGGTGGAATTTATTATGAGGGATTCTTTTCCTAAGTCAGTTTTGCAGGAGACCACGTTGCCCTTATTTGCTATAAATTTATCAAAGGGTTACACACTAATGATAAGTTAGTTACATCTTTAAATATATCGCGAGACGTGTTGTTACTTTTCGCGCCACGCTTTTACAGGAGTGTGATTGCAACAAATTTTGCGACGCTGTAACTCATGTCCACGGCACACGCAGATTTCTGCAGCGGAAGACTTGCGTGGCAGTGCGGAAATTATTTTTAGATGCTTGCTGGTGATCACGGATGCAATTTTTTTGTCCGCGTGCATGTATGCAGATGCATTTTGGATCGTCCGCATGGGGAAAATCGCAAGCCCAAAGTGCCTGCTTTCCCCTTCCTGCTCACATTCCTGCTTGGTCTCCAAGCAACCAGAAAGGTATCTGCCTGCAAATCTGCAATTGAAATGCAGATGCATTGCAGCTCGCTCTCTACCATAGAGCTCAATGGAGCCCATCCGCGGTAAAATGGAGCGTGCTGCGATTTCTTCTCTGCATGTGGCATCCGTATATCACATCCGCAGGTGTTAATTGAAGTGTGGACGCCGCATGCTTCCCTACAGGTGGCTTGAACTGCGGATCGTCCCATCATAAGTCAAAAGTTTTATAAAGATGCAGTTACACTTTAAAGAACAAGGAACATTTCCAAACTACCAGGGAAGAAAAGGTTAAAGTCGCCCATTTTAGGAGCGCAGAAGGCACCCCAAAATACACTTACATCTTATATTCTCTGAGAGGCTATGTTATCTATATAAAGCCTTCACTGACTGACTCGCCACCAATTCTCTAAATTCCCAGTGTCGTAAAAACATGAAATTTGGCAGGAGCATTCTTTAGGTCATGAATGAGGACAATGGGAGGGGTGGCACATTCTGCAGAGGGACATCGGTACATGCAGCCTGAGGAGAATCTAACGCTCTTCTATGTGTATACATATTTTATTCTTCAGTTCCTCTGAAGTAACCTTGACTTCATAAAATTTTCTGTTTAAACAACCCCTAAACACCTGCATCAAATTAACTTGGGCGAGGCTGGGTATATCAGCTAGTATTCCTATATAGTGGTCTTTCACTGGACCCTAAGAGCATTTAACCCCTATAGTACCAACAATTAGACCTAACTCTTCCAGTACCAGGGAGCTATGCTGCTCATTGTCTGTAAGTTATGGAATATCTCCATCAATTTTCCATATTCTGTGGTAGGAGGAGAAAATTTATCAAGGCATTTGTGCCACTTTTGCACTGCACTTGGCAATTTTTTTTAAAAGTGCGTGGGGCTTGGCTAGAGGGTGTGGCCTCCTGTGGCTTAACAGATTTGCTGTCATTTACGGCAAAAAGTGTCGTAAGTCATAGTATATATTTACGACAGCCATGATAGTAGATTTCCCTTTCATGTGCATGGACAAGCAAAAGATGCGCCAAATTTATGTGTCCCTAATAAATTATGTACATATTACCCACTTCGCCCTTTAAATTAAGAGAGATGGATGAAATGCCTGTCTTCGGGATCATTCATATCAGCATTTTGATTTTAATGGAATGGATAGTAAAACAGAAATATAGTTTCCGTTTTTTTTTTTTATGGCTCCAGTAGCCTCTCTAACCTTCTGCGCATGCTCACTTAAAAATGGATTTGTCAAGCGGACATCAAAAATAGAACCAAACAGAAGCCTTTCAGTTCAGTTCTGCCACCCATTGATGATAAATAAAAAAAACGTTTGATGTTCGTTTTTAAAAAAATGGAAGTAATAGTGCGGACTGCTGCGCTATTGTTTCTACAAAGAAATAGAAATCAAATGGAACGGAACTGAACCTCACTGAAGCTCAGAAAATCCCATTAGAATCAATGGGACTTGGGGGAGCTGCAAAATGGCAAAAGGGCTCCTTTTTGCCAAAAATGCCCTTGATAAATCTGGGCGGATCTCTATGCAGAGGATTTGAAGCTTTATATTGGGAAAAAAAGTGTAATGAACTCCCATCCACTGCTTGGATGGGAAAAAGATCCATTAATGGTGCTTATACCATCCATTATAGACTTCCTAGTGTCATCTCACACTTACTAGGAAGCACCATAGATACAAAAGAATTTCTTGGTAGCAGCCCTTGATACTTCCTCTATGCCAAATCCCAAATACCGTCCTGTCATTAATGATAGAAGATGGAATTCAGATAATATTGATGAACACTCCAGGATACGGTCACTATATGGCTGGGTTCACACAACGCGGATATGCCGCGGTTTTGCCGCAGATTGCCGTTGCATATCCGCACTGCGGCAAAACCTCTGCGTTTGCAGTACAGTGCAGCACAAATGAGACTTGCCAAAAAGCTGTTCTCACAGTGCGGATTTTTTCCGCACAGCCGCAGTGCGGAAATGCAACTGCGGTGCGGTTTTAAAAGACGCAGCATGTCCATTCTTCTGTCTTTTCCGCAGCGCTTTTTTGTCCATAGACCTCTATGGACGCAGCCAAATCCGTGGCAAAAAGTAAAAAAGCGCTGCGGAAAAAACCGCTTGTGGATTTTTCCGCAGAAAAATCCGCAAGCCCAAATTAACCTTTGAAGCAGTTTTGCCACAGAAGCGGTTCTTCTGCGGCAAAACCGCAACGGAAAAACCGTGGCACATCCGCCCTGTGTGAACCCAGCCTATATCTCCATGAAATCCCATAAACTTACAAGAGTTAATGCTACGAAGAACAGCAAAAACAAGGCACTTACCATAAATTCATTATCCTCTCCCCCAGGAGGGCCAGGAGCAGCCCAACAATGGTGATTTTGAGCAGTGTCCCCATGTCTCCGGTGCTGTCCCTGGTGTCCTTGCTGAACGTCAGTACATAAGAGCTGAAGAGCAGAGGCTTGATAACTATAAGAGCTACAGTTGTGCAAATGTCCTTGTACTTGTGGACCTGCTTGGCACGACTATTTTGTGCACTTTATTGATGGTTGTATATACAGCTCGCACTGCTCTAGGCAACTGGTCAGTTCACTGAATACGCCTCCTACTGACTCAATGAAGGACACGTATAGGAGTAATCAGAAGTGACTGCACTGCAGGATGAATGCCACATGTGAGAAAAAGAATACTTTTCTCTTGTGTCTTGGTGGTCAGTTGTGTGGGATGTGCTCCCTAAGGCCTCTTACACAAGTGTTGCAATTTTCGCCCCAAGTCGCGGCTAAATCTTGTCTTTTCTCGCTCATTCACACAGGCAAGTGTGGCGTATAGACTCCACAGCCCGGAATCCTTTCAGCTGACATAAGTACTTCAACTGGCTCAATAGAGCCAGCTGACATAGTTTAGTAGTACTAACCGCTAGTAAACTCCCTCCCTTTGCCAGCAGTTCCCATAGAAGCCAATGGGAGTTGCCTGCTGATCTCCGCTGAAAGATAAGGCACGACCTATCTTTTCCGGATGCGTCAGAACACTGGCTGGCGTATTTAGTCACCGATGTCCTACGCTGGCCGGCTATTTCTACAGGGCTAATAATCGGCCATGTGAATGAAGCATTGTAATTAGAGATGAGCGAGCGTACTCGGTAAGGACAGATACTCCAGTGAGTATTGTCCTTACCGAGTACATGCCTGCTCGCCCGCAAAGATTCGGGTGTTGGCGGGGTGCGGCGTGGGAAAGGAGGGGGGGAACGGGAGGGAGAGCTCTCTCTCCGCCCCCCGCTCCCTCCTGCAACACAGCGCTCATCGACGCCGGCACCCGAATCTTTGCGGGTGAGCAGGCAGGTACTCGGTGAGGACGATACTCGCTCGACTATCTGTCCTTACCGAGTACGCTCGCTCATCTCCAATTGTAATCCAATGCTTCACATGCTCGCGACTTCTTTTATTGCGACTCAATTAGCCGTGTAAAGATGTACGTGTGAATAAGGTATAAAGGTGGCTTTACACGGGACACATTTTTTTGAATAATTGCTCGAAATACTCTTTACACCAGACTATAAGTAAATCGACTAGTGACTACTTTTAGGTGAGCTGACTAGTAAACAAATTCTCTCACGCCACCTACTTGTTGGCCATGTTTGCACGGAATAACTGTTGCATATCTTCACTTCTTGAGCAAGTAATTGGACGATGGTTGTCCCACGTAAATTCAACCCAAAGTCACCTTCGCACACGCCGTCAATGCTGACGAATTTCTGCAGCAGATTTTTTTTAATGGAAAGTCCATAGCATTTGCACGTTTACAGTACGGGCCATATCAGCGAAATTGGAAAAAAAAAAATCTCGTCCACATAGAATGGGAAATTTTCACATAGAATCCTCGGGGTAGTTGAACTACAGATTCCAAATCTGCAGCACGTCAATTTAGGGCTCAGGCACACGTTTGTATGCATATTTGGTGCATGAAAATCGCACTGTTTTCACTGCGTATTTCGTGTATGTATATTACATGCGTGTTGCCTCCATATTCGCTGCATTTTTTCATGTGCACAAAGAAAAAAAAAAACAATTGATGACAGTATTTTTTACCCACTGGCTCCTGGCAACATGTGTAAAAACGCAATGAATATACAAGCAACTGTGTATTTACTGCATTTTTTGGGATCCCATAGGCTTTAATGGGCAATTTTGCTCCATGATTACGGAGCACAGTAGGATACGCTGCAAATTTTTTTTTCCCCATGCAACTGGTTGGTGCATTTAAAAAAAACAAAAAAAAACAAAACTCGCTCATCTGTATAACCCCAATGCAAATCAGTGGGGTTTATGCTGGCCATACTATGTCCATAAAACATATGGACAGAAAATATACCTGTGTGAATGAGCCCCTATGTTGCTGATTCTGAAATGCAAACGATCAAACCCACAGCAAATCCCCTCAAAAATCCACGACAATCCGCCTAAATAGTTCAGATTTGGGCGCTGTGAATTTGCTGAGTATTCACTGCTGTTGAAAGCATACAGAGGATATAGAGAGTATGAAGACCACTTTAGAGTTGTGGTCTCTGTTGGAGAACATAATGAACAGTATACAGTAACTTGACCTGCAACCTGTATTAACACCACCCTGTTAGGGAAATTCAATGTTCCGTCAATATGCTGTGAGGCTCCAAATCAGACGGCGGCCGTCGTGAGAAAGCAATGGACATCATGACCGTGTCTTAAAGCAATCTACCTTTATTACAAAACATCTTTCTTTATATAGTACTAGCTTACCCGTCGCGCGTTGCTGCGAAGACAGACAGACATACATACATTCGTTTTTATATATCTAGATAACAACCAATTACAGCGCAGCTTTCATGTTACCTCAGCGGTATGATATATAAAAACCAATCACAGCGCAGCTTTCATGTTACCTCAGTATAATATATAACAACCAATCACAGCACAGCTTTCATGTTACCTCAGTATAATATATAACAACCAATCACAGCGCAGCTTTCATGTTACCTCAGCAGTATAATATATAGCCACCAATCACAGCACAGCTTTCATACCTCAGCATTCTCAATATCCAGCAGTTGTCTTGCGAAACGGTCGGCGGATGCATCATTTTGTAGTTGAACACTCATCCCGTTGCTCGTAATGCCTTTTGCTTTCGTGCTTGAGATGGAAATCGAATGATCCTTGTCTGGGGGGCATAACTGTCGACAATGCTCGCACGCGCGCCACCTATCGTAGGATAGTTGTACTATGCCAGTAATCTTCCCAGGAGTGTACTCAACAACTTCCCAAAGTTTCATGGCGATCGGATGAATGGTGTAGTAATGCATAAAGGACGGACAGACATTCATTTATATATATATATAGATGACATCAGGAAGTGAGAGAATTAGATTCCATAAGTAAAATTTGGACGCTAATTGTTTTGCGCTTAGAATTGAATAATTGAGTTGGGACCCATTAGCTTTTCCTATTTATGACATAATCAATGCTCGTGCCAAATTTCAAGTTTTATTACACCAAGAAGTGAGAGAATTAGATTCCGTACGTAAAATTTGGACGCTAATTCTTTGGCGTATAGAATTGAATAATCGAGTTGGGACCCATTAGCTTCTCCTATTTATGACATAATCAATGCTTATGCCAAATTTTAAGTTTCTATGACATTGGGAAGTGAGAGAATTAGATTCCGTACGTAAAATTTGGACGCTAATTGTTTTGCGCTTAGAATTGAATAATCGAGTTGGGACCCATTAGCTTTTCCTATTTATGACATAATCAATGCTCGTGCCAAATTTCATGTTTCTACGACATCGGGAAGTGGGAGAATTAGTGGCAATGATGGAAATTGAACGATCTACATGGGGGGGGGCGTAACTGTCGATGATGCTCGCACGTGCGCCATTTATCATAGCATAAATGTACTATGCCTATAATCTTCCCAGGAGTGTACTCAACAACTTCCCAAAGTTTCATGGTGATCGGATGAACGGTGTAGTAGCGCATAAAGGACAAACACACAGACAGACAGACACGCAGACAGACAGACACACAGACACACAGACACACATACATTCAATTTTATATATATATATATATATAGATTTTAAAGGAGAGTGGTCTATTGTCAATAAGTGTACATTTAAGTCAGTCATATGTTTTACATAGATAGCAGTTACTCATTAAGGCCTTGTCTTTACTGGACACTATTCCGCTGACCTTTGAACAGTGTAACAGAAGATAAAGAAGAATGAAAGTTATATATACTTTTGCTGAGTACTATTCTCTATTTCTAATTCCTGTAACAATGCAATCTTGCTGTGCAAACAACACATGACTGTACAAGCGTATATCAAAGATGTTCATAGGAGACAGGATGAAATATATAAATATATATACACACACATACAAGTTTTATGCTCATAGCCTTCACAACCCCCAAAGAGTTAGCCCTGTCACAAGCACCAATCAATATAATACCTGTATACTATACTAATCTGTACAGGGTGTAGTCAAAAAGCTGAATCCAATGCTATATCTCACTACTGGGGTCCTATATTGAAATAACACTAGTGTACTATAATAGGAAGGCTACACGAAGGTATGATGCATGGGCCCTTATGGGTCCTGGAACATGGATTTCAATTTTGTGTTGTGGCCCCTGTAAGAGTGTAAAACCCAATTGCTAAGTTGGAGAGTAACGAGAGAAACAGAAATCTGCTTTCCGTATCTTTCATTCAGTTACCAGAGTCTGAGAGGTGGCGCATTATCGGAATACGAGAAGCTGGATCGTCGTATAGACAAATTGCCCCCCACCTGGGCCATACTGAGCAGGCTGTTAGAAGGTGTTGGGACCAGCGGATGTGTGAGGGCACACAAGGTGACCAGGCTCAGGATGACCCCTACAGACCACCAGTAGAGAGGCTCACCTGATCTTCTGACAACCACCAGCAGTTCACTTTCCTTGCCCGTCATCCATAGACAGGTGGCAGTATTGTTACACCCCTGTGTCTGTCAGAACTATTTGCAGATGCTTGACTGAAGGACATTTAATCTCACGGCGCTCATTACGTGTGCGGCATTGGACATCAAGAGTCACCTCCGTTTGCAGTGGTGTTGTGAACTAAACTGAACTGCTATGCACTGGAACCAGGTTATCAGCCATGAATCCCAGTTTAGCTTTGGTACTGACGACGGCTGTGTTCGTGTCTGGAGACTTGGGGGTGAAGTCATCATGGTGGTCTGGGCCTGATCAAGAAAAAAAAAAGCTAAAGTGTATGACTCCAGTCACGTTACTTGTGATCACTGGATGCAACTGTACTGTAAATCACTCACACAGTCTGTGTAGAGCTGGTATCTACTGTGATATGGCTGTCATATTTCATCTTTGTATAGTGGACTTTATTCGGTAACAGTATGGTGGTATTATTCAGTCACTGTGGTGTAATATGTGAGCAGTGTGTGACAGTATTATTTGGTCCTTGTACTGTTTTGTTCAGTAACTGTTTGGAGGTAATATTAATGGTGATAATATATCTACTGTATATACTCAAGTATAAGCTGAGTTTTTCAGCACCAAAAAAAAAAAAAGTACTAAAAAAGCCCCCCTCGGCTTATACTCGAGTGAGGTTAAAAAAAAACAAAAAGAAAACCCCTTAATACTCGCCTATCAGCCAGCGTCTGGGTCCCCAGCGCCATACTGTCCCCATCACGCTGCTGCAGTCTTCTCCCTGGCTTGCTTTTGAAATCCCTGCTGTCAGCGCTGTGATTAGTTCAAGCGCCGGCCAATCACAGCCATGGCTCGATAAACCAATCACAGCCATTCAGTGATGTCATTCTGAATGGCTGTGATTGGTTTATCAAGCGCTGGCTGTGATTGGCTCAATACAAGCACAGCGCTGACTGTGGGGATTTCAGAAGCAAGCCAGGGAGAAGACGGCGGGAAGAAGACTGCCGCACCATCGTAGACACAAACGCCGGGTGATAGGTTAAAAAAGAAAAAAAAAAGCAATACTCACCTACTATATATGCTCGAGTATAGCTCTGATTATACTCAAGTCAATAAGTTTTACCAATTTTTTGTGGTAAAAAAAAACAAAAAACAACACTTATTGACTCGGGCCGGCTAGTACTCCAGTATATACGGTATCTTGTTTGTAGTATTATATCCATGCCTAGCTGTTTCTTACACGATTCCCAAACCTGTAAAAGGTTAAGGATACAGCTACACCTTCAGGGAATTGTGTCCTTACATGACTGAGCCAATCAGGGGGCAGGTCTGACTCACACCCCCTTCATACCCACTGCCGGCCGCGCTGAACTCCGTCTGCCGGGACAAGGTAAGTATATATATTTTTTTTATTTTTACACATTTCTGGATGAATTGCAGGGAAGGGCTTCTATATTTAAGCCCTTCCCGACAATTCATCCCGCGATCGCCGGCAGCCCATTGCTTTCAGTGGAACCTGCTGTATTGCCGGCTCCATTGAATTCAATGGGCAAACATCGTTCTTCTCTGCCACAGCTGTTACAGCTGTGGCAGAGAAGAATGATTTGTCGTCTATATGTTCTCAATGGGGTCGGCGCTGCTGCCGCCGGCCCCATTGAGCGCATATAGAGAAGAGAACAGGAATCGCAGATCGCAGATAGGTGCGATCTGCGATTTCTGACTATGGCCTAAGAAGGACCGTTGGGGTTCTTGAAGCCGAAAATCACTCTTAATGCTCTCCCTATAGCAGCTCCGGCACCAGCAGCACTGTCCCTGATCTCTGTCAGAATGCATCTGTGGCGAGCCGCGGGAGGGGCAGATTTTAATACTCGGGTGACACCTGATCTCGCCAGCCACTCACTGCAGGGGGGTGGTATAGGGCTTGAACGTCGCAGGGGGAAGTTGTAATGCCTTCCCTGTCTTTCTATTGTCCAGAAAAGCGCGCAAATTTCTCAGGGAAGAAAATGAAAGTGACTCGAACACCGCGTGGTGCTCGTCTCGAGTAACGAGCATCTCGAACACCCTAATACTCGAACGAGTACGCTCGCTCATCTCTATTTATAACCAAAGAGATTGTCAGTAACCCGAATCCATTGCTTTAGATGCATGGTTCTGTTGTTCCAGGGTGAAGATCATCTCATTTCCCAACTCTTCCTTCTTAATGTCCACCTAGGCTTCCTGTGAAATACTGCAGGCAAAATGGTAAGAAATATTGTAGGTTTTTAAAGAATCCCTTCATATGGACCCCCGGAGAGCCACCATTTACCCCAAGAGTGTCTCGGGCTGTAAGGCAACTGGCTGCCGCAGAAGCCCTGCCCCAATGCTCCTAGCAGACCAGAAATGTATCTACTCGAATAGCTCCATCCAATGTACATTCTTCATCCATCTACGTAGTTTGCTCAGTAGAGATGTTATAAATGTGCTTTCACTGTCAGCAGCAGCCTGTGAAGAACTGGGAGGGTCAGGAAGCCTAAACTGGCTCTTTCAGTATGGCCCAATGTCCACAGGTGAATTTGAATTGGGAAATCCGTGTGGATGATCCGCAGTTCAAGCCGCTCATAGGGAAACATGGGCGTCCGCAACTGAATTAAACCATGTGGATTTGATTTGCGGACGTTTTGGTCCAGAAAACAAGTCGCAGCAAGTTCCATTTCAGTGCGGTTCCTGCACAGGCGGTTTCCAATAAAGTCAATGAAAGCCGTCCAACCCGCGGCCCATCTGCAAATGACATTATGGACGAATTGCGGGTTCTGCTAGAAAAGCAGGAGGTTATATATATATATATATATATATTACACACACACACACACACACACACACACTGCGCATGTCCGACAACGAGTCATGTGGACCATCCACGGTACAGATAGGCTGGAAGAGGGGCAATGCCAGCACACATAGGTAAGCAGGGTCTCCCGCTGCAGAATCAGACCTTCCCGTTCACATGAGGCTGAAGGGTGCATTCACATGGGCGATTTTCACGCACAATCTTTGACCAACTGCAATATGGTCAGATATCATACGAGAAAATTACTAATTTCTTTAGATATTTTTTTCCCCCAAACAATAGTCTGCATGTCCTATTTTTGGCGATTCTTGTTTAAGTATTGCCCATTATTTCCTATAGTGGGGGGTGAAAAAACAAACAAACCGCATAACACTTGCATGTAGATGCTAGTTTCATCTGAGTGCCATGCGATTTTCAAGCATGTGAAAAATGCAATAGCAGGCATAGAGCTCAGGTTTGTAAGTGCGATAACAGTCCGAGTTGCTCGGACCAATAGCTACATAGTAAGGTCAGCAAGGCCCCCTTCACACAGGCATATATGCATGCGCACTACTCAACGTATAGAACCCATTCATTTCAATTGGTTCGTTCACATGCGTGGATTCTACCTGTGCATTTCTGTTGCACAAACAAAAATACCCCAAAATGCAGCTTATTCCGTTTTCCTCTGCATTTGTACACTGGAAGTTCCCATAGAAGTCAATGGAGTTGCACAAATGTGCACAACACGATAGGCGATGTGTGAAACAGTCTGTAAAAGCTCATGTCCACAACTGCGTTTGTACCACATGTTACATGTGCTTTGTATGACTGCGTGATTCGCTGTGAAGTCAATAGGAGACCTCCAGCGTTTTACTGATAGCCCTCATGTCCACGAATGTAATTGCGCAAGGAAAAAGAACCCATCTGGAACTCATTAAACTTTGTAGCCATTTTAATCTGTATCTTTGTTTGCCACGCACAAATGAACATGCTTGGCGGGTGTAAAAAGTACAGTAAGATACGCCGATTCGTGCGCAAAAAAGCATTTATATGGCAAATACGCAGCGCTCAGGCATGTGCACATTCGCATGCGCTTGTGTGAAGAGGGCCTGAGCTGCCGCATCTGTGCACACTACATATGTCAAAGACGGGCAATTATGGGAACTATGGGAGATGGATACTTAACTGCCATATAACTGATGGGACAAACAGGATGTTCAGAAATTTAATTAAAAACTTGAATTTACAACCCAATTCTCCAGCGTTACAAGTAATTTATTTGGTTTCAATTAACAAAATAAAGCTAAAAATCACACATAATACAAGATATAAAAAGCCAGAAAAGTATCAAACATACAGAAATCACCGATCTAGAAAACCTGCTTAAGACAATCACTAGAAAAAAAATATAACAGGTCAGTATCAGAGCTGTAAAACTACCTGGTGTGGGGGGGCAGTGGGGGCTATTGCAGGGAACGCGGAATTTTAAAAATTCTATCCCGACCATGCAGATGAAACCTCATGTATGTACGGACAGGACTGCTATATGGAAAGCTACACAGACAGGCTTCAATCGTGATTTTTCAGTAGGGAGCGTGGCTTATTTGTCACAGCACTGAGAGGACTTTAGCAATGTCTAAACACCCCCCCTACCCCGCCCCGCACACACATTCAGTTTCAGCTCATTTGAACTTTAGGAATCACACTGCAAAGTGTAATGTCAGAGTTCAGCCCAAGTCTGGACCCATTAAAGTGAAGGCAGTCATTCACATGTTCAATTTTAGTCAAAGACTGATGGTTTTCACAAACCAAAAATCACCCATGGCACACTTGTACGGCTCCCCCCCCCCCCCCTCCTACTCGCACTGACTTCAATGGAAGCTTTAAATGGCAACAATTGGGCCACTTTTGTTTTTTTTTGACATGCGTGAAAAACTAATCACCCCCGGATGACACTCATAGTAATGCCAAAATTCATGTGGATTCGCTGTGAATATGGCCTGAAAGCGCAGCTGTACTGCAGCCACCTGACACTGGTGTTTTAAAAGTGAAGCAATGAGCTGCTGCAGAGCATGAACATGCTTGTAATGGTGACATGAGGTCATCCTCAATTTAGGGCACAATTCTGGTAAAGTTTTGATATAAACTTACTTTAAGGTTTCCCCAATGAGAAAAAGTTAGAGTAGCCACACTTTCAGATTTCTCTACAACAGGTCAAAAGTTATGTCAGAGGTATTGAACAGTGGGGGTCCCATTCCTGAGACACCCACAGATCGCTAGGGGGCTTCGGCACTCACTCGGATGCTTTGCCACCGCGGCTGTCTTTGCTGGTTTTCACATCCCTCCAGCAGCTGAAGGCGTCCATAGAGGTCTATAGGAAGCTTCCATACTCCTATGAGGGCCATCTTCAGCTGCAGAAGGAACCGAAAACTGTCAAAAACAGCTGAGGGGACCAGAGTTATCTGTAAGTGTAGCTACTCTTTACAAGTTACAGTTGATGATGACAAGGTAACTATAGACTTTCCTGTTATGTTACTGTGGGTGACGCCATAGCAGTGTTTAGAATGGATCATAAGACATTACTCTATCAGATATCATTGGAATTTACAGAACTGATAAACCTCCCCCACTAACCATGAGAAGGGCCACAAAGATGAAGAAAATTAAACAAACAGACTAGATCCATCATATGAATTAGCACCTATAGAAAAAATGTTGAAATTGTTAAAAAGTATTGGTTTCATACATTGTCAGCAGCACAATGATACACTATACATTCAATTGTCATTTTATCCTTCAGGATTATAGTAGGTTTTACCTTGTGACAACTATTAAAAACTGTTGATTTTTGCTTGCAGCACCAAATCTCACCACAAGGTGTGCTGTTATAAAAGTAGTATCTTTATGGGCAACTTAAAGGAAAGTCGTCAACCCCTTTTGAGCCCTATACAATATGATATGGGACTCAAGGTGAGGGCATGGGAAGGGGGGGCTGTATCTCATACTCACTGGGGCCCCTGTTGCACTACTGAACCCCCAATAAACGAGTGGGACTTTTTTTCAGATGGCTGTGTGAGCATTTTTACTAGGGGCACAGCATCGGAACAGGGGACCCAGTGAGTATGAGACATAGCTCCCCAGACCCCTCACCTTGAGTCCCTTACACTACATTAGAGGGCTCAAAAGGTGCTGACAGGTTCCCTTTAAAGCACTCATTTAGGCACATGTAACGCAGTACTCTATAGCACCAGCTAGTGGTAGAAAAATACAGTGCAAAACATAAAAACACCATAAAAAGTTTTCCTTTAAAGGAGTTCCTCCATTTTTGATAAACATTACAGTATAAAGTATTAGAACTATGTGTCAGTCGACACTACTTAACCCATTGTATTATCACCCCTTAAGGTGCTTGAAAGCTGCAGAGAAATGATGATGCCCTGTATTAGAAGATGACAATTTCATTCATGCTACATCAGTACTTGTTTATACTGACCTGATGAGCCTCAACTACAATCAAAATTGGATTTGATTTGGTAGGAAGTCCTACATTAAGGAGTCGTCCGGATTAGAAAAATATGACCGCTCTCTTCCAAAAACAGCACTACATCTGTCCACAGGTTGCATGGGGTATTGCAGCCCAGCCCCATTCACTTCAATGGAGCTGACCCGTAATACCCGGAGCAACCCATGGACAGATGAGGAGCGGTTTCTGTAAGAAATGTTTCCATTGGCCACTGGTAGCAATGTTCTATCTCTATACCACTATAGACAATGAGTGGTGCCAACCAGTTTAGGAATCAAGTATTGTATGTGCCCTCTTCATGCCATGCGAATGATAGCTTTCGGTCTTCGGTGCATTTGAAAAGGTTCTGGGCAAGAGTGGCATCATGTTGAATATTCCTTCCAATTACACAAATTGCATGTTCTCTGATCAAACGTGGTTCTTCAGCCTCCGGAGCAGCATTCTGGTGTCCAAGTCCTTTGTTACAACTGACAGTACAGAGCTTTGTGAAATACTGTACCCACAAGAAGTTTATTGTCATACACGGCCGCACAGCTTGACGCTTGTAGGACCGAGCCATTGTTGGCATATACTGTGGTCACGATGGGGTTGTCCGAGTGAATGTTCTGTATGCGGATAACCTGTAAAAGATAAAAAGTGATTAAAAAGTAGAGAAAATGATAAATCAAGAGAACAATATTACTGTTAGGTTGTGCTGCTGGGACCTGTAGTACTATGGTTTCTAGGAGCACATTTCCTCAGGTGTGGCATGATTGTGCAGGCTGGGTGTGGTGATCTCCTGCTAGCCAATCCCCCAGGTCTTTGCTCACATATATACCCAGCTCCTGTCAGTGTCTGTTTGGTGTCCAGGGTGTGCAGTCATATTTCCTCCTGTGTTGTAGCTTGCTGCGTGACTTGTGTCCTGTTGTTGCTTGCTGTGTGAACTGTAGAAATATGCAGCAAAGACTAGGCAGCATCAGATGGATCTTCAAAACAATTTTCCAATCTTTATTCCTCCAACAAAGGTAAAACCTGCGACGTTTCGGTCACAGTTGTGACCTTTCTCAAGCATGGTTAACCAGTACAAACTGACACATATAAATACACCCACTACACATTAACAAACACAATTCAGGTGTGGACAAACCAACCCACCATTTAACCCCATAAGTGTATATACATACCTCACATAATTGTGGGCTACTCCAAGTGAGGTATGTATATACACTTATGGGGTTAAATGGTGGGTTGGTTTGTCCACACCTGAATTGTGTTTGTTAATGTGTAGTGGGTGTATTTATATGTGTCAGTTTGTACTGGTTAACCATGCTTGAGAAAGGTCACAACTGTGACCGAAACGTCGCAGGTTTTACCTTTGTTGGAGGAATAAAGATTGGAAAATTGTTTTGAAGATCCATCTGATGCTGCCTAGTCTTTGCTGTATATTTCTACTGATTAGTTGGTCGTGATCCTGACTAAGCTGGGCTGTTGCATCCACCTGCTCCTCACCTGCATTGCTTGCAGTGGAATGACTGGGACTGGTCTGGAGTGAATCCATGTGAGCGCTGCTGTTGCCTTTATTATTCACTTGCTGTGTGAACTGTGTCCGGTGCTGCTGGATTATGTGTCTCTTTAGAGTAGGGACCGCGAGACACGAGGACCCTTGATCGCTGGGCTCACGGCTTAAGTGGCCTGGCCAATTCACGAACTAATCCCTTGTATTTAAAATTTCAGCTATGAACCAATCACAACCATTCACTAAGTGCTGGATCTAATAGGCTAAGCGTCAGCCATTTAAGGCAGTGCTTTGCGTTTGTGGGGATTTTGCAAGAAAGAAATGAAGAACAGTGCCGGGGACCGGGGAGGAAGCTGCAGTGGCACTGGACAGCGGTTTTAAGGTGATGTATACATTTTGTAAAATTTTTCCCTGCAGCTAGAGCTTAGGTTATAGCTTTGACAGTAGGATTTCCTACTGTAAAAGTTGCATTGCATGAAAACAGTGTTTCATGTGATTCAACAGCGAGGAAGGCTCCACAGGGAAACATGGGCTACAAAACCTTGCTTGTCGCATGCAACCAGTGAGGTTTTGGACTAGCAATGTTGCATGCTACAAAACTGCACAAAGGTGAAGGAACCCATAGGAAAGCATGGGCTTCACATACATGCGATTTGTAGTATTGTCGCATCACGAGAAAATTACGCGACTTTGTCGCACGTGTAAAGGAGGCCGTACGCTCAGCTGCCCAGCTCTTTTGAGGAAAAAAATTTAAAAAAAAAAATCACTGCATGCAGCACTTTTTCCTTATTTTGAGCCGGATCTCTGAAGGAACCTCCGCGTGGAGGTTCAAATGCAAATGTGAAACCAGCCTGGGATGATCAGAAACTGGCATTTTGTTTAATTGAAATTTTTCTTGCTTGACTAATCATATATTATTTTATAGCTTGGGCTGCTATGGATGTGGTGATACCACTTGTGTAGGTTGTTTTTTGTTCTTTTCATTTTTTTCTGTAAAACTTTAGATGCCATAGTAAGAAATAGTGTTTAAAAGTGATGATATGAGCAAGTCCTCATAATTTCACTCCTTTTCTGGGAAAAAAACCCTGTATGTGGCAATCAGAGAGCAAGTGTGCTTTTTGTTGATTGGGGAGGGGGTATATCATGAACAAAAATACATGTCATCCCTGCCACGGGGTATACAAAAGAATCACAGATCTTCTTTGCTGCCACTGGTGGTCTCTCTCCTTCCCTCTCCACACATGCTAAAAATAAGAGCTGTAAACGAAACCCAAACTACAGCTTCTTAAAGTAGAATGAGCTAGTCATTTTCCTACAGAACTTGTCCAAAACTGCTGGGGGAGGAGGGTTAACCCTTTCCAATCCAATGTCTGACGTCTAAAGACATTATGATTTAAGGCTGTACAGCGCCGATGTTGGAAGACATCCGTTGGGGTTTTCTTATTGTATGTTGCCAGCCTCTCTGCTGTCGGAGCCTATCCAATGGGTGACCTCATGCAGTACTGGCTTTAGCCAGCCGATAGTACCTTTCTATAACGGCAGAAAAAGAGTAAGCCCCCTAGGAAAACCGGGATCCAAAATTGAATTGGAAAGGGTTAAAGAGACTTCGGTTTAGAAAACCTATTGTATATACTATTAGGGAATTCTGGGTTAATAAAGGGAGATCCTCTGTTCAGGATCCTCATTAATTGAGTAGAAAAGAAAATGAATACAAAGAATGCCTTGTGTTCTGGAGAAACTGTACTGTCTATTGATAGGAATGGCAACCATGCAATACTTAATTTCTCCTGTGATGGCACTGTAGGGAAATCGAACACTTATTGTCAGGTCCCAGTTGACCGCTGGAGATCCCAGATATCATACTCCTATAGTTTCTACACTGACCTCTGATCCAGGAAGATTTTCGGTGTTGTAACTTAACAGCTTTAAGCCATTTGGATGAGCTCCTGTCCAGATATCTCCTGTAAGTGGGTCCACGAAGAGGTTATCAAGAAGTGTCTCCAACTGCACCACCTGGTATAGAAATCACAGACAGTATAAGGAGGATTGCTCCATTCATACATAATGGCACCAATCTAGGACAAGTAGGTATAACGCATGGTGTGGTGGGGTAGATGCACCACAATATCATTTCTAATGTTCTCATAAGGAAGATGGAACAATAACTCTGCAGCACCACCTATTGGAAGGCAGCATTCCTGCAAGTTAATGTTAGACTCTTTATACAAGCCTTGTAACAATGACTTATACAAAGTTAGGGAAGCGCCAAAGATAGTCTCACCTGGCACAGACAGCTTTGTACCCTAGGGTACCAGCGGTCTCACCTGGGAATCGTTCCTGGTGTGATCCTAGGCATGATGGCGTCCACTTGAACAGGGGAGAGCTGCAGGAGTTACAGGGGTCCTCCCATGGAGCATACCCCCGTACAAAGAAAGATATACTAGATTATAAAAAAGGTCCTGCGCTCATAGGATCCACCTTTTAGATGGAATAATATAATTGGAATTGGTCCCAAGTATTCAAGACTTACTTTGGAGGAAGGGGGTATGATGTCCACAGATCCCCCTCCAATGCCTAGTTGTCCCAATAGATATGATTAACCCCAAGGTTTAGGTATTCTTCCTCTTTATTCACGGTTTAAAAGATAAGGCAACGCGTTTCGGTGCCACAAGACATATTTACATATGCATAGTGTCTGTATAAATAGTCCTACCTGTTTCCAGGAGTGGTTTCCCGCGCTCGTCATCACGCCGCTCTCATGTGTGCGTCATTGACGTCATCACGCTACTCACGTCTTTGACGTAGTCGCGCTTCCAGTCATGTGACAGCGTCAGTGTTATCACATGATCGCGTCACTATATACTTCCGTTTAGGTGTTCCATTTGACTGATTGTGTATTCCATTAGATTTATGATGAGACTGGCGCCGTGGCTCTAGAGACAGACCCTTAATACATCAGTTAAGTTCTTGTTCATTCCTCCTGACTAGAGATGAGCGAGTAGTGCCTTAGCCGAGTATCTCCGCACTCGTCCCTAAAGATTCGGGGGCCGGCGCGGGTGACAGGTGAGTTGAGGCGGGGAGCGGGGGGGGGGGGGGGGGGGGGGGGGGGAGGGAGAGAGAGAGAGAGAGATCTCCCCTCCGTTCCTCCCCGCTCTCCCCCGCCGGCCCCCGAATCTTTAGAGACGAGCGGGGAGATACTCGGCTAAGGCACTACTCGCTCGAGTAATGTGCCTTAGCGAGTATGCTCGCTCATCTCTAGTTACGAATAGTTACTTTGATTTTAACCGTTGTCATGCAAAAAGTTGGAAGACTAACATTCCCTACGGCCAATTTGCCCGAATAAAACGCAACTGCACTGATATAAAAGAATATAAGGAACGAGCATTAATTTTGAAGAAGCGTTTCAAAGAAAAGAAGTATCCCCCACACCTAATAGAAGCCGCATATCAGAAAACTTTACAAACTGGACCTCGAGTAACAAGAACTAAAGAGAAGTTTGAAAAATCCTCAAAAGAATCCAGATTCATAACAAAATAGAATTCCCAACATAAAGAAATAAAAGCGGTTATAAAGAAACCTTGGAATCTCATTAAAGAGGATCCCTTTTTAAAGAAGACCCTATCGACAAACCCCATTACGTTTTGAAGGAACAAAGCCATTAAAAACTATATTGCCCACATTCCAATACAAATAAGTTACTAGGGAAGAGGGAAAAGGGAAATTTTTTAGATAAGGAAGCCTATACAAGGCTCGTATAGATGGAATACACAACCAGTCAAATGGAACGCATAAACGGAAGTATATAGTGAGGCAATCATGTGATAACACTCACGCGGTCAAAGACGTGATTAGCGTGATGACGTCAATGACGCACACGTGAGAGCGGCGTGATGACGAGCGCGGGAAACCACTCCCCCCCCCCCCTCCGTTCCCCAAGACCGGGATGAGAGGAGGACGCTGTGGTATCTGGAAACAGGTAAGACTATTTATACAGACACTATGCATATGTAAATATGGCTTGTGGCACTGAAACGCGTTGCCTTATCTTTTAAACCGTGAATAAACAGGAGGAATACCTAAACCTTGGGGTTAATAGTCACATCTATTGGGACAACTAGGCTTTGGAGGGGGATCTGTGGACATCATACCCCCCTCCTCCAAAGGAAGTCTTTAATTCCAATTATATTATTCCATCTAAAAAGGTGGATCCTATGAGCGCAGGACCTTTTTTTATTATCTAGTGTATCTCTTTCTTTGTAACAATGACTGGGAATTAACCCTTTCCCATCCACTGTCTGACCTCTGAAGACATTATGATTTAAGGCTGTACAGCTCCGATGTTGGAAAACGTCCGTCGGGGTTCTCTTACTGTATATTGCCAGCCTCTCTGCTGTCGGAGCCTATCTAACGTGTCACCTCATGCAGTACTGGCTTTAGCCAGCAGATAGCGCCGTTGTATAATGGCAGAAAAAGAGTAAGCCCCCTAGGAAAACCAGGATATAAATTGGATTGGAAAGGCTTAAAAGCCAGAATCCACAACAGATTGGGGTGTTTGCCCCTCAGCGTTCAGTTGGTTTCTGGCTTTACTAGCAAGAGGCCTGTGATGTGAGTCATGAATGCTATCTTTTCTACTTGAAGAGAGCACCTAGAAGGCGAGTGAGGAGACTTAGAAGACCATTCATGCTTCTCTGGATAATATGCAAATAAGGGAGATGAAACAATACCTCTGCAGCGCCACCTATTGGAAGTCAGCATTCCTGCAAGTCAGTGTTAGACTTATTATACAAGCCTTGTAACAAGGACTGTGGATGGAAAGCCAAGCCAGAAAGCTATACACAGACAGCTGTTGTGAGGTGTTTGGATGAAAGATTGAGGGTGTGCAGTAGATATTCTACATCAGGCATTTCTATCCAACATTTTACTACTAGAAAGAAAGTCAAAACTTTAGGGCTGTTTATCAGTAAGGTGAAGGGTCTCAGAATGGCCTGTGCTCTGGCTGAAGAGAGAAAGTATGCAGATAAGCAAATGAGCTTCCCAGGGGCCAAAGGTGACACATGACTGGTGTGGCGCCTACAGAGACAGAAGCGGTTGGCTTTGAGATCGGCATCTGCTATATCCATAACATCTATTACAGGTGGAATCAAAGATAGTACGCCGCCTGTTATACTCAGTATTACCTTCACTGGAGTCAGTGACCAGTCAGCACGCTTTTCGAAAATGTTAACGGTGTGACCAGTGACATCAGCGACATAGATGTACCTGCAAGGAGACAAATGCTACCGTTACCTGGTTTGTGGGACTCTAAGATATCTGCAGGCATCATGTACCTGCTGCTTCCCCCTCCAAACTGAGACTCGTCAAACTACAGATATAGAAGTGAGATACTCTCCATGTCTGATCTGACATCAGATGCAGAGAGACGCAACATCACTCTAGGTGCTACAGTTGTCCAGGCTATATCTTGCACTGGGTCCCCTTAAAGGGGTTGTCCCCTCGCCGAAACGGGTTTTTTTTTTTTTCAACCCCCCCCCCCGTTCGGCGCGAGACAACCCCGATGCAGGGGTTAAAAAAGAACACCGGACAGCGCTTACCTGAATCCCTGCGCTCCGGCGACTTCTTACTTACCTGCTGAAGATGGCCACCGGGATCTTCTCCCTCGGTGGACCGCAGGGCTTCTGTGCGGTCCATTGCCGATTCCAGCCTCCTGATTGGCTGGAATCGGCACATGACGGGGCGGAGCTACACGGAGCCCCATTGAGAAAAGAAGAAGACCCGGACTGCGCAAGCACGTCTAATTTGGCCATTAGACGCTGAAAATTAGGCGGCTCCATGGGAACGAGGACGCTAGCAACGGAACAGGTAAGTGAAAACCTTCTTAGAACTTCTGTATGGCTCATAATTAATGCACAATGTACATTACAAAGTGCATTAATATGGCCATACAGAAGTGTATAGACCCACTTGCTTTCGCGGGACAACCCCTTTAATTACATTAGGACCTGTGCAGGGGCACAAGCTAGAGATTCATGGGCCCTGGTGAAAAAGTTCAATTTTGCAACCAGACTGTTTGTTTAGGGGGAAGCTCCGGACTACACAGTCAGACTGTTATAGGGGGCACTCCAAACGCTGCAACCATACTGCTATTACAAAGGGCACTCTAGATTATGCAGCCAGACTGCTCTTACAGGGGGCGCCCCAGACTATCCAACCAGATTACAGTTATAGGAGGGCACTTCAGGCGATAGTCCCTTTTTATTTTATTGCAGACAAAGCATTGCATGAAACAAATGGCAGATCTGTAATACTGAAGGGTAGATACCTTTTGTCGTTTGACATGGCAATCCCGTTGGCGCTGTGAAATCCAGTGGCAACTTGTCTGACCGCTCCTGGACTGTAATACACCACATTAGTCCATTTTAAGCCAAAGAACATCTCGAAAAATCTCATGATGAAGTCTGTGAAGTAATGATCATTCGTGGCATAAAAGCTCTCAGGTCCAACGGCAACAATATCATTGACACTGGAAGACAAAAAAGAAACATTACTAAAAATGTATCAGTCTGAAGCTTCTTCATTCCTCCACATGTTCCTATAAATAAGTGCAGTCCAGGGTAAATACCCGGATACCATTGTAATACATGGTGAGCGCTGCTAAGGGTCGTTTCACATCAGCGGAATTCTTGACCGATCTAATGAGGTGTCGATTGGCACTGTTAATTTTTTTCACATGGGCCAAGAATCGGTCTATAGGGACGAATGATCATATTTACATTAGTTTGTCTCCATAGGCTGGCTATACATTTTCCCATTCACATGGGGAGATGTCCAGACAATCAGCAAGCATTTTCATGCTTGCTGAAAGTCACCGATCAGCCAATAAGCATTCACTTATCCGTTGGGTGAACTTTGGCAGTTTTACACGGCTGACTTGTAGAGCGAACAATAGGACCTTAAGTGTCAAACAAAGCTGTGCAATAGCTGAGCCTTTCAGCTTTAACTCTGCTGCATTTTGGGGCAAATAATGGAATACTCGACTTATTTCATTGCCATTTTCCAGAAGATCTATTGGACAAGAGTTTCTAGTAGCGCTCCCAGCAAACAGATGATTTTGCTGGAGACTACTGTAATCAAACAGGCATTTCGACTACAACAGGTGCTGCAGGCAAAATGTATTATATTACGCCATACAGATGAATAGTCATCCATGTATCATAAGGACAGCTTAGGTCTACAAGAAGTAAATGTCCTGGGTGTAGGAACATTAACTTGTACAACAGTTCCCACTTTTGCTGGTTTACAGTATTCTAGCAAAATATTAAATTAAAGGGGTTCTCCACTTTGGATAAAGCCTTGTTTAAAAAAGGTCACCAAAAGAGAGAAAAAAAGCCTCATCACTGGGAGTCCCATTGTCCTAATCAGCAATATAAGGAGGGAGCCTGGCAATAAGTGACTGATTCCTCTACAGCACTCCAACAGGGGAAATGAAGCATTACACATTGAAAACTAATGTAAAGTATTGATGAGCAGGGTCCTGCAGAGAGATGTTCTTTGTAACTATTCTCTACTCTGGCTAATAGATAAGAATGCAGAAAGGTGGATCCTCTTTCACTAACAGAGTATGTGTACAATACTTGAACATGGGCTTTCTAAACCAGAAAAACTACATTTTTATTTCAGTCTTTCCCGTACTTGTACAGCGCTGAGTGCTTAATGGTTTTCAGGTGCACAAGAACATTTTCCTCCTCTGCAAACTTGAATAATTCAACCGTAGACTTGTAATGTGGATGATTCACCACGAAGAGATAGACCGAGTCATCTGAAAATAGAGAGGAAGAATAAGACACCTCATAAACCACTAGAATATTAAAGAGCACATTTAGCTAAGGGAGCCTACAGGGCCCCATGCTACATATTATTTTACCACCACGAACAGGCCCTGGGTGGCACTTAACGAGGGGGGACCATTACCTGGGGCAGCCAGTGGCCAATTCCACGTTGCAGACTCCCCCGGCACACAATCTTCTCTTCCACTGAGAGACTGCAGCCTATCAGTGCAATGCCAGCTACGTGATTGGTCTGATAGCGGCGTTGGCTGATAGCGGATGAGGGGAGTGGACCATTCAGTGTAACAAGATATGTGCAGTATATACTTATAAATGTAAAGCTGGTATAAGCTATACTGTATAACTTATACCAGCTGTACATCTATAATTATATACAGGAGATACCCAGGTTATACCAGCATGCTCCAGATCACTATATAGAGTGAGATGTAGATCTCCCTGTATATAGTGATCTAGAGAATTCTGGTATGAATTTGGCATCTCTTGTATACTGTATAATTATATGTACAGCTGGTATAAATGTATACATCTCCTGTATATATAGTGATATGGACCACGTTGGTGTAACCTGGGTATCTCCTGTATATTATATATGTACAGCTGCTATAAGTTATAAATCTCCTGTATATAGATATCCTCCAGGAAAAGGGCTGATAACAGGGAACAATAGATTAAATTTATCTACATACTGTAGAAAAGAATATCAACTTTTGGTTCAGTGTTTCTTCTGCTTCTGTGTATTGATAGAGATACAAAGTATGAGTTGTGTCCCCGGACATGGGACCCTGTGATTTGCAGACCACTGGTCATGAGCAGGAGGTAATGTAAATAAAACCTGCGGTTTTACAGTTTATTCTCCACCCAATCTATAAAGATTTCGGTATTTGTCTGTAGGAACAGGATTTACACGTTCTGCAACTATGAGAGCCAACAATATGAAGTAGAAATCAAAGAAGACCGGGAGACCTTGGAACGCTGACAACAATCGCCTCACCTTTGAACAGCAATTCATAGTCTACATAGTGAGCTAAAAGAGTTGTGCCAAGACTTACAGTATCTTTGATATTGTAAGCCTCAGGTTAAAAAAAAGTTGATAGACCCAAGTCTTTCGTTTGGCACTTCCTGCAGTCAGCAGAGAAAGCCAAAGCCATAGCCAGTCTGACATCTCAAATGCTGCATAACAATGGCAGAAGGTCCACCAGGACAAGAGACGCTCTTGCTGAGTGGTTCTCCATTCTGGAACACAGAAAGGGGTAATAAGCTGAGGACTCTATCAGGTTTATATGCCCTTAAGGTGCGTTTAGATGGAATGACTATCATTCAAAACGAAAATGAACAATCATTCAGTCTAAATGCGAGCTGAGGACTGAGTGACGAATGAAAATGATGCGCTTTTTGTTTGTCGTTCAGTTTCTGCAGGACTATAAAAAAAAAATCATCGTTGGCTCATTTATTTATCGTTCCGTTTAAACAGTTGTCGTTCAGTGCTTCACATAGGAATGTGAAACCGTGAACGGGAAGTGAATAATTCTCAGTAACGAATCTGCCCGTCTTAATGAAAATCATGTAGTTCTCATTCAGTGTAAAAGGAGTATTATAGGGTATATGAACAGGGAATGCCAACTTAGAACAAGCCCTTTAATCTGCCAAAAAAAGGTTAGTATTCACAATTCTCCAGGTTTCAGAGTTGAAATATCTCGGCATTCCCTGCTTGTTCAGTGTCTGCAGAGCTTGCTATGCTGACTGGTATTGTCTATACAAGACACGGTAAAGTCAGTTAGGGATAAACAGAAATCTATCAATATAAGGCTGCAGTCATACAGCCGAATGAATCGGGCACAAAAGGCATCGAACAGCATACAGACACCATTCATTGGGTGTGTTATTCTGGCCCGTGAGAACAAACAAGAATACAACATAAAGCAGTTCTTTTTCATATGGACCTTCAGTCTGTGTGAGAAACCACCATGTAACTACAGAGGACACATGAATCAAAAATACCCCAATTGCAAGAGCATTTTTTGCGATATGTAGGGTTCTTACCCTTCTCGTCAATGTATGTGCTCATTCCATGAGGGTTAAATGTAGACAAATCAAATCCTTTACTGATTCGCAGAGAGAATGGATGGATTTTCTCATCATTCAAGTCAAGAAGGAATATTTCTCCATGCCTTTCAGGGGCAAATTGCATGAGTCCGGGATATTTCAGACCCTGGGAGAACATGCAATGGATTAGTATGTACCATACAATATTTTAAATAAGCTCACAACCCACGTCAAGGGTCCTCGTTTTCTAGTCCCTACACTGTCATCAATATAAAAAAAAAAAGGTCACAGAAAGCTGCCAAATACTTAAAACATCACATCTCTCAACATGCAGACAGCCAAACTGCTAAATGTAGGAGCCACCGCACAGGTGCAAGGTACCGATGGACAACCACTCACACTCCTTCCTTATATTAAGTGGGTGGCTGCTTAGTACTGTTTTTGCACAATGAGTTAAATGGGTATCCTAAGATTGACTTTTAGCAGACAGGTCGCGAAGAGTCACTTGAATGGGGTCCAGCAGGTGGGACTCCCACTATTGCCAAATATAAGCAGGTCTTAGAGTTGATGACTCTCAGATTCTCATAATAAACACAGATTCCCACTATAGGTAGCCATGTATTCGTTTTTATGTTACCAGGACCTATTCAGTCTCACTCACTAGATTGACCCCACTAATGTGACCCTTATACCATTTCTTATAGAGGTGTCATTAATGTGCATCTATTGTTACGAATTTTCTGTATAACTCAGTAGTACATTTGAATACATAAAAATCTGTAGTATCCCTTAGGGCGGTTCACACCAACCATGCGGTTGCTCCAGGTTTAGTTAAGCTGCAATCAGCTGTTGAACTTTGTTTAAGTTAAAGGCATTACACCAACACTCTGATCTAAGATTTGCAAAACCAAATTCACTTGCTCTACAATCAAAGGTTGAACCTAGAAGTAATGCATCGTGCACGGCGATTGGGGACTATAGTCAGGTGAGCATGCTACCATACATAGAGATAGTAAAAACCTGACCGCTACCAACACTAAACGTGGGTGTAATTTCACCACCCAGTAAAAGCCTATCAGGCCATCAGCTGAGTTCTTTATCTTGAATTTCGGCTGCTAAACTTTCAACTAGTTTGATCAGCCGAATTGGGCGATCAAATTGCACATAGATTTGAACTAAGATCACAGGTTACACCGTAGTAGTGCAAACTTTTCCTACTAGATCGTAGATCAACTCTTGTTGATATCAGATTAAATTTTTGGTGCAACTGGCTCTCTGAAGGCGAAAGTGGAATCTCCCAGCGGAACGTAGGTACAACACACGACGTCCTGGAAATCGTGGGCCATGTGGCCTCCTCTATGGTGGTTCTGCCACTGCTGAGGTTAATGAACATTTATAAAGAGGTTGCAGGAAGGGAAATAGGGACTGGTGTTTGGCTTCTACATATCAGTGTATAGAGCAGTGATGGTGAATAGAGATGAGCGAGCACCAAAATGCTCGAGTGCTCGTTACTCGAGTCGAACTTTCAGTGATGCTCGAGAGTTCGTTTCGAGTAACGAACTCCATTGAAGTCAATGGGCGACTCAAGCATTTTTGTATATCGCCGATGCTCTCTAAGGTTTTCATTTGTGCAAATCTTCAAAAGCTACGAAAGTGATGGCAATGACACAAATACGGATAGGGCAGGCGAGGGGCAACATGCTGGGCTGCATCTCAAGTTCCCAGGTCCCACTATTAAGCCACAATAGTGGCAAGAGTGAGACCCCCCCCCCCGCACTGTCAGCATAAAGATCGTTCTCCTCTGCCACAGCTGTGGCAGAGAAGAACGATGTTAGCCCATTGAATTCAATGGAGCCGGCAATACAGCCGGCTCCATTGAAAGCAATGGGCTGCCGGCGATCGCGGGATGAATTGTCGGGAAGGGCTTAAATATATAAGCCCTTCCCTGCAATTCATCCAGAAATGTGTAAAAATAAAAAAAAAATATATACTCACCTGGTCCCGGCAGACGGAGTTCAGCCGTGGCCGTTGGCAGTTCTCCTGAACTGCTCTCTGTAGTATTCAGCAGCCGGGGATTTAAAATCCCCGCCTGCTGAATGAGCTGCCTCTGATTGGTCACAGCCTGACCAATCAGAGGCAGCCCTCACTCACACCCATTCATGAATGACAGCTGAGAGCTGCCCCTGATTGGTCCCTGCGCTGAGCCAATCAGAGGCAGCACTCACTCACCCATTCATGAATTCATGAATGGGTGTGAGTGAGAGCTGCCTCCGATTGGTCAGGCTGTGACCAATCAGAGGCAGGTCATTCAGCAGACAGGGATTTTAAATCCCCGGCTGCTGAATACTACTCACAGCTGTTCAGAGCAGTTCAGGACTGCCGCCGGCCGCGCTGAACTCCGTCTGCCGGGACAAGGTGAGTATATATATATTTTTTATTTTTACACATTTCTGGATGAATTGCAGGGAAGGGCTTATATATTTAAGTCCTTCCCGACAATTCATCCCGCGATCACCGGCAGCCCATTGCTTTCAATGGAGCCGGCTGTATTGCCGGCTCCATTGAATTCAATAGGCTAACATCGTTCTGCCGGGACGAGGTGAGTATATATTTTTTTTTATTTTTACACATTTCTGGATGAATTGCAGGGAAGGGCTTATATATTTAAGCCCTTCCCGACAATTCATTCCGCGATCGCCGGCAGCCCATTGCTTTCAATGGAGCCGGCTGTATTGCCGGCTCCATTGAATTCAATGGTCAGTGCTTGTTTAATCGAGACGAGTACCGCGTAGTGCTCATCTCGAGTAACGAGCATCTCGAGCACCCTAATACTCGAACGAGCATCAAGCTCGGACGAGTATGCTTGCTAATCTCTAATGGTGAACCTTTAAAAGGCCAAGTGCCCAAACTGCAACCCAAAACACACTTATTTTATCGCAAAGTGCCAGCATCTCAGGGGCCGAGGGTTATCACGACGTATCATTTTACCTCCGTCGTTCTAAAAAGCACAGGGCTGCTTCAAAATAGACAGCGTGCAGATTTTGACAGCTTCTTGGATGCTAAAATGCTGCAATTTCTGTGAAAATCTGTAGCATTTTCGCATCCAAAAAAGCAGTCAAAACCTGCACCCTGTCTATTTTGAAACATCGCTGCCCATTTCTGCCACATATAAACATACTCCAGCGGTAATAGTGACCCCACCCCAGTGGCCCCAGCAGTAATAGTGACTTTCCCCCAACAGCGGCCCACAGTAGTAATAGTGACACCCACATCAGCCCCCAGTAGTAATATTGACATCCCACAGCAGCCCCCAGTGTAATAGTGACACCCCACAGCGGCCTGCCGAACCCTCTCTCCACCCCCTAAGACCCACATACTTACCCTCTCCTCCTCGTGGAAGCTCCGCTGCTCCTCTGCTCGGTGTTGCTAATCCTGGTGCACACTATGACGTCAGTGTGCTGCCGGATGCCTCATCCCCCTGCTCTCACAAAACCAAGTAGGAGACATCAGGGGAGGGGGGTTCCCGGCTGCACACTGACGTCACAGTGTGCGCCGGGATCAGCGCCGCTAGCAGTGCAGCTGAGTGAATGCAGGCGCTCTAGGGGTCAGTGTCCAATGGTGGCGCATGCCAGTAGGGAGGGCTCTGTGTGCCGCCTCTGGCCACACTGTGTGCCATAGGCTCACCATCAGTGGTATAGAGCAAGCTGCAATATGTTGATGTTCACTAGCACAACTGTCAATAAGCTACTCTGACAACTCAGTCACCAGGCCCTCTCTCTCTTGAAGCGGATTTATGACCACAACAAAAACTTTGATCTGGTCATAAATCCACTTAGAAATTCATTCAGGAGAGGAGAGAGAATGGCTGGAGACTGAGCCATCAGATAAGACCACCGACAGATGGATTAGTGAACAGCATTCTGCAGCTTGCTATAGATTTGCAGCTGTTACATCTATCACAAAGCCAAACAGCGCAATATTTATAATAAAATCTAAATGCAAGAGTAAGTTTAAAAAAAAAAAAAAAAGCCTCCGAAGGTTTCCATGACCTTTAATGTCACTACATGGATTAGTTTAATAATATAAAGTATCAGTTTTATTAAAGAGGTTGTACCCAAGTTACCTTTTATCACCTGTCCACAGGATAGGCGATAGAAATCTGATCAGTTTGGTTCTCACCACAAAAACCCACCCCCCTTTCCAGCAGTGGTGAAGGAGGCGGGTCCCATGAGGAGGAGAGGGGACTGAGGACCCCCATTCTTGGTACTAGTAGCTTTCTGAGTGGTTTGACCTCCACTGATTAACTTTTATCACCTTTCCACAATATAGAGGGTAAGTTTGATCTTCATTAAACCCCTTTAGCTCGATAAATGACAATTCTCGGTGCCTTCCCCAAAAAAAACAGAAATGCAGAGGACAATATGGTGGTCGCTAGTGTTTCATGGACCTTGGCTTCACGTCTAGAGGATCAGACTCTACGGATGACTCGGTGAGACCAGCAAAAGAGGGGATATGGAACCTCCGTTTTTTTAAATCATCTACCTCCCAGAGCGAGGAATGTGACACAGTCACGAGGAGAAACACAGAGGAGGACACAAACAATCGGACAGGGAGGAACCAAGATAGTAAGGAGAGCAGCATCCAGGGTGGCTCCTTCCCAACAGAGACACAATTAGTGGAAAATATCTCATCTAGATCTTTAACCGATATCAAAATGTCTGTACTATCAAAGGGTTTATCTTTCCGTTTCTGTCCTAAAACAGACTGGTTCCAACTTAATTTGGATTGTGAGTGCTTTTTGCGAAAACTGAGATGTAAAATGTTCTTCTGTAATCAAACAGAAGATGTGGTTAGCACTGGGGCACAGTCCAACTCCGTGAGGTTTCTACCTCGAGGGAGGTTGGACTGCGTCCCAAGAGCATGTTCCAGCCCCCTAATGTCGATCATACTATCGAGACTTATGGCAAACTAATCAAACATGATATAGAAAAATTAAGAAGAGCAGGTGGTAAACATCGGCCGTACTCTAACTTGAATAGAGCAGAAAGGAAAGCCATGTCAGTGCCAATGATGAGTCCATTGTGATCAAGCCCGCCGACAAAGACAGGGCGATGGTCATAATGGACTCTCATAAATATGTGAGTGAAATTCATAGGCAAATTTATGATCCTCAATTTTATGAACAGTTGAGGAATGATCCAACTCCACAGTTCCAAATTCAGCTCAAAATTTTGATTAATGAAGGAGTCTAAATGGGCATTATAGATAAATCTTTGGCTGACTCTTTTTGTACAACATCAAGTTGTCCCCAGTACCTATATTTTACCGAAGATACACAAAAATCTGAGGGAACCACCGGGCAGACCCATTATTTCCAGTAAGGGTTCATTGTTTTGTAACCCATCTCGTTTTCTGGACTGCGTTCTGCGTGGCTTCGCCAACGGTGCAGCCTCTTACATCCAGGATACAAGTGACTTTTTACACAAAGTAAATGAGATTGTGGTAAATGACAAAACCATTCTTGTCACGATGGATGTGGTTTCGTTATATACTAACATAACACATGAAAGGGGAACTAGTGCGATTCGTGAGCATCTGAGCGCTTCAGATTGGAGTAATGGATGTGTGAACTTTGTTATGACTTTGTTAGAGTAGATCCTACAAAAGAATGACTTTATCTTTGGCAAATAATTTTTTCGCCAAAAGTGTGGTACTGCAATGGGCTCGAACGTGGCCCCGACCTATGCCAACATCTATATGGATCATGTTGAATGAACATATGTATATACCTCCCCATCCTGGCAATTCATATGCGGATGGTGGAGGTATATAGATGATGGCCCCGACCTATGCCAACATCTATATGGATCATGTTGAATGAACATATGTATATACCTCCCCATCCTGGCAATTCATACGCGGATGGTGGAGGTATATAGATGATGTATTTAAGATATGGGAGGGGCCACGTTCAGAATTGCTGAAGTTCCAAGCGGAGTTAAACAATATTTATACTGAACTGAAGTTCACAATGACATACTCCACTACTGACATACAGTTTTTGGATGTTCAGGTCTACAAGAGGGGCACTGGGCTGGGTATCGACATTTTCACCAAGCCAACAGATCGTAACAATGTATTGACATATGACAGCTACCATCCCCAGGGAATGCTCAAATCGCTTCCCTGGAGTCAATTATTGAGGGTACGTCGAATTGTTAATGATGAGCATGTCGATGCCCGCCTAGATGAAATGTGCAATAAATTTACTGCACGAGGGTATCCCCCCCCCCTCACTCCTCTCTGAAGCTACACGGAAGATGAAGTTACTAACACAAGAGAGTTTACTGAATCCTAGTAGACAGAAATCTGAGGTTAAGAGAATTCCTTTTGTCTCGACGTGTGAATGCATTTCTAATATCTTGAGAAAATATTGGCCTATGATCACAAAAAATTGTTCACAAGTAACTCAATTTCAACAACCACCAATGATGGCATATAGACGGGCCCCAAATATGTGAGATCGCTTGCTCCATTTATATACCCGCAACAACATGATTGATAGACAAAGGGTCTGGGCCCCTCTCAAAAATGGGATTTTCCCATGTTTAAACTGCGGCAATATGAACAAGGGGAATACATTTTTCCATCCATGGAATGGACAAGCCTATGACATCATGGCCCGCTATACATGTAGATCTAGTTTTGTGATCTACTTGATTGTGTGCCCTTGTGGTCTCCCCTATGCGGGTGAGACCACAATGGAGGTACGTTCTCGAATTACAAATCATAAGTCTACTATTAGGACTAAAAAAAAATTGATCTTCCTGTTCCTAAGCACTTTGTTGATAAAGGCCATAGTGTCAGTCAGCTTAGGTTCAGAGTAATAGACCATGTACCTCTAAACATCACAGGTGGTGATCGTCTTGGGTTACTGAAAAAGGAAGCCAAATGGATCTATGAATTAGACACACTTGCTCCCAAAGGTTTTAATACTGAGTATAATATTGTTCTGTTTTTGTAAATAAGATGTCACTACAGCGCCCTCTCTTTTTTATAATTCTTTCCTTTTTTGTTGTTTACGTTTTCTCTATATGTAAACTGTATCTTGCTGTTATGTTTTTAGACTGTATTTACATCTAACTTTGTCTCCATAGGCATATGGAGACTATATTTCACTGCAATGGATTGCTCTCTGCTTGCGCCATAACCAGCTGACACACAGTGATCAAGCATAAAATTATTGCTACAATATTGAACATGCATATTGGTTCCCAAGAAATATTTTATTTTTGATAAGATTAATAAAGATTGGAAGGTTAATGATTATTGGTGTAGTGTCAGGTTTCATTCAGGGACTACAGGAGAACTATTACTAGACTGAGATAAAACAGAGGAGGTTATTGTATGAGACAGGGGTATGGTATCAGTGGTATAATGGCAAACAAACATTCAGGGGGACGAGTAGTGAGGCACATTATATATACTCAGATATATGTAGAATTTGGGGCACCCATCTATGGTTTATATGTGGTCCAGGATGGTTACGGACACGTGACAAAAGCCTTTTTTTGCCCCCTCTCCCCATCTCCATTTTTTTTTGTCTTTTTTCCTTTTCTTGGTCTCCCTCTCTCTTTTTCTATGTCTTCCCTTCTTTCTTTTCCTTTTCTCTTCTCCCTCCTTCCCTTCCTTGTCCTCCCCCCTCCCTCTCCTTTTCTGTCTACTTTTCACCTTTTCTTCCCTTTTTTTCTGCTGCATGTCTTTCTTTTTTGCTTTTTTCTTTGTCTTTTCTTTTCAGATCCCTATTTTTTTTTGTCCTTTTTCTTTCCTCGTTTTCTGTCTCCCCCCCCCTTTTCTTATATACCACACAACTCCTACTACATAGAAGATGTGTAGTATTGCTCTAATTTATCACAGTATCTATTACTATTTGATTGGGGCTGCTGGAGTATAGAGGGCTGCAAGTAGCAGGACATTGGCGGTCTGATAAATGGATCATCAGTGGTGTATCTATGGTAACCGGACGCTAGCCCCCGTCTCCTCACGCAAGCACTTGTGTATTCCCACGCATGCGCTGAAGGGAGATGACAACGGAGGGGGCCGAGAGTACTGTGTGAGATGCAGGGTGATTCCTCGCGATACTTTGGGATCCCCATACATGTCAGTGTCACACAGCAGATGCTGGCAAGATGGAGGACGGGGAGTGAGAGTGTTGCACGGTGGAGGTATATCTACACATATGTTTTTAATTCATTATTTGTATGGGATACTAGGTGATTGGTGGAGGATTATGTTAAAGGGCAGACTGTACACTATTGTGGTGAGCTTGACAAAGACTGCGGCTGTGCAGTCGAAACGTCACCTGTTTTTATGCCTTTGAAGAAATAAAGAGACATCCTTGGGGATGTAAACTTTTATTATTGCACCCAAGTTGTGCTGTTCATACTTTGCCTTACTTGGAAGTTTTATTAAAGAGGTTGTACCCAAGTTACCTTTTATCACCTGTCCACAGGATAGGCAATAGAAATCTGATTGGTTTGGTTCTCACCACAAACCCCCCCCCCCCCCTTTCCAGCAGTGGTGAAGGAAGAGCGGGGTCCCATGAGGAGGAGAGGGGACTGAGGACCCCCATTCTTGGTACTAGTAGCTTTCCGAGTGGCGAGACCTCCACCGATCAAACTTTTACCCTCTATATTGCGGAAAGGTGATAAAAGTTAATCTTCATTAAACCCCTTTAGCTCGATAAATAACAATTCTCGGTGCCTTGAGCCACCACTAGGGGGAGCTAATTGCATACAGTGAATGGAGTTTAGGGCCACGTTCTTTCCCACAGGTACTATAACAGTCATGTGCCCTACCTCTATGCTACATATATCAATCCTACATTGAAAAAAAACCCCAAAAAAACATATTGGTTTTCACTTTTGAAGGAGCTGCTAAGAAACACAACTGATTGCCATTTTAACGTTTTACCATCAGTTCTCGAATTAATTGAAAGGTGACACAAATATGGCTGCCCTTCTTTATGGACTTCATATAAGCAGATTGTTCCCACTGATTGGTTGCCATAACTTTTCTGAGAAGACCCTGTATACTTACAGAGCTGATCAAGGCCAGACCGTTGGGCAGAATCTCTATATCTTCAGAGCCGTATTCTGCAAAAGTAATCAGGGAGTAACAGTCATCAGCGATATATTATTATACTGGTGGATGAAACATCATATCTAGCAGAAAGAAAATGTGTCCGTGTGGTTTACGGTGAAGCTCCACCTGTGATTAACATTGACTGAATCATTAGCAGTTATGAAGTTCTGCACCTCCGTAATTCATCTCCATTGTGCTTGTTTTACTATGGAAATAGTCAACAAGTAGGACGGCAACAAACCAACCTTATTATGACTAATTGTTTATTCTAACTCTGTAACCTCAAACATCCTGAAAAATCAGATGATAACGGATAACAAAGGGGAATAGTAGCTAATATTTGCATCTCTTATCCAAACCTTGTATTCTGGGTGTGCTAGGTTACAGCAGGGTATCTAGAAATTAATAAGACCTACTGCTGGGACCACCACCGATCATAAAAATGGGGGTCCTGTTTACTCCTGAATGAAAGGAGTGGCGGTTAAGCATGGGACTGCTGGATATAGTCAAGTACAAGTGCTCTGCCGTCTCTGGCAGTCCCACTGAAATGAATGGGCCACACCATGCATAGTCCACTCCAATACATTGAATAGTATTTCATAAACTTAAAACTTAGAAAATACATTAAGATAATTGGATCAGCCAACATCAGCTTACTGATGGTTTCCAGGTGTCAGATTTTTCTCTCTCTACTGCACAGTAAAAATGAATATAAATGAAGGGATGAGTGATAACAAAAACCATAAGATAGATATATCACAAAGACAATAACCAATTGCTAGAATGAATGAGCAAAAGCACTTAGCTTTGCACTGTGCCCATTTGGTTTTCATTGCAAGTGATGTATGGCCTCCATGGATTTCTATGAAGCCCATGCACCACTCCGAGCAACAGAAACTTCTGAACAGGCACAGTGCTCGGATCAGTGCTTCTGCCTATTCATTTTAGCGGTGTCAAAAGTTTTTTTTTTTTTTAAAGTTAGTTTAAGTAAAAAGAAAATGCATTTATATTTCTACTTTGAGCAGGATCTTACATGGCAGCCACCATGAGGCAACACTTTTGCTATAAGCCCCAAGCTGATGCAGTCTGCTAGTGAGTTGGGTTGGGGCTAATGAAGTGATTGTTCAGCCCTGTGTAGCTTTAGGCAACGCATGCTGCCATTAGCAATGCAAATCCAAAGAGTTAGATGAGGTCAATTAATCTCTGCTACATTTTGATAGGTCAGTGGGAATTTTACATACCGATCCCTTTCAACAGCTGACAATTCGGAAGGTCCACAGGGTCTATCTCCCTGAAGAAGTTGGCTCGATGGCTATAGAAAGAAAATAATTAGAAGTAAGAAATGCTTGGGAAATAAATTAAGTTTTTACAATGTTTGGTCCCGAAGATACTTTAGATTCAGCTGTACATTTGTATGCCTTGCCCCTTCAAGTGGTTGTCCAGGACTTCACTATTGATCAGCTGTCCTCATGATAGGTCATCATTACTTGATTGGTGGCAATTAACCATTCAGGATCCCCACCCATCAGCTGACATCGGGCCAGCTGTCATTACGGACAGATCTGGAAGCAGATAGCTCTGTCCTTGCTGTAGCTGCCTGGATTGGTATTGCAGGTGCAGCTCCCATTGAATTCAATTGGAGCAGTGTCTGCAAAACTAAACTGCAATAGTGCACAGAGTTATCGGCTTCTGTCTCTGTCCATAGGATCAGCTGATCAGCAAGAGTCCTGAGGTGGACCCCTGCTGATCAACTATTCATCAAAAGTAAACTTCTCGGAAATCCCTTTAAAGTATCTATACCATAGCTGCTCCAGAGTACTATAAATGACACCATGGCTGCATGATTGCAGGGGATCAGTCCCCAAAAAGACTTCTATATCTCTTGATATTAGGACACTGGTGCAATATCAGCCATCTCTAACCAATCACATGACCAGCTAACCTGCTTTCTTTGTATGATCAATTCATTGGTTCTGGTCAGCTGATCACTATGGGCAAGAAGGACATGCCATGTAGATACAACACAAAACATATTGGTAAAGGGGTGATCCCATCTAGTAATGTTATGGCATATCAGTTTTTGATCAGTGGGGTCTGACTGCTAGGGACCCTTTCCAATCCGTAGTATGAAGGGGCTCGGGGCCCTTTGTTCTCAGGATCAGTGAAGTCCCAGAGTTCAGATCCCACCCATCACAAAGTATTGCCATATTCTAGAGATGTGCTATTATCAGGAGGGGATATTCTTCAAAGTCCGCTGATGGGAATCCAGGGCAGGGATTTTAGCAGGTGCTGTTCTATCTATTAGTTTGCACCAGGAGGCCATCTTTTAGATACTGTTATAAAAGGTTTGCTTGGGAATAAAGCGATTAGTGATGGCTGTTTAAGGTGAATCTACACGGAATGACTGTCGGGTACATAAGCGCCCAACATCTGTCCCATGGACTACTGCTCTACTATCGCTCCTGCGCTCTACATAGGAGCTATAGTTATTGAAGTGAATGGAGTCGGAGCAGCCGGTGTCGTTTTGGCCACCCACCTCCTTTAACAGAAAACGCTCAAAGAGTGAGCGGCTCCTATTTACGCAATCTATTACTACCCAGGACTGTAACAAGGGGGCGCCCTCTATATTTAGAGTAAAGAAGGTCTCTACATCAACATAGAAGAGGGTTCTTTACTGTAAGAGCAGTAAGACTATGGAACTCTCTACCAGAGGACGTGGGGATGGCAAATTCGATAAGAGTACAAGAGGGGCCTTATGATATTACAGGTTATATCACTGATCCGGGGATTATTCTGATTGGCAGATTGGAGTCGGGAGGGAATTTTTTCTCCTAAAATTGGCTTCTACCTTATTAGAGTTTTTGCCTTCCCTGGATCAATATTGGAGGGGGAAGGAGATATATAGCCTGAACTGGACAGACTATCTTTTTACAGCCTTACTCTATGATCTTTCCTCCTGCTCTCGCTCCTCCCACAGGCTCAGAACCGAGAAGTAGAATTTTTTATTCTGCACCCCAATTTTTGTTTTAAGTTCATATTCTGTACTTTGGCCCTTATATTCTAGCTGTGGAAATAGATATATTTGTCCTGTTTAGTCGGGATGTTAAACCTACTGCAGAATTGCATATTTATTTAAACTGAAAACATGTTGAAACAGTCTGTTGGCATATTCCCCGAGGGCCCTTTTATACGTGATAACCTGTAGGGCGCAGATGCCTGGCAGGTCGTCCCAGTGATGATCGATCCTGTGCCTTTACATAGGAATGAGCATTGCTGACTGAATAGAGGTGAAGCAGGAGGGGAGGAAAAACAGCAAGACTGAAACAAAACCCGCAATAACAGATATATACGTCCACATTGGAGCTGTATACATAAAACAGGTGATTTTCACTTAAAGGGAACCTGTAGGGTTCTTTCTGCTGTGCTCACTGAGGGCAGCACATTATAGTGACAGGATGTGATTGTTCTCAGTAAGAGAAACCAAGTAGTCTTGTAGATATGATACCTTTTAATTGCTAAACAAAAATACATGATGTTACAGCAAGCTTTTGGGAATATCTCGCCCCCTTCATCAGGCTAACGAATGAAATTAGTTTGGATGGCACATAAAATATGCAGATGCAGAGGGGAGGGGAACACACTCCTCGATCTAAATAAATGTTCACACACAGAATTTGAGACTGTTTTGCACTCAAAACAGGCAAACTGAGCTGAGAAATCGTAAATCAGTCCACTGAGCTCAGGACAGTTTTATGATGGGTCTTATCTCTCCTTCAACCTGCACATGGAAGGAGATGCAGCACTACCTATTGGATGGCAACATTACTACAAGTCAAGTTCTGAATTTTTATGAAGTTTTAAAGAATTATGATTGGGAAGAGGACATCTTTCTTGACCTCCTTCAGACTTTTCATATTTTCCACTTATGCAAGAATCCTAGGCTGAGGTTATTGCCATTCTTGAAGGTATCAAACATGGCCATAAATTTGTACTCAAAAATTCTTCTGTGACACTGCGACTTGAAATTGCCCTTCAGTATAATAACTCATCTGCTCTATGCTGTGTTCCTGACCACAAAAATATTTTGCCACAGTTAGTTCAGTCTTTCCCTCTCTAATTGAGTGATGATGAGAGCTCATCCTGGCTCTCAGTTTTTGTCCTGTTTCCCCGATATAAAGCCCCCCAACAGGTCATTTACTGCACCAGATCAGGTACACAACATTGGACGTGGAACATGTGAATGTCCAAGGGATCTTATAGTTCTGCTGTGTGTTGGGGTTCCATATCCTGTCCGCAGTCATCAGGTCTTGCAGCTCTCTACCTTACAGGGACAATTTCCTTTTTGTGTGTCAGATTGCCCTCTGTTTTTAAATCCAAATGGGACTCCCTTAACCCTTTTAGTGGCACGCCCAGAAAGTCTTTAAAAAAAAAAAAGTGTTGAAATGTGCTATAGACTACCTAAACCTGCCACTAAAGGGGTTATTCTTGTTAATTCTGCCAGAGGTTCCATAATCATTATGAACAATGAAGAAAGAGGATAACCCTGGCAAGTACCATTTGTAATGTAAAAGAAGTGTATAAAGCCCCATCCACGAGAATGCTAGCAGACAGTGAGGAGTATAAGGCTTGAACCGCTTGCAGGAACGCATCTCCTATTCCAAATTTCTCAAGGGTAGTAAACGCAAACCCCCAGTGAAGTCTATTGAATGCCTTCTCTGCATCCAGGGCAAGGAGGAGAGGAGGTGCTCGACTCGACCCCAGAGATGGAAGCAGATTCAATGCCCTCCTCGTACCTTCTGCAGCTTGTCTTCCCTTAGTAAAACCCACTTGATCTTTGTGTATTATTTCTGGGAGAACTTCCAAAATTCTTGTGGCTAAAATTTCTGAGTAGATTTTAGTATCTGAGTTAAGAAGAGATATTGGTCTAAAATTAGCCAGGGTAGTAGTCGCTTTACCTGGTTTAGGTAGAGTAACAATGGTCGCTTGAAGCTGGTAGGGTCCCTCCTGTCATTGTACCATTAAATGTAGATACCAGGTATGGAGAAAGGATGGGAGAAAAGAGTTTATTATATTCATTTGAAAACCCGTCTGGCCCTGGGGATCTAACATTTTTTAGACCATTAATAACTTTGGATACTTCTGGAAGAGAAATTGGTTTGCCTAGATTCTGTACTTTATTACCTATGGTGAGAAGGGACATTAAAAAAAAAAAAAAAAAAATTATAGAGCTGGGTTTGCACGTAGACGAGTCATCCTTTAGATTGTACAACTAAGCATAGCTGAAGAATTTAAAACTTTGTATCTGCTAGGGATGTGTAATTTTTGTTGCAGAACCGTTATCTGTAACTATGAAAGGTATTTTAGCTTTAATGAACTTTTTTCCAATGCCTGCCATTAATTTCGAAAGTTTGTCCACATAGAATACAGATTAGCTCTCCAGTAAATGGAATTTCTATTATTTTCTTCCAGTAGGGTTGGTCTCAAATTTTGTCTTTGCGCCATCAAATCAGACTGATAATTGCTGGCCAAGGAGTTCTGCAACTCTTGTTCCTCCTTTTGTATTTTATGTAAGTTAATCTATGTGTTTTCTTTTGTTTCTATTTTGTTGCGCACCAAGCTTAATCAAAGTTCCTCTAATAACTGCTTTATGTGCATTCCAGAGAGTAAAAATGCTAATTTTTGGGTTTGAGTTTAGGTTAAAATATTAATTTATTGCTTCATTAATTAGTGATTGATAAATGGGAGATTTAAGTAGAGTTATATTGTTTTGCCAGATCTTGGTTGTATTATGTGAAGGGCCTAAAGCAAGTCTCAAGTAGATTGGTGAGTGATCAGACCAGCTACAACTGGCATATGTATAGAAGGTAAGCTAAATTAGCTCAAGTAGGAGGAACGTGACCCCAGGATCTGGGGGGGTCTCTTTCTTGAATCAACATTTATTGACTTTCAAATATTATACAGACAGACACTTCACAGTATCGACATCTGGAGATCTAGGGCAGTGATAGCGAACCTTTTAGAGACCGAGTGCCCAAAGTGCAACCTAAAACCCACTTATTTACTGCAAAGTGCCAACACATCAGGGGGCGGGGCTTATTACGACGTACTATTTTATCCCCGTCGTTCTAAAAAGGACTGGGCCGGTTTTGACAGCGTGCAGATTTAGACTGCTTTTTGGACGCAGAAATACTACAGAGTGTCCTCAGCAGAAATGTCAGTCGCAAATTCTGCATCCAAAAAGCAGTCAAATCGGCACCCTGTCTATTTTGAAACAGCTCTGCACATTTCCGCCACATGTAAACATATCCCAGCAATAATAGCAACCCCCCACAGCAGCCGCCTGTATCAGTGACCCCTCCCTCCCAGCGGCCTCCAGTATGACAGTGCCCCCCCCTCTCCCAGCAAGTCCGCAGTATCACAGTGCCCCCCCTCCCAGCAAGCCACCAGTATCACAGTGCCCCCCCTCCCAGCAAGCCCCCAGTATCACGGTGCCCCCCCCTCCCAGCAAGCCCCCAGTATCACAGTGCCCCCCCTCCCAGCATCACAGTGCCCCCCCTCCCAGCAAGCCCCCAGTATCACAGTGCCCCCCTCCCAGCGGCCTCTTGTATCACAGTGACACCTCCCCCCAGCGGCCCCCAGTATCACAGTGCCCCCCCCCACA
Source organism: Eleutherodactylus coqui (assembly GCF_035609145.1). Classification (NCBI taxonomy): domain Eukaryota; kingdom Metazoa; phylum Chordata; class Amphibia; order Anura; family Eleutherodactylidae; genus Eleutherodactylus; species Eleutherodactylus coqui. The sequence continues at coordinate 88,079,511 of NC_089848.1, read as the reverse complement.
GTGGCCCCCAGTAGCAATAGTGACCCCCCCCAGTGGATCCCGTCACAGTGTGCGCCGGGATTAGCGCCGCTAGCAGCTGATGCCGGCAGGGGAGCCGCAGCCCTTGCCAGTATTCACTATCGGGGTGAGCGGCCAATGGCAACGCGTGCCAGCAGGGAGGGCTATGCGTGCCACCTGTGGCAAGCATGCCATAGGTTTGCCACCACTGATCTAGGGTCTCTATAACCCCCATGAGAATATACTTTTAGCGATAACCTGCAATAATACTAAAACCCTTCTATCAGGGGGTGATGGAACCGCGTCATTGACATACATAATTTCTCCTACATGCGATACCAGAAACTGCCAAATAAAAACAGAATACAACTAGACAGACATGGAGGAGGGGGTGGGTAGGAAGAAAGGGGAAAGGGGGGAGGATAACACGTCTGTGATAACACGTCACCAAATCACATCACAGGTGCGTGTCACTCCTTCCAACACATCCCATGACTGCTACGTCACGACCTATCCATGTGACAGTACGCTACTATATTCCTTGACAACAAGTCATTACATTATATCCACTCCCCCCAATTAATCACGTGATTGCCATGTTACTTCATACGCGATCGCGTGATAGGACGTCATTACGTTCATGGCCGCTTCATATGACCTGTCCGAATGACGCTCCAGTAATTCTCCTATGAGACGCAACCACGCGACTATACGTCACCACGCGCGTCCTAGCAACTTCCCTATGAGACGCAGCCACGTGACATCGGCACCGCGCAGGACGTAAGCGTCACGTGACGCCTCCGGTGAATCCGGAAACCCCATCTGTTACACTTGCACTTATCCTGTCAGGTAATTTTACATTTTTATATATATGTGAACGATTTTAAGCTTAATGCAAACTTGAAAAAGGCCTCTAGGCCGAAACGCGTTTTACATCATTGTGAGTATTAAACTGTGGAATTTTCATCGCTACCGGTGTCCACTGATCCCTTGATACGCCATCCTGGATTAGGAGGCGCCTACGCATAGGCGCCTCCACGAAGTAAGTTATACATCTTATTTCTTTACTTTATCCAATCTTCTTGCTTGGTAGAGCGCTGAGGACTTTTTCTCTTTTATTTGTAAGTAATTTATAATGATTTTCCTGCGATAAAGTACAGGGAGAGTGTCCGAAAGCGGTCCTCAGGGTTAGGCAAGTATCATTCGCGGAGAGTGTAATGCCGAGCTCCTCCCACGAGATTATGAAAGTAGGTTTAGAAGTAGCTGAAGGGGTAACAAAATTTTTCCTTAGATATGCAATTTTCCTCCAACTTAATCTATTGTCTTCCAGAATTTTCTCAAAGGGAGTTAATGGTCTGGTGGACTTGGAGACTGATAAAGTCTCCCAACACCCTAGTAATATGGGACACCTGTAAGGACAGATTATGGCAAGGCAAAAGGATTGGTAAAATTTAGAGATGACCGAGCGTACTCGTTAAGGACAGATACTTGAGCGAGTATCGTCCTTTTTGAGTACCTGCCTGCAAAGATTCGGGTGCCGGCGGGGGGCGGCAGGGGAGAGCGGGTACGCTCTCTAATCTCTAGTAAAATTTCTTCTGCTTTCAGGTGAGCAAGAGCTTGTAGGTCTTTAAGCTGAAAACCATCAAATTTACTCCAAAGAGCTGTCGTACAGGGGTCTAACTTCTTCCCTACAATCTTTAAGGGGGTAGCTGGGGAGGGGTTGTCTTTCGATGAGGCAGGAGTTTCACTGGGTCCCCCATTTTGTCAGAATGCTTTCTCCATCTGACAGTGTTGTTATAACATAAAGGGCATTGTGCTTGTGGATAAGCAATTTCGTGGGGAAACCCCATCTGTAGGGAATGCTAGCCGCCCTTAGGAAGCAGGGTCCTCTTGAACACGTGGCCTGCTGCTGTCCCATGGTCTTCATTCCAAAGAAGTTGGAGACTCTCTGTGGCTGCTGTTTTGATGGCCTCCTCTTCGGCATGGTGGGCACTAGGTAGGACTGTGTTACTGAAGAAGTAGCTTAGCAGGCTGAAGGACAGCGGAGCTCATGGGAAGACGTCCGTCTTGTCTGGCTGTCAGGCACTTAACTCCACACACCCTGTAGCAGGGCGGGTAGCACCTAGGACTGATTTTGTCTCATCAAAGCACTTTGTTTCCGCTCATATGCTGCCAGTAGAGGGATTTCCCAACTGTTAGGCCTCCTGCGTATTTGCATTGCCGAGTCCGTGGTGGGCGTCCGCCGCTGCACTCCACAGTAAACACAGCCCAAAGTATTCAATAGCAAAACGCCTTTTAATCTCCACGAGCGGAAATAGATGGCGATTTTACACCTGCTAAGAATAAATCGCAGTATGCTACAATTTTGTGCGGGTTACGCACGTCCGGCTTCTATTGAATGGAAGCCATCCATTCCGTGGCACTTCTGCAGTGAGCACTTCGGAAGTATCACGGGATACATGTCACCCCCCCCAGCGCCAGTGGCTACTGCGAATGCGTAACGGAGTGACGGCTGGCACAGCCACAACATGTGCAGAAGCCGCTAGACAGGTAAGCTGGGGTCACCGGCCAGGCACCGGGTTGAACTCCGCTGTGGGAAGATGTCTAAAGTTGGCCATATACCTGGCAGTAGTGAGAACAGAAGATTCAGCATACTGAAATCCAATCGGCTTGATCCTTCTTTCCCACTAGCATTTGTCATGGTTGGTCAGTCCCATCCACACACATTAGAGGGATGGTCAGTCCTGCCCAAATCAGTAGGTCCAGCCAATATTCATCCAATGTGTATGGCCATTCCACTTTAAGACGTGTGCAAGAATGTGTGCTGCTGGACGCCCAGCTCATTCCATATCTCCATCTGTGACCTTCCATTTGTCTCCTCACATCAAGGCAGGCTAATATTATTGCACAAGTGGACAAGTCATTGCCTCCAACACAACCAGCACACTAATTTGCTGAAATAGGCCGCCTGCAGACAGCTGGGTTGGATCCTGCTGCGAGAATTCGCCAGCAGCTGCATAGGATTGCATTTTGTAATATAAGCCCTACCCTGAAAATAAGCCCAAGCAGCGGTAAAAAAAAACAAACAAAAAAACCCCAAAAAACAAAAATACATCACCTAAGAAGAGCTGTCCGTCTCCGGTGCGGGTCCCCTCTTCACCTCCGCACTTGTCTTCAGTCTTCTGCCAGCCCTTCCTGGATTGGAGGATCAAAATCCCCACCTCCAGGAAAGGCTGGCTGTGATTAGTTGACGAGCTCCGTGGCGCAGCCAATAATTGGTGGCTCTTGATGAACCAATCACAGCCGTTCATTCAATGGCTGTGACTGGTTCAATGAGCACTGGCTCCAATTGGTTGAGCCACAGAGCTCGTCAACCAGTCACAGCCAGCCCATCCTGGAGGCAGGGATTTTTATCCTCCAATCCAGGAAGGGTTGTGACAAGACTTCAAACAAGTTCCTGGGAGCTTCAGGGGAGACCCGTGCTGGAGAGGACAGCGCTTCTAAGGTGATGTATTATTATTTTTTTTAAAATTTCTGCAGCTTGGGATCAATTTAGGGCTTTGACAGTAGGATTTCCTATTGTTAGGCTGGGGTCACACAGGGCGGATTTGCCGCGGTTTTGCCGCGGATTGCCGTTGCATATCCGCACTGCGGCAAAACCGCTGCGTTTGCAGTGCAATGCAGCACAAATGAGATTTGCCAAAAAGCTGTTCTCACAGGACGGATTTTTTCCGCACAGCCGCAGTGCGGAAATGCAACTGCGTCGCGGTTTTAAAAGATGCAGCATGTTCATTCTTTGGTCGTTTCCGCAGCGCTTTTTTGTCCATAGACCTCTATGGACGCAGCCAAAACCGCACCAAATACGCGACAAATACGCGACAAAAGTAAAAAAGCGCTGCGGAAAAAAACGCTTGCAAAATCCGCAAGCCCAAATTAACCTTTGAAGCAGTTTTGCCGCAGAAGCAGTTCTTCTGCGTCAAAACCGCAATGGAAAAACCGCAGCAAAACCGCAACAAATCCGCCCTGTGTGACCCTAGCCTTAAAGTTGCATCACACCACATGAAAATAGTGTTTTCATGCAATGCAACAGGAAGGAAGGCTCAATAGGGAAACATGAGCTACAAAATTTCGCAAGTCACGTGCATATTGTGAAACCTGCAAGGTTTTTGACTCGCAATGTCGCAGGCTACAAAACCTTGCAAATGTGAAGGAACCCATAGAACAGCTATTTGTAGCATTGTCGCAACGTGTGAATGAGGCCTTAAGGGTGTATTCACATGCGAGATATGCAGTACACTGAATGCTGTACTTTTGTGCGCATTTACACACCAAAGGTCTCCACGCAACGCGCAAATAGATTCGCTGTATGTTGCGCAATTCTGCAGGGAAAAGGCTAAATAGGCTCATTAGGTTAAATAGCCTTTTAAAATTGGACGTTGTGTCCTGTGTGCAACAACATGCTCTGCGAGCACGAGAAGTACAGAAAAATGTGCTGATGTGCAGGCAAAAAAGCCTTACTCATAGCGCAAATACATTTTGAATATATAGGTGAATCACGACCCAATTTCGCACTCACCAACATGCGATTTTGCCGCGGATGCGAGGCTTTTGTCGTGCGATGCTGCTGCGGCCCCATTGAAAGCAAAGGGAGATGTGATGGAGGGCACGCATAAGATAGGATGTGCCGCCATTTGTTTCTCGCATTGCGATACAGGAAAGCATCGCTCATGTGTTTGATGCATTCGAAACAATGGGGCTCATATTCGTGCGGCTCACAACCCGCGATTTTCTAGCTGTGAGAAGACGGCCAACATTCCATATTGCAGTCTCAGACGACCTCTGTTTTTCAGATAGGTGGAGCTCCCGGAGGTGGCAGCATGGGCTTCTGGGATGCCAGAATATTTGGTAATCCAGCATCTAAATGTACTAGCGGACTCTCTGATGCCTCGGGGGCTCAAATTCTCGCCGTGTTCTTGCCCACGTAGGGAATATAAGACGCAAGGATAAGACACCACTTGCAATACACATGTGGGATATACACGGGGGCGATGAATCACATGTCCATTTCCAAGGCATTGAGCATATTCGTTCTGACGGTCGCCGCGGAGATCTTAATCAGCTCCTCTTACAAAAAGAGGCAAACTGGATCTACAGACTGCGCTCTGTCTCTCCAACTGGATTAAACGAACAGTTGTCGTTCAACTGCTTCATTGATTGATAGCATGCATGACTGCCTCTACCGACGTGTTGAGTATTAATGCAATATCTTTTCATCAGAAGAACTAAAGACGTTTATTATTTTTTTAAATAGTTAGCTATTATGCTACACACCACCTATGAGAAAATTTCCACGTACAAGATGTCTCATAACTATCTGTGATCATATTTGTTCATGCTAGTCCGAGGCATTTTATAATACTGATCATTAAATATATATTCTCATCAATGGTGCAAGGGTAGTGCGGGATAACTAAATCTACTCCAATTAATATTTATCGGCGTGTACATACGCTCTGATTACTCCCTTACTCGGTTTACGTATCAGAATCATCTACGTGATGCTCCTTATATCCGTTAGAGTTTATTAATACTGGATACATCTGATGATCCTGGCAGAATGTACTGCATATAACTATCCTTAAAATGAATCATTATATTCAACTCTAATGGTTTACATCCACGAGTATTGTTCCAACAGCGACTACCAGTGATCTTGTTTCGCCACTACAGCATCATTTTTATGCTCCGAGTTTTGTACACTACCGTTGCCATGGCTTTGTCTCCAAGTACGCCGCTGCCGTCACTTAGTCCGCCTCCTTGGGTGTCACATGACGCCTTCATCAACGTCTAGCGTCATGTGACCACCGGCGCCGTCAGTGGAACCACGCCTCCGTGGTCCTCATGCGGTCCGCCCCCTCGGGTATCATACGATACTGTCAGTGACGCTCGGCGTCATGTGACCAATACGCGGTCGATGACGCTTAGCGTCATGTGACCTCCGGCGTCGTCAGCGGAATCACGCCCCCCGCGCTGACGTCGCTATGCCATCTACTATACCTCCGGGTTACGGAGCTAGTAGCGACGGTATAGCGCGATCGGTTGATACATCAGTCACACATTACAGCAGCGGTTGCTGGCCCCCTTCCTTGCACCTGTTATCCTTTTTTTTTTTTTTTTTTCTCTTTCTTCAGTATGAAACATATGTTTACCTGTTACCTAGGTTACATAGCATGAGTGGTACGCCTCCCACTTTGCCTCTCATTGGCTCAGGGGATACACACCCACCAAAAGGTGTTCCCTAATGAACCCTATTTAAAGCTCCTTGGACTAGCTCACCATTATGCTGTCACTCCACCACAAGGACTGACATGCCGCCGGTTTGTCTTTATTTTCTTTGATTTTAAGTTCTTTGTCCTGACCTAGGGGCTAGTCCCCTTCAGCTACTCACTCGAGTTGCATTATCAGTCTATTTAGCAACTTCAGATAGTTTCTTATCAGTTAGGTAGCTGCAAATCTATCTTGAGGACTTTAAGGGCTTAAGTTATTGATAGCATCTGACGGGCTTATATATCTCTTTTTGATCTCATCTTGTACTTTGAGGATAATTTTGTCCTCTTAATGACCATTACCGTGACCATCATTGCCACGTCATAGGTCATTCTTTTCTGACTTTTGTAAATTGCGGTGCACTGGAATTCTTCGCTGCATTGCATTTATATTTAGAGACAGATCATTTTGGCGACCACTGGTCCATGATTATCAGTCCTGGACTATGTGTGGCTTCCACACTTTATAAAAATTTAGCCACAACCCAACCTTTTGGTTGGAACTAGCGCATTGTAACCCCTGAGGAACCCACCTGTTGGGAGAAACGCGTTGGGTAACGCGCATTTTTGCTTTAAGAGCAAACTCCTTATGTGCAAGTCCTTCCCACTATACGACGCACATTAGGATACCAGATTTAGAGTGATTCTACTTTATTTGATCACTTTTCTGGATCTATGATCAATGTTGTACATCAATTGAGCTTCATCACATGACTCGATTTCCCATTGTTCATATTTCAGAAGTGGCGGTTGCTGTCGTTTTTTAAGGTTGAGTCCTATTATACGACTCCAACCTGTTTGGTCACTAGTGGCCTTCTTAATCCTAATCTTCCCCTTATTTGTTTGTATTTGTTTTGTTCTTCTTTTAAAGGAATTTAATAAAAGGTATTTTTTAATTTTATTAGTTTGGAAGGTCCTAGCAGTAAATTTCCCTCTGATGCCTCGGGGGCTCAAATTCTCATTGCCTTTGTGCGCTCTGGATAGAAGACCCTTTACGCTGCACATTCCAGCTAACAGATGAGATGAAACAGTTTCCTGATCTGCAAGAGACATCAGTGACTTCAGTGCGGATTTCCAGGAGGAATACGTCTACCCTTGAACTGCTAGATGTTTGATCCCGAAGGGAAATAACCGCCGCCAGCAAGATTATCTGCAAGGGAAGAGCTAGACAACCAACAAGGTGCTGCAGCAGGCGGGGTGTGCCCTGCACAATACTCCCTGCAACCTGCGGCCCTGCAGACTATGCGGGCAGAGTAACAAGAAAGGTTGGACACTATGCAGAATGACTGTAGGACAGGCTAAGACTTGTAGTTCCACAAAGCATAAAGCCTGTTTCACACAGGCGAGAAAAATCGTGCGATTTTCCTGTGATACGACAGATGACATCTATTTGAAACCCATGCTTTCCCATGGGTTGCCTCACATTAGCGATGTTTTGTAGAATGTGACATTGTGAGGAAAAAAAAAAAAAAGTTGCAGGTTGCTAGATATGCCTGCGAGTTGCAATGTTTTGTATCCCATGTTTCCTTATGGAGCCTTCCTATGTATTGCATGGCACGAATGGCTCTGATTGGTTCTCGAGTGCCACGGCTCAGCCAATCACAGCCGGCGCTTCCTGGAGGCGGGGAATTTGAACCTCCAATACAGGAAGCGATGACAGAAGACTTCAAGCAAGCCTGCTGGAGCTTCAGGGGAGATGCGTGGGAGCTGACAGCGCCTGTATGGGGATGTATTTTTTTTTCCCCCCTTCCCCAATTTTGCTCATGAGATGTTGAGCGTCAATGATGCTTTTTCTTGCAAAAACATCACTGCCGCTTGTGATTTTTCTCAAGCGGTTATCTCAGGATAGATAATAGGAACTTCTAATGTTAAAAACACATCGCACAAAAATCGCAAGTCCATGTTTTGCCATGCCATTAAAAAGGGGGCTCCATAGGGAAACAGGGGAGATAGGAAAAGCAAAACCGCAGATAGGACATGCCGCAATTTTATTTTTAATGCCACATCGAATGAGCAAAAACATCGCAAATGAGAATGAAACCATTGAAAATCATTGAAGGCGGCCTTAGGAAAGACCATTTCAGTTATATACCAGCTGGAAGGACATGCTGGGATTTGTAGTTTCGCAACCCCTACAGAACCTCAGGTTGGTACTCACTATATGACATTCTGTGGAGAGAGGACTACGAGTCCCAGCCTGCCTTGCAAGCCAAAGCACAAAAGTCGGAAAGCCAATGACTACCAATGCCTACTCTTGTGGCGCGCCAGCCAGAATGAGGGCTTATGGCGATCATTTTGCTTTCCCCAAAAATGGCAGCGACCGACAGATTTCGGTGTACAACTTTTCCCAATAGGAATTCTAACGACCCATTCCTCACCCAATCACGGGCCTCCTCTGTCATCCCACTATATGGCCACTCTGGGCCACTAATCCGTTATTAAAGGCTAAAAGGTTTGACGAATTGCCACAAGAACACGATCTTCGGCAATAGAGATCTCACGAGCAGATTCACTAAAGCGGTCTAATAATGTAACAGCATCTCCTTGGCGGTATATGTTAGACCAGTATTTTGCGCTACAACAAAAAGTGCACAATAATAATATATCTGGTGCATGTCAAAACCACGCCCCCTTTTGGAGACACTGGCACACTGTTGGGCATGGCACACCCTTCTCTGACACGCCAACAATTTGTCTAAAATGACTTGCACCAGAATTTTGGCACAACTTACGACAATTCTTGCAGACTAATAAATCTGCCTCAGTTTATTGGATACGCAGTTACAAGTTGTTCACGGCAAGCTGGGACTTGTAGTTTTCAGGAGTATATACTACGCATGTGGCTTTCTAGCTGTACTGAAACTACAACTTCCAGCACATCTAAACATAGGCCGGTTTCACACGGCCGAGAAACTGGCGCAAGATTTGTGCGTTATGAAACAATGCATCAGAGGGGCAGCGTATATCGGCTGGGCGCGAAAACGCGGCCGATATACGCTCGTGTGAATCCATCCTAAGGGCTTATTCAGACGTGCGTATATCAGTCAGGTTTTCACGACCGTCTTATATATGCTATCCCTCTCTGCAGGGGGAGGAGGCGGGCCGGGAGCAGTGCACTGAGCTCCGCCCCTCACCACCATTTTCAATGGGAGGGGGCAGGAGGGAGTGGAACTTAGCTTTGCCCCCATCCCAGGCCTCCCACTGCAAACAGTGGTGAGGGGCGGGAGCTCAGTGCACTGCTGCCAGCCCGTCCCGCCTCCTCCCCCTGCAGAGAGGGACAGCGTATACTGTCCGGGCGTGAAAACCCAGCCGATATACGGACGTCTGAATAAGCCATAAGGCTGTATGTACACAGACAAGTACAATATAGGTCCAGGAAAAATCAGACCTGCAGCATATTGCACTTTCTATTTCAGCGATTGCGATGCGTCTTGGCTTTAACACTGCATGGCTATACATGCGATTTTTACATGCGTATTTCATACACATTAAAGAAAGAAAACGCATGCTGTTCTAATAGGTAAAATGAAAAGACAAAAACCCACATTGCGCTGGCATGCAAATTATATGGCATGCAGATGAGATGCAATTTTCTTTATGCACCCATAGAAGATAATAATGGCAATGCTTTAATAAGACTTGTCCCCAAAAATAGGATGTGCTGCAACTTCTCTTGTTTAGATCTGAGATAAGTCACCTAAGTGTATAAACCCATTGTAAATCCCTCAGGCTGTATTTACAAGGGAGCAAAATGTGTGCGAGTTCCATCCAATCTGATATGAATCATGAAGTTGCACAAGTTTCTTGCCTCTGAGAATACAACGTAAGGAGAGACATAACAGCAGCATCCTGGGATTCGGAGTCTCAGAACAGGTGAAGAGCTGCAGGTAGAAGATGGTGCCCTATGGGGTCACTAAGGTGAGAGCTGCAGGTAGAAGATGGTGCCCTATGGGGTCACTAAGGTGAGAGCTGCAGGTAGAAGATGGTGCCCTATGGGGTCACTAAGGTGAGAGCTGCAGGTGGGAGACGCTGCCCTATGGGGGTCACTAAGGTGAGAGCTGCAGGTGGGAGACGCTGCCCTATGGGGGTCACTAAGGTGAGAGCTGCAGGTGGGAGACGCTGCCCTCTGGGGTCACTAAGGTGAGAGCTGCAGGTGGGAGACGCTGCCCTCTGGGGTCACTAAGGTGAGAGCTGCAGGTGGGAGACGCTGCCCTCTGGGGTCACTAAGGTGAGAGCTGCAGGTGGGAGACGCTGCCCTCTGGGGTCACTAAGGTGAGAGCTGCAGGTGGGAGACGCTGCCCTCTGGGGTCACTAAGGTGAGAGCTGCAGGTGGGAGACGCTGCCCTCTGGGGTCACTAAGGTGAGAGCTGCAGGTGGGAGACGCTGCCCTCTGGGGTCACTAAGGTGAGAGCTGCAGGTGGGAGACGCTGCCCTCTGGGGTCACTAAGGTGAGAGCTGCAGGTGGGAGACGCTGCCCTCTGGGGTCACTAAGGTGAGAGCTGCAGGTGGGAGACGCTGCCCTCTGGGGTCACTAAGGTGAGAGCTGCAGGTGGGAGACGCTGCCCTCTGGGGTCACTAAGGTGAGAGCTGCAGGTGGGAGACGCTGCCCTCTGGGGTCACTAAGGTGAGAGCTGCAGGTGGGAGACGCTGCCCTCTGGGGTCACTAAGGTGAGAGCTGCAGGTGGGAGACGCTGCTCTATGGGGTCACTAAGGTGAGAGCTGCAGGTGGGAGACGCTGCCCTATGGGGTCACTAAGGTGAGAGCTACAGGTGGGAGACGCTGCCCTATGGGGTCACTAAAGCAGCAGGTGCTTAATAAATACAAATAAAGCTCAGTATAGAAGGGTATTAATCTACAACAGGAAATACTAATGGATGCAACAAAGCCCCCCTCCCCATCCCCCTCCTACTACATTATATAAGGGGCACTACAAGATCCCACTTTCCTTGCACAATAGCATGTTGGGGCTGCTGATCCTACAGACACGGATGGTTTTGTTATATTGTGACAAATCTGGTAAATAAATATTAAGGAGCAACATAAAATAACCAATGTATCATAATAGGAGTATCCTTCCCCTCTAGTACTGTGGGAAGCAGCTACAAGTTCATACAAAGTAACTACTTACATGAACTGCACCAGTCTCTCCCCCAGAACAGCCAGGAGCACCCCAATAATGGTCAGTTTGAGTAGAGTCCCCATGTTTGTAGAGCTCACTGCAAGGTCCACCTGTAGCAGATAAGAAGAAACAAAGATCTATGATAGCAAACACATGTAGTGGGAGCTGCTGTGAGTGCTCCGCCTGTGTGTGATCAGCGCATGGCAGGAATGCTGCCTCCACAAGGGAATTCTCCAACCATGTGCATACATTACTATTAGAGATGAGCGAACACCAAAATGTTCGTTATTCGAAACGAACTTCCCGCGATGTTCGAGGGTTCGTTTCGAGTAACGAATCCCATTGAAGTCAATGGGCGACCAGAGCATTTTTGTATATCGCCGATGCTCGCTAAGGTTTTCATGTGTGAAAATCTGGGCAATTCAAGAAAGTGATGGGAATGACACAGTGACGGATAGGGCAGGCGAGGGGCTACATGTTGGGCTGCATCTCAAGTTCCCAGGTCCCACTATTAAGCCACAATACCGGCAAGAGTGGCCCCCCCCCCCCCCCCCCTCCCAACAACTTTTACTTCTGAAAAGCCCTCATTAGCATGGCATACCTTTGCTAAGCACCACACTAGCTACAACAAAGCACAATCACTGCCTGCATGACACTCCACTGACACTTCTCCTGGGTTACATGCTGACCAACCGCCCCCCCTCCCCCCCACAGCGCACACCAAAGTGTCCCTGCGCAGCCTTCAGCTGCCCTCATGCCACACCACCCTCATGTCTATTTAGAAGTGCGTCTGCCATGAGGAGGAACTGCAGGCACACACTGCAGAGGGTTGGCACGGCTAGGCAGCGACCCTCTTTAAAAGGGGCGGGGCGATAGCCCACAATGCTGTACAGAAGCAATGAGAAATATAATCCTGTGCCACCGCCATCAGGAGCTGCACACGTGGGCATAGCAATGGGGAACCTATGTGCCACACACTATTCATTCTGTCAAGGTGTCTGCATGCCCCAGTCAGACTGGTAATATGTATCTTAACAGTAACCGCGTTGGTGGTAATGTGGTGGTGACTGCGGACCTAGTAGCACGGTTGTATTTTGTTGGTTTTCGGAATGCGGCCAGGATTAAGTAGGCCGTGGCGGGGGGATGGTGTGGGGGCTCTCTTGTTGTGTCGGTAAAGGTGAAATTCTTGGACTGCCACCAGACGAACCAATGCAAAGGCATTTGCCAAGAATGTTTTCCCTGTTGGAGGAGGAGGGGGATGTTTTTGAGGCACTACGTGTCCTCTCCACGTGCCCGTGGTTATATGCACCTTAACAGTAACCGCGTTGGTGGGAAATGGCCTCGCCGCCATCATGTCTTTGGGAAGCCTCTGTTTCCACACCCCAGAGACATACCATTAGCAGCGGTATAGGCAGAGCCCAGAATTCGTAACATTTCAGCCGTAGCATTAGGACAGGCCCCACTAACATATCAGTAGCAGCATTATAGGAGGAGCGCAGTCTTCGTTCCATGTCAGCAATAGTAGCACTCAAGACAGGCCCCAGTAACAATTCCGAAGCAGCAGTATAGCGGGAGCGCAGTCTTCGTTCCATGTCAGCAATAGTAGCACTCAAGACAGGCCCCAGTAACAATTCCGAAGCAGCAGTATAGCGGGAGCGCAGTCTTCGTTCCATGTCAGCAATAGTAGCACTCAAGACAGGCCCCAGTAACAATTCCGAAGCAGCAGTTTAGCGGGAGCGCAGTCTTCGTTCCATGTCAGCAATAGTAGCACTCAAGACAGGCCCCAGTAACAATTCTGAAGCAGCAGTATAGTGGGAGCGCAGTCTTAGTTCCATTTCAGTAGCCTTAGTATAGCCAAGGCCCAAGTTACATTTATGTAGCTAAAGTGTAGGCCAACCCCACACACCTTTCTGTACCATGAGTGCAGGCGAAGAACATACAAATTGCTATGATTACACTGTAGGTGAGGGCCCCAAAAAATTGGTGTACCAACAGTACTAATGTACCTCAGTAAAAATTGGCCATGCCCAACCAAGATGGCAGGTGAATCACTTTGGTTAATGTGGCTTAAGTGGTAAGTAGGCCTGGAGGCAGCCCAGTGTAACGAAAAATTGGTTCAAGTTAAAGTTCCAACGCTTTTAAGCGCATTGAAACTTATAAAAATTGTTCAGAAAAATTATTTGAGTGAGCCTTGTGGCCCTAAGAAAAATTGCCCGTTCAGCGTGATTACGTGAGGTTTCGGGAGGAGGAGCAGGAGGAGGAGGAGGAGGAATATTAGACACAGATTGATGAAGCAGAAATGTCCCCGTTTTGGATGGTGAGAGAGAACGTAGCTTCCATCCGCGGGTGCAGCCTACGTATTGCTTAGGTATCGCTGCTGTCCGCTGGTGGAGAAGAGAAGTCTGGGGAAATCCAGGCTTTGTTCATCTTGATGAGTGTAAGCCTGTCGGCACTGTCGGTTGACAGGCGCGTACGCTTATCTGTGATGATTCCCCCAGCCGCACTAAACACCCTCTCCGACAAGACGCTAGCCGCAGGACAAGCAAGCACCTCCAGGGCATACAGCGCTAGTTCAGGCCACGTGTCCAGCTTCGACACCCAGTAGTTGTAGGGGGCAGAGGCGTCACCAAGGATGGTCGTGCGATCGGCTACGTACTCCCTCACCATCCTTTTACAGTGCTCCCGCAGACTCAGCCGTGACTGGGGAGCGGTGACACAGTCTTGGTGGGGAGCCATAAAGCTGTCCAGGCCCTTAAAGACTGTTGCACTGCCTGTGCTGTACATGCTGCTCGATCTCCGCACCTCCCCTGCTACCTTGCCCTCGGTACTGCGCCTTCTGCCACTAGCGCTGTCGGCTGGGAATTTTACCATCAGCTTGTCCGCCAGGGTCCTGTGGTATAGCAACACTCTCGAACCCCTTTCCTCTTCGGGAATGAGAGTGGGCAGGTTCTCCTTATAGCTTGGGTCGAGCAGTGTGTACACCCAGTAATCCGTCGTGGCCAGAATGCGTGCAACGCAAGGGTCACGAGAAAGGCATCCTAACATGAAGTCAGCCATGTGTGCCAGGGTACCAGTACGCAACACATGGCTGTCTTCACTAGGAAGATCACTGCCAGGATCCTCCTCCTCCTCCTCCTCCTCCCCCTCAGGCCATACACGCTGAAAGGATGACAGGCAATCAGCCGGTGTACCGTCAGCAGCGGGCCAAGCTGTCTCTTCCCCCTCCTCCTCATCCTCCTCATGCTCCTCCTCCTCCTCCTGTACGCGCTGAGAAATAGACAGGAGGGTGCCCTGACTATCCAGCGGCATACTGTTTTCCACCGCCCCCGTTTCCGAGCGCAAAGCAGCTGCCTTTATGGTTTGCAGGGAATTTCTCAAGATGCATAGCAGAGGAATGGTGACGCTAATGATTGTAGCATCGCCGCTCACCACCTGGGTAGACTCCTCAAAATTACCAAGGACAAGGCAGATGTCTGCCAACCAGGCCCACTCTTCTGAAAGGAATTGAGGAGGCTGACTCCCACTGCGCCGCCCATGTTGGAGTTGGTATTCGACTATAGCTCTACGCTGTTCATAGAGCCTGGCCAACATGTGGAGCGTAGAGTTCCACCGTGTGGACACGTCGCACAGCAGTCGGTGCACTGGCAGCTTAAAGTGATGTTGCAGGGTGCGCAGGGTGGCAGCGTCCGTGTGGGACTTGCGGAAATGTGCGCAGAGCCGGCGCGCCTTTACGAGCAGGTCTGACAAGCGTGGGTAGCTTTTCAGAAAGCGCTGAACCACCAAATTAAAGACGTGGGCCAGGCATGGCACGTGCGTGAGGCTGCCGAGCTGCAGAGCCGCTACCAGGTTACGGCCGTTGTCACACACGACCATGCCCGGTTGGAGGCTCAGCGGCGCAAGCCAGCGGTCGGTCTGCTGTGTCAGACCCTGCAGCAGTTCGTGGGCCGTGTGCCTCTTATCGCCTAAGCTGAGTAGTTTCAGCACGGCCTGCTGACGCTTGCCCACCGCTGTGCTACCACACCGCGCGACACCGACTGCTGGCGACATGCTGCTGCTAACACATCTTGATTGCGAGACAGAGGAGGAGGAGGAGGAGGAGGGTGCTTTAGTGGAGGAAGCATACACCTCCGCAGATACCACCACCGAGCTGTGGCCCGCAATTCTGGGGGTGGGTAGGACGTGAGCGGTCCCAGGCTTTGACTCTGTCCCAGCCTCCACTAAATTCACCCAATGTGCCGTCAGGGAGATGTAGTGGCCCTGCCCGCCTGTGCTTGTCCACGTGTCCGTTGTTAAGTGGACCGTGGCAGTAACCGCATTGGTGAGGGCGCGTACAATGTTGCGGGAGACGTGGTCGTGCAGGGCTGGGACGGCACATCGGGAAAAGTAGTGGCGACTGGGAACTGAGTAGCGCGGGGCCGCCGCCTCCATGATACTTTTGAAGGACTCCGTTTCCACAACCCTATACGGCAGCATCTCAAGGCTGATGAATTTTGCTATGCGGACGGTTAACGTTTGAGCGTGCGGGTGCGTGGCGGCGTACTTGCGCTTGCGCTCCAACAGTTGCGCAAGCGACGGCTGGACGGTGCGCTGAACTACACTGCTGGATGGGGCCGAGCACAGCGGAGGTGAGAGTGTGGGTGCAGGCCAGGAGACGGTAGTGCCTGTGTCCTGAGAGGGGGGTTGCATCTCAGTGGCAGGTTGGGGCACAGGGGGAGAGGCAGGGGTGCAAACCGGAGGCGCTGAACGGCCTTCGTCCCACCTTGCGGGGTGCTTGGCCATCATATGTCTGCGCATGGTGGTGGTGGTGAGGCTGTTGGTGTTGGCTCCCCGGCTGAGCTTTGCGCGACAAAGGTTGCACACCACTGTTCGTCGGTCGTCAGGCGTCTCTGTGAAAAACTGCCAGACCTTAGAGCACCTCGGCCTCTGCAGGGTGGCATGGCGCAAGGGGGCGCTTTGGGAAACAGTTGGTGGATTATTCAGTCTGGCCCTGCCTCTACCCCTGGCCACCGCACTGCCTCTTGCAACCTGCCCTGCTGATGCCCTTGACTCCCCCTCTGAAGACCTGTCCTCCTGAGTAAGCGTTGCACACCAGGTGGGGTCAGTCACCTCATCGTCCTGCTGCTCTTCCTCCGAATCCTCTGTGCGCTGCTCCCTTGGACTTACTGCCCTTACTACTACCTCACTGCAAGACAACTGTGTCTGATCGTCATCGTCCTCCTCACCCACAGAAAGTTGTTGAGACAGTTGGCGGAAGTCCCCAGCCTCTTCCCCCGGACCCCGGGAACTTTCGAATGGTTGGGCATCAGTGACGATAAACTCCTCTGGTGGGAGAGGAACCGCTGCTGCCCAATCTAAGCAGGGGCCCGAGAACAGTTCCTGGGAGTGTTCCCGCTCCTGAGCAGGTGTCATTGTAGTGGAGTGAGGAGGCTGGGAGGAAGGAGGAGCAGCAGACAGAGGATTCGGATTTGCAGCAGTGGACGGCGCAGAACTGCGGGTTGACGATAGGTTGCTCGAAGCACTTTCTGCCATCCAGGACAGGACCTGCTCACACTGCTCATTTTCTAATAACCGTCTCTCGCGTGGACCCATTAATTGGGCGATGAATGTGGGGACGCCAGAAACGTGCCTCTCTCCTAATCGCGCAGCAGTCGGCTGCGACACACCTGGATCAGGAGCTCGGCCTGTGCCCACACCCTGACTTGGCCCTCCGCGTCCTCGGCCGTGTCCACGTCCTCTAGGCCTACCCCTACCCCTCAGCATGCTGTATTACCAGTGATTTGATTTCACAGGCAGGAAATAAATTGGCGCAAGACTGCAGGCCAAATATAATTTTTTCCCTTTTTTGAAAACGAAAGGCCCCACTGCCTCTAGTGAATGAATAATCTAAGTTTAATAACTGTGCTGTGGCCCTGCTAATGTGTCACAGAACGTGAGGGTAGCAGAGTTATTATAACTCTGGCAGAGCAGGTATTTTTTTCCCAATTAAGGAAAGCAAATGGCGAAGCCAGCAGTAAAACGTAGCTGGGTGCGTCTGATTTTTAAACGTTGCACACGCAGCCGACACGTACACACAGCCCTTAGGACGGACAGAGGCAGGAGAAATAGATTTTTTTTCAGTTTTTTTCCACCAAAAGGCAGCACTGCGTATATTCAATGAACATGAGAAGTTTAATAACTGTGCTGTGGCCCTGCTAATGTGGCACAGAACGTGAGGGTAGCAGAGTTATTATAACTCTGGCAGAGCTGGTATTTTTTTCCCAATTAAGGAAAGCAAATGGCGAAGCCAGCAGTAAAACGTAGCTGGGTGCGTCTGATTTTTAAACGTTGCACACGCAGCCGACACGTGTCCACAGCCCTTAGGACTGACAGAGGCAGGTCAAATAGAATTTTTTTCACTTGTTTTACAAGCAAAAGGCCGCACTGCGTATATTCAATGAATAATAACTGTGTTGTGGCCCTGCCTACACAATTCTTTCCCTGCAGTATCAATGGAGGGTGCAATGCTCTGCAGAGGCGATTTTGAGAAGAAAAAAAATATGCAGCACAGCTAACAGCAGCCAGCACAGTACTGCACACGGTTAAATATGGCCCTAGAAAGGACCGTTGAGGTTCTTGAAGGCTACACTCACTCCTAACACTCTCCCTGCCTATACACCACTTCTGTCCCTAATGCCGGGTGCAACGCTCTGCAGAGCCGATTTTGAGAACAGCAGCCAACACACAGCTATCAGTGGCCCTAATAAGGACCTTTGGGGGTCTTGAAGCCTACACTAACTACCAATTCTTTCCCTACAGCAGCTCCGGTACAAACAGCACTGTCCCTCATCTAACTCACAAGGCATCTGAGGCGAGCCGCGGGAGGGGCCGACTTTTATATTAGGCGGACACCTGATCTCCCCAGCCACTTACTGCAGGGGGGTGGTATAGGGCTTGAACGACACAGGGGGAAGTTGTAATGCCTTCCCTGTCTTTCAATTGGCCAGAAAAGCGCGCTAACGTCTCAGGGAAGGAAGTGAAAGTAACCCGAACATCGCGTGGTACTCGTTACGAATAACGAACATCCCGAACACCCTAATATCCGCACGGATATCAAGTTCGGACGAACACATTCGCTCATCTCTAATTACTATACATTACTATCAACTGCCTGAAGTTTTCTTGTAAACTGGAGATGGAAAATAATTGCAATAATAATCTTTATATATATAGCACCAGCATATTACGCAGCGCTTTACGAAGTCAGACGTCACATATAATACTACACTAAAAATAGGAACTCACAAGTGCTTATCTATGGAAGAAGAAACATGTAAATTCTAATAATGCATTTAGACGGGACTAATGTCAGACAAACGATGCCCGACATTCGTCCCTGTGTGTCCTTGGTCCCGTGCTGTTGCACGGGAGCAGTAGCGCTGGCTCGCTCACAGAGCGGCCAGCAGGGGTTGGGGAGGCTGCTGGAGATTTCTCTCCTTGCGCTCCCCCACCGCTTTCCATTGACTTAACATAGTGGCTGTTCAGTACTAAACGGCAGCTATTTACACTGAACGATGATTGTTCAGCTCATTATCCATCGTTTATGTAGCATAAGCAATGGACGATGAGCAGATCACTGATCGCTCAGTGTAAACAGCAGCCATTCAGTAAGATGTTAAGTCAATGGAGAGGGGCGGAGGAGTGCGAGGAGAGAAATCTCCTGCAGCCTCCGCACTGTGAGCCAGTGATACCAGCTCCCATGCAGCAGCACAGGAGAGTGTATGTGCAGGGATATACGTTTGCCCGACATTCGTCCCATCCAAATGAGCCTTAAGTCCCTGTTTACTATATAGTAGTGATTGGCCCGGTGATAAAGTTGGATTGGATCATCCCAACTCAATTTTTAGCAAAAATCAGCTTTCCCTTAAACAAAGATGTAGGTGTGTGCGTGCATGTCTTTAATGAATGTGGTTACCTTCCGGTTGTTACACCAAAGCATTGGTTTAACAACTGAGCCATCATGTTTTCTCTTTCTTCACTGGAGAAGGAAAAAAAGAAGAATAAACGTAAAGAGAAAATAAGTCGCAGTTATGAACCTAAAATATTACTTTTATTCATATAAAACTAAAATAAAGCATGTGGCCACCAATAATATTTATGACTTCATTTCTCTCATATGATAGACTGTTGTGTATCCTATCCCGTATCAGGCATCCAAGGGTACAGGGCCCAAACAAATAAGAACTAATCTAGATGGAAAAGAGATTGGAAGGATTTCTCTCTTCAGACACTCCTCTAAAGGCTGTTGAAATAGCTCAGAATATTAGTTTCCCCAACCAGTTGTTGGTGCGTGTGTTTCCACTATTGGTGAAAAATAGACCCTTTCACCAAGAGTTAAATTAGTTGAGTGGACCCCGTACAGATATGTGGAGTAGCAATGGAAGACTGACGAGTCGGTATACGTAATACAAGTAGTACTATATCATACAGAAGGGATTGACAACTGGTTGGCCTTGGTGAGAAAGGTGACCAGGAACCCAATGGTTTCTCTGAAAGAGCGCCAAAAATCCTGTGTGCAGATGGGAGAAACTTCCAGAAGGTCAACCTTCTGCCTACATCTGCCTGGTGGCCCCCTACAAGCTAACTGGTGGCCGACAACCTGTGCGACCACACGAGTCACACAGAATGAAGGCTGGCTATGAATGTAGTACCCCAGAGTTGGGTATTCCAGCACTTTCTGTGTTCACTATAGTGCTATAATTACGTCTTAATGTGGAGTATGAAAAGTTCTGATGTTATTGTTCTTCATAATATTATCTGACCCTTCTGTGGTGCAGAGTGTTAAGGCAGCAGATTGCAGTCCTAAGCTCTTGCTCACAACCTGATAGTTGTGGGTTCAATCCCTGCATGGTTAAGGAAGCCGGCTCAAGGTAGACTCAAACTTCCATCCTTCTGAGGTGGGTAAAATGAGTACCAGCTTGGGTACTCATTTTACCGACATGCAAAAGTCCCAGCAAAAGTGCTGTGGAAAAAGTTGGGGCTATACAAATAACAAGATTTCTTTCTTTTATTTTTATTCTCCAGCCCCTGGTGAGTACAGGTCGCCTAGAAGCAGTCAAAGAAGTGGTTAGCCAGGCTTAGCAAAGAGTAGATGGCAGCCTAGATCCTCGTTACAGGTTAAGTTATTGTGGCAGTATAAAAAAAAGTAGTGGGCAGAGCTAAGTCAGTCTTCGAGGTACAGAGCTAAACTCAAGCTTGAGAGAGGTCAGGGAGGAATAAGGAGAAAGCCAGTGCATTGGCAAGTGTTCTGAAGAGTTAGAAGTAGAGAGAGAGAGAAGGAAAAGAGTTTGGCCAGGAGAAAACTCCCAAACCATTTTTCAGTTCACAACTAGAGATGAGCGAGCACGCTCGGTAAGGTCAGTTACTCGAGCGAGCCTTACTCATCTCGAGTAACTGCCTTCTCCTCTGAGTGTGCTTGGGGGGGGCAGAGGGGAGCGGGAGGGGGGGGGGGAAGTGAGAGAGATCTTTCTCTCCCCCCCCCCGCTGCCCCCCCAAGCACGCTCTGAGGAGAAGGCAGTTACTCGAGATGAGCAAGGCTCGCTCGAGTAACTGACCTTACCGAGCGTGCTCGCTCATCTCTATTCACAACGTCATTAAATCCGTAGTCCCCATGCAACTTCAAAGACTCTTGTATGCCGAGCCATTTTTTTGTGCTGACGTGGACCCTGGCATGATGGAGTCAGCCCAGATGTAGGTTATTTATTATGGTCGATGTGCCCCAAGACTGTACCAGGGGTGATACCAAAGAAAGACGTGCACTTTTGAATTTATGGCTATATTCTCTATCATTGTCCAGCATCGTTTCCTCCAGAACTTATGAGATTGACTATTGTGAGAACTTTACAAATAATTGTTGCTAAAGACGGCATAATAATGTTTATTGGGTTTAAGAATCGCTCTGCCATGCCTTATCACAGCGATCATAGGCACAGTGCTGCAAGTCCCTCAGAGGGACTCAAATAGTGTAAAAAAAAGAAAAATGTAAAAAAAAAAATATTAAAAAAACCCTTTTTTTATGCTTTTTCTAATATTAGCATAAAAAAAGAGAAAAAAAATTAAAACCCCACATATTGGGTATTGACGCATCCGTAACGACGTGTACAAAAAGTTGAACATGCTTTTTATTTTGTACGACAAATAGCGTAAAAAAAACCCGCTAAAAAACAGAGGCAAAATGCAAATTTTTAGCATTTTGCCTCACAAAAAATGCAATAAAAGTGATCAAAAAAGCCGTACATTCCCCAAAATGGTACCAATAAAAAACTACAGCTCGTCTCACGAAAAAAGCCCTCACAGAGCTCCGTACATAAAAAAATAAAAAAGTTACAGGACTTTGAATGCAGCTATAGAGAAAAAAAAAAGATTTCCAAAAAAAGGGGGTTTTATTGCAAAAAAGTGTAAAAACCTAAAAAAAATATAACAATTTTGGTATCGTTGTTACCGTATCGACCCGTAGAAAAAATTTAGCGTGTCATTTATGCTGCATGATTAACGCTGTAAAAAAAAGAAAAAGAAATCTATGGCAGAATTGACGCGTTTTCTCTCCCTGTTATCATAAAAAAATAAATAAAAATTTTACGATATTGTCTATGTACCCAAAAGTGGCACAGATAAAAACTACAGCTCACCACGCAAAAAACAAGCCCTTATACGGCCACGTCCACGGAAAAATAAAAAAGTTATGGCTTTTGAAAAATGGAGATGGAAAAATACCAAAAAATCGCTTGGTCCTCAACGCCAAAATAGGCCATGTCATTAAGGGGTTAATTCTTTGCACACTAACATTTCTAAAAACTGTCGCCAGAGGTGAGGCTTTGAAGTTCATACCAGAGTGGCTTTTTTTTATCCGAACAGTAAAGGGAGGAGTGTGGTGGGTTAAATCATGCCCTCGCTAGACTTGTACTCGTAAGTGATTTTACTCTACTATGCCCCTTTAATTGAACTAAAACTTTACTGGGGATGTTAGGAGGTGACCAATGGGTTAAGAACACTGTAGTGTACCACTATTTTTATTTCACTTCTGCTGGTACGGAGCGCACCGAGGATGTCTT
The DNA here is from genome assembly GCF_035609145.1 of Eleutherodactylus coqui. Lineage (NCBI taxonomy): Eukaryota > Metazoa > Chordata > Amphibia > Anura > Eleutherodactylidae > Eleutherodactylus > Eleutherodactylus coqui. Next base: position 88,056,982 of record NC_089848.1, on the reverse strand, counting down.
TCTTTTAAGTAAGGGGGAACTGTAGTACCCCAGAGTTGGGTACTTCACCACTATCTGTGTTAACTATAGTGATAAAATCAGGTCCTAATGTGATATATGATAGGTGTGAAAAGTTATGTTATTGTTTATATTTCTCCACTGAGTTATGTTCTGGTAATATTCTCCACCCGCTGGTATGTACAGGTCACCTAGCAACAGCCAGGGGAGTGGTTAGCCATCCTTAGAAAGTATAGATGGCAGCCTGAGATTGGCAGCTTAGATCCCCATTACAGGTTGAGCTAGTGTGTCAGTATGAAAGAGAGGAGTGGGCAGAGCTAAGTTAGTCTTCCAAGTGCAGAGCTAGGCTCAAGCTTGACAGAGACCAGGGAGGAACAAGGAGAAAGTCAGGGTGGTGGGAAGTGAAACATCAAAGTGTGAGTAACCATGGACAAGTTGTTCTCAAGAGTTAGCAGTGGAGAGAGATCAAGAGAGAGAAGGAAAGGAGTTTGGCCAGGAGAAAACTGCAGCAAGAAGTTAGTACAGACAAGCAAGTCAGAAACAGTCAGTTCTTTGTGATCCCAGCTAGAGAAGTAAAGCTGGAGTGTTAAGTCAGGAGGTCAGGAAAGGGGAAATTCAGCCCTTCCCTCTCAGGTCAAGTTGTCTTCATCTACCTCAAGGAAATGTAATAAAAGTTGTGTAACTGCTGCCAAGTAAAAAACTCTCTCTCTCCCTGCCAATAAAGTGTTTTACAAGCTAAATTCTACTTCCCGAAGTAACTTTTGACCATCTACACTGAGGTACCAGACTACACGCTCCAGAGGCAAGGACTAGTACCACCATTTTTATTTAATTCTCCACTTTTCTATATATATATTTCTTGGTTCAAAACGGTTCCATACCCATGGACGGAGTGGCATCACAATAAAACAACATCTTACCGTACCCGACTGGTGTATCACCATCTTACCTTGCCCGATCCTGCAGGTAGCACGCAATAAGAGCTGCTAAATTTTACCACTGTGTAGTACCCTGCCAGACCACATTTACCACCTTGCCAGGAGGAACAGTAGAGCCACCATGGCCACCATGTTAGTTCCCCTCGCTGCTTAACCCCTTCTAGGTTTGGGTCGCTGCAAATAGATCTACAGTATATGTTCTCAGCCGACTACTATATATTACCTAATTAGCCATACAGTGAGTGCACAGAGCTACAATATTGCGTTAACTGCTCTACAATGTAAACACACTCCATGAAGCTCCCAACATACATTTCTTGTACCGATTTCACTTCCCGAAGCAGTTTGGAGGTCTGTAGTGCGTGATACAATGGAGGATAGGTGATTTTTATACTCTACGCTCTTCAGTACTCAGCAGCTCCGCGCTGTAAGTTTGTGTGGTCGGCGACTTTGTGGCTGAGCTGTTGTTACTTCTGGATGCTCACAGTAATAGTATTTGTAGGAGAGCAGGGCAGATCAGAGATGTTACAAACTGACTTGTGGCCAAACACTGAGATATAGCAGCACCAAAGTTATAGGTGGAAGTCTCCCAAAGCTCCAAACAAAGCAAATAACGATGAGGAGCCCACACATGTACTGGGTGACGACCTCTTTATGTCACCTTGTGCAATGTTCCAGTTTGTTAGGACCTTTCTCAACCATTTGCTTAAAGGGGTGGTCTCGCGAAACCAAGTGGGGTTATACACTTCCGTATGGCCATATTAATGCACTTTGTAATGTACATTGTGCATTAAATATGAGCCATACAGAAGTTATTCCACTTACCTGCTCCGTTGCTAGCGTCCTCGTCTCCATGGTTCCGTCTAAATTCGCCGGCAGCTTGCTTTTTTAGACGCGCTTGCGCAGTCCGGTCTTCTCCATTCAGCACGAGCCGCTTCAGTGTGCTCCCCGCTACAGCTCTTCTGCGCATGCGCAGACGAGCTGTCACTGCTCGGGAGCGCGCTGCAGCGGCCATTCTGTACCATCCTCTGTTAGAGGAAGGTGCAGAAACTGGAGCTGCCCAGCGGAGAAGACCAGCCCAGCCCAGCCCAGCAGCCCCGAGAAGCCTCCCAGGTAAGTGATGGGTCGGGGGGGGGGGGCTGCCGCTGCGCCGGGCTGCGCCGGGGGGGCTGCCGCTGCGCCGGGGGAGCTAGCGCTAAGCCGGGGGGGCTGTCGCTGCGCCGGGGGAGCTAGCGCTAGGCCGGGGGGGCTGTCGCTGCGATGGGGGGGGCTGTCGCTGCGCCGGGGGAGCTAGCGCTGGGGAGCCGGGGGCTAGCGCCGGTTACCTGCTGTCTGGTCGGCGGCTGCGGGGCGTCTGGTCGGCGGCTGCGATGCGTCCGGTTGCCATGGAGACACAGCTGGCGGCGTCTCGGGAGCGCGCACGTCGGGCTGCAGCGAGCGACTGGGAAAGAGCCGGCGGCCATCTTGAGGAAACTTTTATAACTTGCTGAAACGCTGGAACGGTAAGTACGAACCAGCTAGAAATGTCATTTACAGGGGGGCTTAGTAATGTGTACTTAATGGGGGGGACTGGGCAAAAAAAAAAATTAACTGCTTCCTCGAGACATCTCCTTTAAGTAGTGAAAAGTTGGGTAGGGTGAAATAAAGCAGTTGTCTACTGAGTTGTGGCTACAGTGGCATCCTATGACAGGGTCACCACTGAAGGCCCTTTTACATGGAACAATTAGCCTTCAAAAAATTTGTTCAACCGATCGAAAATGAACAATAATCGTTCAGTGTAAACGCTGTCAATGATCGAACGATGAATCGTTTGCTTTTCGTTCATTTTATGCAGGCATGGAAATCATCATTCTGTTCAATATATTTATCAGTGACCTGATAGAGGGGCTGCACAGCAAAATATCAATATTTGCAGATGACACAAAATTATACAAGATATTTAATGCACCTGAGGACAAGATATGGCTACAAAAGGACCTGGATAAGCTGGGGGCTTGGGCAGAAAAATGCCAAATGAAGTTCAATGTTGATAAATGTAAGGCTATGCACATGGGCAGGAGAAACGGATGTCACCAATATACACTAAATGGGGTACTGCTAGGGAAAAGTGAGATGGGAAAAGACCTGGGGGTACTAGTGCATTGTAGACTGAACTGGAGTAACCAATGCCAGTCAGCTGCTGCAAAGGCAAATAAAGTCTTGGGGTGCATTAAAAGAGGTATAGGGGCGAGGGACGAGAACATTATCCTCCCACTATATAAGCCACTTGTCAGGACTCACATGGAATACTGTGCAAAGTTCTGGTCACCGGATGTTACAGTGCTGGTGAGGATTACAGTGTTACAGTGCTGGAGAGAATCACAAGATGTCACAGTGCTGGAGAGGATTCAAAGAAGGGCAACTAAACTAATACATGGAATGAAGGGACTGGAATACCCAGAGAGGCTATCCAAATTGGGACTATTTACTCTAGAAAAAAGATGGCTAAGGGGTGATCAAATAACTATGTATAAATACATGAGGGGACAATACAAGGATCTCTCCCAGGATCTGTTTATACTCAGGACTGCAACGGTAACAAGAGGGCATCCACTACGTCTAGAGGAAAGCAGGTTTCATCACCAACACAGAAAAGGGTTCTTTACTGTAAGAGCAGTGAGACTGTGGAACTCTCTGCCTGAGGAAGTGGTGATGGCAAAATCCATAGAGCAGTTTAAAAGGGGACTTGATGTCTTTCTGGAGAGGAAGGATATTATAGGCTATAAATCTTACGTTAATTGTTAATCTAGGTATACAGGCAGGTAGAAAATATTAGGGGTTGATCCAGGGAACAGTCTGATTGCCATTAGGGAGTCGGGAAAGAGTTTTTTCCCCCAAAAGGGCTAACTGGCTTTTGCTCTTGGTTTTTTTTGCCTTCCTCTGGATCAACAACACAGGAGGATAGACAGGCTGGACTAGATGGACATTGTCTTCATTCGGCCTTACATACTATGTTACTATCATTGGCTCGTTCACTAATTGTTCTTCACTTAAACAGCGAATGAGAACGATTTATCATATGAACGAGCCAACGATGTATCGGCCTGTATAAACTCTGACATCGTTCACTCGTTCAAACGATAAATCTTCAAGACACTGAGCTCTTCGGTACGACCCATACTGCAACCAATACTTGTCCATGGTGATTGGTCTTACTGACTTCCATGGACCTGCTTACAATGGGTGTGGCTGAGACACCGGAACACCTAGTATGATGTAGAATGTAGTGCAAATATACAGTGCAAGGCTTTCAGGTGTTAGCTCTATATTTGGTCTTTAAAGCCTTCTTTTCCAAGACAAACCTATAACTCACTCAATATAAACATAGGACATGAAACCAGGATGTAGCTCAGCTAACAGCGCTGCTTGTTTAATAGGAGTGACGTACGGTACTATGTGCAGACATATCAGTCATGCAATCATGAGCTGTATTATAAAATGATCTTGGGCCGGTCTCACATCTGTGTTGGAACATCCGGTTGGAGGTTCCGTCGCAGATCTGGCTCACAATACTGGAAGAAAAAGTGCTGCATGCGTAATTGGCCGCTGAATTTTCTGCGACTTGTTCCGCATCAAAATGCAGCTTTTGGCGTGGATCCGCATGCGGAATTTGCCGGGTCAATGAGCTAAAAACTGTGTTTGGATTTCTGATGCAGAAAATTCCTTTTCCACATCAAGAAGTGACATGTCACTTTTTCTTTCATTTTCGCGTCACAATTCCATGTGTGGATCGACGCCAAAAACCGTGGAAGAAAGCCATGCATTTTGATGCGTTTTTTTAAGATGGAAAATTCTGCAGCGAATTCCGCTGTGTTACCATGCCATTAGATTTGTATTAATGTTATAGTATCACACAGAGATTGAGCTTTACTCACATTTAGAGATGAGCGAGCACGCTCAGATAAGGCAGTTACTTGAGCCAGCATCGCTCTTCTCAAGTAACTGCATTCTCGTCCGAGCAGGCTCGAGGGTGTTGCGGCCCCTCGAGCCTGCTCGGTTGAGAATGCAGTTACTCGAGAAGAGCAATGCTCACTCGAGTAACTGCATTATCCGAGAGTGCTCGCTCATCTCTACTCACATTAAACTTGAAATACATAACTCTTGTAATACTGCATTCAGGGGCAGATTGGAAACCCAAAGTGGTCATGGAAAAGAAAATTAATGTGGCCCTACATTGGAGCTGGGTCCAAAGTGCAGCCATGTTGGCAGTAGGCGAGGAGAAGCCCATGCAGCATGCATAGTTCGATACAGCAAATTTTCTACAAAGTACAGAACAAATTAGGACTGGAGGTACTAATATACATTAAGGGGCCACTTATTTGTAACCCAATAAACCTCCATGACGTAAATGAACATTATAGACTAACTTGCTTTAAGTCTCTATGACAGACATTTACATCATGGGTCCTGTGTCTGCATGATCACTACAGGAGCCCCGTGTTGGCTGACAGCCAAGTTCTCTTGCCAGGGTCAGAGAAAACTAAAACTTTGGTTATTTAACTCCCTAGATGCCGCAGTCAAGAATGACCACAGCATCTAGGTGGTTGTACAGAAGGAGGGGGAAGTGTAAATGTAAAAAAAAAACATGGTGTCACTATTCTATACTGTATTTTACTGAACAAATCCCACTATACCATGACCAACATAAAGGCCAAATAATGCTGCTACACCATAATAACATATTACTACCACACAGTGATAGCCTAATACTGACATACTGTTAATTAATAAAGAGCACTACAAAGAACATTACCAATAATAACACTAACAACTAAATAATACCCCTAGAGTCTAGGGCCTAGACCCTGACCAGCTAATACCACTGTACTGTTTCTGAAAAAAAAAACTATAGAAAGACCAATATCACTCTCATACAGTTACCATATAGTGGTATGTAACAGCTCTACACAGGCACTCTGCAGACTGCGTAAGTGATTACAGTGCCATAATATCCAGTGATCACAAGTGATATTGTCTGTGATTAAAGTTGTTCACTTTCCCTTATCTATTCCATCCATCCCAAACTGCCATGATTACTTCTTCCAGCCACAACCTGTCTATGCAGAATTTGACACAAATAAATTTTTGGCTCCTCCCTTTTCTAGCCACTTTTTGTGATTTCCACACAGTAAACGTCACCCTCACTCTGTAATAATGCTTTCTTTATTCCCTCCGCTCAGTAATAATATACCCTTTTGTCCCAATTCAGTAAGAATGCCACTTATGGTCCCATTCTGTAACAATGCCTCTTATATACACTAACATAAAAAATATACTAACCTCTATTGCTTCTCATGGCCTCTGCAGTCTGCGCCTTACTGACCACAGTGATTGCATGTGATTGTGCTACCTAAAAGTCAGTAGGGGACCAAAGCAGCGCTTATTGTAGAGGCCAGGAAGAGCAACAGAGGTAAATATTTTTATATTAGTGTATATAAGAAGAATTATTACTGAATGGAGGCAAAAGGTTATTGTAACATCAAACTGGGACATGAACACTCTGCAGAGTCTTACCGGCACATGAACTGCAAAATTGCGAAACTGGACTCAAATCTCACAGACATGACTGAAAAACAGACATAAATGTTACGCCATTCACACTCACAAACTGGCAAAACCAGATCGAACAGAAGAACTGATTTCATACTTATGGAAAGATAGAAATACAGCTGATTAACGCCCAAAACACACATCAAGCATTCCTGCATGTATAAACAGATGGAATAGATACAATATGAGGTGTTAGTTCATATTTTGGCCAAGATACTTAAGCCTGCGAGCCCACTTCATGGGTTCTAGTTGTCTTGCAGATCCCTATGCTAATGAGACAACTAACCCCAGGAAACCTGCCTGCAATGCTGAGCGATCGTCCTGATAGGGACAATGCAATGCTGGAACCTAGGGAGCTACCTCGTTCTAGATGATAAAGGATCCACAGCAAGACACAGTTCACACTACACGTACCGAGAGCCACACAGACACGCAGGAGCATGACACTGTTCACACTAAACATCCTGAACGCTGCATATACACCATGTCCAGCCACATGCTCAGACACCTCATGTCCAGCCACATGCTCAGACACCTCATGTCCAGCCACATGCTCAGACACCTCATGTCCAGCCACATGCTCAGACACCTCATGTCCAGCCACATGCTCAGACACCTCATGTCCAGCCACATGCTCAGACACCTCATGTCCAGCCACATGCTCAGACATGCAGGAGCATGACACTGCCAATACTGAATATACTGAACAAGCAGAGAAAAGGCCAGCAGCCTCTAGTAGAAGAGCTGGTATATATAAGCAACAGATCTTGGGGATTGGCTAGCTGGAACAAGCCACGCCCAGTCATCTCAATAAACCACCACCTGTGGAGTTGTGCTGCTGGAAAACCATGTAGAATAACAGATCCCCGCAGCAAGCCCTAACAGTACCTGCCCCTTAAAGAGGGCCCTCTGGAGATACGGGCACCTAAAACACAGGGGTCTGATGCACAGAAATACTGTGCAAATGCATACACAAAACACCAAGAGAAAGAGAACAAGTCACAGGAGCAAGCATAAACAAATTACTGGTAAAAAAACAATCAAGGCTCTAGGGTCCTACCAAGGGACGAAGGGATCAGGAACAAACTCAGACATCGACCCACCAATAGACTGGTAGAACAAACAAACAAGAACTGGGCATCCAACAACCAGTGGACGGGTGGACTTGACATAGGACGGAAAACAGACATAAGCCAGACCGACCGAATGATGTTTAGGGCTTATCCATACAGGCCTAATACAGATACACATGTATGACAGACAAGGAGAGGAATCATCTGTTGTCAAACTATTTACTTTACTTTCTTTTTTTGTATAAAAGTTCATCCTTCCCTACCTTCTTCCTGTAATCTTCATACATTAACCTTCAATATATATAACCCTTCATTTATATCTTTCTTCTCTTAATACCTTCCATTGTTCTGTATACTTCTTCCTGGAATCTTCATTCACTAACCTTTAATATATATATATTATATATATCCCTTCCTTTATATCTTTCTTTTCTTAACACTCTCCCTATACATCCAAACACTGGGAAGGGCTCTACCTGAAAGCAGGGCAATCGCACTGATAAGGACGGCCCTGACCACGTGCCTTGGCCCCTAGTTCCCTATGTGGGGAAAGGAAACAACACAAGAAAACCAAAACTAGAAATAAAAACGAATGCAGTACTTAGCTTGAGATGCAGCAAGTAACTGAACAATCCAGGAGACTGAAAATCAACCGCAGTTCAAGCCAGTATCAGGCCAGCCTAAATAGCCTTAGTAATTATCCACAGGTGCGATTAAGCATGTCACACCTAATACCACACCCACTGAGCCAGAAGATGTAGAAACATATCCAAAACCGGTACCAGACTTATCAGCAAGGCAGCAATTCTTAGAACCGCTACCACAGTACCTCCCTTTTCAGAAGGGGCCCCAAGACCATTAGGACCAGGTCGATTTAGATTTAATCTGTGTTTTCACAAGCTAGTCCGCACGTACATCTGCCGCCGGTACCTATGTCCTTTCCTTAGGACCATAACCACGCCAACGCACTAAATACTGTAGTGCTCTTCTAACCAGACAAGAATCCACAATGCGACTTATCTCAAAATGAATATCCCCATCAACCACAATCGGGGCTGGCGGAGATGAACCACTTCCTGAATCAACAACTTCTTTACCAGAGATTTATGAAACACATTATTTATTCACATCGAACTAGGAATCTCCAAACGAAAAAACACAGGGTTAATTTTTTCAATGCTTTTGAAAAGGCCAATAAAACATGAACCTAACTTAAAAGACTGCTGTTTGATTCTCAGTTGACAACCACACCAAGTACCCCACCAAGAAATTAATCCCCTCAGGATGTCTATTATCCACCATCTACTTGAAATTTGTAACCGTCCTTTGAAGATTCTTCTGAATATCCTTCCTCACCGCCTCGATGTTAGAGAAGAACTCATTCTCCTGTAGTACCTGCGACAACTCCTTAGAAAAGGGACCAAAACATAGATGGAACCCATAACTACAAAAGAAAGGTGACGTCCCTGTAGATACCAACGATCTATTGTTAAGTGCAAATTCAGCTTAAAGGGGTTGTCCCACGCCGAAACGGGGTTTTTTTTTTTCAACCCCCCCCCCCCCCCCCCCGTTCGGCGCGAGACAACCCCGATGCAGGGGTTAAAAAAGAACACCGCACAGCGCTTACCTGAATCCCCGCGCTCCGGTGACCTCTTACTTACCTGCTGAAGATGGCCGCCGGGATCTTCTCCCTCGGTGGACCGCAGGGCTTCTGTGTGGTCCATTGCCGATTCCAGCCTCCTGATTGGCTGGAATCGGCATGTGACGGGGCGGAGCTACACGGAGCCGGCATCCTGCACGAGCGGCCCCATTGAGAAAAGAAGAAGACCCGGACTGCGCAAGCGCGTCTAATTTGGCTATTAGACGCCGAAAATTAGACGGGCTCCATGGAAACGAGGACGCTAGCAACGGAGCAGGTAAGTGAAAAACTTCTTATAACTTCTGTATGGCTCATAATTAATGCACAATGTACATTACAAAGTGCATTAATATGGCCATACAGAAGTGTATAGACCCACTTGCTGCCGCGGGACAACCCCTTTAAGGCAAAACCCCGACCAATCCTCCTGATTCTCTGAGGCATGACACCGCAAATATTGTTCCACACTCTGGTTACATCTCTCAGTTTGCCAATTAGTCTTTGGATAATAGGCAGAGGAAAACAAAAGCTTAATACACAACTAAGAGCAAACAAAATGCTGGAACCTGGAAGCAAACTGGATCCCATGATTGGAGACGATATTTGCTGGTAAACTGTGCAATCTCACGATAAGAGTAATGAATAGAGATGAGCGAGCATACTCGCTAAGGGCAATTACTCGATCGAGCATTGCCCTTAGCGAGTACCTGCCCGCTCGGAAGAAAAGATTCGGCTGCCGGCGGCGGGCTGGGAGCTACGAGGGAGAGCGGGGAGGAACGGAGGGGAGATCTCTCTCTCCCCCCCCCACTCCCCCCTGCTCACCGCCGCAACTCACCTGTCACCCGCATCGGCAGCCGAACCTTTTCTTCGGAGTGGGGAGATACTCGCTAAGGACAATGCTCGCTCGAGCAATTGTCCTTAGCGAGTATGCTCGCTCATCTCTAGGAATGAACAATCTGAACAGAGTTTTAGCATTTGGAAGACTGGGAAGAGGCACAAAATGACACATCTTGCTAAAATGATCAACTACAACCCAGATAACAGTATTGCCCTCTGAAAGCAGCAAATCCGTTATGAAGTCCATAGACAAATGAGTCCAAGGTTTTACAGGTATTGGCCAATGCATCAACCTCCCGGCAGGGAAATTACGTGTCAATTTAGTCCTAGCACAAACCTCACAGGACGAGACAAAGCTGAGTACATCTCATCACAAAGACAGCCACCAAAAAAGTCTTGTGAGTAACTTATAGGTGTTATTAATCCCCGGATGACCAGCCAACAAGGAACTATGTACTTCAGACAGCACTTGCAGCCTCAAATGAACTGGGACAAAAAGTTTTCCCCCTGGAAGGCTCGACAGAGCTAAATCCTGTCCTTTACAGACCTGCTCCTCCAAATCTAGTGAAACCGTGGACACCACAACCCCCTCTGAAAAATGGGCGGAGGAGGTTCGTCCAAAATCACTGGAACAAAACTCCTGGAAAGAGCATCGGCCTTAAAATTTCTACTGCCAGGGCGATATGTAACAAGAAAGTCGAAACGCGAAAAAAATAGTGACTACCATGGCTGTCTCGGGTTAATTTTCTTGGCTGACTCAAGGTAAATCAGGTTTTTGTGATCCATACAAAACCTTCACCTTATGCTGAGCCCCTTCTAAGAGGTGGTGCTACTCCTTAAATGCCCACTTAATTGCCACAGCTCCCTGTTACCAATGTCATAATTTTTCTCAGTAGTACAAAATTTACATGAAAAAAAGCACAAGGACGAAGCTCTTGCAACGTACTTGTTCTCTGGGATAGCACCGCCCCAACGCCAACTTCTAAGGCATCAACTTCCACCACGAACGGTCTGGATGAGTCTGATTCACTAGAATCAGAGCCATCGCAAAACATCTCTTCAAGGCATGAAAAGATTGTAATGCCCTTGGTGACCATTTAGAAGGAAAACAAACCTTCCTTGACATATCTGTCAAAGGTTTGACCACCACCGAAAATCCTTTGACAACCTTTCGACAATAGTTTGCAAACCCGAAAAACCTCTGAAGTGCCTTCACATTCTCTGGTAATACCCAGTCCTGCACCCTCCGGACCATCTCTGGATCCACCTTGAAACCTCTCGGGGTAATAATGTGTCCCAGAAATGTGATCTCCTGTATGGAAAAAACACATTTTCCTTTTTCCCAAACAAATTATTATCGTGCAAAGCTTGGAGGACCCGACGAACATGAAAAACGAGTGAATCAAAATCTGATGAAAAGATAATTATATCTTAGAGATATACCACAACAAAGCGGCCAATAAATTCATAGAGGACCTCATTAATTAAGAAGTGGAAAACTGTAGGAGCGTTTGTTAAACCAAATGGCATCACCAATGTCACGTCCATGCGGCACACAAGCAGCATGCTCAACATGGATGCAGGGTGACGTTCACAACTACTGCAGTTGATACTCCTATGCACCGTAGAACAGTGTGCACCACAACAGGAGTGTGTAAACCAGTAAGAAAAGACCATGCGACACAAAAAGTACTATGCTCAGCGAGGCGTCAGAGAATGTACACAATGCTGGAAATAGACACACACCATACTATGCTGAATAGTAGCACCACTCCAGGGAGAAGGAAGCCTGGCCCTAACCTAGCAGGAGGGTGAAGGGTCCCTGCCTAGAAGCGGAGTAATCGCCTCAATAGAGGTGGCCCCACGGTCTTCATCCTGGGTCCTGAATGTCCCTATAGAGGCCCCCAGAGAGATGAACCGAACAGCAAATAAATACAGAAATGAAAACAGATATATAACTGAAAAGGCACCAGCAGCAATTTATCTGCAAGTAGCAATACACCCAGCACAGAAGAGCTCCAAATTCCAAGTACTCAACTATGGAACGGAGAAACGGCCAACACATTCACTGAACATCCCCACATGCCTAAGTAGATGGAATTGCTGTAATAAATATGAGGAATTAGTTTGTGCATTGGCCAATGAACCTAAGCCATGAGCCCAGCTCCAAGGTTCCTCGTATCTCACGGTCCCTACTCTTACGAGAGATTATGAACCAGAACCCTGCCTGCAAGCAGAGCAATCCCCTCGATAAAGTCAGCCACAATAGCCTAGAGATGATGCAGGATCCAGCAGCACAGGACACAGTTCACACACCAACACACTAGGGCTAGCATGCCATACAGAACAGGACTGTCCACACCTGATGTCTGGCCACCTACACAGACACTGGACAAGACAATGTTCACACACAACACATATACAGGCATGCAGGACCAACAGACCCTAGAGTGAAGGGATACCAGCTTCCTCCTTCAGAGGGGCTGGTGTATGTATATATGCAACAGACCCATGGGGATTGGCTGGCAGGAGGAACTCTACACCCAGCCAGCTTAATTATCCCTCGTCTGTGCTCCTGGAACCCTGTAGTAAAACAGATCCTAGCAGAAGAACCTGACAACCAAAGCACTGCCTGTGATTGGCTGAGTGCTGTGACCAATCACAGGCAGCACTTAGCTGTCATTTAATGAATGGCTGAGAGCTGCCTGTGATTGGCTGAGTGCGTAGACAAACAGATACAGCCCTGCAGAAGTGCCGGTCCTATTGAAAGCAATTGGAGAAAATCGCGAATTCGCGATCCTCTGCCACAGCTGTCACAGCTATTGCAGGGGATTCTTTACTCCCCGCAGAGATGAAGAAATCCTTTGCCACAGCTACCACACCTGTGACAGCTGTAGCAGGGGATTCTTTACTCCCCGCGGGAAGTCCTCAGGGCGCTGATCACTGTGACAGTGCTTTCACAGTGTTCAGTGATAAGGGGTCTCCCCTCTGAGAAATATTGATGGGCACCACGGACCTATGGTGCACGCATATCCTATGTTTTGCAGGTACGTGCGTTTGCATGCCTGTAAATCACGAACATTTGAACACACCATAGGGAACCAATGTTTCAAATAGGAGCGTGTTTTTTTGTGCACAATTGGCAAACGATGGTAGATGATTTCCTGGATGATCTGTCCCTATCGTAGCAGAAGGAGGCGACTTCGAGTACACTTTCCTTACTTCAGTCCTAGCAGCATTCCAACAGGATTTAGAGAGACGTAAAAAACGGATTTCTGCTTTTCACATGCCATTCTTCAACTTTGCAATCTGCAAATACACATATAAGAAACATAACCGTTGCATCATACTGAATGCTTTAACTTTTCATTTGACTTGGCTAATTAATTGTTCATGGTTTGTCTATCCAAAACCTGTACAGTGGGTTTGCTACAATTGTATGTTAACTGCACTGATACATTGCAACAACCTGCCAGGACAGGAGAGAGATTTATGCTGCACAAACATGGCTGCAATGTAACTGCCACATTTATATGTGATTCCCTTCATAACAGTGACAGCTACAGACCCTCAAGAAAGTGGCTATACTAGTGTTCCTGAATTCTGTTCAGCCCAGTAGAAAACTTTAAATGTGCTTGCAAGTCATATTTATTACACTCTGTCATAATCAAAAAGCTAGACTCAGAAAGCAACATTCACCGTTAGTCTCCGTACACCGGGAATGGGTTTATCCTATATATAGGTAACCGGTGAGTAGGAGTTGTGTTTATAGGTATTGCCTTGCACACACCGTGAAGGTGTGAAATGGAAGTTACACACTGAAGATAGTCTGACTCCGGATCTTACACTCTGTTTTGGAGGCACTGGGGTTGGCTTATTTTTAAGTAGGGGGGGAACTGTAGTGGCCTAGTACATCTATTCCTGACCCCCTCCATAAATATCATACACGTCATGTCTTTTGTAGGTGCGCTGTGCAAAAGTGTCTAGTTATTCTGTTATGTGGATTGCACAGCTGCAGCAAGTGAGGAGTTAAGTGTTTGCATGAGCCTGGGATATGCTTGCAATGTATGGATTTGTCTCATCACGTGGTGTGAGTGAGAATATAAATAGGAGTGTGTGAGAGCAGGAAAGGAGTTCTGTTCTGAGTTCCTGTGAGAGAGTGCCAGCCACATGGGGGTACCTTCAAACCTCATGTGGTTAAGAATGGAGGAAGAAGAGAGGTTCCCTGAGAGTGTATGTTCCAGAGATGAGAAAGGATTGAGCACCAATTGAAGAAGAGAGAGAGAGAGCGTGAGAAAGAAGCAGGTGCCACTTTCAAGGCCTAGTGCAGAGGTACTCTTTATTCATCTTTTCCTACGCGACCGTCTGGATCTAGTGGATTACCACGTCGAGGTACACCCATTTGTTTTCACATCTGGCCGTCCTGAAGTCTGGGATCACGGGGTGGAGGTACTCTCAAGTCTGTCTAATACCTGCACTGCAAATTATTGTCATTTGTGCCTTGTAGACAAGAAGTTATTCCAGTAAAGTTTATGCCAGGCCCCGACCTTGCGGGGGATTTGTAAAAAAGAAAAGTCACACTGCACATGTCTGTGGCGTCATGCACAGCGATCTCTGCTGACTCTTCTGCCAGTGCAGCGTAGGGGCTGTGATTAGTACAATGCTGCGAGATTCACAGCGTTGTTTCAAATGTCCGTGTGAACGAGCCCTAAATATGCCCTATTGGGGGAAATATATGATATGGGGAATTTTTAACAATGATGTTTAAGATGTTTGGAAGGCAATTTCAACAATGTGATCTGTCCAATTTAACGTCCACAAATCTGAAATACTTAATGTCAGTTCTTTGCTGCCACCACCAGAGGGCGATCTTATCTTACATTGCTGCTGCACCGATATAGATGCAACACTTTTGCCTAATTTTGGTCCTAGAACTTTTTTTTTCTTTAAGATATAAGCATGACAAAAAAATGTACTTCAGGGATATGGAAATGTTGTGTTATATCATACTTGCTTGAAGTGTCATCTGAAAAAGGGAACAATGCTGGTAAAGGCCAAGCGACAGCATGCCGCCTGGTACCTGGTACAGGGCACAGGGTGCCAATGGGGTTGCTGGTTAATTATCAGTGTCAACCAAATAATAAAAGCTGAAAATCCCCCCCGTCCATAAAAGATAGACTCTTTTTGTGTCTGTTATACCTCGTTCACACAAGCGCTGTTTTAGTGCTCAAATGTGCGTGGTGCGTGTTATCCAGCTGCCATAGGAGTCTATAGAACGCACGCACCACGGATAGGTCAGGTGCTATCTTTTTTCGCAGCGCGGACCTTAGATGCGAGCTTTCATTCTCATGTTCTATTTTTGTGATGCGGGTAGTTCGCGCGTCTAAAATTCCTTCATGTGAACGCTTCTATAGGAAACCATTGTTTCTAATAGAAGCGATCTTTCACGCGCCTCTAATGGGAGCAAACGTCGCTCTTGTGTACGAGGCCTTATTCGGATATTAGATAGCCTTGTCTGGGGAAATTTGGGTTCTGCTTGATGCACCGCAACATGGGGACGAACTAAGGGAACCTTCATATGTGCACATCTACTGTGAGGTTACTGCAGTGGAAAGCCTGCAACAAATACACTTTGAAGAAGAGTCAAGATGGGGTGGATTTGCCGCCAAATTTCCATGCAGACCCTCCACACAGAAATCCAGTGGCATTTACACTAGCGACAGAGTGCATCAGACTTTAAAAATGTCATCCGAAATTTGCGAAAATGATCTGCTCAGAACCCGTATGAAAATTGACTTTTTTTTTTTTGGTGCGTAAAATCGTCCGCAAGGAAAAGATATCGCATATGGTGTGCATTCCGGCTGGCTGATATTACGCACACCCGGAAAAGATAGGTCACCGGCCATTCCCATATACTCCTATAGAAGCCTATGAGAGCTGTCGAAAAAAAGAAGGTGGCTGAAAGTTTAGCAGTGGCTTGCGTTGCTAAAGTCCCTCCCCCTCTTCATGCTAGTAGCTCCCATAGGCTGGGGATGGGTCGAGGGACTAGCTCTGCTAAGCTACCGCCCCGTCCCGCCCCCTCCCTTTGCTGGCAGCTGGCAAGGGAAGGAGATGGGGAGGGAGTTTAGCAGAGCTGAACTCTCTCCCCCGGCTGACGGTATTACGGGCTGCATCGTATATGCATGGGCAAGGAAATGGGAGATGCAGCCATGACTTGGTGGCGGCTGCCTCTCGTTCATGCGATTTTTCGGCTGCCTAAAATTGCAGCGCTCGTGTGAAAGAGCCCTAAGGCTGCTCTCGCACATGCGTTCAGGAAATGCAGCGTGAAACAGCGGCATTCTACCGCGATTCTGCGCTACATTTTTAGCACGTTACGATGCTTGACAGAGTTTAACACACGTGATGAGTGCTGTGCATTAGGAGGCGTGAAAATGTGGGAAAATAGAGCAGAGAGAGCTTGAAAACAGCGGCATTTGAGAGCTGTTCTGAGAGGCCCCATTGAAATCAAAGGTGATGTTGTCCCGCAGTTAGCACTGCATTCGGTACGCCACGATAGTCGAGGTAAGAAGCATCCCGTGTGAAAGTGACCTTAGAGCTCACTCACACGATCGTGAAATTCAAGCCGAAGTTAGCTGCGCAAAACTATCATGGCTAACTGCGAGAAAAATAGTGTGAATGGCTGATTTTCCATTCTCAAGCCATAAGCATAATTAGCGGTGAAATTGCCCATTCACACTATTGGGAGCTGCATAGTGCTTTAAAAAAGCACTGCTGATCTGGGAAGAAAGAGAGAGGGGAAGGAAAGCCCCGGGGAACCCCCTTCTCTGCAGGGCTTACCTTCATCTCAGCAGGGCTGGAGGGATATCCCTAGGAACAGCTAGACTGGGCTTTGCCTACAGGAGAGAATAGGGGAATTCCCCAACTGCTGGGGTTTCCTTATTCTCCCCTGCAGGTAAACTCCTGTCTTGCTGCTGCAGGGGTTATCTCTCTAGCCCCGCTGTGAGTAAAGGAAGCCCCGCAGAGAAGGAAGTCATGCCCGGGCTTTCCTTCATCGCTCTCTCTCTCCCTCTGCTATAATGGGGTGATTCCCCTGCAGCTGGGATAAAGAGGGGCAGGGGCTATAGGGCTTTCCCGAGGATGGAGCTAGAGAGAACCACCCTTTAGTCCACCCACACTCTTTGCTATGGGGTAATCCCTGGGGGAGCCCCTCTAACCCTGCCCTCTCTTTGTAGCCCCGCCTTCTCCCTGCTATCGAGGAATTGTCTGTCCAGCCTCTATTTGAAGACTTCCATTGAAGGGGAACTCCCCACCTCCCGTGGTAACCTGTTCCACTCATTGATCATCCTCACTGTCAGAAAGTTTCTTCCAATATCTAATCTGTATCTTCTCCCTTTCAATTTCATCCCATTGCTTCTCTTTCCTTGTACAAATGAGAATAGGGCTGATCCCTCTGCACTGTGACAGCCCTTCAGATATTTGTAGGCTGCTATTAAGTCTCCTCTCAGCCTTCTGAGCCTTCTCTCAGCAAGCTAAACATTCCCAGATCCTTTAACCGTTCCTCATAGGACATGATTTGCAGACCGGTCACCATCTTGGTAACTCTTCTCTGAACTTGCTCCAGTTTGTCTATGTCCTTTTTAAAGTAGGGTGCCCAGAACTGGACACAGTATTCCAAATGAGGTCTGAATAAGGAAAAGTAGAGGAGGATAATTACCTCACGTGATCTAGACTCTCCGCTTCTCTTAATACATCCCAGAATTGTGTTTGCCTTTTTGCTGCTGTATCACATTGTTGACTCATGTTCAGGCTTTATTCACACAAGCAAAATAGCTGTGATAAAACACCGGCCGAAAATCACGACCATCTGAAGCATTGGATTTCAATGCACTTCTTCAGATGGGTGATTTTTTTTTTGTGTGTGGGGAAAATCAGCTGTCCGAAAAAGATAGCGGTCGTCCGAAAAAGATAGCACTGACTGGACCTATCTTTTGCTGGAATACACCGACCAGTCAAATAGACTCCTATTGGAGCCTATGAGAGCTGCTGGAAAAGCGAGGTAGAAGGGAGTTTAGCAGCGGCTCTGCTAAACTACCTCCCCCTCTCTGCCTCTTGCCATCAAAGGGAGGGGGCAGAAGATTAGCACACTAGCTCTTCTACACTCCCACCCCGTCCCACACCCTTCCCTTTCTGCTAGCTGGCAAGGGGCGGAGAGGGGGTGGGAGTTTAACAGATTAGCTCCCACTGTAGTCAAGCCATCTGAATGGATGTTAAAACGGGAGATGCAGCCGTGACTTGGCGCCGGCTACCTCTCATTCATGCGATTTTCAACTGCCCACGAAGTCTGTTATCTATTATAATACCCAAGTCTTTTTCCCATGTGCTGCTGCGTAGCTTAATTCCTCCCATTCTGTATGTGCACTTTTCATTTTTCGGGCCCAGATGTAGTACCTTGCATTTCTCCTTGTTAAATTCTACTAGTCGCCACCCTCTGTTCAAGCTTTTCTAGATCTTTTTGAATACTTCCCATCTCTTGGGGTATCCCACTTGATACATTCTTCCACTTGGATGTGCAGCCATTTATGACCACTCTTTGAGTACGATCACTCCATCAGTTCTGAATCCACCTAACAGTTGCCTTGTCAATCCTATATTTGGTCATTTTTTTTTAATAAGTATAGTATGAAATGCTTTGTCAAATGCTTTACTAAGGTCAAGATAAACTGGATCTTTAGCATTAACCTCATCAACCCAGTCGGTGATTCTGTCATAGAAGGAAATTAGATTCGTCTGGCATGACTTGTTTGATACCAAGCGCATGCTGGCTCTGGTTAATTACTCCATTTTCATCCAAGTACTTGCCTACATGCTGTTTAATAATTTGTTTAAAAATCTTTCCCGGTATTGAAGTCAGGCTCACAGGCCTGTAGTTTCCTGGATCCATCTTCTTCCCTTTTTTGAAGATGGGGACTACATTGGCCCTTAGCCAATCTTCTGGGACTTAAACTGTTCTCCAAGAATTTTCAAAGATTACAGCGAGTGGTTCAGCAATGACCTCTGCTGCTTCCTTTAGTATCCTAGGATGTAATTCATCTGGACCTGGAGACTTGAATTCATTTAAGTTAGCTTAGTGTTCCCTCACCATCTCTTTGTTTATAGATAGCCTGTATTCTTTTATTCCTCCAATATCACAGAGAAGATCAGTTGACATTACTTCTACTTTCTGAGAGAAAACAGATACAAAATAGAATTTTCGTTGCAATTCCGGCAGGGAAAATAATGCAGCATTTCTACTGTGTGTGAAGACGGCCTAAAAGTTTACAGAAAATTTGATCTGAAAATGTGGGATGAAAAGCAGTGGTGTAGCTATACGAGGTGCAGACATGGCAATTGTACCCGGGACTGGGGCCTGAGATACAGACAAAATCCACAGCATGTCCAATTTTGATCCCTCTGAGTGACCAAAATCGCCCATGAAAGTCTAAGGGGGTGTAGAAAGAAGTGGAAATGGATGTTACAGGCATATTCCCTGCTTTTTTGTGCATGTTGCCAGGATACAGTGGGGATAAAAAAGTAATATCAGTTGGGCTTTCTTGCATATATATATATATTTGCGCACGTGAAAGACATGGTGAATATGGATGCAACAGAATAGTAAAAATTGCACAAAAGCATCTTTTATGGATGAATATTGTGAATGCCCAGGATTGCCAGCAAGTCTAATAAATAGATTGTTTTAACCCCCTAGACCAGAGGTCCCCGACCTATTGTACGGTGAGCCATGTTTATTTGAGTAGTGGTCAGGATTAATGCAAAAAGGGAGGAAATAATTTTTTCATCTGCAGCTACATGATGCAGTCACAGATCACACTAAGGGCTCTTTCACATGTCGTTTTCACATAAAATAGGTGCGCAAAAAAATAGCGGCTAACTCAGCTATCAAGTTTCAAGCTTAAGTAGCTTAAGTAGCACATGATCGGGAGCTGTGTGGTGCCTGTTATCGAGCTCCTATAGCCGTCTATGGAAACTCCAGCGCAGCATGCGCCGAGTTTTTCGTGTGTCTAAAATTTCTACATCTAAACGTTTTTATAGGAAACTATTGGTTCTAATAGATGCGATTTTTTTTGATGCGCCTATGCAGCGGCTGAGTGGTGCCTAGTCGTTGCGAGGGGAGGCCTCTTTGCAGACTTTAGTTCACACTTTGCAGATTTTAGTCAAGCATTAACTTTCACAGTAGTCCCGAGGGAAGGAATATCACACAAACTTCCTTTAACTCTTACTCTAACTGTTAGTAAGGATGAACCCAGCAGTTTCAGTTATCTGGGGGTTTTCCTCCAAGGAGTCATTTGTAGAAGTATGAGGTTGACTAAAGCAGGCCGACTGAACTTAACTTCCTCTGACTATTTCAGGGGTAAGTTACACTCACAGTTGTGAAGACTTTGTTTAGTCCTTTTCCACTTACTGTGGCTTGTTCCTGGTGTTTTCCCTCCTTGCTGTAACCTCTGTTAAGGTAAGGGTCTTCTGCAGTTCTGCCAACTAACTCCTCTTCTCAACACCTCCATGCCACCCCTCTGACTTCTTCACTTCCTGCTGCTTTCCCGCACTTTTCTCTTTTTCTGACTCACTTCCTGCCTCACTCTGCTCATTTTCACGGGCTTGCTTCATCTCCTCCCCCTCCTACCAGTCAAGAATTTAGTACAAAGCAGCCAATCGAGCAGTTGTTGGGCAGACTAGCTTTAGCCTGTGATTTAGGATAAAGACAGAGTCTTCCTCCTGCAAGATACCCTCTTTGTCTCCACAAGAGCTCATAGCGAGGTATCAAAGATTTTCTGACTATTTGACTACCCTGTAGTACCCTCCGGGCCACTACAGTTCCCCCTAGTTAAAACACAGCCATCCTTGGCATGAAGTAAGGTCTGTAGGAAGGAGCAGTTGACCTACTTGAATTTTTGACAGCACATTAATATTAACCCCTTAGTGACGAAGCTTGTTTGCACTTTAGTGACGAAGCCAAATTTTGGAAATCTGACTTTAACATAGAATACCTCCGTAAACGTTTTGCACATCCAAGTGATTCTCACATTGTATTTTCACCACATTTTGAACTTCATTTAGGTGGTAAAACTAGACCGATAGAATAGTGTATATTTATTAAAAGCGCCAACATTTGGAAAATATTGAAAAAAATTACGATTTTTTTCACATTTTCAATTACAATATCTCAAATATGTGCAAACATTCTGTATACATTTTTGATAAGCAAGATTGCAAAGGCTCATAAGTGTCAGAATGATAGATACCCTCACAAATAGCCCCATTTTAAAAACTACACCCCTTAATATATTCACTGAGGGGTGTGCTGAATATTTTGACCCCACAGTTTTTGAATTAATTAAGCTAAGCAGAAGGAAAAAAAAATACGATTTTAAAAACAGGTTTTTTCGTATAGCACACATATGAATGAAGACTATCACCCCAAAATGGATACCCGTTTGTCCTGTTTTCAGAAACATACCGGTTGTAGCCCCAATTTGCTTATAGGACACATGTCCCGGCCTATAATGGAGGAAACACCCATTGGATTGCAGGGCACAACTGAATAAATTCCTGGCCCCATTGCTCACTTGTGCGGAAAAAAAAAATTTGACTCCCTAAAAATAATCCCCCCCCTCTCTGCGCCTTTTGGGCCTTCTCTAAATCTTAGCTAAAAGTAATGATGTAAACTGTGTGGTATGTCCGAAGACAGGGGAAATTATGGAGGCCTGGTTGGGATGGGCACATGGGGCAATAAAACCGGGTATCTCTCCTCCACCCATGTTTTTTTGGGGGTATTTCTTGACTTCAGCGGCAGGGATTGGGTGTAAAAAGTGGCGCTCTGTGAGGCTTGCTGAGCTGCGTCGGTCTCACACAGAAGGCGTTCAACAAGCTGCTCCTGGAACTGCAGGAAGGTGAGCGTTCCCTGCGTTTCATGTAAATTCCGTATTACAGGTAGCGGTCTGAATAAAGCTCATACGGCCGTATGTGGAATCCACTTAAAGGGGACCATAGCAGATGCCAGCTGTAAGCCCGGCCATGTAATGTACTGCGTACTTACACACTACGGTCATGCGCAGTTCCCTTTTTTTTAGTTTATATTTCCCACGCCATCGCTTATTGATGACGTGGGTACCGCAGCATGTATACAATGTAAGGCCTCAGTCAGACGGGCGTTTTTTTGCGCGATTTGCGCATGCGTCCGGCGATTTTTTAAAACCATTGCTTTGCAATGGTATCGGACACATGAGCGCTTTTTATGCGCTCGGCCGATAAATTATAGAACAGAAATCGCAAATCGCACTTATCTGCGATCTGCGATTCCTGTTCTCTTCTCTATATGTGCTCAATGGGGCCGGCGGCAGCAGCATCGACCCCATTGAGAACATATAGAAGACAAATCATTCTCCTCTGCCACAGCTGTAACAGCTGTGGCAAAGAAGAACGATGTTTGCCCATTGAATTCAATGGAGCCGGCAATACAGCTGGCTCCATTGAAAGCAATGGGCTGCCGGCGAGCGCGGGATGAATTTTTCGGGAAGGGCTTAAATATATAAGCCCTTCCCTGCAATTCATCCAGAAATGTGTAAAAATAAAAAATATATATATACTCACCTGGTCCCGGCAGACGGAGTTCAGCCGCGGCCGGCGGCAGTTCTCCTGAACTGCTCTCTGTAGTATTCAGCAGCCGGGGATTTAAAATCCCCGCCTGCTGAATGAGCTGCCTCTGATTGGTCACAGCCTGACCAATCAGAGGCAGCTCTCACTCACACCCATTCATGAATGACAGCTGAGAGCTGCCCCTGATTGGTCCCTGCGCTGAGCCAATCAGAGGCAGCACTCACTCACTCATTCATTAATTTGGCGATTAGTCTTTCTGCCTCCTCCTTAGCAATTTTGATCTTTTCTTTACATATTTTGTTTTTTTTCCCCAGTATGATTTTAGTACTTTTTGCTGCCTTCTTCTTTTAATAGTTTAAACGCTTTCTTTTTTTCGTTCATTGCCCCCCTTACAGTCTTTTTGGAGCCACATTGGTTTCCTTCTACTTGTAGTTCTTTTGTTTTTAAAGGGTATGAACTGCTCACATGAGGTAATTAGGATGTTTTTGAACTTCTCCCAGTTGTCGTCTGTACTGTTATTTATAAGGATTTTGTCCCAATTAATGTTGCGGATAGTAGTTCTGAGCTGATCAAAATTTTGCTTTACTAAAGTTTCGTTTTTTTTGTTGTTCCCAGATAAGGCTTCTTATTGAAATTATATGGTGGTCACTATTTCCCAAGTGTCCCTCAACCTCTACCCCCATGATTCTGTCTGGTTTATTAGTTAAGAATAAGTCCAGAGTGGCCCTCCCTCTAGTAGGCTCCCACATCAAGTTGGGTAAAGTAGTTATCTTTAATTGTTCTCAAGAACTTATCACCCTTGTGAGATTTGCAGGTTTCATCTTCCCATATTATATCCGGATAATTAAAGTCCCCCATAATAAATACTTCATTGTGGTTTGATACCTCTTCTATTTGCCTTAATAAAATTTCAGTTTCTTCTGTTGCTTTTGGTGGCCTATAGTAAACCCCTATCAGTATTTAATTTTTTTTCTCCCTGTATTTCTACCCACAGAGATTCAACGTGTTTATCTTCTGCACCTATATCTTCTTGTAGCATTGGCATCAAGTTGGATTTAATGTACAGACATACCCCTCCCCTTTCTGTTCCCCACAGTCTCTTCTGAAGAGATTGTAATCCTGTAAATTCACCGTCCAATCACACTTATCATCAAACTATGTCTGTTATTCCCACTATATCGTAATTTTCATCAGTCATTCGTGCTTCAAGCTCAACCACTTTACCGATCAGACTTCTTGCATTTGTTGCCATACAATTTATACGGTTGTTATTGTTCTTTATATTCATTGTGCTACTAATGGTACTATTGGCTGTTCTGTCAGTACTAACTGTACTATCCCCACCCCCTGTTTGACCCCCATTCTCCTTACTTGGTTTCAGGTTGCTATCTACACTGTTTACCCCCTGTTTCTCTTTCACCCTCCTCCCAGTCCCTAGTTTAAACACTCCTCCAGCCTTCTAGCCATCTTTTTCCCCAGCACAGCTGCACCCTCCTCATTAGGATGCAGCCCCGCCCTACGTTACAGCCTGTAGCCAACAGCAAAGTCAGCCGAGTTCTCCAGGACCCGAAATCCCTCCTTCTTACACCAACTCTGGAGCCACTTGTTTACATCCCTAAGATCCTGTTGCCTTTCTAGTGTGGTTTGTGGTGCAGGTAGTATTTCCGAGAAAACTACCTTGGAGGTCCTCACCCTATGCTTGGATCCTAGGTCCCTGAAATCGTTATTGAGGGCCCTCCATTGACCTCTAATTTGTTCATTGGTGCTGATGTGCACCATGACCGCTGGATCATCACCAGCCCCTCCCAGTAATGTCAATCCAATCTGTGATGTGTCGAACTCGAGCGGCAGGAAGACAACACACCATTTGATTCTGGTCTTTGTGGCAGATTGCCCGATCTATGCCCCTTATAATTGAGTCCCCCACCACTAGGACTTATCTAGCCTGCCCTGCACTCCCTGACCCCTTCTCACTGGAGCAGTCATCTCCCTAGCGTTCAGTGGGCATGTCGTGCTGCAGCGGTGCTGGCTCAGTAATGGCATCCCCCTCATCTGCCAACTTTCAAACTTGTTGGAGTGTGCCAGTTCAGGACCAGCCTCCCTAGATCTCTTTCCCTTACCCCTTCTGTCACCCAGCTAGCTGCCTGCTCCCCCTGCTGTTCTGAACTACCATCCATCCCTGCCTCTACCCCAGCGAGTGCCTGCTCAGTGAGCAGCAAACTCATTTCCATGTTCTTAATTGATCTCAGTCTGGCCAGTTGCTCATTTAAATCCAGGATTTGGGCTTCCAAATGTGCAACGTGCACACATCTTGCGCAACAGTATGCATCCTTGATCGGCTGATGAAGGACTGCATACATTGCACAAGTAGCACACTGGATGGCATTGTCAAGCATGGAGTTCATCCTATTGAGGATCTTCAATTTACTTATGGGAGTAGTGAAGATTGACTAGATCACACACCTCCGCCTGTTTCCAACCACTCACACACCTCCAACCGCTTACAACCGCACATGCGCCTCCGCCTGCTCGCAACCGCTCACATTTTTTTTCTTTAAAACACAAAGCATTTACTGCTTGCTCTCGCTCAGTCACCCAATTCTGCTTCACTTACACCTCACTCACAGGCACTTACATTGATTTTCTTCACTTAGACACACAAAATATACTTATCCTCTCTTGCCAGCAGTTCCTCTGCAGTCGATGATGTCACCTTCAGGCTCAGTGCCGGGATCTCTCTCCCGGCGGCCGCATTCTCTAGTCTCCTGCCACTTCGGTACCAGTTCTCTTTTCCTCTTATCCCCACTGGACGTATCCTTCTAGCGGCTATTATCAAGAGGCTCTCCTGGTCTTCTTGCAGCTCTGATGCTGCTCCGGCGTTCCCCTGCTCCATGGACTCCTGCTGATGTCACTTCAATGTGAGCGGAATTGTGTAATCCAATGCATGCGGAATCCAGAATTCCTATCTGGTCGTGTGAGACCAGCCTAAGGTAGGTAGCTACATTTTTACTATGTGACTGGGCACCGCTCCACTAGTCCATCAGTCACTGCTCCAGGCCGTCGGTGCCCTTTGGTAGCAAGGAGATTTTAAATTTCCCGGGCCTTTCCCGCCTCCTGCCCCTGTGTCCGTCATTCTGCTGGCGGGCACATTCACAGAAGCAGGGAAGGTCGGTGGCGGAGGATCGCAATGGGGTTCAAATATGGAGGTCTCTGGTAAGAAGTTTTATCTCCTCTCACCGATCGCATCACTGAGGGGAGAAGAAGCTTCAACTTTGATTTTTACTGTTACGTGATCGCCATTATCCGTTGGATAACAGCGATCATGTGACCAGGGACCGCTCACAGCAGCCCCCTGTGAAATTTTCTTGCTCTCTGCTAATTTTAGTAGCCAGGAGCAGAGAGATTTAAAATTTCCTGGGCAATCCTCGATTTTTATGCATGCGTCCGCCATTTTACTGACGAGCGCACGCGCAGATTCCAGGGAAAGGTCCGCGAAAGAGATCCCATTGTGGGACAAATTTGGAGATCTTAGGTATGTAATGTCATCTCCCCTCATGGATACGATCCAGAAGGGGAGATGAAATTTTAATTTTTTTAACTTTTTAACCTTACATAATCACTGTTATCCAATGGATAACGGTGATCACGTGACCGGGAACCACATACAGCAGTCCCCACTCACATCTCCCTGCACTCGGCTATCTTTGACAGCCCGCTGCAGGGAGATTTAAAATTTGCTGGACTGTCCGGCCTTCTGCGCATGTGCACCACATCAGCGCATGCGCAGAAGCCCATGGCAGGTCCAGTTTTTCGTGATCGCAGCTATCCATTGAATACTGGCGACCACAGTCTCAGGGACCACTCAAAGCAGGCCCCAGTGCTATCTCCTGCCTCCCGACTACCTTCAGGAGCCTGGATGCAGGAGATTTCAAATCTCCTGGGCGATCCAGGCTTCTGTGGGTGACTTCATACACCTGGCGCACATGCACAGAAGACCGGTGTCGGGTCCTGGAGAACTAGATCGCCAAGGGACATCCCGGAGGACGGAGGTGGGTACGCTCAACTGCCCTCATGGATCCGATCCGTGAGGGCAGCTAAATCTTTAACTTTTTATTTACTTTTATATGATCAGCATTATCCTTTGGATAGTGCCGTTCGCATAGGCGGGGGGAAGGGGGGGGGGTTCCCTGCGGGCCCCCATGACTGCTACAGGTTGTCGGCTACCTCCAGGAACCAACAGCATAGAGGTGTCACGTCCACAGCCCACGAGGCTTTAATTCTCAGGGGATGCATGTTTTTATGTCTGAGAATTAAAGCCCATTTAGGCAGGACAAAAAAAGGCAATGGGCCGTCACTAAGGGGGTTAACCCTTTCCAATCCAATTTGTATCCTGGTTTTTCTAGGGGGCATACTCTTTCTGCCATTATACAATGGCGCTATCTGCTGGCTAAAGCCAGTACTGCATGAGGTGACATGTTGGATAGGCTCCGACAGCATAGAGGCTGGTAATATACAGTAAGAGAACCCCGACGGATGTCTTCCAACATCAGAGCTGTACAGCCTTAAATCATAATGTCTTCAAAGGTCAGACAGTGGATTGGAAAGGGTTAAACGAATTAGAGTACTTGCAAGTATAAAAACGTTGGGCTAAGACGGAGTCTTAAGTCCCAGCTATATATGGGGCCTCTACATTGTTCTCCCCACTGTCAAACCAATTGCATTCATCAATTAAATAACATTTCAAATATGTACGGTAAAGTAGGTAACCTGGAAGGGAAGGAATTCAAGGGTTAATTGGTAGACCAAAAATCATAATTGTGAAGTCTTTAAGAACAAAGTCCATACAAATGAAAAGAACCTGGAATATGGTGTTGAGTCCACGCTTGCAAACCTTCCAGATGACCACTTTGCTGAGGGAAGGTAAGAATAGGTCCAGCGGAGCAGAGGAGCATACAAACCGGCAGTCTGGGATGCACCTTGCTGTACCCTAGTCCAGTGTATATGAAAAACAGACCAAGGTGAACAAACCAAAAGCAAGAACAAGAAACACCAACATATAATCTTCAAGTAGTAACATTCAAGACTGTGCCTCAAGAAACTAACTCCTGTGCGCTGAGAGACTGCTCAATTTTCAGTATTTTGAATTCCATAAGTTAAGGAGTATTTACAATCCAAGGGCGTAACGACAAAAACACGACCGTAAAACGGGCAAAAAAAAAAGAAAAACCGTTTTGCACACAAACTAAAATGAGGGAGAATAATTATTCCTGATAACAGTGGTTGTTGTCCTCGGCTAATTCGAGTAGACCATCTATTCACAAGTACTAGAATTCCTTTCAGTCTTCTCCTATTTGCAGAAACTGGTTGTAGAACTGGAAGTGGTAGTTATTGCGGTGTCTGTGGGATTGCAGATTGCAATCTAGCGAATGGTACTGGTACCACAGCATCAGATTATTCTAAATCAAAAGGGGATGGACACTGAATGTCTTGAGATTCTACTGTCTAAGCATCAGACTGTCTGTGGTCTCAGAGTCTCTAGATTTCGGGGACGATGGAATTGCAAAGCGTAGTTTGAGCCGATTGCGATGTACCACTTGGGATCTTTTGTTAGGCTGTTCAATACAATACTTTCTCTTTAGAAGGTACATCTGAGATGATGTAGGGTTGTAGTTCCCAACGAGAGTCAAGTTTTCCTGTACAGGGTTCTTTACGGAGCCAAACTTTGTCTCCAACTTGTAAGATAGTAACATGAGCATTTTTGGTTTTCTCCCTACATCTTCTAGACTGGCATCCACAATGAATTGGGCTTCTTTGAGATGACCTTGGACCCATTCAATTGAGGGCAAAGGATTAATCTCTTGTGGGACTTGGATTCCCAATTCCAAATCTGCAAGCAATTTTCCTTGTCTTCCAAACATTAGGTAGTAAGGAGTATATCCAGTGCAACAACGAGTGGTATAGTTATTAGGTATAGATGAGCTCTGGGAGCATGTCACACCAACTCGGTCTTTGCTTAGGGAGAATAGTTCACAGTAACTCTAGAATGGTTTGGTTAGCTTTCTCTCCAAGTCTATTCCCTTGGGGGCGATAAACAGCAGTTCTACGTTTTTGGCACTTGTAGACATCACAAGTTCATGAAATAACTGTCACTCAAAAGCGGATCCCCGGTCAGAAAGCATCTTTTCTGGATAACTTTAACAAAGAATGAAATGCTTCCACACAATGGCACAGTAGTTTTAGCTGAGAAGTCACTTTCAGATGATCTATAGCTAACAGTTCTAGAGGTTTATTTGCAATGATGGGGTGAAGAGTAGCTTTCTCATCCCTTTTGACGAGTCACCTTGTTTTGCAAATAAAATATTCTTGACACCATTTTTCAATATTATCTCGCATTCCTATCCAAAAGAATTGAAGACAAATAGTAATTTCAGTTGTGTACACAGAAGTGTCCAGATTGATTAGGATATGCTTCTAAGACCTGAATCGCATTCCAACAGGGAATTTTTTTGGCGTAAGTGATTGCCAGATAGGATTGGTAGAGTTCTGTAAAATTAGATTTTTCTGGAGGAACAGCCTCTCTTTGTCTCCAGAGACGACGTAATTCCGGATCTGAAGTTTTGCAGAGAATCCCTTTGGGGATTATTCCAGATAGCATAACTTTTTGGAGACTTGCAAAAGTATGTTATCTTGTTGCAGCAAGAGCCATTTTTGATGAGTATAAAAGGGAATCTTGAGAGTTATTAGCTGAATTATCAGAAATGAAACAAGTTTGTTGGGCCTGACGAACTACGAAGTCGAGCACCTCTATTTCTTCTCAATGATCTTCTGGTAACCTTAAGAGAGCGTCAGCTTTGGTGTTAGTTTTGCCAGCTCGATATTTGATGCTAAAGTCGAAGTTGGCGAGCCTAGAGTCACCTTTGTTCTAAGACACCTCGGTTCGCAGAGTTTAAGAGTTTAAGATGGGACAAACAGGATGTTCAGAAATTCAATCAAAGTTTATTTTACAACTAGAGATGAGCGAACACGTTCGGCCCCGCCCCTTTTTCGCCCGAACACCGAACTTTGCGAACACTTCAGTGTTCGGGCGAAAAAGTTCGGGGGCCACCGTGGCAGCGCGGGGGGGTGCGGCGGGGAGTGGGGGGGAGAGGGAGAGAGAGAGGGCTCCCCCCTGTTCCCCGCTACTGCCGCCCGCGCCGCCGCGCATCTCCCCGCCCCCCGGCGGCACCCGGACCTTTACGCGCGAACACTGCAGTGTTCGGCAAAGCCGGTGTCCGGGTGCGGATGTGTCCGTAACGGACACGTTCGCTCATCTTTATTTACAACCCAATTCTCCACAGTGTTACAAGTAATTTCTTTGGTTTCAGTTAACAATATAAAGCTAAGAAAATAAAAAAAATTACTCGTTTGAAAAGATACATAATACAAGATATAAAAAGCCAGAAAGTTATCAAAAATAACCCATCTAGAAAACCTGCTTAAGACAATCCGTAGAAAAAAATAAAATAAAGGTCAGTATCAGAGCTGTAAAATTACCCGGTGTGGTGGGGTGCAGTGGGGGCTATTGCAGGAAACAGAGAATGCAGACAAAATCCTCATGTATGTATGGACAGTACTGCTGTGTGTAAAGGTACACAGACAGGCTTCAATTTGGATCTTTCAGTAGGGAGCTTGGCTTATTTGTCACAGCACTGAGATGACTTTACCAATATTTAAACCCCACCCCAACCCCACCCCGCACACATAGTTTAGTTTCAGCTCATTTAAACTTTGGGCATCACATGGCCAAGTTTAATGTCAGAGTTCAGTCCAAGTCTGGACCCATTATAGTGAATGCAGTCATTCACATGTTCAATTTTATTCAAGGACTGCTGGTTTTCACAAACCAAAAAACACCCATGGCACGCTTGAACAATTTTTTTTCCCCTTCTCTTCACACTTGCACTGACTTCAATGGGAGCTCTAAATGGGCCACCTTTGGGTTTTTTTTTACATGAAAAAACAAATTACACCCAGATGACACTCATTAATGCAAAAATGCATATGGATTCGCTGTGAAATTGCTTTTTTTTTTACTGATCAAGATGGCTTTCGCCTATGTGAATATAGCCTGAAAGTGCAGCTGTATAGCAGTACGATCATGCCAATACCAAATTGTAATAGTTTTTGCCTTTTTCGTTACTTTTTCTCACTTTGAATGCAGCGATAAAAAATTTTTTTTTTTTTTTAAAGACCCCCTAGATTTTTTTTTTATCAACGAAGCTGTCTAAGGGTTTTTATTTTGCGGGATCAGTTGTACTTTTATTAGTACCATTTGTTGATCCGTGCAGCATTGTGATCACTTTGTATTCCGTTTTTTGTATGGCGAGATAGGCTAAATTAGCTATATTTGCCACATTTTAATTTTTTTTCCCACGTTATGCACCCTACAGATGAAATAGTGTACTAATTTCCCTCTCTGGGTCACTACGAACGCAGGGATGCCACATGTGTAATTTTGTTTTTCATTTTTTACAAAGTAAAAGTAAAAGGTGGGGTTTTGGCGGTTTTATTTTTTTAGAATTTACATTTTTTTCTACTTTAATTTTTTTATTTATTTTGTCCCTTTAGGGGACTTGCATAATACTTTTTTTTATTCTTCTAATACTCTGCTATGCTGAGGCATAGCAGGGTATTAGACAGGCTATGACACTCAGACAGAGCCTGAGCGTCATAGCCTAATTTAGCTGGTAGACCCAGAGGCTATATTCAAGCCTCCGGGTTCAACAGAGATCCATCAGGACCCCCTGATCACATTGTGAGGAAGGGGGGTGCAATGGTGACAGAGGGAGTCCCCAACCTCTGTCAGCCCTTTACATGCACAGACTGTGGCATGCAAAGGGTTTAACAGCGGAGATCGGAGGTTTTCTCTATTCTCCGCTTTAAGAGCTGGTGCCCGGCTATCATTTGACAGCCGATCACCAGTTCTGCCTGCCACAGGGACCATTGTCCAGCTTCTGACAAGCCGATGGTCTCCGTGGCAACATGTAAACAGTGCAGGAATTTAAAAAAAAAAAAAAGAAGTTGCCGGCAGATTGGTTATATCTTCCCACTTCTTTTTTTTAAGTCCTGCACTGGTTCTCTGTGGGACTGTGCAGGCGGTGTGTGTGCAGAACACAATGCCACAGGTTATGGCATTGTGTTCTGCACGGTCCAATAGTGAAACATAGGCCGGAAATCTTCCGGGCTCTATCACTATGGGCAGTGAAGCTAATCCCGGAAAATTTCCGGGCATTCCACTGAAGGGGTTAAAGGAATTCTCCAACATTTGACAGACATAGTATAAAGTATGAGAACTCTGTCTGTCCACACTGTTTAACCCATGGTATTATCACCCCTTCAAGGTGCTTGAAAGCTGCAGGGTAAATGATGATGCCCTGTATTAGATGACAAATTTCATTCATGCTACATCAGTACTTGTTTACACTAACCTGATTAGCCTCAACTATGATCAAAATTGGATTTGATTTGTTAGGAAGTCCTACTGTAAGGCGTTGTCCAGATTAGAAAAATATGACCTTCTTCCAGAAACCACCACTACAACTGTTCACAGGTTGCATGAGGTATTGCAGCCCAGCCCCATTCACTTCAATGGAGCTGACCCGTAATACCAGGAGCAACCCATGGACAGATGAGGTTTCTGTAAGAAATGTGACCACCAGTC
This sequence comes from Eleutherodactylus coqui, assembly GCF_035609145.1. Classification (NCBI taxonomy): domain Eukaryota; kingdom Metazoa; phylum Chordata; class Amphibia; order Anura; family Eleutherodactylidae; genus Eleutherodactylus; species Eleutherodactylus coqui. The sequence continues at coordinate 88,024,558 of NC_089848.1, read as the reverse complement.
ACATGATGCCATTGGCCGCTGGTAGCAATGTTCCATCTTCACACCACTCTAGACACTGAGTGCTGCCAACCAGTATGGGAATCAAGTATTGTATGTGCCCTCTTCATGCCATAGAAAAGATAGCTGCCAGTCTTTGGTGCATTTAAAAAAAAGGTTCTTGGCAAGAGTGGCATCATGGTAAATATTCATGCCAATTACACAAATTACGTGTTTTCTGATCAAACATGGTTCTTCAGCCTCCGGAGCAGCATTCTGGTGTCCAAGTCCTTTGTTACAACTGACAGTACAGAGCTTTGTGAAATGCTGTACCCACAAGAAGTGTGTTGTCATACACGGCCGCACAGCTTGACGCTTGTAGGACGGAGCCATTGTTGGCATATACTGTGGTCACGATGGGATTGTCCGAGTGAATGTTCTGTATGCGGATAACCTGCAATAGACAAAAAAGTGGTTCAAAAGTAGAGAACATGGTAAATCAGGAGAACATTACATTATGTATCTAAGAAGAAACGTAATTTATGATTTTAACCAATGGCCTTCAGATGTTGGAAAGCTACAACTCCCTGCAGGGTGTGTTGAGAGCTGTAGATCCTCTAATCATTGGAAGTCACTGGTCGGAAACATTTCTCAATAACTTCCTACAAAACTATAAGGAGGTGAAAATACTAAAGAAGTTTCTCATGTGTAGGCTCCAAGTAGAGGCGTAATTTGAAGCTGCTGGTCCAATGTAGTCTGTAACAGCACCCCCCTATCTGTAATGCTTCATTCATAGTATTGGTCTCCTTCAATGGGGAAGATGAGAAGCAGAGGAAGAAGACCTCATGGGTTCCCTAAAGCTCCAGAGTCTAGGTGTGACCACCTCTTTTGCACCCATTATAGTTACACCTCGGGGTCCAAGGATTCTTCAGGTCATCTATGACGGACTCAAGTTTTTCATCATGGCTCCACAATTATGATGCATGGAATAAAGGAGAATTGAGTAATGTCTGCTTATGTTGCCTACGGATCCCTGGAGATCCTATTGTGGTGAAGTCACTGTGTGCAAAGGAGTGGAAGGGGGTCTACTAATTTTAGTTTAACTCTCCAACAATCACTTTAAAATTGGAAAAACCCTCCTCAATGTCACTTTGTCGTAGATTTTGACTTTATGCCTCGTGTAAAAATATTTTAAGCAGAACTCTGTCGTCTTAAGTCCATTTTTAACGTCTTAGCAACGCAAATAATTTTAAGAGCCAGTAAATAATTTCCCCTATTGTGTTCCAGCAGTCATAACTTTATTTTTCGTCAGTTTAGCTGTATAACACCCTGTATTTTGAGGGACAAGTTCTAGTCATTATAGAAACCAATTTCGGATACATACAATGTATTGAAAAACACTTCATTTTCCCTGTGATGGCACTGCAGGGAAATTGAATACTTATTGCCAAATCCCACAGATCAGAGCTGATTGCTGAAGATCCCAGATATCATACGCCTATAGTTTCTACACTGACCTCTGATCCAGGAAGATCTTCAGTGTTGTAAGCGAACAGCTTAAAGAAATTTGGATGAGCTGCAGTCCAGATATCTCCTGTAAGTGGGTCCACGGACAGGTTATCAATAAGTGTCTCCAACTGCACCACCTGGTATAGATATCACAGACAGTATAAGGAGAATTGCTCCATTCATACATAATGGCACCCATCCAGGACAAGTAGGTATAACGCATGGGGTAGTGCCGTAGATGTCATTTCTAATGTTCTCATAGGAGGACAGATTGAGGGTGTGCAGTAGATATTCTACATCAGGCATTTCTATCCAACATTTTACTACTAGAAAGAGTCAAAACTTTAAGGCTGTTTATCAGTAAGGTGAAGGGTCTCAGAATGGCCTGTGCTCTGGATGAAGAGAGAAAGTATGTAGATAAGCAAATGAACTTTCCAGGGGCCAATGGTGACACATGACTGGTGTGGCGCCTACAGAGACAGAAGCGTTCGACTTGGAGATCGGCATCTGCTATATCCATAACATCTATTGCAGGTGGAATCAGAGATATATAACAGGCGGTGTACTAAGTATTACCTTCACTGGAGTCAGTGACCAGTCAGCATGCTTTTCAAAAATGTTAATGGTGTGACCAGTGATATCAACGACGTAGATGTACCTGCAAGGAGACAAATGCTACTGTTATCTGGTTTGTGGGACTCTTTAAGATATCTGCAGGCATCATGTACCTGCTGCTTCCCCCTCCAAACTGAGACTCATCAAACTACAGATATAGAAGTGAGATACTCTCCATGTCTGATCGGACATCAGATGCAGGGAGACGCAACATCACTCTAGGTGCTACAGTTGTCCAGGCTATATCTTGCACTGGGTCCCCTTCACAACATTAGGACCTGTGCAGGGGCATAAGCTAGAGATTCATGAGCGCTGGTGAAAAAGTCCAACCTGTCCCCCCCTCCCAGTGCAACTTCATCTCATTTCATGGCAGAGGCCCTAAAAACATATACAGTCAATGTTGGTATATGTAAAAAGACAACTATTGTAAAACAACGGCTCAGCTCAGTTGTCTATAAACTAATAATTCCCCCATTGTTCCCACTACAAGATAATGCCTCCTCTGTGCCTCACAGCAGAAGAGTGCCCTCATTTCTGCCCCCACAAAAGTGAGAACTTCCACCCTTTGTGATCATACACAATATAAATTGACCTTTTGTGCCCCACAATAATAGTGCTCCTATTTGCGCCCTCACACAGTAATACCAACTTTCAGCACCATAGTAATAAGCTCCTTTGTGCCCCTGACAAGGTTGAAGTGCCCCCCCCCAAAAAATCATAGTGGTTGCCTGCGGACCTCTCTCCCCATTCCCCAATTGGTGGTGGTCCCCTGTGTACCTAGACAGTTTGGTTCTCTCTTTTGATTGTTAGGGTACATTCACACAGAGGATTTTGTTGCAGATCTGCACTACAGTCTGCATGTAATTCCACATTCCTGATTTTAACATGAATTTTGGTGCAGATTCAGCTGCAGAAAATCACCAGCAGCTCAATATTAACATCATGTAGCTCCATCTGGTATCACTAGGATGTTGCCTACAAGGTGTTGTCTCTAAGGCTACCTACACATGGGCGAGCCTAATATGCATATATTTATATTCCACAACACTTCTGCTTGATTCAACCCAAACAACCAGTCAGGTTGTGAATCAGCCCACCCAAAACAACCAGTCAGGTTGTGAATCAGCCCACCCAAAACAACCAATCAGGTTGTGAATCAGCCCACCTAAAACAACCAGTCAGGTTGTGAATCAGCCCACCCAAAACAACCAGTCAGGTTGTGAATCAGCCCACCCAAAACAACCAGTCACGTTGTGAATCAGCCCACCCAAAACAACCAGTCAGGTTGTGAATCAGCCCACCCAAAACAACCAATCAGGTTGTGAATCAGCCCACCCAAAACAACCAATCAGGTTGTGAATCAGCCCACCCAAAACAACCAATCAGGTTGTGAATCAGCCCACCCAAACAACCAATCAGGTTGTGAATCGAGTGTTGTGGAATATCGATATATGCCTGCAGGTAACATTGTCCCTTTTTATTGCAGACAAAGTATTGCATGAAACAAATGGCAGATCTGTAATACTGAAGGGTAGATACCTTTTGTCGTTTGACATGGCAATCCCATTGGCGTTGTGAAATCCAGTGGCAACTTGTCTGACCGCTCCTGGACTGTAATACACCACATTTGTCCATTTTAATCCAAAGAACATCTCGAAAAATCTCATGATGAAGTCCGTGAAGTAATAATCATTCGTGGCATAAAAGCTCTCAAGTCCAACGGCAACAATATCATTGACACTGGAAGACAAAAAAGAAACATTACTAAAAAATGTATCAGTCTGAAGCTTCTTCATTCCTCCACACGTTCCTATAAATAAGTGCAGTCCAGGGTAAATACCCGGATACCATTGTAATACATGGTGAGCGCTGCTAAGGGTCGTTTCACATCAGCGGAATTCTTGACCGATCTAATGAGGTGTCGATTGGCACTGTTAATTTTTTTTCACATGGGCTGAGAATCGGTTTATAGGGACGAATGATCATATTTACAATCGGTTATCTCCATAGGCTGGCTGTACATTTTCCCATTCACATGGGGAGATGTCCAGACAATCAGCGAGCATTTTCATGCTTGCTGAAAGTCACCAATCAGCCAATGAGCTGAGATAATGGGTCAGACGCCAGGTATCGGGCGCCAGGAGCAGGAGCGAGTGAGCAAGCCGCCAGGAGTCCAAGGAAGCGGCTGATCAGCGGGCAGAAGCGGGTCCCGCAGCGGCAGGAGGACAGAGCGCGGCCGTCAGGAGAGAGGTCCTGTCGGTGAGACTGCAGGAGCTGTGGAGGAGCTGCCGACAGAGCTGATAAGTATAATCTGTGTGTTTTAGGGTGTGTCTGCCTGTGGGTCTAGGTGTGTATCTGTGACTAAGGGACGGGGTATTAGAGTTATTAGAGTGTGAGTTTATAAGTGTCTGTGTACAAGGTGTAAGTGCAGCAGGATTAGGGGACTGAGTGAGTGTGAGCATTAGATAAAAAAACTAAAAAAAAAAAAAAAGGTGTGAGCGCTTGCGCATAGGTGGTGGCGTGTGAGTAAGTCTATCTTCACTACTTCCGTAATTTAATTGTAGATCCCCATTAGGATGAGCTCCATGCCTGGCAATGCCATCCAGTGTGCTACTTGTTCAATGTATGCAGTCCTTGATCAGCCAATCTAGGGTGCATACGGTTGCGCAAGATGCGTGCATGTCGCACATTTAGAAGCCCAAGTCCTGGATCTAAATGCCCAACTGGCAACACTGAGAGCCATTGACATCATAGAAAGGAGTTTGGTGCTCACTGAGCAGGCACTCGCTGGGGTAGAGGGGGGGGGGGGCAGATGCTAGTATGGAAGAGCAGGGGGAGCAGGCAGTAAGCTGGGTGACAGAAAGAAGGAGGGGTAGAGGGAAGAGAACCAGGGAGGCTAGTCCTGAACTAGCACAACCCAACATGTTTGCCAAGTTGGCAGATGAAGGGGATGCCATTACAGAGCCAGCACTGCTGCAGCACGACATGCCCTCTAAATGCCAGGGAGATGACTGTTCCAGTGAGATGGGGACGGGGAGCACAGTGCAGGCTAGACAGGTCCTGGTGGTGGGGGACTCAATTATTAGGGGGACAGATACGGCAATCTGCCATAAAGACCGGGATCGTCAAACGATGTGTTGTCTTCCTGGCGCTCGAGTTCGACCCATAGCGGATCAGATTGACAGATTACTGGGAGGGGCTGGTGAGGATCCAGCGGTCATGGTGCACGTTGGCAGCAATGAACAAATTAGAGGTCAATGGAGGGCCCTCAAAAATAATTTCAGGGTCTTTGGGTCCAAGCTTAAGGCAAGAACCTCCAGAGTAGTTTTCTCGGAAATACTACTTGCACCTAAAGCCACACTAGAAAGGCAGCAGGATCTTAGGGAGGTAAACAAGTGGCTCTGGAGTTGGTGTAAGAAGGAGGGATTTGGGTTCCTAGAGAACTGGGCTGACTTTGCTGTCGGCTACAGGCTCTACCATAGGGACGGGATGCATCTCAATAGGGAGGGTGCAGCTGTGCTGGGGGAAAAGATGGCTAGAAGGCTGGAGGAGTGTTTAAACTAGGGACTTGGGGGGGGGGGGGGGAGAGAAATAAGGGGGTAGTCAGTGTAGCTAGCGACCTGGGTCTAAGCAATGGGAACAGGGGTAGAGCTGGAGGAGGGGGTTAGTATAGTTAGAACTGTCAGATAAGCCAATAGTACCATTAGTAACAAAAAGATTTTAAAGAACAAAAAGAAAACTGTATAAAAAGTATGACTACAAATGCAAGAAGTCTGATCGGTAAAGTGGGTGAGCTTGAAGCACGAATGACTGATGAAAATTACGATATAGTCAGAATAACAGAAACATGGCTTGATGAGAAGTGCGATTGGGCGGTGAATTTACAGGATTACAACCTCTTCAGAAGAGGCCGTGGAAACCAGAAAGGGGGAGGGGTATGTCTGTACATTAAATCGTACTTATTGCCGAGGCTACGGGAAGATATAGATGCAGGAGATGAACACGTGAAATCTCTGTGGGTGGAAATATAGGGAGAAAAAAAATAACAAAATCCTGATAGGAGTTTTCTATAGACCACCAAAAGCAACAGAAGAAACTGAAACCTTACTACTAAGGCAGATAGAAGAAGTGTCAAACCAGAACGAAGTAATTATCATGGAGGACTTTAATTATCCAGATATAACATGGGAGAACGAAACCTGCAAATCTCATAGGGGTGATAAGTTCTTGAGATCAATTACCCTACTTGTGCGGGAGCCAACGAGAGGGAGGGCCACTCTGGACTTAGTACTAACTAACAAACCGGACCGAATAAAGGGGGTACAGGTTGAGGGGCACTTGGGGAACAGTGAGCACCATATAATCTTCAATAAGAAGCCTTTTCAGAGAGCGACAAATAAACTGAACTTTAGTAAAAGCAAAATTTGATCAGCTTAGAACTACTATCAGCAACATTAATTGGGACAACATCCTCAAAAATATCAGTACAGACAACAAATGGGAAAAGTTTAAAAGGATTCGAATCACTTCATGTGAGCAGTTCATTCCCTTTAAAAATAAAAGAACTAAAGTAAAAGGAAACCAATGTGGTTCAACAAGACGGTAAGAGAAGCAATAAATGAAAAAAAGAAAGCGTTCAAACTACTAAAGCAAGAAGGCAGCGAAGAAGCACTAAAATCATACAGGGAAAAAAACTAAATATGCAAAGATAAGATCAAAACTGCCAAGGAGGAGGCGGAAAGACTAATTGCCAAAGAGAGCAAAACCAACCTGAAACTAAAAGGATTTGCACTGAGAGCACTGGTCCCATAACAAATAATGTAGGAGAAATCATTGAAGATGATGGAGAAAAGGTAAACCTATTAAATGGTTTCTTTTCAAGTGTATTCACGAACGAAAAGAAATTGCCAAATGAGATGCAGGGGACCAAAATGAACCCCTCACAAAATCTCATACCTAACGCAGGAGGAAGTGTGGAACCGGTTAAAGAAGATTAAAAATCGATAAATCGCCAGGCCCAGATGAAATACACCCAAGGGTACTAAGGGAACTAAGTGATGAAATAGTATCCATAAATATTAGATATAGCGGCCTAGCTATCAAGACCGGAGTTGTACCACTGGATTGGCGCATTGCAAAGGTGGTTCCAATTTACAAAAAGGTGTTCAAAAGTGAGCCTGGTAACTACAGGCCGGTAAGTCTCACTTCAGTAACTGGAAAAATATTCGAGGGGTTTCTGAGAGACGCCATCAAAGATTACTTCAAGGAGAACAACAGAATAACTCCTCACCAGCATGGATTCATGAAGGGTCGATCGTGTCAGACAAATCTGATCAGCTTCTACGATGAAGTAAGCTCTAGGCTAGACCCGGGAGAGTCTATTGATCTCATGTATCTGGACTTCTCTAAAGCATTTGACACCGTGCTGCATTATAGATTGATATATAAAATGAGACAGCTCGGATTGGGTGAAAGCGTGTGTAGTTGGGTGAAGAATTGGCTCAGAGATAGAAAGCAGAAGGTGGTAATAAATGGTTCATACTCTGATTGGGCCACAGTCACTAGTGGGGTGCCACAGGGTTTAGTATTAGGCCCCATTCTGTTCAATATATTTATCAACGACCTGATAGAGGGACTGCACAGTAAAATATCAATATTTGCAGAGGACACAAAATTATACAATATAATCAATGCAACGGAGGACAGTATACGGCTACAAACGGACCTAGATAAGCTGGGGGATTGGGCAGAAAAATGGCAAATGAAGTTCAAATGTTGATAAATGTAAGGTAATACACATGGGCAGGAGAAACGGATGTCACCAATATACACCAAATGGGGTACCGCTAGGGAAAAGTTATATGGAAAAAGACCTGGGGGTACTAGTGGATTAGAGACTAAACTGGAGTAACCAATGCCAGTCAGCTGCTGCAAAAGTTATAAAGTCTTGGGATGCATTAAAAGAGCTATAGGGGCGAGGGATGAGAACATTATCCTCCCACTATATAAGGCACTTGACAGGCCACACATGGAATACTGCGTACAGTTCTGGACACCGGTGCTCAGGAAAGATGTTACAGTGCTTGAGGGGGCTCAAAGAAGGGCAACTAAACTAATACATGGAATGAAGGGACTGGAATACCCAGAGAGGTTATCCAAATTGGGTTTACCCTGGAAAAAAAGACAGCTATGGGGTTATCAAATAAATATGTATAAATACATGAAGGGACAATAAAAGGATCTCTCCATGATCTGTTTATACCCAGGACTGCGATGGTAACAAGAGGGCATCAGCTACATCTAGAGGAAAGCAGGTTCCATCACCAACACGCAAAGGGGTTCTTTACTGTAAGAGCAGTGAGACTGTGGAACTCTCTGCCTGAGGATGTGGTGATGGCAAAATCTACTGAGAGTTTAAAAGGGGACTAGATGTCTTTCTGGAGGGGAAGGATATTACAGGATATAAATCTTAGGTCAATTGTTAATCTTGGTATATAGGCAGGTAGAAACTATTAGGGGTTGATCCAGGGATTAGTCTGATTGCCATTAGGGAGTCGGGAAGGAATTTTTTCCCCAAATGGGCTAATTGGCTCCTGCCTCTGGTTTTTTTTTGCCTTCCTCTGGATCAACAGCACAGGAGGATAACAGGCTGGACTAGATGGACATTGTCTTCATTCGGCCTTACATACTATGTTGCTATGTTATCCGTTGGGTGAACTTTGGCAGTTTTTACATGGCCAACTTGTAGAGCGAAGAACATTCTGAGGACCTTAAGTGTCAAACAAAGCTGTGCTATAGCTGATCCTTTGAGCTTTCACTCTGCTGTTCTATATTTGTATAGTGGGGAAAATAATGCAATAATGAACTTATTTCATTGCCATTTTCCAGAAGATCTATTGGACAAGAGTTTCTAGTAGAGCCCCCAGCAAACAGATGATTTTGCTGGCGACTACTGTAGTCAAACAGGCATTTCGACTACAACATGTGCTGCAGGCAAAATGTATTATATTACGCCATTCAGATGACTAGTCATCCATATATCATAAGGACAGATTAGGTCTACCAGAAGTAGGTGTCCTGGGTGTAGGAACATTAACTTGTACAACAGTTCCCACATTTGCTGGTTTACGCTATTCTATCAAAATATTAAATTAAAGGGGGTTCTCCACTTTGGATAAAGCCTTGTTTAAAAAAAAAAAAAAAAAAACGGTTACCAAAAGAGAAAGAAAAAACCTCATCACTGGGAGTCCCATTGTCCTAATCAGCAATATAAGGAGGGAGCCTGGCAATAAGTGACTGATTCCTCTACAGCACTCCAACAGGGAAAATGAAGCATTACACATTGAAATCAATGTAACATATTGATGAGCAGGGTCCTGCAGAGAGATGTTCTTTGTAACTATTCTCTACTCCGGCTAATAGATAAGAATGCAGAATGGTAGATCCTCTTTCACTAACAGAGTATGTGTACAATACTTGAACATGGGCTTCCTAAACCAGAAAACTACATAATTTTTTCCCCATACTTGAACAGCGCTGTGTGTTGAATGGTTTTCAGGTGCACAAGAACATTTTCCTCCTCTGCAAACTTGAATAATTCAACAGTAGACTTGTAATGTGGATGATTCACCACAAAGAGATAGACCGAGTCATCTGAAAAGAGAGAAGAAGAAGAAGAAGACACCTCATAAACCACTAGAATATTAAAGTGCACCTCCTGCTAAAGCTGAAAATTCAGGTTGAAGCTCAGCTAGTTCCAATTTGCCCTCTCTGCTCCTGGTCCTAGATATCCAGGAAACAGAGATATGGGCTACGGTATATAGGGTCCTCACACTGAAGATGTACTTAAGATATTCTTAGACAGTTATAATAAAATTACATATACATACAAATATATAAATGGATGGTATATGGTTCCGAGACGACTGGCCAGTATGTTCCCTGGGATGTCAGGCTTATGCTTCAGAGGATGTGGAGGTGAGGGGTTCCTTCCTACACATTTGGTGGAATTGCCCTAGGCCTCGTAGGTTCTGGATCCAGGTATATACTTCAATATTTTCCATTAGAAACCTGTCACTACAAAAATCTCCATGGGAAGCTCTACTGGGTAAACGAATCCCTAACATCCCCAAACACACCCACAAATGGATATCCTATTGCTTCCTAGCTGCACAGATCACAATCGCCCACTCCTGGGGGAAAACCTCAGTTAGTATTGACTTTGTGAAAACTAAATAATCTTGGATCATGGTCAATGAGAAGCTGGCAGCTATTCTTATGGATCGGGAAGGGTTGTACGATAAAAACGTGGCCGTCCTGGTACCATTATTCACAGACTATGCGCCTATGGAACCCAAGAGGCAGAGCTTTGGCCCTTCCAGGCCCCAACAGATTTTGGATGAGCATGGTTCCAGCCAGGTTAATAGAACACATTCATTTTTATTTTTCCTTTTCAGGTTCACCCACATAATAAATCATATTATAGCCTCATTCCTCTCTTCCCTTTCGTTTTTTCCTTATGTGTTCCTCTTGTGTTCCCCCGCTCGTTACTCTCATTTATGGTTCTCTAATGTTTATACTGATTTATCTGATCAGGAGTTGCAGTTAATGAAGAAGTGAAAATTGGCACTTTACTTTTATTTTATTTTGTATGTTTATTAGAAATTACATCTGGCAATGTCACTCATTTATCTGTTCAATCTACTTGCCGCTGGACTTTACACATGACTGTAATATTGTGATTCTTGACTGATATATTTTGGAACATTATAAAACCAATAAATATTTTGTTAAACATATATATGCCCTTTTCGCAAGAACACTTTCATACAGACATCACAGACTACCATCATTCACTGGTAAACCATTAGGGGGTCGCAATTGCAACCCTCGCCTTTAGCCAGGGGATCTTACTGGACCCCCACTACATACTGCTTTACCACTGCAAGCCGGCACTGGGTGGCATTTGGGGAGGGCATGGACTGCTACCTGGGGTAGCCGGCGGCCAATTCCACGCTACAGACTTCCCCCGGCATGCGATCCTCTCTTCCACTGAAAGACTGCAGTTCTGATTTGTCCCAACTGCAGTCCATCAGTGCAATGCCGGCTGTGTGATTGGTCTGGCTGGCGGTGGCTAATAGCGAACGAAGGGAGTGGACCATTTGGTGTAACCAGCTATGCACAGTATATACTTATACAGTATACCTTATACCAGCTATACATGTATAACTTACAGCAGCTGTACATATATAATTAAATCCAGGTGTAGTACCCCAGAGTTGGGTACTCCATTACTTCTGCGCTGATCAGTGTTGAATCAGGTTTAATGTAATGTATGATAAGTGGGAAGAGTTTTGATATTCTGCTGTTATTTCTCAATGAATTAAGTGTTGTGGCAATTTTTTCCAGCCCCTGGTGAGTACCGGTCACCTAGCAATAGTCAGGGGAGTGTTTACCCGGGTATAGAGAGCCTGTGCTTAGTAAGGACCCCTAGATAGGCTGGGTTAAGGACAGTACAAAAGGAGAGAGTGGGCGGAGATAACTCAGTCTTCCAAGTACAGCGCTAAGCATGCGCTTGAGAGTGGCTGGGGAGGAGCAAAGAGAAAGCCAGTATGGTGGGAAGGAAAGAACATCAATCAAAAGTCTGAGTAACCAAAGACAAGTTGTTATGGAGAGTTAGCAGAAGAGAGAAAAGGGAGAAATTTAGTCAGAAGCTAGCACAAAATAGCCAAGCAAGAAACAAGTTAACCCTTTATATGCCCTGCCAGAGAGGCAAAGCTGCAGTGTAAAGTCAGGAGAATCAGAAGGGAAAAGTCAACCCTAGTCTTTTAAGTTTAAGTAAAGTTGTCCTCATCTACCTAAAGTGAGTGTAATTCAAGTTGTGTTACTGCTGCAACGTAAGGATCTCTCTCTTTCCCCGCCAATAAAGTGTTAAAGTGTTTAACCATCTAAGCCTGCTTACTGGAGTCCCTTCTCACCAACTACAACATCTGCACTAAGGTACCACACTACATGCTCTATCGGCAAGGACTACTACCTCCATTATTGTTTAATTCTCAACTTTTGTATTTTATCATTTTGTTCGGAACGGCTCTCCACCCGTATACGAACTGGCATCACGACAAAACATCTTCTCCTACCCGACTCCGCAGTTAGCTCCACACCTGGGCATCACTAGCTTACCCTGCTTAACTCCGCGGGCAGCACGCACTAAGAACTTCCAATTTTACCACTGTAGTAGTACCTTGTCAATACCTCATTCCCAACTTTCAGGAGGAGCAGTAGAGCTACGATGATCACCATCTTATTTTCCCCTACTACTTAACCCTCCTAGGTTTGGGTCACTGCACAGGAGGTACCCAAGTTATACCAGCATCCTCCAGATCACTGTATATAGTGATCTGGAGCATGCTGGTATAACTTGGCTGTCTCTGGTATATAATTATATATGTACAGCTGGTATAAATTCATACATATCCTGTATATAGTGGTATAACCTGGGTATCTCCTGTATATTATTTATGTACAGCTGCTAGAAGTTACACATATCCTGTATATAGATATCCTCCAGAAAAAGGTCTGATAACTGGGAACAATAGATTAAATTTATCTACATACTGTAGGAAAGAATGTCAACTTTTGGTTCAGTGTTTCTTCTGCTTCTGTGTATCGATATAGATACGAAGAATACGTTGTGTCCCCGGACATGTGACCATGTGATTTGCTGACCACTGGTCATGAGCAGGAGGTAATGTAAATAAAACCTGCTAAAAGTAAAGTCAGTTAGGGATAAACAGAAATATATCAATATAAGGCTGCGTTCATATGGCTGAATACAAATTACATCTGTATGAATGGGGCACAAAAGGCATCGAACAGCAACATGAAGCAGTTCTTTTCCATATAGACCTTCAGTCTGTGTGAGAAACCACCATGTAACTACCCTATTAGGAATACATAGATGACACATGACTCTAAAATACCCCAATTGCAAGAGCATTTTCCCCAGTCGTCTCCACGACAGCACCAATTGAGATTGCCTCCTCCTGTCTGGACAGGAACATACTGAGAGGTTAAAAGCTCCCCCCCCCCCCCTTCCCCACTTTCCTCAGTGTCTTCCTGTCCTGCCAGGAGGCAGGATCTCTGAGAGGGGCTGGTGGAGAAAATTAGCCGGAGGCCTACTTACGAGCGGATCGGAGGGCAGTGGGTCAGCCTGTCCTCCCTTTCAGCCAGACGACTCCTGGGACGCCACATGGGGTGGTAGCCCCCGGGCCAGGTTCATCCCGTGGCGGCCCATGGGGGGTACAAAGCGGGAGCCTCGGTCCCCCTCCTCCTCCTCGTATAGACAGAGCGCGGCGCTCCAGGAAGCCTCTTGACGGCGGGGGGCAGGGCGTCGCGTCACGTGTCCAGCGCGATGACGTCATTGCGCTTGCATCAGGAGGTGCACAGAGGGGGCGGGGCTTAGCGCAGGAGCGTGAAAATTCAAAATAAGGAACCTGAGAGAAGCCAGAAGGTGGACCAGCACTACAGGTCGCAAGGTGTCTGCAGCACCGGTATAGTAATGAGTGCTCCAGCACCAGAAACAGCTGAAACCTCAGCCACAGCGGCTGTAAGTAGCCAATGCGGCAAAAACACAAATGCAAAAATCCAATGTACTGTGTGTGGAAAATTGCATATTTACCCGCAAAATGCTCTCTTTTGTCAGGGGGATAAAAAAGACGTTCCGCCCAGAACAAAACTCAAAAAATGCGTGGAGTGCGGGACAAGACTGCCAGCTACGTACCAGAGGCCTCTATGCAAGGCATGCGTAGCTAGGCTAGTCAAAGAGGAATAGGTGGGATTCGGGAAGAACGTTAGGAAGCTGGTTCGATCAGCCCTAACGTCGCAGATAGCGCCGCCAGCAGGGGCTAAGCGCCAGAAAAAGGCGTATATTCCCGAGGAGCCTTCCGACTCCGAGAGTTCAATCGGGTCGGAACAAGAGAAACCGGCGGCCGAGGAGTCCTCAGACGATGAGGACTACAAAAAATACCTATTCCACCTGGACGACTTAACAGAACTGATTAAGTCGGTCAGGGCTACGCTAAAAATGGAAGAGCCCAGAGAACCACGCACCCTGCAAGATGAGATATTCGGGGGACTGGGGGAGAGGCGTAGGCATACCTTCCCTGTCCACAGAAATATTACTAGAATTATCCAAAAAGAGTGGAAGAAACCCGACGCAGGTTCCTTCTCCGCTAGAGGGGTAAAAAGAAGTTACCCATTCGAGGAGGAAATTTGCGCAAGCTGGGAGGAGGTACCCAAGGTAAATGTCCCAGTGGCTAAAGTGGCTAAGAGGACGACCCTGCCCTTCGAGGACGCCGCACAATTAAAAGATCCCATGCATCGCAAAGCTGAAGGCCTCCTAAAAAAATCATGGGAGGCAGCGGCAAACATACTCAGACCAGAGATCGCAGCCACTTGCATGGCGCGGACTCTGGGGGTATGGCTAGAACAGCTGGAGCTGCATTTAACAAATAAGACACCAAAGGAACAGATCGTAAACTCTCTCCCCATCCTGTGGATGGAAACCAACTTCTTAACAGACGCAGCGGCCGAGACAGTCAAACTCTCAGCTAAAGCTACAGCCCAGTCTAACTCGGCCAGAAGGGTGTTATGGCTGAAGTCGTGGTCAGGCGACCTAGCCTCTAAAAACAAACTATGCACCCTTCCGTTCTACGGTCAGTTTCTGTTCAGACCGGACTTAGACAAGATCCTTGAGAAGGCGGCCGACAGAAAGAGAGGATTTCCGTAAGAAAAACAACAGAGAGGGAAGACCTTCTTCCGGGCCCCAGCGCAACAGCCTGAGACCTACCGAGGCAGGGGCAAGACGGGCCGCTGGAGTTACTCCAAGGGGGGCAGAGGAAGGAATTTCCTCTTTAACCCCCACCAGGGGGAGCCAAAGCAGAGACCCTGACGCCATCCCCGTAGGGGCAAGGCTGAGGAGCTTTGCGGATCAGTGGGCCAAAGATCCTACAGCAGGGATAACGGATAGAACTGGTGTCCTTCCCCAGAAGGAAATACGTCACCACGGGAGGCTCAGGGCAACAATTACACCTACTAAGACGAAGTGTTCGGGAGCTACAATAACTAAATGCAATATCCCCCGTACCGTGAAACGAAGAAACCCGGGGCCATTATTCCAGGCTCTTCCTAGTAAGAAAACCCTGCGGGAAACAGCAGATGATAGTGAACCTGAACCCTCTGAACGCCTTCGTCAGGTACAGGAAATTCAAAATGGAGTCCATCTTCTCAACAATAAAGTTGATTCCCAGAGGGGCCTACATGGCATCCATCGATCTAAAAGACGCCTATTTCCACGTGCCGATCCACGAGGGGTCCCAGAAATACCTAAGGTTTGCAGTGGATATGGGCGAAGGAATAGAGCACCATCAGTTCAGATGCCTGCCTTTCGGGATCTCCTCAGCACCCAGAATTTTCACCAAAATTATGGCAGAGGTAGCCGCCTACCTGAGGAAGAAATCGGTCCTAATAATACCCTACCTGGACGATATTTTGATAATAGCAGGGTCCAGAGAACTCCTAACGAAACACCTGGAGATAGTGCTAGAACTTCTCCAGTCCCTAGGATGGATCATAAACTGGAAAAAAATCCAGCTTAGACCCCAGCAAGGAGAAAACACATCTGGGTATAACACTCAACTCAGAATCTCAATGCTCCTGCCTGCCCCGAGGAAAAAATACAAAAAAAAAAAAAAAAAATCAGACGGCTGGTCAAAACCTTCCTATGGAGACAATCATGCACAATTCGGGAAGCCATGTCTCTCCTGGGAAGCCTGACGTCATGCATTCCAGTAGCAGCATGGGCCCAGGCCCACACCAGAGCTCTGCAAACCTCAGTCCTGTCCATTTGGGACAAAAAAACTGTCCTCTCTAGGGGCAAAAATGTGCATCCCGAACACAGTGAAAACATCCCTGCGTTGGTGGACATCCCCAGCGAACCTGCAGAGAGGGGTCCACTGGGTACAGAACCCAGACACAAACATCACAACGGACGCAAGCGCCTGGTGGATGGGGAGCGCATGTGGGGGACCAGTTCCTTCAGGGCCCATGGCCACAAAGAATAAGAGACCAATCCTCAAACTACAGGGAACTACAGGCCGTATGGCGGGTCCTACAGCAGTTAGGAAACTCGCTACAGAACCAGCATATAAGGATACTGTCGGACAATACCACCGCGGTCGCCCATATTCGGCACCAAGGGGGCACAAGGTCTCCCGCCCTGCAAAACATTGCGCAAAACATTTTCCGCTGGGCAGAGGGCCGGATCCTCTCGATCACGGCAACACATTTGAAGGGGACACTAAACCAAAAGGCGGATTTTCTCAGCAGGAGGCAAATAGACCCAGGAGAATGGTCTCTCTCCAAAGAAGCATTCAGAATCCTAACCAACCGGTGGGGGACCCCACATTTGGACCTGTTCGCAACCAGGGAGAACGCCAAAGTAAGCAACTTCTTCTCCCTCTGGCCAGGAGATCATCCTACAGCAATAGACGCCCTAGGCCAGGACTGGGGAGAGGGGCTGACGTACGCCTTTCCTCCAATACCGCTGATTCCCAGAGTCTTGCAACATTTCAGAACCCAGGTATGCACACTAATCCTGGTGATCCCCTTCTGGCCCAAGAGAAGCTGGTTCGGTCTCCTGACAACGTTGAGCGTCTAGGACCCAGTCATCTTTCCTACCTGGACAGATGTGCTATCACAGAGGCCACTGAACCACCCGGGCATAGACAGACTCCATTTGACAGCATGGCTCTTGAGGAATCCTCTCTGAGGGGGAAGGGATTCTCAGAGAGAGTGGTCGAAACGTTAATGTCCAGCAGGAAAAAGACGACCCACCTTATCTACCAGAAGGTTTGGAGAAGATTTTCCTCATGGAGACAGGGAAGGGATTCCCGGGATTCCATCCCGGATATCCCCTTGATCTTAGAGTTCTTGCAGGGGGGAGGGGGTGGGTCTAGAGATGGGCCTCTCTCCAAGTACCCTGAGGGTCCAAGTTGCAGCCCTTAGCGCTATATGTGACACAAAGTTCGCGGAGAACAGATGGGTCAGCAGGTTACTAACAGCAGCAGCTAGACTATGACCTAGGCCCATAAACATTTTTCCAGACTGGAACCTTAATTGGGCCCTAAGGGCCATGACAGCTGAACCATTCAAGCCGATCGAAGCATTACCAATAAAAATGCTTACGATCAAGACCATTTTTCTAGTAGCCATCACCTCCGCAAGGCGGGTTAGCAAGTTGCAGGCCCTGTCCATTCGCCACCCGTTCCTGAAGATCTCGGACACCAAATTAGTATTTAAAACGGACCCTGCCTTCATGCCAAAAGTAGTATCACATTTTCATAGGTCACAAGACATCATAATTCTGTGCAAGCGCGTCTAATTGGGAGATTAGACGCTGAAAATTAGACGGAGCCATGGAGACGGGGACACCAGCACAGGGAAGGTAAGTGAATAACTTCTGTATGGCTCATATTTAATGCACGATGTATATTACAAAGTGCATTAATATGGCCATACAGAAGTGCTTAACCCCACTTGCTTTCGCGAGACAACCCCTTTAAGCTCCTACCCCGGCAATTCGTTAGAATCCACTGAGGAAAGTGGGGAAGGGGGGGAGCTTTTAACCTCTCAGTATATTCCTGTCCTATCAGGAGGAGGCAATCTCAATTGGTGCTGTTGTGGAGACTCCTGGGAACCCGATTATCGGGTAGGTATAATCTATTTTTTTTGTGATCTGTAGGGTTCTTACCCTTCTCGTCAATGTATGTGCTTATTCCATGAGGGTTAAATGTAGACAAATCAAATCCTTTACTGATTCGCAGAGAGAATGGATGAATTTTTTCATCATTCAAGTCAAGGAGGAATATTTCTCCAGGCCTTTCAGGGGCAAAACGCACAAGTCCAGGATATTTCAGACCCTGGGAGAACATGCAATGGATTAGTATGCACCATAGAATATTTTAAACAAGTTCACAACCCACGTCAAGGGTCCTCGTTACCTTGTAAGTCCCTGCACTAACATCAATCAAAAAGAAAAAAAAAAAAAAAAAAAATCACAAAAAAGGGAAATATAAACAGACAAAAAAAAAAATACCACAGAAAGCCACCAAATACTTACTGATATACTAACAGGAGGGCAGCTAAAACATCCCATCCCTCAACATGCAGACAGCCAAACTGCTAAATGTAGGAGCCACCGCACAGGTGCAAGGTACTGATCAACAACCACTCATGCAACTTCCTTATATTAAGGGGGTGGCTGCTTAGTACTGTTTTCGCAAAATGAGTTAAAGAAGTATCCCAAGATTGACTTTTAGCAGACAGGTCGTGAAGAGTCACTTGAATGGGGTCCAGCAGGTGGGACTCCCATTATTGCCAAGTATAAGCAGGTCTCAGAGTTGATGACCCTCAGTTTCCCACTATAGGTGGCCATGTATTCTTTTCTATGTTAATGTGCATGCCAGGACCTATTCAGTCTCGATTACTGGACTGATCCCACTAATGTAATCCTTATACAGAAAATTCATAACAATAGATGCACATTATGACACCTCTATAAGAAATGGTATAACTCAGTAGTACATTTGAATACATAAGAATGTGTAGTGTCTCTTAGGGCCGCTCGCACCAACCATGCGGTTGTTCCAAGCTGTGATCAGCTGTTGAACTTGGTTTAAGGAAAAGGCATTACATTAACACTTTTTGATCTAAGATTTGCAAAACCAAATTCACTTGCTCTGCGATCAAAGGTTGAACCTAGAAGTAATGCATCGTGCACGGTGATTGGTGACTATAGTCAGGTGAGCATACTACCATACAGAGTGATAGTAAAAACCTGACCGCTACCAACACTAAACGTGGGTGTAATTTCACCACCCAGGAAAAGCCCATCAGGCCATCAGCTGAGTTTTCCATCTTCAATTTCAGCTGCTAAACTTTCAACTAGTTTGACCCACCAAAATGGGGGGATCAAATTGCACTTAGATTTGAACTAAGATCACGGGTTAAACCGTATTAGTGCAACGTTTTTCTACTTGATCGTAGATCAACTCTTCTTTAATCCGAGATCAACCTTTGGTGCAATTGACCCTTAGAAGGCCAAAGTGGCATCTCCCAGCGGCCATTGGGTACAACACACATGACATCCTGGAAATCATGGGCCGTGTGGCTACTGCTTTGGTGGTTCTGCCATCGCTGAGGAGGTTTAATGAACATTTATAGAGAGGTTGCAGGAAGAGAAAGGGGAGTTGGTGTTTGTCTTCTACAGCTTCTACATATCAGTGTATAGAGCAAGCTGCAAAATGTTGATGTTCACCAGCACAACTGTCAGTGAGCTCCTCTGACAACTCCGTCACCAGGCCCTCTATCCTGAACAATCAGCTGATTTATTACCAAAACAATAAAAACTTTGATCTGGTCATAAATCAGCTTAAAAGTCCATTCAGCAGAGGAGAGAGAAGGGCTGGAGACTGAGCCGCCAGATGAGATCACTGACAGATGGATTAGTGAACAGCATTCTGCAGCTTATTATAGATTGTGATATATGTAACAGCTGCAAAAGCCAAACAGTGCAACATTTATAATAAAATCTGATTGCAAGAGTAAGTTAAAAAAAAATGTCCTCCGAAGGTGTCCACAAACTTGACAAAGACTGCTAGAGGTTGAAACGTTGCCTTTTAATCGACATGGAAGAATAAAGAAAAATATTTGATTTGTACCATATATGCTGCCACAATCTTCATTATCATTTGACCTTTAATTAATGTCACTACACAAATTAGTTTCATAATATAAAGTATCTGTATAGGGGAGCTCTGTTTTTTTTTATTAAACGGGTCGTACCTAGATTACCGTTTATCACAGGACAGGTGATACAACATGATTGGTTGGGGGGGTCTCACCACTAAGACCCACCCACCTTCCCACTGCAGGGAAGGGGAGACCCGTTAGGAGGAGAGGGGACTCAGGACCCCCATTCTTAGGACTAGTGCCTTTCAGTGGAGGTCTCACCACTCGGATCAGACTTTTACCATCTATACTATGGATAGGTGATAAAAGTTAATCTTGGTAAAGCCCCTTTAGCTTGATAAATGACAATTTTCAGTGCCTTCAGCCACCACTAGGTGGAGCTAATTGCATACGGATATATAGTAACGTGCGTCCCATAGTGGTGACTTTAGGCAGCTGCTATCACAGAGTCACTGCAAGCAGTGAATGGAGTTTAGCGCCACGTCCTTTCCCACAGGTACTATAACAGTCATGTGCCCTACCTCTATGCTACATATGTCAATCCTACATGGAAAAAAAAAACCCATTGGTTGTCACTTTTGAAGGAGCTGCTAAGAAACACAACTGATTGCCATTTTAAAGTTTTACCATCAGTTCTCGAATTAATTGAAAGGTGACACAAATATGGCTGCCCTTCTTTGTGGACTTCATATAAGCTGATTGTTCCCACTGATTGGTTGCCATAACTTTTCTGAGAAGACCCTGTATACTTACAGAGCTGATGAAGGCCAGACCGTTGGGCAGAATCTCTATATCTTCAGAGCCGTATTCTGCAAAAGTAACCAGGGAGTAACAGTCATCAGCAATATGTACAAAGGGAAATAGTATCCATGCCGGCGCCCCTTTCCCCTTCCTCTCGCAGGCTCACCTCTGCTCTCCTCCCTGGTCATTCTTTGAAATGAGGGGGCAGAGCTAAGCACCACCTCATCCCACCTCCTCCCATTGATGGTTGTGGACAATGAGGGGCGGAGCCAATCTCTGCCCCTGTCCCACCCCCTCCCATTGCAAAGAGCCAGCGGGTAGCAGAGCAGAGGGAGGGAGTTTAGCAATCACGCTCCCTTCTCCGGCCGCTGTCATTGGCTCCCATAGGAGCCCATGCACGGCCAACGTATTCTGGCCCCCCAAAAAATAGTTCCAGGACTATCTTTTGGACCCGATAAAAAAACGCCTGGCGCTATATTGGCAGGCCGGGCAC
Organism: Eleutherodactylus coqui; assembly: GCF_035609145.1. NCBI lineage: Eukaryota > Metazoa > Chordata > Amphibia > Anura > Eleutherodactylidae > Eleutherodactylus > Eleutherodactylus coqui. The sequence continues at coordinate 88,003,413 of NC_089848.1, read as the reverse complement.
TTTTACATCTCAGGAATACAGCCATGTGATCTGATGCATTGGAATCCAATGCATCAGATCACAGTGTGATTACACTTGTGGTAAAGAGGCCTAAAAATGAATACAAATGAAGAGATGAGTGATAACAAAAACCATAAGGCCTCATGCACACGGGGCAAGTTGAGCAGCAGATTTCACGCTTGTCAGTAGGTGCGGGCGATCCTCTGCTCAATGTGCCCATTGATGTGTGTGTAGATTCCTCTCTCCACCAACAGAAGCGGATTTTATTTGTGGCCGCTATGTGCTGAACATAAAATCGCAGCATTCTCTATTTTAGAGCGGATATGCAGGGATGGCTTCCACTGAAGTCAATGGAAGCCATCCCTGCCACGGCACTTCTGCAATGAGCATTGCAGAAGTGTCATCGCCTAGGCGACGGCGCAGGGATATCCGCGGTACAGAAGATGATTTCTGACAGGTACGCAGGGTCGCTGAAGGATTCCTTGCGGGATTTCCCACACGGATTCCGTGCACATGAAGCCTAAGGTAGATATATCTCAAAGTTACTCAACGTTACTTTTGTTGAATATAAAGCAAAGCCGAGGCTATCGATTGGTTCAGAATGAATGAAGCAGCGGTCGACCATACATGGTGTGGCCCCATTCATTTCAGCGGGACTGCCAGAGACTGCAGGGCACTTGTACTAGGCTACATCCAGCAGCCCCATGCTCAACCGCCACTCCTGTCATTCAAGACTAGACAGGACCCCCATTTTCATAATCGTTGGTGGTCCCAGCAGTCCCCACTAGTCAGACACCAGTTAATAGGGGATGACTTGCAATCTTGGGGAAACGCTTTTAAAGTATAGCTAACCTTTTAATAAAACCTTCTGACATAGTGACAAATAAGAATTTTTGATTGAGGATCCGGGTACCGAGTCAACCATCGATTGCTAGAAGGAATGGGCAGAAGCACTTAGCTGTGCCCATTTGGTTGGCATTGCAAGTGGTGTAGAGCCCATGTACTACTCCGAGCAGCGACAGAGAAAAACAGGCACAGGGATCACAGGCACAGGGATCACAGGCACAGTGGTCGGATGAGTGCTTCTGGCTGCTCATTTTAGCGATATAGCAAATGTTTTTAAGGTTAGTTTAAGTAAAAAGAAAATCCATTGATCTTTCTACTTAGTGCGGGATCTTACATGGCTGCCACCATGAGGCAACACTTTTGCTATAAGCCCCAAGCCAATGCAGTCTGCTAAGGAGTTGGGGCTAATGCAGTGATTGTTCAGACCTGTGTGGCTTTAGGCAACCCATGCTGCCATTAGCAATGCAAATCCAAAGAGTTAGAAGAGGTCTATTAATTTCTGCTACATGAGTGTTAATCTCTTTATATTATTAACCATTAATTTCCCAAGTCCAGCTCATTTTCATAGGTCAGTGGGAATTTTACATACCGATCCCTTTCAACAGTTGACAATTCGGAAGGTCCACAGGGTCTATCTCCCTGAAGAAGTTGGCTCGATGGCTATAAAAAGAAAATAATTAGAAAGAAATGCTTTGGAAATAAATTAAGCTTTTACAATGTTTGTTAATTCTTGTCCCTGTAGATACTTCAGATTCAGCTTTACATTTGTATGCCTTGCCCCTTCAAGTGGTTGATCAGCTGTCCTCATAATAGGTCATCATAACTTGATTGGTTGGAATTAACCATTCAGGATCCCCACCCATCAGCTGATATCGAGCCAGCTGCCATTACGGACAGATCTGGAAGCAGATAGCTCTGTCCTTGCTGTAGCTGCCTGGATTGGTATTGCCTGTGTAGCTCCCATTTAATTCAGTTGGAGCTGTGTCTGCAATAATAAACCGGGCTGCTGCACTATGGACAGAGTTATCGGCTTCTGTCTCTGTCCATAAGATCAGCTGAACAGCAAGAGTCCTGAGGTGGACCCCTGCGGATCAACTACATCAATTGTAAACTTCTCGGAAACCCCTTTAAAGTATCTATTTCACAGCTGCTCCAGTGTACTATAAATGACATCATGGCTGCATGATTGCAGGGGATCAGTCCCCAAAAAGACATCTATATCTCTTGATATTAGGACACTGGTGAGAGATGGCTGGTATTGCACCAATCACATGACCAGCTAACCTGCTTTCATTGGTTCTGGTCAGCTGATCACTATGGGCAAGAAGGACATGCCATGTAGATACAACACAAATCATATCGCTAAAGGGGTGTTCCCATCTAGTAATGTTATGGCATATCAGTTTTTGATCAGTGGGGTCTGACTGCTAGGGACCCACTCCAATCCCTAGTATGAAGGGGCTCGGGCTCTTTGTTCTCAGGATCAGTGAAGTCCCAGAGTTCAGATCCCACCCATCACAAAATATTGCCATATTCTAGAGATGTGCCATAATACTATGAGGAGGGTATATTCCTCAAAGTCCGCTGATGTGAATCCAGGGCAGGGATTTTAGCAGGTGCTGTTCTATCTATTAGTTTGCACCAGGAGGCCATCTTTTAGGTACTGTTATAAAATGTTTGCTTGAGAATAAATCAATTAGTGATGGCTGTTTAAGGTGAATCTACACGGAACGACTGTCGGGTACATAAGCGCCCAACATCTGTCCCATGGACTACTGCTCTACTATCGCTCCTGTGCTCTACATAGGAGCCATAGTCATTCAAGTGAATGGAGTCGGAGCAGCCGGGGTCGTTTTGGCCACCCACCTCCCTTAACAGAAAACGCTCAAAGAGTGAGCGGCTCCTATTTACGCAATCTATTACTACCCAGGACTGTAACAAGGGGGCGCCCTCTATATTTAGAGTAAACAAGCTTTCTGCACATAGAAGAGGGTTCTTTACTTTAAAAGCAGTAAGACTATGGAACTCTCTACCAGAGGACGTGGGGATGGCAAATTCGATAAGAGTACAAGAGGGGCCTGAACACCTTTCTTGAGATTTATGACATTACAGGTTATATCACTGATTACTTAAGAAGGGTCGGTGATCCGGGGATTATTCTGATTGCCAGATTGGAGTCGGGAAGGAATTTTTTCTCCTAAAGTTGGGAAAATTGGCTTCTACTTTATTGCATTTTTTTGCCCTCCCCTGAATCAATATTGAGGGGGGGAGGGGGTGGATATATAGGCTGAAATGGACGGACAGATGTCTTTTTACAGCCTTACTCTATGCTCTTTCCTCCTGCTCTTGCTCCTCCCACAGGCTCAGAACCGAGATGTAGAATGTTTTTATTCTGCACCCCAGTTTTTGTTTTAAGTTCATATTCTGTACTTTGGCCCTTATATTCTAGCTGTGGAAATAGATATATTTGTCCTGTTTAGTCGGGATGTTAAACCTACTAGTGAAAACATGTTGAAACATTCTGTTGGCATATTCCCTGAGGGCCCTTTTATACATGATAACCTGTAGGGCGCAGATGCCTGGCAGGTCGTCCCAGTGATGATCGATCCTGTGCCTTTACATAGGAATGAGCATTGCTGACTGAATAGAGGTGAAGCAGGAGGGGAGGAAAAACAGCAAGACTGAAACAAAACCCGCAATAACAGATATATAGGTCCGCATTGGAGCTGTATACATAACAGGCGATTTTCACTTGAAGGGAACCTGTAGGGTACTTTCTGCTGTGCTCACTGGGGGCAGCACATTATAGTGACAAAATGTGATTGTTCTCAGTAAGAGAAACCAAGTAATCTTGTAGATATGATACCTTTTAATGGCTAAACAAAAATACATGACATTAAAGCAAGCTTTTGGGAATATCTCGCCCCCTTTATCAGGCTAACGAATGAAATTAGTTTGGATGGCACATAATTCTAAAATACAGATGCAGAGGAAAGGGGAACATACTCCTCTTGATCTAAATAAATTTGCTGCTCTGGGTTTCCTCCTCTGTGGAGGAAATTTGAGACTATTTTGCACTCAAAACAGACAAACTGAGCTGAGAAATCGTAAATCAGTCCACTGAGCTCAGGACAGTTTTATGATGTGTCTTATCTCTCCTTCAACCTGCATATGGAAGGAGATACAGCACTACCTATTGGATGGCAACATTACTACAAGTCAAGATCTGAATTTTTAGGAAGTTTTACAGAAAGAAGAAAAAAAAATTATGATTGGGAAGAGGACATCTTTCTCCACCTCCTTCAGACTTTTCATATTTTTCACTTATGCAAGAACCCCAGCTGAGGTTCATTCCATTCTTGAGGGTATCAAACATGACCATAAATTTGTACTCCAAAATTCTTCTGTGACACTGCAACTTGAAATTGCCCTTCAGTATAATAACTCTCATCTGCTCTATGCTGTGTCCCTGACCACAAAAATGTTTTGCCACAGGTAGTTCAGCCTTTCCCTCTCTAATTGAGTGATGATGAGAGCTCATCCTGGCTCTCAGTTTTTGTCCTGTTTCCCTGATATAAAGCCCCCCAATAGGTCATTTACTGCACCAGATCAGGTACACAACATTGGACGTGGAACATGTGAATGTCCCTGGGATCTTCTAGCCCTGCTGTGTGTTGGGGTTCCATATCCTGTCCACAGTCAGCGTATGTGAGCAGGTCTTGCAGCTCCCTACCTTACAGGGATAAGTTCCTTTTTGTGTGTCAGATTGCCCTCTGTTGTCTAAATCCAAATGGGACTCCCTTAACCCTTTTAGTGGCATGCCCAGAAAATAATATTTTTAAAAAAAGTGTTGAAATGTGCTGAAGACTACCTAAACCTGCCACTAAAGGGGTTACTCTCTGAGGTTATTCTAGTTAATTCTGCCAGAGGTTCCATAATCATTATGAACAATAGGGAAAGAGGCGAGTACCATTTGTAATATCAAAAGGAGTGGATAAAGCCCTATCCATGAGCATGCTAGCAGACGGTGAGGGGTATAAGGCTCGAACCGCTTACAGGAACGCATCTCGTTTTCCAAATTGCTCAAGGGTAGCAAATGCAAACCCCCAGTGAAGTCCATTGAGCCCCTTCTCTGCATCCAGGGCAAGGAAGAGAGAAAGTGCTCGACTTGACCCCAGAGATGACAGCAGATTCAATGCCCCCCTCGTACCATCCACAGATTTTCTTCCTTTAGTAAAACTCACTTGATCTTTTTGTACTATTTCTGGAAGAACTTACATAATTCTTGTGGCTAAAATTTTTGAGTAGATTTTAGTATCTGAGTTAGGCCACCTGCACATGGGCGGAAGTCCCGTGGGATTTCCACCACTAAAAGCCTGCATAGGAGTGCATTACAATACGCACTACTATGCAGACGGCCGCGGTTTGGCCGCGAGAAATCTCGCGCAGCATGTCCTACTTCTGTGCGGGGCTCGCAGAGCTGCGCACAGAAATGTCCCTCACCCGGCCGCCGGCTCCGGTCTGCGCATGCGCTGGCTGCCCGGCAGCCGGCACATGAAAGAGCCGGGGCCGCCGGGCGCGGGTAAGTACGCGCTCCTCCCTGCAGGCGCTGGGGCCGGGTCCCACGGCGAAAATCCTCGTCGCCGGATCCGACCCGCCGTCTGCAGGTGGCCTAAAGAAGAGATATTGGTCCAAAATTAACCAGGGTAGTAGTCGCTTTACCTGGTTTAGGTAAAGTAACAATGCACGCTTGAAGCATTTCAGCTGGTAGGTTCCCTCCTGTCACTGCGTCATTACATGAAGATACCAGGTATGGAGAAAGGATGGGAGAAAACAGTTTATAATATTCATTCGAAAACCTGTCCGGCCCTGGGGATTTAACATTTTTTAGACCATTAATAACTTTGGATACTTCTGGAAGAGAAATTGGTTTGTCTAGATTCTGTACTTTATTACCTATGGTGAGAAGGTTTGTTCTCAAATTTTGTCTTTGCGCCATCAAATCAGACTGATAATTGCTGGCCAAGGAGTTCTGCAACTCTTGTTCTTTCTTTTGTATTTTATGTAAGTTAATCTGTGTGTTTTCTTTTGTTTCTATTTCGTTGTGCACCAAGCTTAAATCAAAGTTCCTCTAATAACTGCTTTATGTGCATTCCAGAGAGTAAAGTTGCTAATTTTTGGGTTTGAGTTTAGGTTAAAATATTCATTTATAGCTTCATTAATTAGTGATTGATAAATGGGAGATTTAAGTAGAGTTATATTGTTTTGCCAGATCTTGTTCGTATTATGGGAAGGGCCTAAAGCAAGTTTCAAGTAGATTGGCGAGTGATCAGACCAGCTACAACTGGCATATGTATAGAAGGTAATCTAAATTAGCTCAAGTAGGAGGAACGTGACCCCAGGATCTGGGGGTCTTCTTTTTTTTCTTGAATCAACATTTATTGACTTTTTCAAATATTATACAGATACTTCACAGTATCGACATCTAGAGATCTAGGGCAATGATAGTGAACCTTTTAGAGACCAAGTGCCCAAACCGCAACCCAAAACCCACTTATTTACTGCAAAGTGCCAACACATCAGGGGGCGGGGCTTATCACGACATACTATTTTACCCCCATCATTCTAAAAAGGACAGGGACAGTTTTAACAGCGTGCATATTGACTGCTTTTTGGACGCAGAAATACTGTCGTATGTCCTCAGCAGAAACTTCAGTTGCAAATTCTGCAGCATTTCCGCATTCCAAAAAGTGGTCAAAATCTGCACCCTGTCTATTTTGAAACAGCCCTGCACATTTTTGCCACATGAAAGCATACCCCAGCAATAATAGCGACCCCCACCAGTGGCGCCAGCGACCCCCCCCCCAGTGGCACCTAGTATCACAGTGAACCCCCCCTCCCAGCGGCCCCCAGTATCACAGTCACCCTCGCCTCCCCAGCATCACAGTGCCCCCTCAACAGCCCCCAGTATCACAGTGCCCCCCAGCAGCCCCCTGTATCAGTTACCCCCCAGCAGCCCCCTGTATCAGTTACCCCCCCAGCATCACAGTGACCCCCCAGCAGCCCCCAGTATCAGTGCGTCCCACCCCCAGCAGCCCTGTTCCCCCCCCAGCAGCCCCCAGTATCACAGTTACCCCATCCCCCAACGCCCCAGTATCAGTGACCCCAGCATCACAGTGACACCACCACCCCCCAGTATCACAGAGACCCCTCCCCACGCCCCAGTATCACAGTGCCTGCCCCCCCACAGCAGCCCCTAGTATCACAGTCCCCCCCTCCCTCACACACAAACAGCGTCCCCCAGTATCAGTGACCCCCCCACAGCGGCCCCCAGTGGCAATAGTAACCCCCCCACAGCGGCCCACAGTAGCAATAGTGACACCCCCACAGCGGCCCACAGTAGCAATAGTGACACCCCCACAGCAGCAATAGTGACACCCCACAGCGGCTTCTGATTCCCCCTTCACCCCTGAGACCCACTTACTTATACCCTCCTCCTCATGAAAGCACCACTCCTCCTCTGTCCGGCGCGCCCTCCAGTAACACTGTTTGCAGATGCACACTGACATTAGTGTGCTCCTGGACGCCTCCTCCCCCTGTTCTCGTGGAACCAAGTAGGAGTCATCAAGGGAGGAGGGAGGAGGATCCCGACTGCACACTGATGTCACAGTGTGTGCCGGGATCAGTGCTGCTGAGTGAATGCTGGCAGGGGAGCCACGGCCCTTGCCGGTATTCACTATAGTGGTGAGCGGCTGATGTCGACGCGTGCCAGCAGGGAGGGCTCTCCGCCTCTGGTAAGCGTGCCATAGGTTTGCCACCACTGTTCTAGGGTCTCAATAACCCCCACGAGAATATACTTTACTGATAACCTGCAATAATATTATACCCCTTCTATTAGGGGGTGATGGAACCACCTCATTGACATACATAATTTCTCCTACAGCGATACCAGAAACTGCCAAATAAAAAACAGAATACAACTAGAACATACATACATAAATACATACATGCTGCCAGGGAGAGTCTTGACTCACATCACACAACACTGCTTATTCAATCAAGGATCTTTCCGCAACAACCGCCAGGGATTCCAAATAAGCAAGAACTTTTCATGCGTGCCCTTCAACCAGCTAGTGAGCTTCTCGAGATTGTACAAAGTCAACTTTATCTTTCCATTGCCCTAGAGTCTGAGATGATTTTTGAAGCCAAAAGGCGTGGAATCAGAGTCTTGGCAGCGTCAATAGGAAAAGCCAATAACTCAATTTTCAATGCGTGGAAATGCACAGATGTCCACCAGAGAAACACCATTTCAGGAGTGATAGTCAGCTCCACAGAAGCTAGCCTTCTCATAATCTCCTCCACCTTCTGCCAGAAGGACACAACCAACGCACAGTCCCACCAAATATGCAGAAAAGAACCGATGCTGAGATCACACCTCTACCATCTATTATGGGGAGCCAATTTATGGTCAAACCGCTGCGGCGGTCTTAACAAGCTGCTCCTGGAACTGCATGAAGGCGAGCGTTCCCGGGGCTTCTTGTAAATTACGGATTACAGGTAGCGATCTAAATAACGCCGGGCTCTCACGGCCGTATGCAGAATCCGCTTGTGGAGGCCCGCAGCGGATTCCAGCTCTGAGCCTGGCTGTGACCCTGCATACGGCCATGTACTGCGCATAACTGCCTACTCGCACAGACGGTCATGTGCAGTACACCGTTTTTTGTTTATATTTCCCGCGCCGTCGCTTAGAGATGACCCGGGTAACCCGCAGTCCGTACACAATGTGTTTGCATATGGGCTGCGAGTATATCCGCGGTCATAGAGTACAATGGGCTCTAGGTCGCGGTAAAATATAACATGCTGTGTTCTGTTTTCTGCGTGTGGATGCCGTAATTCCGACCCGCTAATTGGGGGGGATTGTGTAATCCAATGCATGCGATTGATCCGTGGATTACCGCTGATCAAGCGCATGCAGAACCCGTAATTCCTCTCTGGTCATGTGTGACCGGCCTAATGTTAGATCGCTACTTTATCATGTGACCGGGGACCGCTCAGCGAGGCCACCGGTCACTGCTCCAAGCACTCAGCGACCGTTGGTCGCTGGGAGCAAGGAGATTTAAAATCTCCTGGGCTCCCTGGCTCCTGCGAATGTGTCCGGCATTTTGCCGGCGGGCGCATGCGCAGCAGCCGGAAGGCTCCATGGAGGATAATCGCATCTGGATTCAAATGCGGAAGCCTCCGAGAAGATGTTTCATCTCCCCCAACCGATCGCATCTGTGAGGGGAGATGAAACTTCCACTTTTTAAAGAACTTTTACGTGATCGCCATTATGCATTGGATAACGGTGATCACGTGACCAGTAACCACATACCGCGGCTCCCCGTGACATCTCCAGGCTCTTGGCTACCTTTGGTAGCCAGCAGCAGGGAGATTTTAAATTTCTTGGGCAATCTTTCACTTTTGCGCATGCGTTCGCCATCATGCTGACGGACGCATGCGCTAAAGCTGGGGTAAGGTCCACGGATCAACATCCCACCAGGGAACAAATCCGGGACCTTGGGTACGTAATTTCATCCCTCCTTACAGATACAATCCGTAAGGGGGGGATGAAACTTTCACTTTTTAAACTTTTTTAAACTTTTTTTTAAAACTTTTTAACTTTTTATGATCACCGTTATCCGATAGATAACGGTGATCATATCACTGGAAACCGCATACAGCGGTTCCCAGTCATATCTCCCTGCACTCGGCTATCTGTGACAGCCGGGTGCAGGGAGATTTTGAATTTGCCGGGCTCGCCGGCCTTCTGCGCAGGCGCACCACATCGGCACATGCGCAGAAGCCAGCGGGGGTCCGGAGACCAGCCGGAGGACATGAAGGAAGCGGGGTGAGTATTTTCACCTTCCCTCATGGATCCGATCCATGAGGGGAGGTGAAACTTTTCTTTTTTTCCACACTTTTCTTCCCCTTTCTGTGATCGCCGTTATCCATTGGATAACGGTGATCGCTGTACCGGGGACCGCTCACCGCGGTCCCCGCTGCCATCTCCTGCCTCCCGGCTACCTACAGGAGCCGGGAGCCAGGAGATTTTAAAATTCCCGGGCCGCCAGGCCTTCTGCGCAGGCGGCTGACGTAATGCCACCTGGCGCGCATGCGCAGAACGCCGGCTTCGGGGCCTGGAGCATCAGGACAGCGGGGAGCAGTGCAGTGGACCTCGGTGAGTATTTTCAGGTGCCCTGATGGATCCGATCCATCAGGGCAGCTGAATCTTTAACTTTTTTTGCACTTTTATTTACTTTTTTGCACTGCTGGGGAGGGGGGGGGGGGGGGTCCGTGCAGCCCGGGATGACAGCTCCATGCTGCTGTCGGCTACCTGCGGACACCGCCAGCATGGAGCTGTCACGTCCAGAGCCCGAGGGGGTTTATTCTCTGCAGGACACGTTTTTACGTCCTCAGAGAATAAAGCCCACTTCGGGAGGACGTAAAAACACTATGGGCTGGTCGTTAAGGGGTTAATATATCTGGTGCATGTCAAAACCACGCCCCCTTTTGGAGACACTGGCACACTGTTGGGCATGGCGCACCCTTCTCTGACACGCCAACAACTTGTCCAAAATAATTTGCACCAGAATTTTGGCACAACTTACGACAATTCTTGCAGACTAATAAATCTGCCTCAATTTATTGGATACGCAGTTACAAGCTGTTCACGGCAAGCTGGGACTTGTAGTTTTCAGGAGTATATACACAGAGGATACTGCTACGCAACATGTGGCTTTCTAGCTGTACTGAAACTACAACTTCCATCAAATCCAAACATAGGCCGGTTTCACATGGCCTAGAAACTGGCGCAAGATTTGTGCGTTGTAAGACAATGGATCAGAGCGGCAGCATGTATCGGCTGGGCGTGGAAACACGGCTGATATATGCTCGTGTGAATCCATCCTAAGGGCTTATTCAGACGTGCGTACATCAGTCAGGTTTTCAAGCCCGTCTTATATATGCTATCCCTCTCTGCAGGGGGAGGAGGTGGGCCGGGAGCAGTGCACTGAGCTCCCGCCCCTCACCACTATTTGCAATGGGAGGGGGCAGGAGGGAGTGGAATTTAGGTCCACTCCCGTTCCAGGCCTCCCACTGCAAACAGTGGTGAGGGGCGGGAGCTCAGTGCACTGCTCCCAGCCCGTCCCGCCTCCTCCCCCTGCAGAGAGGGACAGCGTATACTGTCCGGGCGTGAAAACACGGCCGATATACGGACGTCTGAATAAGCCATAAGGCTGTATGTACACAGACAAGTACAATATAGGTCCACGAAAAATCTGACCTGCAGCATATTGCACTTTCTATTTCAGCGATTGCGATGCGTCTTGGCTTTAACAATGCATGGCCATACATGCGATTTTTTTACATGCGCATTTCATACACATTAAAAAAAGGAAACGCATGCTGTTCTAATAGGTAAAATGAAAAGACAAAAACCCACATTGTGCTGGCATGCAAATTATATGGCATGCAGATGAGATGCAATTTTCTTTATGCACCCATAGAAAATAATTGGCAATGCTTTAATAAGACTAGTCCCCAAAAATAGGACGTGCTGCAACTTCTCATTTTTTAGATCTGAAACAAAAGTCACCTAAGTGTATAAACCCATTGAAAATCCCTCAGGCTGTATTTACAAGGGCGCAAAATTTGTGCGAGTTCCATCCAATGTGATATGAATCATGAAGTTGCACAAGTTTCTTGCCTCTGAGAATACAACGTAAGGAGAGACATAACAGCAGCATCCTGGGATTCGGAGTCTTAGAACAGGTGAAGAGCTGCAGGTAGAAGACGCTGCCCTATGGGGTCACTAAGGTGAGAGCTGTAGGTGTGAGATGCTGCTCTATGGGGTCACTAAGGTGAGAGCTGCAGGTGTGAGACGCTGCCCTATGGGGGTCACTAAGGTGAGAGATGCAGGTGAGAGACGCTGCCCTATGGGGGTCACTAAGGTGAGAGCTGCAGGTGGGAGACGCTGCCCTATGGAGTCACTAAGGTGAGAGCTGCAGGTGGGAGACGCTGCCCTATGGAGTCACTAAGGTGAGAGCTGCAGGTGGGAGACGCTGCCCTATGGGGTCACTAAGGTGAGAGCTGCAGGTGGGAGACGCTGCCCTATGGGGTCACTAAGGTGAGAGCTGCAGGTGGGAGACGCTGCCCTATGGGGTCACTAAGGTGAAGAGCTGCAGGTGGGAGACGCTGCCCTATGGGGTCACAAAGGTGAAGAGCTGCAGGTGGGAGACGCTGCCCTATGGGGTCACTAAGGTGAAGAGCTGCAGGTGGGAGACGCTGCCCTATGGGGTCACTAAGGTGAAGAGCAGCAGGTGGGAGACGCTGCCCTATGGGGTCACTAAGGTGAAGAGCTGCAGGTGGGAGACGCTGCCCTGTGGGGTCACTAAGGTGAAGAGCTGCAGGTGGGAGACGCTGCCCTGTGGGGTCACTAAGGTGAAGAGCTGCAGGTGGGAGACGCTGCCCTATGGGGTCATTAAGGTGAAGAGCTGCAGGTGGGAGACGCTGCCCTATGGGGTCACTAAGGTGAAGAGCTGCAGGTGGGAGACGCGGCCCTATGGGGTCACTAAGGTGAGAGCTGCAGGTGGGAGACGCGGCCCTATGGGGTCACTAAGGTGAGAGCTGCAGGTGGGAGACGCTGCTCTATGGGGTCACTAAGGTGAGAGCTGCAGGTGGGAGACGCTGCTCTATGGGGTCACTAAGCAGCACACGTGTAATAAATACAAATAAAGCTCAGAATAGAAGGGTCTTAATCTACAACAGGAAATACTAATAGATGCAACAAAGCCCCCCTCCCCCCCCCCTCCCCCTCCCCCTCCTACTACATTATATAAGGGGCACTACAAGATCCCACTCTGCTTGCACAATAGCATGTTGGGACTGCTGATCCTACAGACACGGATGGTTTTGTTATATTGTGACAAATCTGGTAAATAAATATTAAGGAGCAACATAAAATAACCAATGTATCATAATAGGAGTATCCTTCCCCTCTAGTACCGTGGGAATCAGCTACAAGTTCATACAAAGTAACTACTTACATGAACTGCACCAGTCTCTCCCCCAGAACAGCCAGGAGCACCCCAATAATGGTCAGTTTGAGTAGAGTCCCCATGTTTGTAGAGCTCACTGTAAGGTCCACCTGTAACAGATAAGAAGAAGCAAAGATCCCTGATAACAAACAGATGTAGTGGGAGCTGCTGTGAGTGCTCCGCCTGTGTGTGATCAGCGCATGGCAGGAATGCTGCCTGCCTAGGGGGAATTCTCCAACGATGTGCATACATTACTATACATTACTATCAACTGCCTGAAGTTTTCTTGTAAACTGGAGATGTAAAATAATTGCAATAATAATCTTTATATATATAGCACCAGCATATTACGCAGCGCTTTACGAAGTCAGACGTCATATACAATACTACACTGATAACTGGAAAAATAGGAACTCACAAGTGCTTATCTATGGAAGAAGAAACATGTAAATTCTAATGGTCCATTTAGACGGGACGAATGTCGGGCAAATAATGGTCAACACTCGTCCCTGTGTGTCCTTGTTGCTGTACGGGAGCTAGTATCGCTGGCTCGCTCACAGAGCGGCCAGCAGGGGGTGGGGAGGCTGCTGGAGATTTCTCTCCTCGTATTCCCCCACCACTTTCCATTGACTTAACATAGTGGCTGTTCAGTACTGAACTGCAGCTATTTACACTGAACGATGATTGTTCAGCTCATTATCCATCGTTTATGTAGCATAAGCAATGGACGATGAGCAGAACACTGATCGCTCAGTGTAAATAGCAGCCATTCAGTAAGATGTTAAGTCAATGGAGAGGGGCAGAGGAGTGCGAGGAGAGAAATCTCCTGTAGCCTCCGCACTGTGAGCCAGTGATACTAGCTCCCGTGCAGCAGCACAGGAGAGTGTATGTGCAGGGATATACGTTTGCCCGACATTCGTCCCATCCAAATGAGCCTTAAGTCCCTGTTTACTATATAGTAGTGATTGGCCTGGTGATAAAGTTGGATTGGATCATCCCAACTCAATTTTTAGCAAAAATCAGCTTTCCCTTAAACAAAGATGTAGGTGTGTGCGTGCATGTCTTTAATGAATGTGGTTACCTTCCGGTTGTTACACCAAAGCATTGGTTTAACAACTGAGCCATCATGTTTTCTCTTTCTTCACTGGAGAAGGAAAAAAAGAAGAATAAACGTAAAGAGAAAATAAGTCGCAGTTATGAACCTAAAATATTACTTTTATTCATATAAAACTAAAATAAAGCATGTGGCCACCAATAATATTTATGACTTCATTTCTCTCATATGATAGACTGTTGTGTATCCTATCCCGTATCAGGCATCCAAGGGTACAGGGCCCAAACAAATAAGAACTAATCTAGATGGAAAAGAGATTGGAAGGATTTCTCTCTTCAGACACTCCTCTAAAGGCTGTTGAAATAGCTCAGAATATTAATTTCCCCAACCAGTTGTTGGTGCGTGTGTTTCCACTATTGGTGAAAAATAGACCCTTTCACCAAGAGTGAAATTAGTTGAGTGGACCCCGTACTGATATGTGGAGTAGCAATAGAAGACTGACGAGTCGGTATACGTAATACAAGTAGTACTATTTCATACAGAAGGGATTGACAACTGGTTGGCCTTGGTGAGAGAGGTGACCAGGAACCCAATGGTCTCTCTGACTGAGCTCCAAAGATCCTGTGTGCAGATGGGAGAAACTTCCAGAAGGTCAACCTTCTGCCTACATCTGCCTGGTGGCCCCCTACAAGCTAACTGGTGGCCAACAACCTGTGCGACCACACGAGTCACACAGAATGAAGGCTGGCTATGAAGATGTAGTACCCCAGAGTTGGGTATTCCAGCACTTTCTGTGTTCACTATAGTGCTATAATTACGTCTTAATGTGGAGTATGAAAAGTGTGAAAAGTTCTGATGTTATTGTTCTTCATAATATTATCTGACCCTTGTGTGGTGCAGAGTGTTAAGGCAGCAGATTGCAGTCCTAAGCTCTTGCTCACGACCTGATAGTTGTGGGTTCAATCCCTGCATGGTTAAGGAAGCCGGCTCAAGGTAGACTCAAACTTCCATTCTTCTGAGGTGGGTAAAATGAGTACCAGCTTGGGTACTCATTTTACCGACATGCAAAAGTCCCAGCAAAAGTGCTGCGGAATAAGTTGGGGCTATACAAATAACAAGATTTCTTTCTTTTATTTTTATTCTCCAGCCCCTGGTGAGTACAGGTCGCCTAGAAGCAGTCAAAGAAGTGGTTAGCCAGGCTTAGCAAAGAGTAGATGGCAGCCTAGATCCTCGTTACAGGTTAAGTTATTGTGGCAGTATAAAAAAAAGTAGTGGGCAGAGCTAAGTCAGTCTTTGAAGTACAGAGCTAAACTCAAGCTTGAGAGAGGTCAGGGAGGAACAAGGAGAAAGCCAGTGCATTTGGAAGTGGAACATCAAAGTGTGAGCAACCAAGGACAAGTTGTTCTGAAGAGTTAGAAGTGGAGAGAGAGAGAAGGAAAAGAGTTTGGCCAGGAGAAAACTCCCAAACCATTTTTCAGTTCACAACTAGAGATGAGCGAGCACGCTCGGTAAGGTCAGTTACTCGAGTAACTGCCTTCTCCTCTGAGTGTGCTTGGGGGGGCAGTGGGGGTTGGCGGGAGGGGGGGGGGAGTGAGAGAGATCTCTCTCTCCCCCCCGCTGCCCCCCCCAAGCACGCTCTGAGGAGAAGACAGTTACTCGAGATGAGCAAGGCTCGCTCGAGTAACTGACCTTACCGAGTGTGCTCGCTCATCTCTATTCACAACGTCATTAAATCCGTAGTCCCCATGCAACTTCAAAGACTCTTGTATGCCGAGCTATTTTTTTGTGGACCCTGGTATGATGGAGTCAGCCCAGATGTAGGTTATTTATTATGGTCGATGTGCCCCAAGACTGTACCAGGGGTGATACCAAAGAAAGACGTGCACTTTTGAATTTATAGCTATATTCTCTATCATTGTCCAGCATCGTTTCCTCCAGGACTTATGAGATTGACTATTGTGAGAACTTTACAAATAATTGTTGCTAAAGACTGCATAATAATGTTTATTAGGTTTAAGAAATGTGCTGGAGGGGTAAGGAGAAGGTTTATCATATTTGTAATGTTTTGTTCAAGTGTCATTGCAGGGGTAAGAAAGAAGAAGTCAAGTTGTAAGTGATTTGGTCATACAGAACTGTGTTAATAAAATAATTCCCAAAAGCGACACTCCATTAGCTCATAAGAATGCCTTTCAGTGTCTGTACAGTTCCAAAGGTCTCGGTCCTTATGTACCATCCCATTCGGTCTGAGATGTTGAACTTATCCATGTCTATAGTCAGGAAGAGACGTTTGATGCTTCTGCTCCTTACATTTTTCAGTCTCCATGGATCAGGAAGAGACGTGTGATACTTCCACTCCTTCCACCAGGAGTTTTTTCTTAAAGACACCCCTTTCTATCCTTCGGTGTGCTATCTCTGTTGTCTAGTCTGTTCAGAGATGTATCATGTAAGGGCCCATAACATATGCTGATGTTCCCAGGTTGTACCTGGCTCAGCAGTATGTTCAAAGAGGTACTGGCCATGCCTTTAATTCTTTGCACACTAGCATTTCTAAAAACTGTCGCCAGAGGTGAGGCTTTGAAGTTCATACCAGAGTGGGCTTTTTTTATCCGAACAGTAAAGGGAGGAGTGTGGTGGGTTAAATCATGCCCTCGCTAGACTTGTACTCGTAAGTGATTTTACTCTACTACGCCCCTTTAATTGAACTAAAACTTTACTGGGGATGTTAGGAGGTGACCAATGGGTTAAGAACACTGTAGTGTACCACTATTTTTATTTCAATTCTGCTGGTACGGAGCGCACCGAGGATGTCTTTCTTTTAAGTAAGGGGGAACTGTAGTACCCCAGAGTTGGGTACTTCACCACTATCTGTGTTAACTATAGTGATAAAATCAGGTCCTAATGTGATATATGATAAGTGTGAAAAGTTATGTTATTGTTTATATTTCTCCACTGAGTTATGTTCTGGTAATATTCTCCACCCGCTGGTGTGTACAGGTCACCTAGCAACAGCCAGGGGAGTGGTTAGCCATCCTTAGAAAGTATAGATGGCAGCCTGAGATTGGCAGCTTAGATCCCCATTACAGGTTGAGCTAGTGTGTCAGTATGAAAGAGAGGAGTGGGCAGAGCTAAGTTAGTCTTCCAAGTGCAGAGCTAGGCTCAAGCTTGACAGAGACCAGGGAGGAACAAGGAGAAAGCCAGGGTGATGGAAAGTGAAACATCAAAGTGTGAGTAACCATAGACAAGTTGTTCTAAAGAGTTAGCAGTGGAGAGAGATAAAGAGAGAGAAGGAAAGGAGTTTGGCCAGGAGAAAACTGCAGCAAGAAGCTAGTACAGACAAGCAAGTCAGAAACAGTCAGTTCTTTGTGATCCCACCTAGAGAAGTAAAGCTGGAGTGTTAAGTCAGGAGGTCAAGAAAGGGGAAATTCAGCCCTTACCTCTCAGGTCAAGTTGTCTTCATCTACCTCAAGGAAATGTAATAAAAGTTGTGTAACTGCTGCCAAGTAAAGAACTCTCTCTCCCCCTGCCAATAAAGTGTTTTACAAGCTAAATTCTACTTCCCGAAGTAACTTCCGACCATCTACACTGAGGTACCAGACTACACGCTCCAGAGGCAAGGACTAGTACCACCATTTTAATTTAATTCTCCACTTTTCTATATATATATTTCTTGGTTCAAAACGGTTCCATACCCATGTACGGAGTGGCATCACAATAAAACAACATCTTACCGTACCCGACTGGTGTATCACTGTCAGGGTAATTCTGCGTACAGCACCAATCAGGCCCACCCCAATGCCCCGCTGCCGGCGGTAAAGAAGAGACACCACACACGGAGGTCTGGTATAGTTCCTCACACGGGGACATGACTGCGTGCTTTATTACAGATTACATGGGATCTTATACCCTTTGGTCTCATCACTAGGAATGGGTGATGGCCTCATTGGCTCAAATTCACCGCATAACCATATATGTAAAGTCCGGATGTCCGGCCTGAGACAGTGAAAGTTATATACGTAGTTGAACAGTCGTTATCTTGCTACGGCGCCTCTGGGAAAACAGCCAAGCACGCGGCCTTCATGTTCGGCTCTGTATTATCTCTGAATTTCTGGACACATCTCTCTCAGCCTTGCAAACTTTTGGAATATCTGATGTAAGGCGACATATAAGTTTTTCTCATTTTAACTTTGAATAGAACTTGCATACAGGTATAAAAGCATAAAAAACATATGGCAATATATACATATACCCTCACAAACCCCCCTAAAAACTTATATGGAGATCAAGCACCAGACCTTGCACTCTTCCTCGGTCGCCTCTCCCTTGCGTCAGGTTTTCTCCACTGCCCGTAAGTCCCTACTCCTAGGAGGGGGGATCCCTACCTCACCTCAGAAGGAGGCCATGGATTCCCTGGGCTCATTTCCGGGCATCCATACCCTCTATCTGTACAAGTTAACACCCCACAGGGTGCGCCCTCGCTCGAACCTAAGGTCTTCTGCACTAACCCTAGGCAAATGGGAATTCCACTGACAATCCATCTTAGGAGATCGGGACAGGCGCAGTACTAGTACATTTCTCCATTCTTCTGGTAACGTACGTGGTTGGCATTATCGGAACTGGCTCTTCATCTTTTTCAAACAAGGGAAATGTTGGTGTCACATTATGCAGTCCCTTACTCATACTCTTTTTGATCAAAGGGATAATACACATACAGGAAATTACATACCCCACCTCTTTCTGCTAAAATCATATCCAGGGCCACTCTATTTTGGAACGCCATGGATGCCGTGGGCCCTAACTGGTCAGCTAACCCTTGCAAAGCATCTCTGGTGTAGTTTACAAACCTCTGCTGATTGTAATAGATATAATTCATCCAATCTACATTATTATTAACAGTGACAATAGCAAATAAGGACCCAAATCCTGCTTAAACATGATCTCTAGAATTAAATTCATCTGGCACCCCCCTTGGCACTCCTATTGCATCTATGTATACATGTGGATCAAAGTTACCACCTGGAGCGTCAACTTCTCTCTTAGTACAATGCGGTGTTGGATTCTCACCCTTAGTGTACTCTTCATATTGCACATTTGATTGTATTACCTTGTTCTGATCCCTGAAACAGGGGGCTAGTGTATAGTAGTCAAAAGGTGTGTGTTAGAGGAATTGTACCACATTATAGCATGTAAAGGATATGCAGGACCATGAGTTCTTGCAGTGCGAGGTGTGGATCCCAGTGGGCTTTCCTTCGAGCTTGACTGCAGTTGGGGTGGTGAACAACATCTGGTAAGGACCTTTAAACCGGGTTTCTCTCTCAAACTTTTTCACATAGACCCTGTCACCTGGTTTCAGATTGTGACACTCATCTGTAGGACCTGGGAGAAAAGCAGAGACTACAGAATGGATTACTAACAATTCCTTGGAGAGGCCTATGACAAAATTAACAAGAAAATCATTCCCCAAACTCAGCTACTGTGACATGTATCCTCCGGAGAAAAAGAAAAACTAATGGGAGACACTCAATTCAAGATTTACCCATTTCCTCTATTGTCTTTTGTATCTACTTTCCCACTACTCCGCGGATGGTAGGGTGTGTGAAAAGCCTGAAATATACCCAAAGCAGACATGATGTATTGCATTATTTCACCTGTGAAGTGTGTACCTTTGTTTGACTCAATCACTTCCGGTGCCCCATATCTGCAGATTACCTCATTCATGAGCTTCTGTGCGGTTACCTGCTTATTTACTTTGGTAACAGGGTAGGTCTCCAACCTGAAAAGACATCAAAAACAACAAGCACATATTCATACTTCCCAACAAGTAGGAGCTGAGTGTAGCCAATTTGCAATCCCTGAAATGGGTAGAGTGGTCTAGGCAAGTGGGATGTGGCAAATTTTACTAATGCCCTGTTGCTTTATGGCAAAGATCATGCAAAATTGGACAAATGATGCAGCAGCTACAGAAAACCGAGGAGCCACTCATCCTCGTTCAAGCGTCGACATCATTGCTGCTTTGAGAGGTGCGTCTTTCCGTGCATCAGCTGGGCCATCATGGGGCACAGGGACCGTGGTAGGCAAGTTCTGTTGACTGTTCGCCATACGCCGTCCCTTTCTAGTCCATTTTTCCTTTTCTTCCTTGCTGGCTTGTAACTGTAAAGTCTTTAGCATATCAAACTCCAAAGTTTTTATCAAAGTCCAAAGTTTTTATCAAAGTCCAAAGTTATTATCAAAGTCCAAAGTGTAGTCAAAGTCCAAAGTTATTGTCAAATTCTTCTTTTCTTCTGTTCTTCCACGGCTTGAGGGCCGCTGCCTTTGCTGTGTGGTCTGTGATGGCGTTGCCTCTTGTTTCTCCGGTGTAGGAATTGGTGTGAGCTCTCTACTTTGTCAGGTAGAAGTAGGGCCTCCATGAGACTCTGCACCGCTGCATCATTCTCAATTGGCTGTCCTGCTGAGGTAAAAAACTGTCTGGCCTTCCATATTGGGCCGTAATCATGAGCTATGCCAAATGCATACCGGGAGTCAGTGTAAATGTTTGCCATCTTACCTTCTACCACTCTACACGCCTCAGTGAGTGCCTTTTTAGTTCCGCTTCTTGTACTGAGACATGCGGAGGCATTCTGCTTTTAGGACATCTTGTTGTGTGACCACTGCCTGTCCAGTGTGGAGTCGTCAATCACCACTGGTACCATCTATAAAAAACAACTCAAAATATGCATTATTAACAAGGGCTTTCAGTAACTTTTTAAAACTTAAATTTTCGTGTTGCATCAATGCTAGACAATCAGGCTGATATTCTATTTCAAAAAGATCAGAACCTTGTTGCAAAAAATTTAAAAATGGCTGATTTGCAATACCTAGATCACTTATGCCTTCTCCTCCCCCCCTTTGAACCAGGGTACTCAATTGGAAGAATAGTAGCCGGGTTCAAGTTAGTACCAACATTGGAAAAAGATTTGATGGATGCAGATAAGGCCTGTAAGATGTTAGCGCCAATAACAGAGACATGAGTTACATCAGGGCAGAATAATCTACAAACACCTATTAAAATCTGAAATGTGAGATCCTTTAAGCAAATTCATTATTAATCTGTTCCTGCCTGCAATGTCTTATCAAATTTGAGAGAGGAAAAAAAAACAAAAAAAAACTTTTACTAGCTGCTCAAGATCCTCACCCCCTCCCTTGTGGACAAGAGGGATGAAACATTACATCCTTTACATCATCTAGCTCCACCCCTTCAATACTGGCTGCTTGCGTCTTTTTTCACAACTTCATTTCAGCTTTACAGTCCGCACGTCCACATCACAACCAAGTAAAGTCTTATGCATTGGGGGGGACTTTTATTCCCAGTCAATATCTGCATCACACATTTTACATTCACCACAGCCTGAACACTGGGCATTAACTCTCATCGATCCATGTGCTCAAGTCTGCCCCGTCACCCCCCATTGAAGGTGTACCAGTACATACAGATGCACAGACAAAAAAAAAGTGTGACAAACATACATACATCAGTTGAAAAACATTGAGGTGAGTGCTATAATGTTATAAAGTACATGATTCTATTGAGATGAGATTGTGAATGAGCGCTATTTTTGACAAATTATGTGAAAAAGTTTGCTAAGTGACTGAGACATTCTATCTTTCTTATTTACTGAAACTATTATATGCTATATTAAACGCTGATATATTTTAGAATGCGTGGGTATCTTTCAGCCCCCCTTGTCTTTCCTTCTCTGTCTGTGACCCTGAACGAAAAGTGAAGTCTGAAAGCCCCCACCTTTGCAAAATAACTGTTATCTCTCTATGAATATGACACACAGACTGAATAGAGTTGTTTTAGTTTAACTATTCCCTGCATTTGAACTCATAATTAACACATATGCTGGGACCTTGCAACATGTTCTTCATTTTCAACCCCTGTATAAGTAAGAATATACCTTAGAAATTGCTATATTTCCTGCCTACTAAGACAGTATAATTAATTAAATTCATTTCAAACTTCCATTCCATTTAAGCAAGCAGATATTTTTCAGGGTTATTATTGCATTCTCTCTCGCTGTTATCTTCTTGACCTTGAAAAGCTACACAGACTGCAGCTTTAAGTAAACAATCCTTCTCCTCTAAAAGCAAGCTCAGTTAACCATTTGCACATACAGTATATACATATATACACACATATACATCTATATCTATCTAGTATTATACACCTTTAAACAAATAATGTGTACATACTTAACTTTCTCTGACTGTCTTTCTCCTCCTCACTTCAACACTTTCTAGCAACCCTTGGTCTTTCAAGGTGCCCTTCTTGGTCCTAAGGACCTCCTCCCAGTCACCATACTGTAATCTATCGTGCGGGTCCTTGTTACACATTTTCATAAGTTTTCTTACATTTTACAAATTGTGACCCTTGTCTCTCCTCCATCAATTCATCCGCACGGCGGCGGCCCATAAAGGGCTCCGTCTTCTTTAATAAGGTCTTACGCATATTAGAACAACAATGATAATAATAACACGCTCCATAGAATGCATCCCTCTTAATTCCAAATTGTCAGCCCCTTATATACCGGCAAAACAACCGAGGGTCCCTTCTCCTATGGAACCAGCCTCACAGAATGCATCTCTCTGAAATCAAATCGTTAGCCCCATATATAAGGCAAAACAACCGAGAGTCCCTTCTCCTATGAAGCCTGTCTCACAAAATGCATCCCTCTTAAATCAAATTGTTAGCCCCTTATATACTGGAAAAACAACCGAGGGTCCCTTCTCTTATGAGACTAAATGAAAAGAAAGAGAAAAAAAAATTCTGCAGATACAACAAACAACCTTCACTATTGTTAAAACACTACGGACTTCAAAGTACAAATAGACTAATCACTAGTTCCTGGGTGAGCGATTGGTGCGCATATCACGGTCAGTGGTCCGTGACAGTAAACCCGAAGCCTACGAGTTACCGTGTAGAACTCTTAACCCAACCCGTCCGGTCACAAACCACAGATAGTCCCTCCCGCTGCAAGACTCTCAGCATAAAACACAACATAAATATATGCTGGTCTTACCTGGAGTTCTGTGAGTTGATCAGGCTCGGTTTGCAGCAGGACGGCTTCCCCGTGGCGTGGATCCGGGTGGACTGCGCTGTACGGCTCCGGTTTTACCGCCCCACTTTCGGGCGCCATTGTCAGGGTAATTCTGCTACAGCACCAATCAGGCCCACCCCAATGCC
The DNA here is from genome assembly GCF_035609145.1 of Eleutherodactylus coqui. Taxonomy (NCBI): domain Eukaryota; kingdom Metazoa; phylum Chordata; class Amphibia; order Anura; family Eleutherodactylidae; genus Eleutherodactylus; species Eleutherodactylus coqui. The sequence goes on along the minus strand of NC_089848.1, from coordinate 87,980,219 downwards.
CCGCTGCAGGCGGTAAAGAAGAGACACCACACACAGAGGTCTGGTATAGTTCCTCACACGGGGACATGACTGCGCGCTTTATTACAGATTACATGGGATCTTATACCCTTTGGTCTCATCACTAGGAATGGGTGATGGGCTCATTGGCTCAAATTCACCGCATAACCATATATGGAAAGTCCGGATGTCCGGCCTGAGACAGTGAAAGTTATATACGTAGTTGAACAGTCGTTATCTTGCTACGGCGCCTCTGGGAAAACAGCCAAGCACGCGGCTTTCATGTTCGGCTCTGTATTATCTCTGAATTTCTGGACACATCTCTCTCAGCCTTGCAAACTTTTGGAATATCTGATGTAAGGCGACATATAAGTTTTTCTCATTTTAACTTTGAATAGAACTTGCATACAGGTATAAAAGCATAAAAAACATATGGCAATATATACATATACGCTCACATCACCATCTTACCTTGCCCGATCCTGCAGGTAGCACGCAATAAGAGCTGCTAAATTTTACCACTGTGTAGTACCCTGCCAGACCACATTTACCACCTTGCCAGGAGGAACAGTAGAGCCACCATGGCCACCATGTTAGTTCCCCTCACTGCCTAACCCCTTCTAGGTTTGGGTCGCTGCAAATAGATCTACAGTATACTGTATGTTCTCAGCCGAGTACTATATACTACCTAATTAGCCATAAAGTGCAGACATTATACCTCCATACAGTGAGTGCACAGAGCTACAGTATTGCGTTCAACTGCTCTACAATGGAAACACACTCCATGAAGCTCCCAACATACATTTCCTGTACAGATTTCATTTCCCAAAGCAGTTTGGAGGTCTGTAGTGCATGATACAATGGAGGATAGGTGATTTTTATACTCTACACTCTTCAGTACTCAGCAGCTCCGCGCTGTAAGTTTGTGTGGTCGGCGACTTTGTGGCTGAGCCGTTGTTACTTCTGGACGCTCACAGTAATAGTATTTGTATGAGAGATCAGAGATGTTACAAACTGACTTGTGGCCAAACATTGAGATATAACAGCACCGAAGTTATAGGTGGAAGTCTCCCAAAGCTGCAAACAAAGCAAATAACGATGAGGAGCCCACACATGTACTGGGTGACGACCTCTTTATGTCACCTTGTGCAATGTTCCAGTTTGTTAGGACCTTTCTCAACCATTTGCTTAAGTACTAAAAAGTTGGATAGGGTGAAATAAAGCAGTTGTCTACTGAGTTGTGGCTACAGTGGCATCCTATGACAGGGTCACCACTGAAGGCCCTTTTACATGGAACGATTAGCCTTCAAGAAATTTGTTCAACCGATCGAAAATGAAAAGTAATTGTTCAGTGTAAACGCTGTCAATGATCGAACGATGAATCGTTTGCTTTTCGTTCATTTTATGTAGGCATAGAAATCATCATTCTGTTCAATATATTTATCCATGACCTGATAGAGGGGCTGCACAGTAAAATTTCAATATTTGCAGATGGCACAAAATTATACAATATAATTAATGCAACGGAGGACAATGTGCGGCTACAAACGGACCTGGATAAGCTGGGGGCTTGGGCAGAAAAATGGCAAATGAAGTTCAATGTTGATAAATGTAAGGGTATGCATATGGGCAGGAGAAACGGATGTCACCAATATACACTAAATGGGGTACTGCTAGGGAAAAGGGAGATGGAAAAAGACCTGGGGGTACTAGTGGATTATAGACTAAACTGGAGCAATCAATGCCAGTCAGCTGCTGCAAAAGCAAATAAAGTCTTGGGGTGCATTAAAAGTGGTATAGGGGCGAGGGCCGAGAACATTATCCTTCCACTATATAAGGCACTTGTCAGGCCCCACATGGAATACTGTGTACAGTTCTGGACACCGGTGCTCAGGAAAGATGTCACAGTGTTTGAGGGGGTTCAAAGAAGGCCAACTAAACTAATACATGGAATGATGGGACTGGAATACCCAGAGAGGCTATCAAAATTGGGATTATTTACCCTGGGAAAAAAGACTGGCGTAAATACGTCACATGACACGGACGTTATGACACCATGACGTCCCGTGTAACCACGGCACCAAATAAAGGCCTTGTCATGTGAGTTATACGTCAGATCGTTACGATACGCGGATCACGTGTTGTACACGCCACGCTGTCATAGTGATCCCAGATCACGTGATACAGACTTCACTACAGCGTTCCCGGTCACGTGATACAGACGTCATGCCACCGCGACATGTCCGGTCACGTGAGACCAGCGTCATACCGCCATGGTGACCCCGGAAATGCCACCTGTACTTTGCCATTACTGCATGTAAGTGTATTTCTATATAAAGAAGTGTTGTTTAACTGTTTATATGTGCTTGAAAAAGGCGCCACGTAGCGGTGAAACGCGTTGTACATGTTCTATTGAATAAATATAAGATTATAAAATTGGATCCTACCCTGGTGGACTGTTGAGATGAGCGCGGGCATTTTTCATCTTATCTACATTCCATTCTTCATGTGGGTCTAATCTGACAGCTCGACACAGAAGCTCTGCAGCCGACTCCATACGCCAGAGGGATTGACAAGTACTACTGTAAGATTCACTGTGATCTTATAAGCCCCCTTGGATTTGGAGGTGTAAGTGGGGCTCCTAACTAGTGGTTTTCACTCTACACCGGGTGAGTCCTACCATTTATTTCTATTCTTATAATGGTTGCATTCCAATCACTTCTCCAGTGCTCCGAAGTGCCCCCTGAAGCGCCTCCCTTATGCATTGTTACGTCTAGAAGAAAGCAGGTTTCATCACCAACACAGAAGAGGGTTCTTTACTGTAAGAGCAGTTAGACTGTGGAACTCTCTGCCTGAGGATGTGGTGATGGCAAAATCCATAGAGGAGTTTAAAAGGGGACTTGATGTCTTTCTGGAGCGGAAGGATATAACAGGATATAAATCTTAGGTTAATTGTTAATCCAAGTATACAGGCAGTTAGGAACTATTAGGGGTTGATCCAGGGAACAGTCTGATTGCCATTAGGGAGTCGGGAAGGAATTTTTCCCCCAAAAGGGCTAATTGGCTTCTTCTCTTGGGGTTTTTTGCCTTCCTCTGGATCAACAACACAGGAGGATAAACAGGCTGGACTAGATGGATATTGTCTTCATTCGGCTTTATAAACTATGTTACTATGATTGGCTCGTTCACTAATTGCTCTTCACTTAAACAGCGAATGAGAACGATTTTATCATATGAACGAGCCAACGATGTATCGGTCTGTATAAACTCTGACATCGTTCACTCGTTCAAATGATAAATCCTCAAGACACTGAGCTCTTCGGTACGACCCATACTGCAACCAATACTTGTGCATGGTGATTGGTCTTACTGGCTTCTATGGACCTGCTTACAATGGGTGTGGCTGAGACACCGGAACACCTAGTATGATGTAGAATGTAGTGCAAATATACAGTGCAAGGCTTTCAGGTGTTAGCTCTATATTTGGTCTTTAAAGCCTTCTTTTACAAGACAAACCTATAACTCACACAATATAAACATAGGACATGAAACCAGGATGTAGCTCAGCTAACAGCGCTGCTTGTTTAATAGGAGTGACGTACGGTACTATGTGCAGACATATCAGTCATGCAATCATGAGCTGTATTATAAAATGATCTTAGGCCGGTCTCACATCTGTGTTGGAACATCCGGTTGGAGGTTCCGTCGCAGATCTGGCTCACAATACTGGAAGAAAAAGCGCTGCCTACAGCGCTTTTAATTCCGTCCCAAGGGCAGGCGGACAGCGGACGCACTCCATTATAGTCAATAGGGTTCCATCCAGCGGCAGAGCCATTTGGCTGCGGGAATTCTCTTTTCTTCCTCCCTGAATGGAGCAGGAAAGCTGAACCCCGAGCGGAGTTGTGAAACCACCCTTACTATAACATTGGTCTGAAGCCTGTGTTGTGAAACTACAAGCGCAAGGTCTGTTGAGAGTCGTAGTTTTACAACAGTTCAAGCACTGAGCTACGTTAAACAGTTCCACTAAAATGAATGGAGCGGTAGTGTGCATATGTGACCACAGCTCCATTCATTCGGAGACCACCAAGATCCTTGTACATGTGATCAGTGGGGATCCCAGCGGTCGGACCCACATCGACACGAGAGATAGAGGGTAACTTCATTTCATGGGACAACCCTATAGAAGCAGTACATACAGTATCAATTAACACTCACCAATGATGCAGCGAACATTTCAGGCACACACAGTCAAAAAAATAGTACCAACCTCAAAGCGCTTCAGGCTATAGTGACCCTTTGACTTAGGGTATGTTCACAAGGCGGAATCGTGGTGGAATTTTCCATGGAGAATTTCACCTATAGAAAAGGGTCAAATTTCACACCCTCTGACACCGGTTTAGCCACAGATCCGTGTGCAGAATTGGCCCTGTCAATGGGAGAAATCTGCATGTGGAATTCTGCTGTGGGAAATCACAATTCTGCATCAAGAAGCAACATATTCCTTCTTTACATGGAAATTTGTGGAAACTTGATTTTCTGTGTTGGAATTCTGCACGCAAATTTCACCCATTGATGTGGATCCGGGCAAGAAAACACTCAGAAAGACATGGCTTTTGATACACTTTTTAGGTGGAACTCATGTGGGTATGTTCGCACAGCATAATTTGCCGCCGAATTTTCTGCAACTTTTGGCGTGGATCCACATGTGGAATTTGCCGGGTCAATGAGCTAAAATCTGTGTTTGGATTTCTGATGCAGAAACATCCTTTTCCTCACATTTAAAGATGAGCGAGCACGCTCGGACAATGCAGTTACTCGAGCAAGCATCGCTCTTCTCGAGTAACCGCATTCTCATCCGAGCAGGCTCAAGGGGGCGTCGGGGGTGAGCAGGGGGTAGCGGAGGGGAGAGAGATCTCTCTCACTCTCCCCCCGCTGCCCCCCCGAGCCTGCTTGGACGAGAATGCAGTTACTCAAGAAGAGCAATGCTCACTCGAGTAATTGCATTATCCGAGAGTGCTCGCTCATCTCTACTCACATTAAGCTTGAAATACATAACTCTTGTAAAACTGCATTTAGGGGCAGATTGGGAACCCAAAGTGGTCATGGAAAAGAAAATTAATGTGGCCCTACATTGGAGCTGGGTCCAAAGTGCAGCCATGTTGGCAGTAGGCGAGGAGAAGCCCATGCAGCATGCATAGTTCGATACAGCAAATTTTCTACAAAGTACATAACAAATTAGGACTGGAGGTACTAATATACATTAAGGTGCCACTTATTTTTAACCCAATAAACCTCCATGACGTAAATGAACATCATAGACTAACTTGCTTTAAGTCTCTATGACAGACATTTACATCATGGGTCCTGTGTCTGCATGATCACTACAGGAGCCCCGTGTTGGCTGACAGCCAAGTTCTGACTGTAATTGCCAGGGTCAGAGAAAACTAAAACTTTGGTCATTTAACTCCCTAGATGCCGCAGTCAAGAATGACCACAGCATCTAGGTGGTTGTACAGAAGGAGGGGGACGTGTAAAAAAAAACCACGGTGTCACTATTCTATACTGTATGTTACTGAACAAATCCCACTATGCCAAGACCAACATAAAGGCCAAATAATGCTGCTACACCATAATAACATATTACTACCACACAGTGATAGCCTAATACTGACATACTGTTAATTAATAAAAACCACTGCAGAGAACATTACCAATAATAACACTAACAACTAAATAATACCCCTAGAGTCTAGGGCCTAGACCCTTACCAGCTAATACCACTGTACTGTTTCTGAAAAAAAAAAAACATAGAAAGACCAATATCACTCTCATATAGTTACCATATAGGGGTATGTAACAGCTCTACACAGGCACTCTGCAGACTGCGTAAGTGATTACAGTACCATAATATCCAGTGATCACAAGTGATATTGTCTGTGATTAAAGTTGTTCACTTTCCCTTATCTATTCCATCCATCCCAAACTGCCATGATTACTTCTTCCAGCCACAACCTGTCTATGCAGAATTTGACACAAATAAATTTTTGGCTCCTCAATTTTCTAGCCACTTTTTGTGATTTCCACACAGTAAACGTCACCCTCACTCTGTAATAATGCTTTCTTTATTCCCCCCGCTCAGTAATAATATACCCTTTTGTCCCAATTCAGTAATAATGCCACTTATGGTCCCATTCTGTAACAATGCCTCTTATATACACTAACATAAAAAATATACTAACCTCTGTTGCTTCTCGTGGCCTCTGCAGTCTGCGCCTTACTGACCACAGTTATTGCATGTGATTGTGCTACCTAAAAGTCAGTAGGGGACCAAAGCAGCGCTTATTGTAGAGGGCAGGAAGAGCAACAGAGGTAAATATTTTTATATTAGTGTATATAAGAGGAATTATTACTGAATGGAGGCAAAAGGTTATTGTAACATCAAACTGGGACATGAACACTCTGCAGAGTCTTACCGTGAACTGCAAAATTGTGAAACTGGACTCAAAACTCACAGACATGACTGAAAAACAGACATAAATGTTACGCGATTCACCCTCACAAACTGGCAAAACCAGATCGAACAGAAGAACTGATTTCATACTTACGGAAAGATAGAAATACAGCTGATTAACGCTCAAAACACACATCAAGCATTCCTGCATGTATAAACAGATGGAATAGATACAATATGAGGTGTTAGTTCATATTTTGGCCAAGATACTTAAGCCCGCGAGCCCACTTCATGGGTTCTAGTTGTCTTGCAGATCTCTATGCTAATGAGACAACTAACCCCAGGAAACCTGCCTGCAATGCTGAGTGATCGTCCTGATAGGGACAATGCAGTGCTGGAACCTAGGGAGCTACCTCGTTCTAGATGATAAAGGATCCACAGCAAGACACAGTTCACACTACACGTACCGAGAGCCACACAGACACGCAGGAGCATGACACTGTTCACACTAAACATCCTGAACGCTGCATATACACCATGTCCAGCCACATGCACAGACACCTCATGTCCAGAGCCACATGCTCAGACACCTCATGTCCAGAGCCACATGCTCAGACACCTCATGTCCAGCCACATGCTCAGACACCTCATGTCCAGCCACATGCTCAGACACCTCATGTCCAGCCACATGCTCAGACACCTCATGTCCAGCCACATGCTCAGACACCTCATGTCCAGCCACATGCTCAGACATGCAGGAGTATGACACTGCCAATACTGAATACACTGAGCAAGCAGAGAAAAGGCCAGCAGCCTCTAGTAGAAGAGCTGGTGTATATATAAGCAACAGATCTTGGGGATTGGCTAGCTGGAACAAGCCATACCCAGTCATCTCAATAAACCACCACCTGTGGAGTTGTGCTGCTGGAAAACCATGTAGAATAACAGATCCCCGCAGCAAGCCCTAACAGTACCTGCCCCTTAAAGAGGGCCCTCTGGAGATACGGGCACCTAAAACACAGGGGTCTGATGCACAGAAATACTGTGCAAATGCATACACAAAACACCAAGAGAAAGAGAACAAGTCACAGGAGCAAGCATAAACAAATTACTGGCAAAAAAACAATCAAGGCCCTAGGGTCCTACCAAGGGACGAAGGGATCAGGAACAAACTCAGACATCGACCCACCAATGGACTGGTAGAACAAACAAACAAGAACTGGGCGTCCAACAACCAGTGGACGGGTGGACTTGACATAGGACGGAAAACAGACATAAGCCAGACCGACAGAATGATGTTTAGGGCTTATCCATACAGGCCTAATACAGATACACATGTATGACAGACAAGGAGAGGAATCATCTGTTGTCAAACTATTTACTTTACTTTCTTTTTTTGTATAAAAGTTCATCCTTCCCTATCCTTCTTCCTGTAATCTTCATACATTAACCTTCAATATATATAACCCTTTATTTATATCTTTCTTCTCTTAATACCTTCCATTGTTCTGTATACTTCTTCCTGGAATCTTCATTCACTAACTTTTAATATATATATTATATATATCCCTTCCTTTATATCTTTCTTTTCTTAACACTCTCCCTATACATCCAAACACTGGGAAGGGCTCTACCTGAAAGCAGGGCAATCGCACTGATAAGGACGGCCCTGACCACGTGCCTTGGCCCCTAGTTGACCCTATGTGGGGAAAAGAAACAACACAAGAAAACCAAAACTAGAAATAAAAACGAATGCAGTACTTAGCTTGAGATGCAGCAAGTAACTGAACAATCCAGGAGACTGAAAATCAACCGCAGTTCAAGCCAGTATCAGGCCAGCCTAAATAGCCCTAGTAATCACCCACAGGTGCGATAAAGCATGTCACACCTAATACCACACCCACTGAGCCAGAAAATGTAGAAACATATCCAAAACCGGTACCAGACTTATCAGCAAGGCAGCAATTCTTAGAACCGCCACCACAGTACCTCCCTTTTCAGAAGGGGCCCCAGGACCATTAGGACCAGGTCGATTTAGATTTAATCTGTGTTTTCACAAGCCAGTCCGCACGTACATATGCCGCCGGTACCTATGTCCTTTCCTTAGGACCATAACCACGCCAACGCACTAAATACTGTAGTGCTCTTCTAACCAGACAAGAATCCACAATGCGACTTATCTCAAAATGAATATCCCCATCAACCACAACCGAGGCTGGCAGAGATGAACCACTTCCTGAATCAACAACTTCTTTACCAGAGATTTATGAAACACATTATTTATTCTCATCGAACTAGGAATCTCCAAACGAAAAAACACAGGGTTAATTTTTTCAATGCTTTTGAAAAGGCCAATAAAACATGAACCTAACTTAAAAGACTGTTGTTTGATTTTTATGTTCTCAGTTGACAACCACACCAAGTACCCCACCAAGAAATTAATCCCCTCAGGATGTCTATTATCCACCATCCACTTGAAATTTGTAACCGTCCTTTGAAGATTCTTCTGAATATCCTTCCTCACCGCCTCGATGTTAGAGGAGAACTCATTCTCCTGTAGTACCTGCGACAACTCCTTAGAAAAGGGACCAAAACATAGATGGAACCCATAACTACAAAAGAAAGGTGACGGCCCTGTAGATTCCAACGATCTATTGTTAAGTGCAAATTCAGCTTAAGGCAAAACCCCGACCAATCCTCCTGATTCTCTGAGGCATGACACCGCAAATATTGTTCCACACTCTGGTTACATCTCTCAGTTTGCCCATTAGCCTTTGGATAATAGGCAGAGGAAAACAAGAGCTTAATACACAACCAAGAGCAAACAAAATGCTGGAACCTGGAAGCAAACTGGATCCCATGATTGGAGACGATATTTGCTGGTAAACTGTGCAATCTCACGATAAGAGTAATGAATAGAGATGAGCGAGCATACTCGCTAAGGGCAATTACTCGATCGAGCATTGCCCTTAGCGAGTACCTGCCCGCTCGGAAGAAAAGATTCGGCTGCCGGCGGCGGGCTGGGAGCTACGGAGGAGAGCGGGGAGGAACGGAGGGGAGATCTCTCTCTCCCTCTCTCCCCCCCACTCCCCCCTGCTCACCGCCGCAACTCACCTGTCACCCACACCGGCAGCCGAACCTTTTCTTCGGAGTGGGGAGATACTCGCTAAGGACAATGCTCGCTCGAACAATTGTCCTTAGCGAGTATGCCCGCTCATCTCTAGGAATGAACAATCTGAACAGAGTTTTAGCATTTGGAAGACCGGGAAGAGGCACAAAATGACACATCTTGCTAAAATGATCAACTACAACCCAGATAACAGTATTGCCCTCTGAAAGCAGCAAATCCGTTATGAAGTCCATAGACAAATGAGTCCAAGGTTTTACAGGTATTGGCCAATGCTTCAACCTCCCGGCAGGGAAATTACGTGTCAACTTAGTCCTAGCACAAACCTCACAGGACGAGACAAAGCTGAGTACATCTCATCGCAAAGACAGCCACCAAAAAAGTCTTGTGAGTAACTTATAGGTGTTATTAATCCCCGGATGACCAGCCAACAAGGAACTATGTACTTCAGACAGCACTTGCAACCTCAAATGAACTGGGACAAAAAGTTTTCCCCCTGGAAGGCTCGACAGAGCTAAATCCTGTCCTTTACAGACCTGCTCCTCCAAATCTAGTGAAACCGTGGACACCACAACCCCCTCTGAAAAATGGGTGGAGGAGGTTCGTCCAAAATCACTGGAACAAAACTCCTGGAAAGAGCATCGGCCTTAAAATTTCTACTGCCAGGGCGATATGTAACAAGAAAGTCGAAACGCGAAAAAAATAGTGACTACCATGGCTGTTTCGGGTTAATTTTCTTGGCTGACTCAAGGTAAATCAGGTTTTTGTGATCCATACAAAACCTTCACCTTATGCTGAGCCCCTTCTAAGAGGTGGTGCTACTCCTTAAATGCCCACTTAATCGCCACAGCTCTCTGTTACCAATGTCATAATTTTTCTCAGTAGTACAAAATTTACATGAAAAAAAGCACAAGGACGAAGCTCTTGCAACGTACTTGTTCTCTGGGATAGCACCGCCCCAACGCCAACTTCTAAGGCATCAACTTCCACCACGAACGGTCTGGATGAGTCTGATTCACTAGAATCAGAGCCATCGCAAAACATCTCTTCAAGGCATGAAAAGATTGTAATGCCCTTGGTGACCATTTAGAAGGAAAACAAACCTTCCTTGTCATATCCGTCAAAGGATTGACCACCCCCAAAAATCCTTTGATAACCTTTCGATAATAGTTTGCGAACCCCAGAAACCTCTGAAGTGCCTTCACATTCTCTGGTAATACCCAGTCCCGCACCGCCCGGACCGTCTCCGGATCCATCTTGAAACCTCTCGGGGTAATAATGTGTCCCAGAAATGTAATCTCCTGTATGGAAAAAACACATTTTTCCTTTTTCCCGAACAAATTATTATCGTGCAAAGCTTGAAGGACCTGACGAACATGAAAAACAGGTGAATCAAAATCTGATGAAAAGATAATTATATCTTAGAGATATACCACAACAAAGCGGCCAATAAATTCATAGAGGACCTCATTAATCAAGGACTGAAAAACTGTAGGAGCGTTTGTTAAACCAAATGGCATCACCAATGTCACGTCCATGCGGCACACAAGCACCATGCTCAACATGGATGCAGGGTGACGTTCACAACTACTGCAGTTGATACTACTATGCACTGTAGAACAGTGTGCACCACAACAGGAGTATGTAAACCAGTAAGAAAAGACCATGAGACACAAAAAGTACTATGCTCAGCGAGGCGTCAGAGAATGTACACAATGCTGGAAATAGACACACACCATGCTATGCTGAATAGTAGCACCACTCCAGGGAGAAGGAAGCCTGGCCCTAACCTAGCAGGAGGGTGAAGGGTCCCTGCCTAGAAGCGGAGTAATCGCCTCAATAGAGGCGGCCCCACGGTCTTCATCCTGGGTCCTGAATGTCCCTATAGAGGCCCCCAGAGAGATGAACCGAACAGCAAATAAATACAGAAATGAAAACAGATATACTGTATAACTGAAAAGGCACCAGCAGCAACTTATCTGCAAGTAGCAATACACCCAGCACAGAAGAGCTCCAAATTCCAAGTACTCAACTATGGAACAGAGAAACGGCCAACACACTCACCGAACATCCCCACATGCCTACGTAGATGGAATTGCTGTAATACATATGAGGAATTAGTTTGTGCATTGGCCAATGAACCTAAGCCGTGAGCCCAGCTCCAAGGTTCCTTGTGTCTCGCGGCCCCTACTCTTACAAGACAATATGAACCAGAGCCCCACCTGCAAGCAGAGCGATCCCGTCAATAAAGGCAGCCACACTAGCCTAGAGATGATACATGAGCCAGCAGCACAGGACACAGTTCACACACCAACACACTAGGGCTAGCATGCCATACAGAACAGGACTGTCCACACCTGATGTCTGGCCACCTACACAGACACTGGACGAGACACTGTTCACACACAACACATATACAGGCATGCAGGACCAACAGACCCTAGAGTGAAGGGATACCAGCTTCCTCCTTCAGAGGGGCTGGTGTATGTATATATACAACAGACCAATAGGGATTGGCTGGCAGGAGGAACTCTACACCCAGCCAGCTTAATTATCCCTCGTCTGTGCTCCTGGAACCCTGTAGTAAAACAGATCCTAGCAGAAGAACCTGACAACCAAAGCACTGCCTGTGATTGGCTGAGTGCTGTGACCAATCACAGGCAGCACTTAGCTGTCATTTAATGAATGGCTGAGAGCTGCCTGTGATTGGCTGAGTGCGTAGACAAACAGATACAGCCCTGCAGAAGTGCCGGTCCTATTGAAAGCAATTGGAGAACATCGCGAATTCGCGATCCTCTGCCACAGCTGTCACAGCTGTGACAGCTGTTGCAGGGGATTCTTTACTCCCCGCAGAGATGAAGAAATCCTTTGCTACAGCTACCACACCTGTGACAGCTGTAGCAGGGGATTCTTTACTCCCCGCGGGAAGTCCTCAGGACACTGATCACTGTGACAGTGCTTTCACAGTGTTCAGTGATAAGGGGTCTCCCCTCTGAGAAATATTGATGGGCACCACGGACCTATGGTGCACGCATGTCCTATGTTTTGCAGGTACGTGCGTTTGCACGCCTGTAAATCACGAACATTTGAACACACCATAGGGAACCAATGTTTCTAATAGGAGCGTGTTTTTGTGTGCACAATTGGCAAACGATGGTAGATGATTTCCTGGATGATCTGTCCCTATCGTAGCAGAAGGAGGCGACTTCGAGTATACTTTCCTTACTTCAGTCCTAGCAGCATTCCAACAGGATTTAGAGAGACGTAGAAAGGGGATTTCTGCTTCTCACGTGCCATTCTTCAACTTTGCAATCTGCAAATACACATATAAGAAACATAACCGTTGCATCATACTGAATGCTTTAACCTTTCATTTGACTTTGCAAATTAATTGTTCATGGTTTGTCTATCCAAAACCTGTACAGTGGGTTTGCTACAATTGTATGTTAACTGCACTGATACATTGCAACAACCTGCCAGGACAGGAGAGAGATTTATGCTGCACAAACATGGCTGCAATGTAACTGCCACATTTATATGTGATTCCCTTCATAACAGTGACAGCTACAGACCCTCAAGAAAGTGGCTATACTAGTGTTCCTGAATTCTGTTCAGCCCAGTAGAAAACTTTAAATGTGCTTGCAAGTCATATTTCTTACACTCTGTCATAATCAAAAAGCTAGACTCAGAAAGCAACATTCACCGTTAGTCTCCGTATACCGGGAATGGGTTTATCCTATATATAGGTAACCGGTGAGTAGGAGTTGTGTTTATAGGTTTCGCCTTGCACACACCGTGAAGGTGTGAAATGGAAGTTACACACTAAAGATAGTCTGACTCCGGATCTTGCACTCTGTTTTGGAGGCACCAGGGTCGGCTTATTTTTAAGTAGGGGGGGGAACTGTAGTGGCCTAGTACATCTATTCCTGACCCCCTCCATAAATATCATACATGTCATGTCTTTTGTAGGTGCGCTGTGCAAAAGTGTCTAGTTATTCTGTTATGTGGATTGCACAACTGCAGCAAATGAGGAGTTAAGTGTTTACATGAGCCTGGGAGATGCTTGCAATGCATAGATTTGTCTCATCACGTGGTGTGAGAATATAAATAGGAGTGTGTGAGAGCAGGAAAGGAGTTCTGTTCTTCTGGGTTCCTGTGAGAGTGCCAGCCACATGGGGGTACCTTCAAACCTCATGTGGTAAAGAATGGAGGAAGAAGAGAGGTTCCCTGAGAGTGTATGTTCCAGTGATGAGAAAGGAGTGAGCTCCAATTGAAGAAAAGAGAGGGTGAGCAAGAAGCAGGTGCCACTTTCAAGGCCTAGTGCAGAGGTACTCTTTATTCATCTTTTCCTACGCGACCGTCCGGATCTAGTGGATCACCGCGTAGAGGTACACCCATTTGTTTTCACATCCGGCCATCCTGAAGTCTGGGATCACTGGGTGGAGGTACTCTCAAGTCTGTCTAATACCTGCACTGCAAATTATTGTGCCTTGTATACAAGAAGTTATTCCAGTAAAGTTTATGCCAGGCCCCGACCGTTCCCAGGGACCTGAGGTACGTTACTTCTGTCTGCGGCTCCATTTATTTACCACCGAGGGTCATACCGGTGGGTAACAGAGTGGTGGCATCACCCACGACATCTGCTATCCCTGTTCTCCAGTTTATTGGGCATCCCTATCCTAGGGGTGTCCGGAAGAGGACCAGCGCTGCGGTGGCCAAGGCTACATGTGTCCGTCTGGAAGGGAGCCTGGTAAGTGCCACTGTAACAAGAGACCACTCTACCCTCCCAGCTCAACGTGTGCCTTGTGTCTGGAGTCACCCTAAAGGACACTGCACTGAGTTGTTAAGGGCTTAAAGGGACTGGCCGCCCCTATTCTTAGGATAGGTCATCTATAGTTCACTGGCAGGGGTCTGCCGCTTGGGACCCTGGCAAATCAGCAGTTCTTTCGGCAGCGTCAGTGTAGTACAGAGCATGAAGCAGATAACCAGCAGCAGCAGCAGAGGTTAGTAATGCAGGCGCTGTTCCTCTGACCATTGTAGTTAGCTGCCAGGCATACCAGGTCTGGTCTAAAAGCTAAGTTTGGTTGGTCAGCACAGTGGGTCCACACCCAGAGCTCGAACACTATTACTGTATTATAAACAGTACTACTTCTGCTGTAGACTTGCCATTCCCCTTGAAAAGCAAGGATATGTGCAATTCTGCAGGAAAAAACACATTGGGAATGCATTACGCTCAGTAGTCATTTAAATCGGGTTGTGTTCACCTGCTGCGCACAAATGAACATGGCCTGTGGGTGCAAAAAGTGCAGGGAAATACGCCAATATGAGTTCAACGGACTCCTTCATAACGCAAATACATTGTGCTGAGGTGTGCGCAGATGTGCATGCGCCGGTGTGAAGGAGCCCTTAGTATAATATATGCCAGAAACTTGTGGGCAGTGTACTAGAAACCTTCTCTAGCTGGCGTCGATTTCCATGTGATGCGCGGAGGTGCCGCTAGATGAGACAAATGTATTGAGGCTTGGACAATTCACTTAGATCAATGTATGGAAGGACAATCCAAGCAAATAGCCCACAAAAGTAGTAATTGTGGTGCGTACACTAAGACTGCAACTTTTCAGCAATTTACACCTTGCGCCCCCCCCCCTTTTTTTCAAAAGTAGGCGGGGCCTGGTGTTAGGGGGCGGGGTTTTAGCCCATCACATTTTCTATAATCTACATCAAAAACTGACATGGTTAAAGCAAAAACCTATAAGAGGCTTGTGCTTAATAAATTTGCCACTTGCAGCCGGGCACAGGGCTTGGTAGGACTGACATCCCACAAGCTGGTCTCAGTAAGGGCTCATTCACACGGGGGTATTGTCACCGCGTATTATGCACATATGTTTCCCATGCGTAACACGCGATGAATGGAGGCAATGAAAGTCTATAAACTTTCATTCTTCCATTCACACCTGTGTGGGCGCTACAAAGGGACACTGCGCATAAAACACAGGAGAAATAAATCGCAGCATGCTCTAGTTTTATATGGAGCCCTTGAAGGGCTGCGTATTAAAACACTGCCCCCTTACAATGCCTGTGGGAGGGCAGCGTTTAGTACGGAGTCCCGCTCTGCCCAGAGCGGGGAATTAGAAGAAAAGTGTCACACTGCACATGTCCGTGACGTCATGTGCAGCGATCTGTCGACTCTTCTGCCACACAGCGTAGGGGCCGCGATAAGTACAACGCTGCAAGACTCGCAGTGTTGTTTCATATGGTCTTGTGAACGAGCCCTAAATATGCCCCATTGGGGGGGCTATATGATCAGGGGAATTTTTAACAATGATGTTTAAGATGTTTGGAAGGCTATTTCAACAATGTGATCTGTCCAATTAAACGTCCACAAATCTGAAATACTTAATGTCAGTTCTTCGCTGTCACCACCAGAGGGAGATCTTCTCCTACATTGCTGCTGCACCGATTTAGATGCAACACTTTTGCCTAATTATGGTCATAGACCTTTTTTTTTCTTTAAGATAGAAGCATGGGAAAAAATGTACTTGAAGGATATGGAAATTTTTTTGTTGTGTCATACTTGCTTGAAGAGGGAATAATGCTGGTAAAGGCCAAGCAACAGGATGCCGCCAGGTACCTGGTACAGGGTGCCAATGGGGTCGCTGGTTAATTACCAGTGTCAACCAAATAGTAAAAGCTGAGACTACCCCCCTGCTCCCCCGTCCATAAAAGATCAACTCTTTGTGTCTGTTAGACCTTGTTCAACCAGCGCTGTTTTAGTGCTCAAATGTGCGTGGTGCGTGTTATCCAGCTGCCATAGGAGTCTATAGAACGCACGCACCACGGATAGGTCAGGTTTAGAGATGAGCGAACGTGTTCGTCCGAACTTGATATCCGTGCGGATATTAGGGTGTTCGGGATGTTCGTTATTCGTAACGAACACCATGCGGTGTTCGGGTTACTTTCACTTCCTTCCCTGAGACGTTAGCGCGCTTTTCTGGCCAATTGAAAGACAGGGAAGGCATTACAACTTCCCCCTGCGTCGTTCAAGCCCTATACCACCCCCCTGCAGTGAGTGGCTGGGGAGATCAGGTGTCCGCCGAATATAAAAGTCGGCCCCTCCCGCGGCTCGCCACACATGCCTTGTGAGTTAGTGAGGGACAGTGCTGTTTGTACTGGAGCTGCTGTAGGGAAAGAATTGGTAGTTAGTGTAGGCTGCAAGACCCCCAAAGGTCCTTATTAGGGCCACTGATAGCTGTGTGTTGGCTGCTGTTAGCAGTGGCAATTTTTTTTTTCTCAAAATCGGCTCTGCAGAGCGTTGCACCCGGCATTAGGGACAGAAGTGCTGCATAGGCAGGGAGAGTGTTAGGAGTGAGTGTAGCCTTCAAGAACCTCAACGGTCCTTTCTAGGGCCATATTTAACCGTGTGCAGTACTGTGCTGGCTGCTGTTAGCTGTGCTGCATATTTTTTTTCTTCTCAAAATCGCCTCTGCAGAGCATTGCACCCTCCATTGATACTGCAGGGAAAGAATTGTGTAGGCAGGGCCACAACACAGTTATTATTCATTGAATATACGCAGTGCGGCCTTTTGCTTGTAAAACAAGTGAAAAAAATTCTATTTGACCTGCCTCTGTCCGTCCTAAGGGCGGTGGACACGTGTCGGCTGCGTGTGCAACGTTTAAAAATCAGACGCACCCAGCTACGTTTTACTGCTGGCTTCGCCATTTGCTTTCCTTAATTGGGAAAAAAATACCAGCTCTGCCAGAGTTATAATAACTCTGCTACCCTCACGTTCTGTGCCACATTAGCAGGGACACAGCACAGTTATTAAACTTCTCATGTTCATTGAATATACGCAGTGCTGCCTTTTGGTGGAAAAAAACTGAAAGAAAATCTATTTGTCCTGCCTCTGTCCGTCCTAAGGGCTGTGTGTACGTGTCGGCTGCGTGTGCAACGTTTAAAAATCAGACGCACCCAGCTACGGTTTACTGCTGGCTTCGCCATTTGCTTTCCTTAATTGGGAAAAAAATACCAGCTCTGCCAGAGTTATAATAACTCTGCTACCCTCACGTTCTGTGACACATTAGCAGGGCCACAGCACAGTTATTAAACTTAGATTATTCATTCACTAGAGGCAGTGGGGCCTTTCGTTTTCAAAAAAGGGAAAAAATTATATTTGGCATGCAGTCTTGCGCCAATTTATTTCCTGCCTCTGAAATCAAATCACTGGTAATACAGCATGCTGAGGGGTAGGGGTAGGCCTAGAGGACGTGGACGCGGCCGAGGACGCGGAGGGCCAAGTCAGGGTGTGGGCACAGGCCGAGCTCCTGATCCAGGTGTATCGCAGCCGACTGCTGCGCGATTAGGAGAGAGGCACGTTTCTGGCGTCCCCACATTCATCGCCCAATTAATGGGTCCACGCGGGAGACGGTTATTAGAAAATGAGCAGTGTGAGCAGGTCCTGTCCTGGATGGCAGAAAGTGCTTCGAGCAACCTATCATCAACCCGCAGTTCTGCGCCGTCCACTGCTGCAAATCCGAATCCTCTGTCTGCTGCTCCTCCTTCCTCCCAGCCTCCTCACTCCACTACAATGACACCTGCTCAGGAGCGGGAACACTCCCAGGAACTGTTCTCGGGCCCCTGCTTAGATTGGGCAGCAGCGGTTCCTCTCCCACCAGAGGAGTTTATCGTCACTGATGCCCAACCATTCGAAAGTTCCCGGGGTCCGGGGGAAGAGGCTGGGGACTTCCGCCAACTGTCTCAACAACTTTCTGTGGGTGAGGACGACGATGACGATCAGACACAGTTGTCTTGCAGTGAGGTAGTAGTAAGGGCAGTAAGTCCAAGGGAGCAGCGCACAGAGGATTCGGAGGAAGAGCAGCAGGACGATGAGGTGACTGACCCCACCTGGTGTGCAACGCTTACTCAGGAGGACAGGTCTTCAGAGGGGGAGTCAAGGGCATCAGCAGGGCAGGTTGCAAGAGGCAGTGCGGTGGCCAGGGGTAGAGGCAGGGCCAGACCGAATAATCCACCAACTGTTTCCCAAAGCGCCCCCTCGCGCCATGCCACCCTGCAGAGGCCGAGGTGCTCTAAGGTCTGGCAGTTTTTCACAGAGACGCCTGACGACCGACGAACAGTGGTGTGCAACCTTTGTCGCGCAAAGCTCAGCCGTGGAGCCAACACCAACAGCCTCACCACCACCACCATGCGCACACATATGATGGCCAAGCACCCCACAAGGTGGGACGAAGGCCGTTCAGCGCCTCCGGTTTGCACCCCTGCCTCTCCCCCTGTGCCCCAACCTGCCACTGAGATGCAACCCCCCTCTCAGGACACAGGCACTACCGTCTCCTGGCCTGCACCCACACCCTCATCTCCGCTGTCCTCGGCCCCATCCAGCAGTGTAGTTCAGCGCACCGTCCAGCCGTCGCTTGCGCAACTGTTGGAGCGCAAGTGCAAGTACGCCGCCACGCACCCGCACGCTCAAACGTTAACCGTCCGCATAGCAAAATTCATCAGCCTTGAGATGCTGCCGTATAGGGTTGTGGAAACGGAGTCCTTCAAAAGTATCATGGAGGCGGCGGCCCCGCGCTACTCAGTTCCCAGTCGCCACTACTTTTCCCGATGTGCCGTCCCAGCCCTGCACGACCACGTCTCCCGCAACATTGTACGCGCCCTCACCAACGCGGTTACTGCCACGGTCCACTTAACAACGGACACGTGGACAAGCACAGGCGGGCAGGGCCACTACATCTCCCTGACGGCACATTGGGTGAATTTAGTGGAGGCTGGGACAGAGTCAGAGCCTGGGACCGCTCACGTCCTACCCACCCCCAGAATTGCGGGCCCCAGCTCGGTGGTGGTATCTGCGGAGGTGTATGCTTCCTCCACTAAAGCACCCTCCTCCTCCGTCTCGCAATCAAGATGTGTTAGCAGCATGTCGCCAGCAGTCGGTGTCGCGCGGTGTGGCAGCACAGCGGTGGGCAAGCGTCAGCAGGCCGTGCTGAAACTACTCAGCTTAGGCGATAAGAGGCACACGGCCCACGAACTGCTGCAGGGTCTGACACAGCAGACCGACCGCTGGCTTGCGCCGCTGAGCCTCCAACCGGGCATGGTCGTGTGTGACAACGGCCGTAACCTGGTGGCGGCTCTGCAGCTCGGCAGCCTCACGCACGTGCCATGCCTGGCCCACGTCTTTAATTTGGTGGTTCAGCGCTTTCTGAAAAGCTACCCACGCTTGTCAGACCTGCTCGTAAAGGCGCGCCGGCTCTGCGCACATTTCCGCAAGTCCCACACGGACGCTGCCACCCTGCGCACCCTGCAACATCACTTTAAGCTGCCAGTGCACCGACTGCTGTGCGACGTGCCCACACGGTGGAACTCTACGCTCCACATGTTGGCCAGGCTCTATGAACAGCGTAGAGCTATAGTCGAATACCAACTCCAACATGGGCGGCGCAGTGGGAGTCAGCCTCCTCAATTCCTTTCAGAAGAGTGGGCCTGGTTGGCAGACATCTGCCATGTCCTTGGTAATTTTGAGGAGTCTACCCAGGTGGTGAGCGGCGATGCTACAATCATTAGCGTCACCATTCCTCTGCTATGCATCTTGAGAAATTCCCTGCAAACCATAAAGGCAGCTGCTTTGCGCTCGGAAACGGGGGCGGTGGAAGACAGTATGCCGCTGGATAGTCAGGGCACCCTCCTGTCTATTTCTCAGCGCGTACAGGAGGAGGAGGAGGAGCATGAGGAGGATGAGGAGGAGGGGGAAGAGACAGCTTGGCCCGCTGCTGACGGTACACCGGCTGATTGCCTGTCATCCTTTCAGCGTGTATGGCCTGAGAAGGAGGAGGAGGATCCTGGCAGTGATCTTCCTAGTGAAGACAGCCATGTGTTGTGTACAGGTACCCTGGCACACATGGCCGACTTCATGTTAGGATGCCTTTCTCGTGACCCTCGCGTTGCACGCATTCTGGCCACGACGGATTACTGGGTGTACACACTGCTCGACCCACGCTATAAGGAGAACCTGCCCACTCTCATTCCCGAAGAGGAAAGGGGTTCGAGAGTGTTGCTATACCACAGGACCCTTGCGGACAAGCTGATGGTAAAATTCCCAGCCGACAGCGCTAGTGGCAGAAGGCGCAGTACCGAGGGCAAGGTAGCAGGGGAGGTGCGGAGATCGAGCAGCATGTACATCCCAGGCAGTGCAACACTCTTTAAGGGCCTGGCCAGCTTTATGGCTCCCCACCAAGACTGTGTCACCGCTCCCCAGTCAAGGCTGAGTCGGCGGGAGCACTGTAAAAGGATGGTGAGGGAGTACGTAGCCGATCGCACGACCGTCCTCGGTGACGCCTCTGCCCCCTACAACTACTGGGTGTCGAAGCTGGACACGTGGCCTGAACTAGCGCTGTATGCCCTGGAGGTGCTTGCTTGTCCTGCGGCTAGCGTCTTGTCAGAGAGGGTGTTTAGTGCGGCTGGGGGAATCATCACAGATAAGCGTAGCCGCTTGTCAACTGACAGTGCCGACAGGCTAACACTCATCAAGATGAACAAAGCCTGGATTTCCCCAGACTTCTGTTCTCCACCAGCGGACAGCAGCAATACGTAAGCAATACGTAGGCTGCACCCGCGGATGGAAGCTACGTTTTCTCTCACCATCCAAAACGGGGACATTTCTGCTTCATCAATCTGTGTCTAATATTCCTCCTCCTCCTCCTGCTCCTCCTCCTGAAACCTCACGTAATCACGCTGAACGGGCAATTTTTCTTAGGGCCACAAGGCTCACTCAAATAATTTTTCTGAACAATTTTTATAAGTTTCAATGCGCTTAAAAGCGTTGGAACTTTAACTTGAACCAATTTTTCGTTACACTGGGCTGCCTCCAGGCCTAGTTACCACTTAAGCCACATTAACCAAAGCGATTCACCTGCCATCTTGGTTGGGCATGGCCAATTTTTACTGAGGTACATTAGTACGGTTGGTACACCAATTTTTTTGGGCCCTCACCTACAGTGTAATCATAGCAATCTGTATGTTCTTCGCCTGCACTCATGGTACAGAAAGGTGTGTGGGGTTGGCCTACACTTTAGCTACATAAATGTAACTTGGGCCTTGGCTATACTAAGGCTACTGAAATGGAACTAAGACTGCGCTCCCGCTATACTGCTGCTTCAGAATTGTTACTGGGGCCTGTCTTGAGTGCTACTATTGCTGACATGGAACGAAGACTGCGCTCCCGCTATACTGCTGCTTCGGAATTGTTACTGGGGCCTGTCTTGAGTGCTACTATTGCTGACATGGAACGAAGAGTGCGCTCCCGCTATACTGCTGCTTCGGAATTGTTACTGGGGCCTGTCTTGAGTGCTACTATTGCTGACATGGAACGAAGACTGCACTCCTCCTATAATGCTGCTACTGATATGTTAGTGGGGCCTGTCCTAATGCTACGGCTGAAATGTTACGAATTCTGGGCTCTGCCTATACCGCTGCTAATGGTATGTCTCTGGGGTGTGGAAACAGAGGCTTTCCAAAGACATGATGGCGGCGAGGCCATTTCCCACCAACGCGGTTACTGTTAAGGTGCATACAACCACGGACACGTGGAGAGGACACGTAGTGCCTCAAAAACATCCCCCTCCTCCTCCAACAGGGAAAACATTCTTGGCAAATGCCTTTGCATTGGTTCGTCTGGTGGCAGTCCAAGAATTTCACCTTTACCGACACAACAAGAGAGCCCCCACACCATCCCCCCGCCACGGCCCACTTAATCCTGGCCGCATTCCGAAAACCAACAAAATACAACCGTGCTACTAGGTCCGCAGTCACCACCACATTACCACCAACGCGGTTACTGTTAAGGTACATATTACCAGTCTGACTGGGGCATGCAGACACCTTGACAGAATGAATAGTGTGTGGCACATAGGTTCCCCATTGCTATGCCCACGTGTGCAGCTCCTGATGGCGGTGGCACAGGATTATATTTCTCATTGCTTCTGTACAGCATTGTGGGCTATCGCCTCGCCCCTTTTAAAGAGGGTCGCTGCCTAGCCGTGCCAACCCTCTGCAGTGTGTGCCTGCGGTTCCTCCTCATGGCAGACGCACTTCTAAATAGACATGAGGGTGGTGTGGCATGAGGGCAGCTGAAGGCTGCGCAGGGACACTTTGGTGTGCACTGTGGAGGGGAGGGGGTGCGGTTGGGCAGCATGTAACCCAGGAGAAGTGTCAGTGGAGTGTCATGCAGGCGGTGATTGTGCTTTGTTGGAGGTAGTGTGGTGCTTAGCTAAGGTATGCCATGCTAATGAGGGCTTTTCAGAAGTAAAAGTTGTTGGGAGGGGGGGGGGGGCCCACTCTTGCCGGTATTGTGGCTTAATAGTGGGACCTGTGAACTTGAGATGCAGCCCAACATGTAGCCCCTCGCCTGCCCTATCCGTTGCTGTGTCGTTCCCATCACTTTCTTGAATTGCCCAGATTTTCACACATGAAAACCTTAGCGAGCATCGGCGAAATACAAAAATGCTCTGGTCGCCCATTGACTTTAATGGGGTTCGTTATTCGAAACGAACCCTCGAACATCGCGGGAAGTTCGTTTCGAATAACGAACACCCGAACATTTTGGTGTTCGCTCATCTCTAGTCAGGTTCTATCCTTTCTCGCAGTGCGGACCTTAGATGCGAGCTTTCATTCGCATGTTCTATTTTTGTGATGCGAGTATTTTGTGCGTCTAAAATTCCTTCGTGTGAACGCTTCCATAGGAAACCACTGTTTCTAATAGACAATCTTGCGCTTGACAGCGCTTGTGTGAACGAGGCCTTATTCGGATATTAGATAGCCTTGTCCGGGGTGATTTGGGCTCTGCTTGTTTTGAATGTATTTGTGCAGTGTATTATGCAGGAAAAATCTGTGCACATAATACGCAGTGAAGAGAATCCATTGATTTCAGTGGGTTCGCTCACAAACGCATTTTTGTACACGCCAAAAAATGTGGAGCATGCTCTATTTTTCTGTGTATTTGTGCAGGGAAAGGGCACATATTCAACTAATTACACTAATTGCCCATTTTAATGAGTGGGAGTATGGCTGCGAACTTGTGTGTACATATACAAACGATTTGCACACACAAAAAGTACAGTAAAACACGCACATGTACGGGCAAATATGCAACGCCCATTGGGCAAAATGTGCTTATGCCCATGTAACACCGGCCTTAATATTATTCATCTTAGTTGATCAAGAAATGATTAACACTGAATATTAAGGGAAACAAAAGATCTTAAAGGGAAAGAAAAAGGAGCAATTATATTATAGTATAGAGAGGAGATCCCAACCCTTGTCCCCCGGAGCTTACTGATGCACCGCAACATGGGGACAGACTAAGGGAACCTTCATATGTGCATATCTGCTGCGAGCTTACTGCAGTGGAAGGCCTGCAACAAATATACGGTTGTCTGAATAAGCCCTTAAAGTGTATCAGCAGGGTATTCACGCCCGGCCAATATACGGCGTCCCTCTGCAAGGGGAGGAGGCTGGAAAAGCCAGGAGCAGTCTACTGAACTCCCAACCCCTCTCCACCTCCTCTCCGCCCCTTGGCACTATTTGCAATGGGAGGGGCAGGGCTAAGTCTAGAAACTTTTTATTTACTTTTATATTATCGGCATTATCCATTGGATAGTGGTGATCGCATTGCCGCGGGGGCTCCCTGCGGCCCCCCATGACAGCTCAAGGTTGTTGGTTACCTCCAGGAACCAACAGCATGGAGCTGTCACGTCCACAACCCACGAGGCTTTAATCCTCAGGGGATACATTTTTACGTCTCAGAATAAAAGCCCATTTAGACAGGACATAAAAAGCAATGGGGCCGTTGCTAAGGGGTTAAGCGAATTAGAGTACTTGCAAGTATAAGTTGGGATAAGACAGAGTCTTACGTCCCAGCTAGATATGGGGCCTCTACATTGTTCTCCCCACTTTCAAACCAATTGCATTCATCAATTAAATAACATTTCAAATATGTACGGTAAAGTAGGTAACCTGGAAGGGAAGTAATTCAAGGGTTAATTGGTAGACCAAAAATCATAATTGTGACGTCTTTAAGAACAAAGACCATACACATGAAAACAACCTGAAACATGGTATTGAGTCCAAGCTTGCAAACCTTCCGGATGACCACTTTGCTGAGGGAAGGTAAAAATAGGTCCAGAGGAGCAGAGGAGCATACAAACCGGCAGTCTGGGATGCACCTTGCGGTACCCTAGTCCAGTGTATATGAAAAACAGACCAAGGTGAACAAACCAAAAGCAAGAAGAAAAACCAACATATAATCTTCAAGCAGTCTCTTGAGGCACAGTCTTGAACGTTACTAACTCCTCTGTGCGCTGAGAGACTGCTCAATTTTCAGTATTTTGAATTCCATAAGTTAAGGAGTATTTACAATCCAAGGGCGTAACGAGAAAAACACGACCGTAAAACGGGCAAAAATTAGAAATGAAAAACTGTTTCACACAAACTAAAATGGGGAAGAGAATTATTCCTGATAACAGTGGTTGTTGTCCTCAGGTAATTCGAGTAGACCATCTATTCACAAGTACAAGAATTCCTGTGAGTCTTCTGGTTGCTGGGGCTGGTGAAACAGGAACTGGTTGTAGAACTGGAAGTGGTAGTTATTGCGGTGTCTGTGGGATTGCCATTGCAATCTAGCGAATGGTACTGGTACCACAGCATCAGATTATTCTGCTCAAAAGGGGATGGACACTGAATGTCTTGAGATTCTACTGTCTAAGCATCGGACTCAGTGTCTGTGGTCTTAGAGTCTCTAGATTTCGGGGACGACAGAATTGCAAAGCATAGTTTAAGCCGATTGCGATGTACCACTTGGGATCTTTTGTTAGGACTGTATTGTATTGAACAGCCTCTCTCTTTAGAAGGTACAGCTAAGATGATGTAGGGTTGTAGTTCCCAACAAGAGTCAAGTTTTACTGTACGGTGTTCTTTACGAAGCCAAACTTTATCTCCAACTTGTAAGATAGTAGCATGAGCATTTTTGTTTTCTCCCTACATCTTCTAGACTGGTATCCAGAATGAGTTGGGCTTCTTTGAAATTATCTTGAACCCATTCAGTTGAGGGCAAAGGATTAAATTTTGTCTGTGACTTGGATTCCTAATTCCAAATCTGCTTGTCTTCCAAACATTAAGTAGTAAGGAGTAACTCAGTCTTTGCTTAGGGAGAATAGGTGGCAGTAACTCTAGAATGGTTTGGTTAGCTTTCTCTCCAAGTCTATTCCCTTGGGGGCGATAAGCAGCAGTTCTGAGTTTTTGGCACTTGTAGACATCACAAAGTTTATGAAATAACTGTCATTTAAAAAGCAGATCCTCGGTCAGAAAGCATCTTTTCCGGATAACTTTAACAAAGAATGAAATGCTTCCACACAATGGGGCAATAGTTTTAGCTGAGAAGTCATTTTCGGATGGTCTATAGCTAACAGTTCTAGGGGTTTATTTGCAATGATAGAGTGAAGAGTAGCTTTCTGATCCTTTTTGATGCGTCACCTTGTTTTGCAAGTAGAACATTCTTGGCACCATTTTTCAATATTATCGGTGTCCAGATTGATAATGATATGCTGCCAAGACCTGACTCACATCCCAACAGGGAATTTTTTTGGTGTCAGTGATTGCCAGAGATAGGATCGGTAGAGTTCTGTAAAATTAGATTTTTCTGGAGGAACAGCCTCTCTGTCTCCAGAGACGACGTAATTCCGGATCTGAAGTTTTGCAGAGAATCCCTTTGGGGATTATTCCAGATAACACTTTTGCAAGTCTCCAAAAAGTTATGCTATCTTGTTGCAGCAAGAGCCATTTTTGAGGAGTATAAAAGGGAATCACAAGTTATTAGCTGAATTATCAGAAATGAAACAAGTTTGTCGGGCCTGATGAACTCTGAAGTCGAGCACCTCTATTTCTTCTCAATGATCTTCATCAGGGAAATAGTCAGCCACTTCTGATGACCTTAAGAGAACGTCAGCTTTGGTGTTAGTTTCACCAGCTCGATATTTGATGCTGAAGTCGAAGATGGCGAGTCTAGAGAGCCACCTTTGTTCTAAGGCACCTCGGTTCGCAGAGTTTAAGTTTAAGACGGGACAAACAGGATGTTCAGAAATTCAATCAAAGTTTATTTTACAACCCAATTCTCCACAGTATTACAAGTAATTTATTTGGTTTCAGTTAACAAAATAAAGCTAAATCACACGTTTGGAAAGATACAAAATACAAGATATAAAAAGCCAGAAAGTTATCAAAAATACAGAAATCGCCGATCTAGAAAACCTGCTTAAAACAATCAATAGAAAAAAAAATAAAATAAAGGTCAGTATCAGAGCTGTAAAATTACCCGGTGTGGTGGGGTGCAGTGGGGGCTATTGCAGGAAACAGACAATGCAGACGAAAACCTCATGTATGTATGGACAGTACTGCTGTGTGTAAAGCTACACAGACAGGCTTCAATTTGGATCTTTCAGTAGGGAGCTTGGCTTATTTGTCACAGCACTGAGATGACTTTACAAATATTTAAACCCCACCCCAACCCCACCCCGCACACATAGTTCAGTTTCAGCTCATTTAAACTTTGGGCATCACAAGGCCAAGTTTAATGTCAGAGTTCAGTCCAAGTCTGGACCCATTAAAGTGAAGGCAGTCATTCACATGTTCAATTTTATTCAAGGACTGCTGGTTTTCACAAACCAAAAACCACGCATGGCACGCTTGAACAATTTTTTTTCCCCTTCTCTTCACACTTGCACTGACTTCAATGGGAGCTCTAAATGGGTCACCTTTTTTTTTTACATGAAAAACTAATTACACCCAGATGACACTCATTAATGCAAAAGTGCATATGGATTCGCTGTGAAATTGCTGTTTTTTTTACTGATCAAGATGGCTTTCGCCTATGTGAATATAGCCTGAAAGTGCAGCTGTATAGCAGTACGATCATACCAATACCAAATTGTAATAGCTTTTGCCTTTTTCGTTACTTTTTCACAATTTGAATGCAGCGATTAAAAAAAAATATATATATTTTTTTTTAAAAGACCCCTAGAATTTAATTTCTTTTTTTTTTTTTTTTTTTATCAACGAAGCTGTCGAAGGGTTTTTATTTTGCGGGATGAGTTGTACTTTTATTATCACCATTTGTTGATCCGTGCAGCATTGTGATCACTTTCTATTCCGTTTTTTGTATGGCGAGATTAGCTATTTTTGCCACGTCTTAATTTTTTTTCCCACATCGTGCACCCTGCAGATGAAATAGTGTAGTAACTTCCTTCTCTGGGTCACTACGAATGCAGGGATACCACCTGTGTCATTTTGTTTTAAATTTTTTTACAAAGTAAAAGGGAGAAAAGGCGGGGTTTTGGCGGTTTTATTTTTTTATAATTTTTTTTTAACATTTTTGTCCCTTTAGGGGACTGGCATACTACTTTTTTTATTCTTCTAATACTCTGCTATGCTGAGGCATAGCAGGGTATTAGGCAGGCTATGACGCTCAGACAGAGCCTCAGTGTCATAGCCTAATTTAGCTGGTAGACCCAGAGGCTATATTCAAGCCTTCGGGTTCCACAGAGACCCATCAGGACCCCCTGATCACATTGTCAGGGGGGGGGGGGGTTCAATGGTGACAGAGGGAGTCCCCTACCTCTGTCAGCCCTTTACATGCACAGACCGTGGCATGCAAAGGGTTAAACAGCGGAGATCAGAGGTTTTCTCCATTCTCCGCTGTAAGAACTGGTGCCCGGCTATCATTTGACAGCCGATCACCAGTTCTGCCTGCCACAGGGACCATATTCCGACTTCTGACAAGCCGATGGTCTCCACTGTAACATGTTATCAGTGCAGGAGTTAAAAAAAAAAAAAAAAAAGAAGTTGCCGGCAGATCGGTTATATCTTCCCGCTTCTTTTTTTAAAGTCCTGCGCTGGTTCTCTGTGGGACTGTGCAGGCGGTGTGTGTGCAGAACACAATGCCACAGGTTATGGCATTGTGTTCTGCACGGCCCCATAGTGAAACATAGGCCAGAAATCTTCCGGGCTCTATCACTATGGGCAGTGAAGCTAATCCCGGAACATTTCCAGGCATTCCACTGAAGGGGTTAAAGGGGTTCTCAAACATTTGACAGATATTATAGTATAAAGTATGAGAACTGTGTGTCTGTCCACACTATTTAACTCATGGTATTATCACCCCTTAGAGGTGCTTGAAAGCTGCAGGGTAAATGATGATGCCCTGTATTAGATGACAATTTCATTCATGCTACATCAGTACTTGTTTACACTAACCTGATTAGCCTCAACTATGATCAAAATTGGATTTGATTTGTTAGGAAGTCCTACTGTAAGGCGTTGTCCAGATTAAAAAAATATGACTTTCTTCCAGAAAACACCACTACAACTGTTGACAGGTTGCATGAGGTATTGCAGCCCAGCCCCATTCACTTCAATGGAGCTGATCCGTAATACCAGGTGGCAACCCATGGACAGATGAGGTTTCTGTAAGAAATGTGACCACCAATCACATGCCGCCATTGGCCGCTGGTAGCAATGTTCCATCTTCACACCACTCTAGACACTGAGTGCTGCCAACCAGTATGGGACTCAAGTATTGTATGTGCCCTCTTCATGCCATGGAAAAGATAGCTGCCAGTCTTTGGTGCATTTTAAAAATGGTTCTTGTCAAGAGTGGCATCATGGTAAATATTCATGCCAAATACACAGATTACGGGTTTTCTGACCAAAAATGGTTCTTCAGCCTCCAGAGCAGCATTCTGGTGTCCAAGTCCTTTGTTACAACTGACAGTACAGAGCTTTGTGAAATACTGTACCCACAAGAAGTTTGTTGTCATACACGGCCGCACAGCTTGACGCTTGTAGGACCGAGCCATTGTTGGCATATACTGTGGTCACGATGGGATTGTCTGAGTGAATGTTCTGTATGCGGATAACCTGCAATAGATAAAAAGTCGCTGAAAAGTAGAGAACATGGTAAATCAGGAGAACATTACATTTTGTATCTAAGAAGAAACATAATATATGGTTTTAACCAATGGCCTTCAGATGTTATAGCTTTCCAACTCCCTGCAGGGTGTGTTAAGAGCTGTAATTTCTCTAATCGTTGGAAGTCACTGGTTGGAAACATTTCTCAATAACTTCCTGCAAATCTATGAGGAGGTGAAAATACTAAAGAAGTTTCTCATGTGTAGGCTCCTAGTAGAGGCATAATTTGAAGCTGCTGGTCCAATGTAGTCTGTAACAGCACCCCCCCCCCCCCCCACCCCATCTGTAATGCTTCATTCATAGTACTGGTCTCCTTCAATGGGTTAGATGACAGAGGAAGAAGACCTCATGGGTTCCCTAAAGCTCCAGAGCCTGGGTGCAACCACCTCTTCTGCACCCATTATAGTTACATTATATAACTATAGTTATAGTCCAAGGATTCTTCAGGTCATCTATGACGAACTAAGTTTTTCATCTTGGCTCCACATTCATGATTGCATGGAATGAAGAAGAGAATTGAGTAATGTCTGCTTATGTTGCCTACTGATCTCTGGAGATCCTATTGTGAAGTCACTGTGTGCAAAGGAGTAGAAGGGGGGGGGGGGGTCTACTAACTTAAGCCACTAATTTAACTCTCCAACAATCACTTTAAAATTGGAAAAACCCTCCTCAATGTCACTTTGTTGTAGATTTTGACTTTATGCCTCATGTAAAAATATTTTAAGCAAAACTGTTGTCTTAAGTGCATTTTTAACGTCTTAGCAACATATGTATTGAAAAACTTTTAGAAATACTTCATTTCCCCTGCTATGGCACTGCAGGGAAATTGAATACTTATTGCCAAATCCCACAGATCAGAGCTGATCACTGAAGATCCCAGATATCATACGCCTATAGTTTCTACACTGACCTCGGATCCAGGAAGATCTTCGGTGTTGTAAGCGAACAGCTTAAAGAAATTTGGATGAGCTGCAGTCCAGATATCTCCTGTAAGTGGGTCCACGAAGAGGTTATCAATAAGTGTCTCGAACTGCACCACCTGGTATAGAAATCACAGACAGTATAAGGAGGATTGCTCCATTCATATATAATGGCACCCATCCAGGACAAGTAGGTATAACGCATGGGATAGCGCGGTAGATGTTATTTCTAATGTTCTCATAGGAGGACAGATTGAGGGTGTGCAGTAGATATTCTACATCAGGCATTTCTATCAAACATTTTACTACTAGAAAGAGTCAAAACTTTAAGGCTGTTTATCAGTAAGGTGAAGGGTTTCGGAATGGGCGGTGCTCTGGCTGAACAGAGAAAGTATGTAGATAAGCAAATGAACTTTCCAGGGGCCAATGGTGACACATGACTGGTGTGGCGCCTACAGAGACAGAAGCGTTTGGCTTTGAGATCGACATCTGCTATATCCATAACATCTATTGCAGGTGGAATCAGAGATAAAACGTTGGCTGTTATACTCAGTATTACCTTCACTGGAGTCAGTGACCAGTCATCACGCTTTTCAAAAATGTTAATGGTGTGACCAGTGATATCAACGACGTAGATGTACCTGCAAGGAGACAAATGCTACTGTTATCTGGTTTGTGGGACTCTTTAAGATATCTGCAGGCATCATGTACCCGCCGCTTCCCCCTCCAAACTGAGACTCGTCAAACTACAGATATAGAAATCGAATACTCTCCTTGTCTGATCCGACATCAGATGCAGAGAGACGCAACGGTACTCTAGATGCTACAGTTGTCCAGGCTATACCTTGCACTGGGTCCCCTTAACAAAATTAGGACCTGTGCAGGGGCATAAGCTAGAGATTCATGAGCGCTGGTAAAAATGTCCATCCTTTCCCTCCCAGTGCAAATTCATCTCATTTCATGGCAGAGACCCTAAAAACATATACAGTCAATGTTGGTATATGTAAAAAGACAACTATTGTAAAACAGCTCAGCTGTCTATAAAGTAATAATTCCCCCATTGTTCCCACTACAAGATAATGCCTCCTCTGTGCCTCACAGTATAAGAGTGCCCTCATTTCTGCCCCCACAAAATTGAGAACTTCCCTTTGTGATCATACACAATATAAATGGACCTTTTGTGCCCCACAATAATAGTGCTCCTATTTACGCCCTCACACAGTAATACCAACTTTCAGCACCATAGTAGTAAGCTCCTTTGTTCCCCCTTCCAAGGTTGAAGTGCCCCCTCAAAATAATAGTGGTTTCCTGTGCACCTCTCTCCCCATTCCCCAATTGGTGGTGGTCCCCTGTGTACCTAGACAGTTTGGTTCTCTCTTTAGATTGTTAGGGTACATTCACACAGAGGATATTGTTGCAGATCTGCACTAAAGTCTGCATCAAATTCCACATTACTTTTGCAGATTTTAACATGAATTTTGGTTCAGATTTTCTGCTGCAGAAAATCACCAGCAGCTCAATACTATCATGTAGCTCCATCTGCTATCACTGGGATGTTGCCTTCAGGTGTTGTCTCTAAGGCTACCTACACACGGGCGAGCCTAATATGCATATATTTATATTCCACAACACTTATGCTCAATTCAACCCAACCAACCAGGCCCAGGGAATCAGCCAACCCAACCAACCAACCAGGCCCAGGGAATCAGCCAACCCAACCAACCAACCAGGCCCAGGGAATCAGCCAACCCAACCAACCAACCAGGCCCAGGGAATCAGCCAACCCAACCAACCAACCAGGCCCAGTGAATCAGCCAACCCAACCAACCAACCAGGCCCAGTGAATCAGCCAACCCAACCAACCAACCAGGCCCAGTGAATCAGCCAACCCAACCAACCAGGCCCAGTGAATCAGCCAACCCAACCAACCAACCAGGCCCAGTGAATCAGCCAACCCAACCAACCAACCAGTCCCAGTGAATCAGCCAACCCAACCAACCAGTCCCAGTGAATCAGCCAACCCAACCAACCAACCAGTCCCAGTGAATCAGCCAACCCAACCAACCAACCAGTCCCAGTGAATCAGCCAACCCAACCAACCAACCAGTCCCAGTGAATCAGCCAACCCAACCAACCAACCAGTCCCAGTGAATCAGCCAACCCAACCAACCAACCAGTCCCAGTGAATCAGCCAACCCAACCAACCAACCAGTCCCAGTGAATCAGCCAACCCAACCAACCAACCAGTCCCAGTGAATCAGCCAACCCAACCAACCAACCAGTCCCAGTGAATCAGCCAACCCAACCAACCAACCAGTCCCTGTGAATCAGCCAACCCAACCAACCAACCAGTCCCTGTGAATCAGCCAACCCAACCAACCAACCAGTCCCTGTGAATCAGCCAACCCAACCAACCAACCAGTCCCTGTGAATCAGCCAACCCAACCAACCAACCAGTCCCTGTGAATCAGCCAACCCAACCAACCAACCAGTCCCTGTGAATCAGCCAACCCAACCAACCAACCAGTCCCTGTGAATCAGCCAACCCAACCAACCAACCAGTCCCTGTGAATCAGCCAACCCAACCAACCAACCAGTCCCTGTGAATCAGCCAACCCAACCAACCAACCAGTCCCTGTGAATCAGCCAACCCAACCAACCAACCAGTCCCTGTGAATCAGCCAACCCAACCAACCAACCAGTCCCTGTGAATCAGCCAACCCAACCAACCAACCAGTCCCTGTGAATCAGCCAACCCAACCAACCAACCAGTCCCTGTGAATCAGCCAACCCAACCAACCAGTCCCTGTGAATCAGCCAACCCAACCAACCAGTCCCTGTGAATCAGCCAACCCAACCAACCAGTCCCTGTGAATCAGCCAACCCAACCAACCAGTCCCTGTGAATCAGCCAACCCAACCAACCAGTCCCTGTGAATCAGCCAACCCAACCAACCAGTCCCTGTGAATCAGCCAACCCAACCAACCAGTCCCTGTGAATCAGCCAACCCAACCAACCAACCAGTCCCTGTGAATCAGCCAACCCAACCAACCAGTCCCTGTGAATCAGCCAACCCAACCAACCAGTCCCTGTGAATCAGCCAACCCAACCAACCAGTCCCTGTGAATCAGCCAACCCAACCAACCAACCAGTCCCTGTGAATCAGCCAACCCAACCAACCAGTCCCTGTGAATCAGCCAACCCAACCAACCAACCAGTCCCTGTGAATCAGCCAACCCAACCAACCAACCAGTCCCTGTGAATCAGCCAACCCAACCAACCAGTCCCTGTGAATCAGCCAACCCAACCAACCAGTCCCTGTGAATCAGCCAACCCAACCAACCAACCAGTCCCTGTGAATCAGCCAACCCAACCAACCAACCAGTCCCTGTGAATCAGCCAACCCAACCAACCAACCCCTGTGAATCAGCCAACCCAACCAACCAACCCCTGTGAATCAGCCAACCCAACCAACCAACCCCTGTGAATCAGCCAACCCAACCAACCAACCAGTCCCTGTGAATCAGCCAACCCAACCAACCAACCAGTCCCTGTGAATCAGCCAACCCAACCAACCAACCAGTCCCTGTGAATCAGCCAACCCAACCAACCAACCAGTCCCTGTGAATCAGCCAACCCAACCAACCAGTCCCTGTGAATCAGCCAACCCAACCAACCAACCCCTGTGAATCAGCCAACCCAACCAACCAACCCCTGTGAATCAGCCAACCCAACCAACCAACCAGTCCCTGTGAATCAGCCAACCCAACCAACCAGTCCCTGTGAATCAGCCAACCCAACCAACCAGTCCCTGTGAATCAGCCAACCCAACCAACCAGTCCCTGTGAATCAGCCAACCCAACCAACCAGTCCCTGTGAATCAGCCAACCCAACCAACCAGTCCCTGTGAATCAGCCAACCCAACCAACCAGTCCCTGTGAATCAGCCAACCCAACCAACCAGTCCCTGTGAATCAGCCAACCCAACCAACCAGTCCCTGTGAATCAGCCAACCCAACCAACCAGTCCCTGTGAATCAGCCAACCCAACCAACCAGTCCCTGTGAATCAGCCAACCCAACCAACCAGTCCCTGTGAATCAGCCAACCCAACCAACCAGTCCCTGTGAATCAGCCAACCCAACCAACCAGTCCCTGTGAATCAGCCAACCCAACCAACCAGTCCCTGTGGATCAGCCAACCCAACCAACCAGTCCCTGTGAATCAGCCAACCCAACCAACCAGTCCCTGTGAATCAGCCAACCCAACCAACCAGTCCCTGTGAATCAGCCAACCCAACCAACCAGTCCCTGTGAATCAGCCAACCCAACCAACCAGTCCCTGTGAATCAGCCAACCCAACCAACCAGTCCCTGTGAATCAGCCAACCCAACCAACCAGTCACTGTGAATCAAGCAGAAGTGTTGTGGAATATAGATATATGCCTGCAGGTAACATTGTCCCTTTTTATTGCAGACAAAGCATTGCATGAAACAAATGGCTGATCTGTAATACTGAAGGGTAAATACTTTTTGTCGTTCGAGATGGCAATGCCATTGGCGAAGTGAAATCCAGTGGCAACTTCTCTGACCTCCCCTGGACTGTAATACACCACATTTGTCCATTTTAAGCCAAAGAACAACTCGAAAAATCTCATGATGAAGTGCGTGAAGTAATGATCATTCGTGGCATAAAAGCTCTCAGGTCCAACGGCAACAATATCATTGACACTGGAAGACAAAAATAGAAACATTACTAAAAATGTATCAGTCTGAAGATTCTTCATTCCTTCACACATTCCTATAAATAAGTGCAGTCCTGGGTAAATACCTGGATACCATTGTAATACATGGTGAGCGCTGCTAAGGGTCGTTTTACATCAGCGGAATTCTTGGCCCGATCTAATGAGGTGCCGATTGGCACTATTATTTTTTTTCACATAGGCCGAGAATTGGTTTATAGGGATGAATGATCGTATTTATAATCATTTGTCTCCATAGGCTGGCTATACATTTTCCCATTCACATGGGGAGATGTCCAGACAATCAGCGAGCATTTTCATGCTTGTTGAAAGTCACTGATCAGCCAATGAGCACTCACTTAATCGTTGGGTGAACTTTGGCAGTTTTACACGTCCGACTTGTAGAGAGACCAACATTCTGAGGACCTTAAGTGTCAAACAAAGCTGTGCTATAGCTGATCTTTTCAGTTTTAACTCTTCTGCTGCATTTTGGGACAAGTAATGGGATACTTGACTGACTTCATTGCCATTTTCCAGAAGATCTATTGGACAAGAGTTTCTAGTAGCGTTCCCAGCAAACAGATGATTTTGTTGGGGACTACTGTAGTC
The DNA here is from genome assembly GCF_035609145.1 of Eleutherodactylus coqui. NCBI lineage: Eukaryota > Metazoa > Chordata > Amphibia > Anura > Eleutherodactylidae > Eleutherodactylus > Eleutherodactylus coqui. The sequence goes on along the minus strand of NC_089848.1, from coordinate 87,944,352 downwards.
AAACAGGCATTTCGAATACAACAGGTGCTGCAGGCAAAATGTATTATATTACGCCCTTCAGGTGAATAGTCATCCATGTATCAGAAGGACAGCTTAGGTCTACCAGAAGTAGATGTCCTAGGTGTAGGAACATTAACTTGTACAACAGTTCCCACATTTACAGCACTCCAACATGGGAAATGAAGCATTACACATTGAAATCAATGTAACATATTGATGAGCAGGGTCCTGCAGAGTAAGAGATGTTCTTTGTAACTATTCTCCACTCTGGCTAATAGATAAGAATGCAGAATGGTGGATCCTCTTTCACTAACAGAGTATGTGTACAATACATGAACATGGGCTTCCTAAACCAGAAAACTACATTCATTTTTCTCCCATACTTAAACAGCGCTGAGTGTTTAATGGTTTTCAGGTGCACAAGAACATTTTCCTCCTCTGCAAACTTGAATAATTCAATGGTAGACTTGTAATGAGGATGATTCACCACGAAGAGATAGACCGAGTCATCTGAAAAGAGAGAATAGAATATTCAGGTTGAAGCTCAGTCCCAATTTGCCCTTTGTGCTCCAGGTCCTAGATATCCAGGAAACAGAGATATGGGCTACTGTACATAGGGTCCTCACATTGAAGATATACTTAAGATATTCTTAGACAGTTATAATAAAATTACATATACATACAAATATATAAATGGATGGTATATGGTTCCGAGACGACTGGCCAGTATGTTCCCTAGGATGTCAGGCTTATGCTTCAGAGGATGTGGAGGTGAGGGGTTCCTTGCTACACATTTGGTGGAATTGCCCTAGGCTTTGTAGGCTCTGGATTCAGGTATATACTTTAATATTTTCTATTACAAACCTGTCACACACAAACAAAAAAACCAAATCTCCATGGGAAGCTCTACTGTGTAAGCGGACTCCCAACATCCCCAAACACACCCACAAATGGATATCCTATTGCTTCCTAGCTGCACAGATCACAATCGCCCACTCTTGGAGGAAAACCTCAGTTAGTATTGACTTTGTGAAAACTAAATCATTTTGGATCATGGTCAATGAGAAGCTGGCATCGGGAAGGGTTGTACAAAAAAAACGTGGCCGTCCTGGTACCATTATTCGCAGACTATGCGCCTATGGAACCCAACAGCCAGAGCTTTGACCCTTCCAGGGTAGTCTAGTTTGCCTTCAAGCATTTCATCTACTCCCCCAACAGATTTATGAGGAGCATGGTTCCAGCCAGGTTAATAGAATAAATTCATTTTTATTTTTCCTTTTCAGGTTCACCCACATAATAAACCATATTACAGCCTCATCCCTCTTCCCTTTCGTTTTTTCCTTATGTGTTCCCCCACTCGTTACTCTCATTTATGGTTCTCTAATGTTCATACTGATTTATCTGATTAGGAGTTGCAGTTAATGAAGTGAAAATTGGCACTTTACTTTTATTTTACTTTGTATGTTTATTAGAAATTATATCTGGCAATGTAACTCCTGATTTATCTGTTCAGTTCACTTGCCGCTGGACTTTATTAATGACTGTAATGTTGCAATTCTTGATTGATATACCATTAGGGGGTCGCAATTGCAACCCTCGCCTTTAGCTAAGGGATCCTACTGGGCCCTCACTACTGTTTTACCACTGTAAGCCGGCACTGGGTGGCACTTGGGGAGGGGATGGACTGCTACCTGGGGTAGCTGGTGGCCAATTCCAAGCTACAGACTTCCCCCGGCATGCGATCCTCTCTTCCACTGAAAGACTGCAGTTCTGATTCGTCACAACTGCAGTCCATCAGTGCAATGCTGGCTGTGTGATTGGTCTGGCTGGCGGTGGCTAATAGCGAACGAGGAGAGTGGACCATTTGGTGTAACGAACTATGCACAGTATATACATATACAGTATATACATATACAGTATACCTTATACCAGCTATACATGTATAACATACAGCAGCTGTACATATATAATTAAATACAGGTGTAGTACCCCAGAGTTGGGTACTCCATTACTTCTGCGCTGATCAGTGTTGAATCAGGTTTAATGTAATGTATGATAAGTGGGAAGAGTTTTGATGTTCTGCTGTTATTTCTCACTGAATTAAGTGTTGTGGCAATTTTTTCCAGCCCCTGGTGAGTACCGGTCACCTAGCAATAGTCAGGGGAGTGTTTACCGGGGTATAGAGAGCCTGTGCTTAGTAAGGACCCCTAGATAGGCTGGGTTAAGGACAGTACAAAAGGAGAGAGTGGGCGGAGATAAGTCAGTCTTCCAAGTACAGCGCTAAGCATGAGCTTGAGAGTGGCTGGGGAGGAGCAAAGAGAAAGCCAGTGCGGTGGGAAGGAAAGAACATCAATCAAAAGTCTGAGTAACCAAAGACAAGTTGTTATGGAGAGTTAGCAGAAGAGAGAAAAGGGAGAAATTTAGTCAGAAGCTAGCACAAAATAGCCAAGCAAGAAACAAGTTAACCCTTTATATGCCCTGCCAGAGAGGCAAAGCTGCAGTGTAAAGTCAGGAGAATCAGAAGGGAAAAGTCAACCCTAGTCTTTTAAGTCTAAGCAAAGTGATTTCTCAATGTCAAGTTGTCCTCATCTACCTAAAGTGAATGTAATTCAAGTTGTGCTACTGCTGCAATGTAAAGAACTCTCTCTCCCTGCCAATAAAGTGTTAAAGTGTTTAACCATCTAAGCCTGCTTCCTGGAGTCCCTTCCCACCAACTACAACATCTGCACTAGGGTACCACACTACATGCTCTATAGGCAAGGACTACTACCCCCATTATTGTTTAGTTCTCCACTTTTGCATTTTATCGTTTTGTTCGGAACGGGTCTCTACCTGTACACAAACTGGCATCACGACAAAACATCTTCCTCTACCCGACTCCACAGGTAGCGCTACACCTGGGCATCACCAGCTTACCCTGCTTAACTCCGTGGCAGCACGCAATAAGAACTGCCAATTTTACCACTGTAGTAGTACCATGTCAAGACCTCATTTCCAACTTTCAGGAGGAGCAGTAGAGCCACCATGATCACCATCTTATTTTTCCCCACTACTTACCCCTCCTACGTTTGGGTCGCTACACAGGAGATACCCAAGTCATACCAGCATCCTCCAGATCACTGTGATCTGGAGAGTGCTGGTATGACTTGGGTGTCTCTGGTATATAATTATATATGTACAGCTGGTATAAATTCATACATATCCTGGGTATCTCCTGTATATTATTTATGTACAGCTGCTAGAAGTTACACATATCCTGTTTATAGATATCCTCCAGGAAAAGGTCTGATAACGGGGAACAATAGATTAAATTCATCTACATACTGTAGGAAAGAATGTCAACTTTTGGTTTAGTGTTTCTTCTGCTTCTGTGTATTGATATAGATACGAAGTATGAGTTGTGTCCCCAGACATTTGACCAGGAGATTTGCAGACCGCTGGTCATGAGCAGTAGGTAATGTAAATAAAACCTGCTAAAAGGGGTGTGCCAAGATTTACGGTATCTTTAAGATTGCAAGGCTCGGTGTTAAAAAAAAGTTGATCGCCCTAACTCTTGCTTTCGGCACTCCCTGCAAACAGCTGAGAAATCCAAAGCCATAGCCAGTCTGACATCTCAAATGCAGTATAACAATGGCAGAAGGTCCACCAGGACAAGAGACTCTCTTGCTGAGCGGTTCTCCACTCTGGAACATAGAAAGGGTAATACAATGGGGTTTATATGCCCTTAAGGTGCATTCAGATGGAACGACTCATTCAGAAAAAAAAAAATTGTTAAAATGAACGAAAGTGAACGATCGTTCAGTCTAGATGCGTGTCGATGACTGAATGACAAACCAGAACCATGCGCTTCTCGTTCAGTGTCTGCAGGACTAAAAATCATCATTGGCTCGTTCACTTATCACCCCATTTAAACACTTCATATAGGAATGTGAAACAGTAAAAGGGAACAATTCTCAGGAACGAATCTGCCTGTCTAAACGAGAATCGCGTAGTTCTCATTCAGTGTAAAAGGAGTATTATAGTGTATATGAACAGGGAATGTCAACTTAGCACAAGGCCTTTAATCTGCAAAAAAAAAAAAAAAAAAAAATCCTCTAGTCACAATTCTCCAAGTTTCAGAGTTGAAATATCTCGGCATTCCCTGCTTGTTCAGTGTCTGCAGAGCTTGCTATGCTGACTGGTATTCTCTATACAAGACACGGTAAAGTCAGTTAGGGATGAACAGAAATCTATCAATATAAGGATGCATTCATACAGCCGAATACAAATTACATCTGTATGAATCGGGCACAAATGGCATCGAACAGCATACAGACACCATTCATTGTGTGTGTTATTCTGGCCCATGAGAACAAACAAGAATACAACATAAAGCAGTTCTTTTCCATATGGACCTTCAGTCTGTGTGAGAAACCACCATGTAACTACAGATGACACATGAATCTAAATTACCCCAATTGCAAGAGCATTTTCTTTTGATATGTAGGCTTCTTACCCTTCTCGTCAATGTATGTGCTCATTCCATGAGGGTTAAATGTAGATAAATCAAATCCTTTACTGATTCGCAGAGAGGATGGATGGATTTTTTCATCATTCAAGTCAAGAAGGAATATTTCTCCAGGCCTTTCAGGGGCAAAACGCACAAGTCCAGGATATTTCAGACCCTGGGAGAACATGCAATGGATTAGTATGTAACATACAATATTTTAAACAAGCTCACAACCCACGTCAAGGATCCTCGTTCCCTTGTCAGTCTCTGCACTAACATCAATCAAAAAAAAAAAAAAAAAAATCACAGAAAAGGGAAATATAAACAGACAAAAAAAAAAATATCACAGAAAGCCACCAAATACTTACTGATATACTAACAGGAGGGCCGCTAAAACATCCCATCCCTCAACACGCAAACAGCCAAACTGCTAAATGTAGGAGCCACCGCACAGGTGCAAGGTACCGATGAACAACTGCTCACATGCCTTCCTTATATTAAGCAGGTGGCTGCTTAGTACTGTTTTTGCACAATGAGTTAAAGGGGCATCCCAAAATTGACTTTCAGCAGACAGGTCGTGAAGAGTCACTTGAATGGGGTCCAGCAGGTGGGACTCCCATTATTGCCAAGTATAAGCAGGTCTAAGAGTTGATGACCCTCAGGTCCCCACTATAGGTGGCCATGTATTCTTTTCTATGTTAACATGCATGCCAGGACCTATTCAATCTCAATTAGTGGACTGACCCCACTAATGTGACCCTTATACCATTTCTTATAGAGGTGTCATAAATGTGCATCTATTGTTACGAATTTTCTGTATAACTCAGTAGTACATTTGAATACATAAGAACATGTATCTTAGGGCTGCTCGCACCAACCATGTGGTTGTTCCAAGCTGTGATTACCTGTTGAACTTTGTTTAAGGAAAAGGCGCTACATCAATACTTTTTGATCCAAGATTTGCAAAACCAAATTCACTTGCTCTGCGATCAAAGGTTGAACCTAGAAGTAATGCATCATGCACGGTGATTGGGGACTATAGTTAGGTGAGCACGCTACCATAAATAGCGATAGTAAAAACCTGACCACTACCAATTCTAAACGTGGGTGTAATTTAACCACCCAGTAAAAGCCTATCAGGCCATCAGCTGAGTCCTCCATCTTGAATTTCGGCTGCTAAACCTTCCACTAGTTTGATCCACAAAAATGAGGGATCAAATTGGGCTTAGATTTGAACTAAGATCACGGGTTAAACCGTATTAGTGCAACGTTTTTCTACTTGATCGTAGATCAACTTTTTTTTAAATCCGAGATCGACCTTTGGTGCAATTGACCCTTAGAAGGCCAAAGTGGCATCTCCCAGTGGCCATTGGGTACAACACACATGACGTCCTGGAAATCGTGGGCCATGTGGCTACTGCTTTGGTGGTTCTGCCACTGCTGAGGAGGTTAATGAACATTTAGAGAGAGGTTGCAGGAAGGGATAGGGGAGTTGGTGTTTGTCTTCTACATATCAGTGTATAGAGCAAGCTGCAAAATGCTGATGTTGTTCACCAGCACAACTGTCAGTGAGCTCCTCTGACAACTCCGTCACCAGGCCCTCTATCCTGAAGCATCAGCTGATTTATGACCAGAATAATGAAAACTTTTAAGCAGATTTATGACCAGATCATTCATGAGAGTGAGAGGGGCTGGAGACTGAGCCATCAGATGAGACCACCGACAGATGGATTAGTGAACAGCATTCTGCAGCTTGCTATAGATTGTGATATATGTAACAGCTGCAAAAGCCAAACAGCAACATTTATAATAAAATTTGATTGCAAGAGTAAGTTAAAAAAGAAAATCCTCCGAAGGTGTCCACAAACTTGACAAAGACCGCTAGAGGTCGAAACGTTGCCTTTTAATCGACATGGAAGAAAAAAAATATTTGATTTGTACCATATATGCTGCCACATTCTTCATTATCATTTGACCTTTAATTAATGTCACTGCACGGATTAGTTTCATAATATAAAGTATCTGTATAGGGGAGCTCTGTTTTATTAAACGGGTCGTACCTAGATTACCTTTTATCACAGGATAGGTGATAAAAATTGATCGGTTGGGGGTCTCACCTCTAAGACCCACCCACCTTCCCACTGTGGGGAAGGGGAGACCCGTAAGGAGGAGAGGGGACCCAGGACCCCCATTCTTGGGACCAGTGGTTTTCTGAGTGGTGAGACCTCCACTGCTCGGACTTTTACCATCTATACTGTGGATAGGTGATAAAAGTTAATCTTGGTAAAACCCCTTTAGCTTGATAAATAACAATCCTCAGTGCCTTCAGCCACCACTAGGGGGAGCTAATTGCATACGGATATATAGTAATGCGCGTCCCATAGTGCTGGCTTTAGGCAGCTGCTATCACAGAGTCACTGCAAGCAGTGAATGGAGTTTAGCACCATGTCCTTTCCCACAGGTACTATAACAGTCATGTGCCCTACCTCTATGCTACATATGTCAATCCTACATGGAAAAAAAACAAAAAAACATTGGTTGTCACTTTTGAAGGAGCTGCTAAGAAACACAACTGATTGCCATTTTAAAGTTTTACCATCAGTTCTCGAATTAATTGAAAGGTGACACAAATATGGCTGCCCTTCTTTGTGGACTTCATATAAGCTGATTGTTCCCATTGATTAGTTGCCATAACTTTTGTGAGAAGACCCTGTATACTTACAGAGCTGATGAAGGCCAGACCGTTGGGCAGAATCTCTATATCTTCAGAGCCGTATTCTGAAAAAGTAGTCAGGGAGTAACAGTCATCAGCGATATGTACTAAGGGAAATAGTATCCAATATTTGCCTCTCCTATCCAAACTTATTAATTCCTAAACTTCCAGCGCACCCAGAAATACAAAGGCCTACAGCAGCAAGAAAAAGCCCTCAATACATTGAATAGTTATTCATTAACCTAAAACGAAGGGTGGTTTCACACAGGCATTTGCGATTTTGCTGCAAGAAAATTACGTAAAAAAAAAAATCACGTCTTTGTTCCTGAGCGCCATCGATGCTTTTTTTTTTAGAATAATCTTGTATCACATCGCCGCCGCCCGCAATCAGATCACCTTAGGGTCCTTTCACACGGGCGTCTTTCGCTTGATGCAAGAGTCAGTTAAAATGCAGATTAGGGCCATCTCCAAACGACCGGATTTGCATTGCGGAATCTGAAGTGGTCGTCCGCTTTCGGATTCTGCAGCAAATACCAGCCATAGCATGGTATAGAAAAGCGGTTTTCCCTGCCCACAAGCCGAAATCAAATGCAAAGGGGCATCTTTCCCACGAGCGTATATCGGGCGACGTTTATGGCTGGCCGATATACACTACCATCTGCGGCGTAGAAGCTCATGAACAGGCGTACAAATCTACCGCACATACGCCATGGTCACCATGCCGTCGCCCCTTTCCCCTCCCTCCCCCTCACAGGCTCACCTCTGCTCTCCTCCCTGGTCATTCTTTGCAATGAGAGGGGGCGGGATGGGGCAGAGCTAGGCACCACCCCATTCTGCCTCCTCCCATTGCTGGGTGTGGACAAGGCGAGGGGTGGAGCCCATCTGTCCCTGTCCTACCTCCTCCCATTGCAAAGAGCCAGCGGGGAGGAGAGCAGAGGTGAGCCTGCCAGCGGGTAGGAGAGCAGAGGGAGGGAGTTTAGCAATCACGCTCCCTTCTCCGGCCGCTGTCATTAGCTCCCATAGGAGCCCATGCAACAGCTGACGTATTCCGGCCCAAAAGATAGTTCCAGGACTATCTTTTGGGCTCGACGTAAAAATGCTGGGTGCTACATTGGCCGGGCACTTTTACGCCTCAGGAATACGGACATGTGATCTGATGCATTGGAATGCAATGCATCAGATCACAGCGTGATCTACACTTGTGGGAAAGAGGCCTAAAAATGAATAGAAATGAAGAGATGAGTGATAACAAAAACCATAAGGCCTCATGCACACGGGGCAAGTTGAGCAGCGGGTTCCACGCTTGTCAGTAGGTGCAGGCGATCCGCTGCTCAATGTGCCCATTGATTGTGTGGAGAGAGGAATACACACACACGGATTTATGTGTGGCCGCTATGTGCTGAACATAAGATTGCAGCATTCTCTGTTTTAGAGCAGATACACAGGGACGGCTTCCACTGAAGTCAATGGAAGCCATCCCCGCCACGGCACTTCTGCAATGAGCATTGCAGACGTTTCGCAGATCTATGTCATTGGCTAGGTACATCCGCGGTACAGAAGATGATTCCTACAGGTACACAGGGTCGCTGGAGGATTCCTTGCGGGATTTCCCACACGGATTGCGTGCGTGCCCGCATGCATGAGGCTTCAGGTAGATATATCACAAAGTTGCTCGATGTTACTTTTGTTGACTATAAAGCAAAGCCGAGGCTCTCGATTGGTTCAGAATGAATGAAGTAGCCGTCGACCATACATGGTGTGGCCCCATTAATTTCGGTGGGACTGCCAGAGACTGCAGAGCACTTGTACTTGGCTATATCCAGCAGTCCAATGCTCAACCGCCACTCCTGTCATTCAAGACTAGAAAGGACCCCCATTTTCATAATCGTTGGTGGTCCCAGCAGTCCCCACTAGTCAGACACCAGTAAATAGGGGATGACTTGCAATCTTGGGGAAACGCTTTTAAAGTATAGCTAACCTTTTAATAAAACCTTCTGACAGTGACAAAAAAAGAATTTTTGATTGAGGATCCGGGTGCTGAGTCCCCCATCGATTGCTAGAAGGAATGGGCAGAAGCACTTAGCTGTGCCAATTTGGTTGGCATTGCAAGTGGTGTACAGTCCATCACTACTCAGAGCAGCGACGGAAAAAAACAGGCACAGGGATCACAGGCACAGTGGTCGGATGAGTGCTTCTGGCTGCTCATTTTAGCGATATGTCAAATGTTTTTAAGGTTAGTTTAAGTAAAAAGAAAATGCATGTATCTTTCTGTGTAGAGCGGGGTCTTACATGGCTGCCACCATGAGGCAACACTTTTGCTATAAGCCCCAAGCCAATGCAGTCTGCTAAGGAGTTGGGTTGGGGCTAATGAAGTGATTGTTCAGACCTGTGTAGCTTTAGGCAACCCATGCTGCAATTAGCAATGCAAATCATCCAAAGAGTTAAATGAGGTCAATTAATCTCTGCTACATGAGTATCGATCTCTTTAATTTCCCAAGTCCAGCTCATTTTCATAGGTCAGTGAGAATTTTACATACCGATCCCTTTCAACAGCTGACAATTCGGAAGGTCCACGGGGTCTATCTCCCTGAAGAAATTGGTTCGATGACTAAAAAGAAAATAATTAGAAATAAGAAATGCTTTGGAAATAAATTAAGTTTTTACAATGTTTGGTCCCGTAGATACTTTAGATTCAGCTTTACATTTGTATGCCTTGCCCCTTCAAGTGGTTGTCCAGGACTTCACTATTGATCAGCTGTCCTCATGATAGGTCATCATAACTTGATTGGTGGAAATTAACCATTCAGGATCCCCACCCATCAGCTGATATCGAGCCAGCTGCCATTACGGACAGATCTGGAAGCAGATAGCTCTGTCCTTACTGTAGCTGCCTGGATTGGTATTGCCTGTGTAGCTCCCATTGAATTCAGTTGGAGCTGTGTCTGCAATACTAAACCGGGCCGCTGCACTATGGACAGAGTTATCGGCTTCTGTCTCTGTCTATAAGATCAGATAATCAGCAACAGTCCTGAGGTGGACCCCTGGAGATCAACTACATCAATTGTAAACTTCTCGGAAACCCCTTTAAAGTATCTATACCATAGCTGCTCCAGTGTACTATAAATGACTTCATGGCTGCAGGATTGCAGGGGATCAGTCCCCCAAAAGACTTCTATATCTCTTAATATTAGGACACTGGTGCAATATCAGCCATCTCTAATCACATGACCAGCTAACCTGCTTTCTTTGTATGATCAATTCAATGGGTCTGGTCAGCTGATCACTATGGGCAAGAAGGACATGCCATGTAGATACAACACAAAACATATTGGTAAAGGGGTGATCCCATCTAGTAATGTTATGGCATATCAGTTTTTGATCAGTGGGGTCTGACTGCTAGGGACCCACTCCAATCCGTAGTATGAAGAGGGTTGGGGCTCTTTATTCTGAGGATCAGTGAAGTCCCAGAGTTCAGATCCCACCCATCACAAAGTATTGCCATATTCTAGAGACGTGCCATAATACTACCAGGAGGGGATATTCTTCAAAGTCCACTAATGGAAATCCAGGGCAGGGATTTTAGTGGTTTCTGTTCCATCTGTTAGGGCTCTTTCCCACGAGCGCATAAACGGCGACGGCGTTTTTATGTTTTCATGCCTGCTCTGTATAAGCGCCTGAATAGGTGTTTTCCCCGCGATCATGGCCAGCGTTTTCTCGTCCATTCATACAACCGCGAGCGTCATTTTAAGCTAAAAAATATGCCACACCCTTGAAAACCCTCGCTCTGCCAAGTTACTCAGGATGCCCTCCAGTGCCTATATAGAGGCACCTGTAAGCTTTTCGTAGCATTGGACACTGCAAAAATGTCCAAAAATGCCTCCCCCTCTCTTCTCTTTCCATAGGAGTCTATGGGACCCGCTGGCGTACATTGGCCAGACCTAGTTCCAGAACTATGTTTTGGCTGAGCGTATATGCGCCGGCTGCGTATATGTTCTATTTTTCATGCTGCCAGCATATTTACGTGCCGTATATTCGCCCCTGTGAACGACTGCATTGGAAGCCAATGCTTCAAATGGGTACTGTGTATGCACCCGGGCATGAAAATGCAGTGTCTATGCCCTCGTGGGAATAAAGCCTCAGTTTGCACCCGGAGACCATCTTTTAGATACTCCGTTATAAAATGTTTGCTTGGGGATAAATTGATTGGTAATGGCAGTTTAAGGTGAATCTACATGGAATGACTGGCGGCAGAGAGCGGGAGAGGTTCCTGCACCCTCCCTTGCCGAGAGACAACGAGGGGGGGGCAGATTAGCGGAGCTAAACTGTCTCTTCCTGCCCGACTGTATCCCGGGCTCGGCGTATACTCGCCGGACCAGGCTGTCTGAACAAGTGCACAAAAGGGAGAAGCAGCCATGACACAGACGACCGAAAATCACCTATGCTCATGTAAAACAGCCCTTACACCCGCGTAAATACGCCAGCTATCAGAGAATGCATTGAACCCAATGCATTCATTCAGATGGCCTGGCGTATTTACATGGGTAAATAGCTGTGTATATATGCTCGTGTGAATACAGCCTAACAGAGAGATAGATAGATATAGATAGAGATATATATATATATATATATATATATATATATATCCACATTGGAGCTGTATACATAAAACAGTAGGCGATTTTCACCTAAAGGCAACCTATAGGGTACTTTCCGCTGTGCTCACTGAGGGCAGCACATCATACAGAATTTACAGCCTTCAGCAAGAGAGGAGCCCAGATTATACATGAAGACCTAGTGTCCCTGACCGCCTGCCCTGACTGATAGCCTTCTAGCTATTACATTGCATACTAAGAAAACTGCTAACAGAGGGTGTCCGGGGGTTACCCCACAGGTTCCCTTTAACTATTATCAAAGTTGTTTTCTTTTTCATTTTAGTTACAACGGAAGAAAAATAAAAGTGTGATTATAAAGTTTACCCTTTTACATTTTTTTCAATCCCCTCGAAAAGGTATTTAAAATCTGGTTCCTTTCTCAAGGCTATTAGTATTAGAAAATACCACAATCCAGAAGATGACAGCAGCTACATTTTTGAAATAGTTGAACCAAACACTTTAGTCCACACCCCCTGCAGCGGGGCAGGAAGCCCCTAGGACTCATTTTGTCTTATCAAAGCACTTTGTCTCTGCTGATATGCTGCCAGTAGAGGGATTCCACAACTGTCAATGACCTGGAGCCTCTCATGTTATACTCTACCAGCAACATTATAAGATGTCTAAAGTTGGCTATATACCTGGCAGTAGTGAGAACAGAAGATTCAGCATACTGAAATCCAATCGGCTTGATCCTTCTTTCCCCCTAGCATTTGTCATGGTTGGTCAGTCCCATCCACACACATTAGAGGGATGGTCAGTCCTGCCCAAATCAGTAGGTCCAGCCAACATTCATCCAATGTGTATGGCCACTCCACTTTAAGACTTGTGCAAGAAGGTGTGCTGCTGGACGCCCCGCTCATTCCATATCTCCGTCTGTGACTTTCTATTTGTCTCCTCACATCAAGGCAGGCTAATATTATTGCACAAGTGGACAAGTCATTGCCTCCAACATGACCAGCACACTAATTTGCTGGCTCACTTCCAGCTATTGATTTCCTCATGATAGGTGGTCAATAGCAGATCGGTAGGGGCCCACCACACAGGACTCCCAGGGACCAGCTGTTCCCTCAGGTTGATGCCTGTGTACGGAGCCATTTTTCTGCAGGAAGCAGACAGCTCCATACATTGCACAGTGGCCCAGATGAGTACTGCAGCCTGCAGTCTCTTTCGCACGGGTGCTGCGATTTTCGTCCGCATTGCAGCCCAAAGCCACCAGAATGAGAGGTAGCCGTGGTCAAGTCACACCTGAATCGCCCATTTACTCGCCCATTCAGATGGCCAGGCTGCAGCGTATATTCTCCACAGCCTGGAATACCATTGGCTTGGGGGAGAGAGTTCAGCTCTGCTAAACTCCCTCTCCTTCTCTGCCCCTTGCTGGCAAAGGGAGGGGATGGGAGTTTAGCAGCGCTAGTGCGCTAAACTCCCTCCCCCTCACCGTTCCAGCCTATGGGAGCTGCCAGCAAGTGGAGGGGGAGGGACTTTAGCAACACGAGCCGCTGCTTAACTTCCTCCCCCTTCCCTTTTCTGACAGCTCTCATTGGAGTCTATAGGAACAGCCGACATATTCCCACAAAAGATAGGTCAAGTCCTATCTTTTCCCGTTGTGCGTAAAAGCGGCGGGCCGGAACACTCACTGTATGCGCTATCCTTGCTGGACGGCCAGTTTCACAGAATCCAATGCTTCAGATGGTCACAGTTTACAGACAGCATTTTATCACTGCAAAATAGCCGCAATTAAATGCTTATGTGAAACTAGCCTGAATCCAACTAAAGTGAATGTGACTCAGCCTAAAATACCAATCCAGGCCACTGTGCAATGTACGACGCTGTCTGCTTACAAGCCCACCCATGCTCCTCTGGGAAGCATGCAAATGTGCAGAAGGAACAGTTCCTCTACAGCGCCACCTATTGGAAGGCAGCATTCCTGCGAGTCTGTGCATGGTTATCTTCTTGTCGAGACGACTGTGCTTTGGCTTAAAATTGGCAGTCACTTTTACAAGGCTTGTTAAAAGGTCTGGCATTGACTTGCAGGAATGCTGCCTTCCAATAGGTGGTGCTGTAGAGACATTCTTGCAATTTGCATATGCAGGGACTAGAACCTATTGATTTTAACGGGTTCATTCACAACTGTGCATTTTTCACGCAACTTTTGGTCAGGTGAAAAAAATGCATTGATTCCGTGTGCAAAAAAAAATGCTGTAATGTGTGGGATACAGAAAGTATACGGCAGGTTTCGGTCCGTATATGCTCTTCGCATTTCCGAACAGAAATCCACATACGGCCACCTAAATGAGCCCTTATTTACACCATACATCCTCTGCATGGACAGGGTTGCTGCCTTCGGCTTATTGGAACACCACAGAAATACTCTGTATTGCTTTGCACAGTGTAGATTCTGCGCTCTCCTATTTCTTTAAGGAGTCTTCCAACAATCTTCATGTGACTAAGATAAAGTGCTGCATACTTACCCTTTATGGGTGGATTCACAGGGGCGATACAGAGTATAGGACCCATGCTGTACTTCTATGAGACCTTTGGTGTGCAAATGTGCACAGAAGTCTATGAGGGTCCGCAAGTGCAAATAGATGTGCTATATGTTGTGCAATGCTGCAGGAAAAAGAACATTTATGGGACTCATTAAGCTAAATAGCATTTAAAAAGCGGGCGTTGTATCCTGTGCGCAAAAAAAACAATGCCCTGCGAGCACGAGAAGTACAGTAAAACGTACCGTAAGGATGACTACCCACTACAGTTTTTTTTCACTGCGAAATTCGCTGCGTTTTTCCCTGCAGGGGTCTATGGGAAATGGTGATGTTAAAATCACGATTGAGCAAAAAAATAAAAATAAAAAAAATTAAAAAAAAAAAAAAAAATCTTGATTTCGTGGTAATTTGCGATTTTGCATGACCGCGATTTTAACATTATAAGTCCCATAGACCCCTGCAGCTGTCATAAGGCTAATGTCACACGGGCAAGCACGATTTTTGTTTCAAAACTGCCTCGCATCACTTCGAGGAAGAAGCGTTTCCTCCAATGGGGAACCTCGCATCATATTGTGGTGCGATGCTGCCGCCGGCCCCACTGGAAACAATTGGGGATGTGATGCGAGATCACGCTACAATGTAAGACGTGCCGCGATCTGTTTCTTGTATTGCGATGAAGGAAAACATCGCTCATGTGTTTGACCCATTCAAAAGGAAGGGGTTCATATTCGTGCGAGATTTGGGCAGTGCGTGTTAACATTAGAAAGAAAAAAAACGCAGCGATATCGCGATCACAAGTGTGAAGGCACCTTTAGATGCCCTTTAGATACAAGGCCATTTCCTGCAGTGCATCAGATGGTAGAGTATATACGGTCGGACGTAAAAACGTAGCATATATGCACTTATGTGAATAAGCCCAAAGGACTTATTAACACAAGTGTATGTCAGCCAGCGTTTTCACGGCCGGCCGATCTATGCTACCATCTCATCAGATCACACAGGCGTCTTCCCGCAGCGTAAAAGCGCTCTGCCGGGCGTTTTTATGCCAGGCAGTAAGAATAGTCCTGGATCTATCTTCCTGGACGGACTACAGCTGCTGCCATAAACTTCTATGGGAGCCAATGACAGCAGCTGGAGAAGGGAGGTGGGAGGGAATTTAGCAGCGTGACTGCTAAACTCCCTCCACCTTCTTTCCTCCTCTTCCCTCCCCCTCCAGCTGTTTGCAATGGGGGGGCGGAGCTAAGCTCTGCCCCATCCCGCCCCTCCCTCTACTGGCTGCAGACAAGGGGCAGGGAGGGGGCAGAGCTAATCTCAGCACCCATCCTGCACCCTCCCATTGCAAACAGCCGGAAGGGAGGAGAGAGGAGGTGAGCCAGTAAGAGATGAGCTGTCTCCCCTACCCGCTGGCATATACGCCAAGCCCGTGCATCAGATGGTAGCGTATATCGGCTGGCCATAAAAACACCGGGCGATATACGCTTGTGCGAGTAAGCCCTAAGGCTGTATTTACACAGACAAGTGCAATATAGGTGCAAGAAAAATCAGACCTGCAGCATATCTCACTCGCCATTTCAGCGATTTTTTTCAGCAACTGCGACGTGTTTAGGTTTAACAAGGCATTGCTATACATGCACATTTTTTGTGCACATTTCATACACATTAAAGAAAACAAAAACGTATGTTCTGATCGTTAATCTGGAAAAAAATACACTGCGCTCGCATGCAAATTATATGGCATGCAAATGAGATGCTATTTTTTTTTTTTTTGCACCCATAGAAAACAGGCAGTTCTTTTATAAGATTTGCCCCCCCCCCCCCTCAAAAAAAAATAGGACGTTCTGCGAATTCTCTCTTTATTTAGTCTGAGTGAAAAATTACCTAAGTTTATAGACCCATTGAAAATCCCTCAGGCTGTATTTACAAGGGAGCAAAATGTGTGCGAGTTCCAACCAATGTGATATGAATCATGAAGTTGCACAAGTTTTTTTCCCCGTGAGAATAAAATGTAAGGAGAGACATAACAGCGGCATCCTGGGATTCGGAGTCTGAGAACAGGTGAAGGGCTGCAGGTGGGAGACGCTGCCCTCTGGGGTCACTAAGGTGAGAGCTGCAGGTGGGAGACGCTGCCCTCTGGGGTCACTAAGGTGAGAGCTGCAGGTGGGAGACGCTGCCCTCTGGGGTCACTAAGGTGAGAGCTGCAGGTGGGAGACGCTGCCCTCTGGGGTCACTAAGGTGAGAGCTGCAGGTGGGAGACGCTGCCCTCTGGGGTCACTAAGGTGAGAGCTGCAGGTGGGAGACGCTGCCCTCTGGGGTCACTAAGGTGAGAGCTGCAGGTGGGAGACGCTGCCCTCTGGGGTCACTAAGGTGAGAGCTGCAGGTGGGAGACGCTGCCCTATGGGGTCACTAAGGTGAAGAGCTGCAGGTAGAAGACGCTGCCCTATGGGGTCACTAAGGTGAGAGCTGCAGGTAGAAGACGCTGCCCTATGGGGTCACTAAGGTGAAGAGCTGCAGGTGGGAGACGCTGCCCTATGGGGTCACTAAGGTGAGAGCTGCAGGTGGGAGACGCTGCCCTATGGGGTCACTAAGGTGAAGAGCTGCAGGTGGGAGACGCTGCCCTATGGGGTCACTAAGGTGAGAGCTGCAGGTGGGAGACGCTGCCCTATGGGGTCACTAAGGTGAAGAGCTGCAGGTGGGAGACGCTGCCCTCTGGGGTCACTAAGCAGCACACGTGTAATAAATACAAATAAAAGCTCAGAATAGAAGGGGATTAATCTACAACAGGAAATACTAGTGGACGCAACAAAGCCCCCCTCCCCCTCCTACTACATTATATAAGGGGCACTACAAGATCCCACTCTGCTTGCACAATAGCATGTTGGGGCTGCTGATCCTACAGACAGGGTTGTTTTTGTTATATTGTGACAAATCTGGTAAATAAATATTAGGGAGCAACATAAAATAACCAATGTATCATAATAGGAGTATGCTTCCCCTCTAGTACCGTGGGAATCAGCCACAAGTCTATACAAAGTAACTACTTACAAGTACTGGACCAGTCTCTCCCCCAGAGCAGCCAGGAGCACCCCAATAATGGTCAGTTTGAGTAGAGTCCCCATGTTTGTAGAGTTCACTGCAAGGTCCACCTGTAGCAGATAAGAAGAAGCAAAGATCTATGATCTTACAGCAAAGACATGTAGTGGGAGCTGCCTGCGAGTGATCTGCGCATGGCAGGAATGCTGCCTGCCCAGGGGGAATTCTCCAACAATGTGCATACATTACTATCAGCTGTCTGAAGTTCTCTTGTAAACTGGAGACGGAAAATAATTGCAATAATAATTTATATAGCACCGATATATTCTGAATCGCATTACAAAGCAGACATATAATATTAAGGCCCATTTAAAGACAATGATTATCGCTCAAAATTTGCTCAAAAGCCGTCTTTTGAATGATAAGTGTAACTGCACTGACATCGTGCAGTTTTCATTAAGCCGTTGCTCATCGTTGTCTTTCAGCATGAGGTAAAATGAAAGCTGCTCTGTGATTGGTTGCTATAGGCAACAGCTTTTCATCCTCTTAGTGCTGATGCAAAATGAAAGCTGCTCTGTGATTGGTTGCTATAGGCAACAGCTTTTCATCCTCTTAGTGCTGATGCAAAATGAAAGCTGCTCTGTGATTGGTTGCTATGGGCCCCCAAAACTGTTTACTGTTTGTTGAGTTACTGTTAGACAGTTTTGATAAATGAGGGCCAGTGTTCATAAATTTGCCCCATGTATTCCTGTCTGGGGACAAATCATTATCCAAATGGACATCAAGGCGGAATTAGGAAGGACAAAATGGGCCAATGATTGGTGGCTTCACCAGGGTTAGAACGAGGCTAAGAAGCAGTCCTGAAACACAGATTGTCAGCGCTCAGACTGACTCTTCTAGTGGGAATTACTTGTTGGAAATAACCAGGAATACTAAAGAGTCCGTAGAATCCATTGGTGAAAGCACATTTGAAGGTTGCTGCATTAAAATTTAAGCAAAGGCAAATAAGGTTGCCAAGACAACATTTCAGAATTTTTTTAGTCTATAATCTTCTAAATCGAGATTATACTGTGTGCAAAATTTTATGTCAATCGGTCGTACATTTTGTGCGTGAGGCTCTAACAAACAGACATTGACAAATATATAGAAGATGTGAATGCTAGAGAACATGGCACAGACTGAGAAATGAGTGCTGAAAACTGTATAACTACAATAGTAAATTACTAGTAGAAGCAGAATCACTACAGTAGCACTTGAAAAACTCCTGCAAAGTGCAATGATGGTGATATTTACTTACTGTATTTAGATAATAGAACAGAAATAATATATCCAGTGTCAGCCTTATGGTGGAATGCACACAGCCGGGTTGGATTCTGCATGCGGGATCCTGTAGCAGAATCCAACCTGGTGCCCTTCCACTGACCCCTACGGACCCCCTGTGTATCTGGGTATTAGTGTATCTTGATGCCACCATGAAGCCAGGGGTGTGACAGGTGTTTGATGCAGTAACACTCCTGTCACACCCCTGCCTCCCGATTGGTGACTTCTCAAAGGTCCTAGCAGCACTGTGTGTATAACTTGTTGCCTGGGCTGCAGGGTGAGGCTCAGTTAGTTAGCCTTACATTATTAGCTGGAAATAGTAGCATGTTTACAGGGGTAACATGGAATAATGTAGGGCTAACATGAACATACACACGGTGCTGCTAGGAGTTTAGTCGCAGCAGCACCCCCCGTACCATCTCCCCTGGGCAAGCGGAAGCTGCCACCTCCGCGTTGTAGCAAAGGCCCCTGCACTGAGGCCCAGCCTCCGCTGCCTCACTGTTTCGTAGTGTCCTTCTGCCGGCGCTGCCGCTCGGAGCATTATCGCACCTCGGCGCTGCAGCTAAACCCCCTGCATTGACGCCCCGGGTCCGCTGCCTCAGTGCTCACTATGCTCCTTCCTCCAGCACTGTCGCTCTGACCATTACTGCTGCACTCTGGGTCATTTGGGAAGCCGCAGCCTGTGCATGTGGAGCCGGCTGCGGCGATCACATTTGTGAAACACCTCTCCCCTCCTCGTCTCTGGATCCATCAGCACGCTCCTAGGATTGGATGAGCGCTCCAACTGATGGCTGACACCAGAGAAGGGGTGAATGGACAGCAGGGTGCACATGAGGACGCTGCTGGGACCGGAGGAGCGCAAAGGGAGGGGGGGGGGGGCCTGACACATTTGGCCACTGCAAATCCCCGATAGCAGGGAGACAGTGTAAGCATTCTACTGAGCTGCCAGGACCTGCAGGGGGAGGTATCTCTGCAGCCAATCAGCATCAGGGGCCATCACTCCCTGTCAATCTTAACTCCACCAGGACTTCCTGGTGGCGTCAAGATACACTAATACCGTTTATCTGTTTGCAGTGTTCTTCATCTGTAATGCGGAGGTGCTGGCCGGCATTCCACAGCCCGTCAACAAGTGACAGGCCACGGATAGGACGGCTTCCATTGACTTCAATGGAAGCCGTCTACATGGAAATCACGATAAAATAAGACATGCTGCAATTTTCCGCTCATGGACATGGAAAAGCGATTTTGCATAGCATGTTATGGTCAGTATTTGTTGCGGAATCCGGAGGCGGACGCCTGCTCTGGATTCTGCAATGCAAGTACGCTCATGTGCATTGGGGCCATTGTAGATAGCACACTTACCCATCATAAGAACAAAAATTATATATATATTGCACTGAGAGGTAGCCTGCCTGTATTCTGTTTGTGCAAAAAGCAGCATCTCACTCCAGAACCGCTCAGTGAATAAATACCGTACCAGAACCATAACATGAATACACCACAACCCTACCTTAGTGCACAGATACAATACCAGAACCAAGCTTATAACATAAATACGGTAGCAGAACTAAGCATTTAGGTTGCAGGGGCGTCAATGGGTCGACAGCAGCACCTCAAAACATCAAAGGGGAAGACATGGAGCTAGGAGGAGGAGGATTCATGTAGCTTCACAAGATGCTGCTGCACAGAGGAAGAGGATCATCTGGCCAAGCAAACCTAGGAGGATGATCATGCATGGCCTACATCCACCTGGTGGCCCACAACAAGCTAACTGGTGGCCAACACCCTGTGCAACAACACAAGTCACATGTAACGGAGGCTGGTTATGTATATGTAGTACCCCAGAGTTGAGTACTCCAGCACTTTGTGTTAACTATAGTGCTCTAATTAGGTCTTCATGTGATGTATGATGTGTGAAGAGTTATGAGGTTATTGTTCATATTTCTCCACTGTATGATGTATTCTTGGTAATATTCTCCAGCCCTGGTGAGTACATGTACTGGTGTATCTTGGTGGAGACAAGATTGACAGGCGGGCAAGGAGGGGGGGATGGGGGGGGGGCAGCAATAGAATTCAAATATGAGATCCATTTTTTTTCTGCCATTTAAAATCTGATTGCTGTTGTACTTTATTTTTTGGAAATATGGCTATACAAATAATCCAGTCGGCTCGCCCTTAACCCTGTTTAATAAAAAGTACATAAGTGATTGCAAAACTATTTCACAGTCGCTGTTACACTGCAAGCTGTCTGAATGCTATAAAAGGTAGGTGTTACGTTTGTCCTGGACTGCCAACATGAACGGGGTACAAGGTGGGGGCAGCCAAGATGGACACGGGAAAGCACTGGTAGAGGTGGCTACATGCAGAACAGACAGAGAGCACCTCTGCAGGAGGGTAAAGGCCTCAATATCTTGATTGTACAACGTAAATGCAAAATTAACTAAGGGAAATCCTTTCCCTGCAAGCCCCTACCCCGGGAGGGAGCCCTGCCTAATCGGCGGTCCAAATGCTTCCAACAGGTGCAGATCCACACTCGTATGTAGGCCACCACAAATCCCTACCAGGGAGTCCTGAACACACGGGGTACAGTGTACAGAAATAAACAGAACAAGAACAGACAAACAATAGCCACAAACAGGGAACAAACCAAAGCACCAGCAGCTCTGAGCAGGCAGACTACTCAGGGATCACTGAAGATTAATTGGCAACTCCCAGTCACCAAGAGCTGGATCTTATAGGGAGGAGGGAGAAACCGATTGGATGATAGAAATGTCAATCACCAGCCACACCTCTCAGACACTAGTAGGACTAATTAACCTAGACTAGAAAACACAGGAGCTGTTAACCCTGGCTAGTCAGGAAAGAACCTACAGAAACTAGGTGTGCTGGCACATAATTAACCATGTGCTGACTGAGACGTGACAGTAGGTGTATATAACATATAGAGTATGTTTCCACGTGGCGGACACGCTGTGGATCATCCACCAGCAAGTTGTAATTAATGAACTGCGTTTTTACAGGTCATTGGTTAGACATTTAATAACCATATGGTTGAGTGGCGCGGATGTCTGAACAACCCAGACAATTTCTGCTATGTCTACGGACAGTTCACAACAAAGACACAGCGGGGGAAAATAACATCCACGATGAAGTGCGCCTATCACGTGTATTTCGGAATAAAGCTTGGTGATCAAGATAAGCAGTGGCACCGCCATCATCTGTGTGTCATGTAACACTCATCTCACACAGAGGCTGAAAGGCAAGAGTAGAATGCCATTCGCCATTTCGATGGTATGGCGAGAACTAAGAGACCCCCCATACTGACATATTCCTGCATGACAAATACCAAAGGTTTCTCCAGTAAACAGAAATATAAAACTCTGTATCCAGATATACCTTCTGCAATAAAACCAGTGCCTCATGATGCCAGGCTACCTATTCCTGATCCAGTGGGAGGGTTGCTATTGACCTCTGGCTGGGCAGTATCCCTGAGACTACTATGGTGGGCACTATTATTATTCAGGTCAATATAGGGGACACTGTTACTACTGGGGCCACTATGGGGATCACTATTATTACTGGGGCCTCTATGGGGATCACTATTATTACTGGGGCCTCTATGGGGATCACTATTATTACTGGGGCCTCTATGGGGATCACTATTATTACTGGGGCCTCTATGGGGATCACTATTATTACTGGGGCCTCTATGGGGATCACTATTATTACTGGGGCCTCTATGGGGATCACTATTACTACGGGACCACTATGGGGATCACTATTACTACGGGACCACTATGGGGGTCACTATTACTACTGAGGCCCCTGTGGGTGTAACTATTACTCCTGGGGCTACTAGAGAGGGCATTATTGGGGCTCATTACCATAAATGTAAGCACATTTCACACCCACATTTTTCACCTGATCTGGCATGTTTTTGCATTTTTTTAAAAATAATTTTATTTTTATTAAAGAGATTTTTTCCATACAAAAAAAAGAAGAAAGGGTTACACAGGGAGAGAGAAAAGGTGAAAGAGAAAAAATAACAAGAGAACAAAAACGAGGGGAGAACATCAAATAAACAGAGGTACATTTCCAGAGCTGGGTGCAGTTCAGGTTCACGTACATTTTTTTTTTGCCAGATGTCTAAACAGCATTTTACCAAGGGGGGGAAGCATTACTATATCTGTTGGCAGGCCATAGTGGGTGCAGAAGAGCTCCGCCAAGCTTGTGTTTAGTGGACTCAGCTGTCTATACGTCCACCAGCCTCGTGAACCACACCTACGCAGGGTTGGAGGTCATAAAGTCTATCAATGGTGCCCATGAGGCTAGCCAGGATGGGTTCTTGATTTACTTGCAGGAGTAGATCTCCTCCAGGTGAAATGTTTGATTGACTGAGTTTTTGACCTCTGAGGTTGAAGGAGTTCAAATGGACATCTAGTGTCTGGCAATCATTAACTACAATGACAGAATAATGTGAGAAGCGAGAACTATGTAAAAAGGGGACAGCGCTGAATCCAGGGACACAAAGCTACATGTCACAGAATTAATGAGGTTGAATATCGCATTCCAGAAGGAGCAGATAACTGGGCACGCCCACCACACATGTAGGTACGTGCCCTTCTCCCCACACCCCCTCCAGCACACCTCTGAGATAGCTTCATTAATTCTAGCCAGCCTTGCCAGAGTCAGGTACCAGCGCAAAAATATTTTCTGTAAGGATTCCCGATGTGCGAACCCGTGTCAGACTTTCTTAGTCCAACCAAGGGCCTGATTCCAGGCTTTTATGCTGAATTGTTGCTTGAGGTCCAGTTCCCACAACTTCATCTGTGGGGATTTGTTTTGTGAGTCCAAAGCAAAGGAGTCCTTGTAAAATGTGAAGATCCCTTTAGTGGTGCTCGTAGAGAGTGAGAAGAAGATGAAAGCCGCCTTAGAGAACGCTGGTTTCAGCACATCCAGGGACTGTAAGGCATATCTCAACCTCAGGTGGGCAAAACCTAGTTTGCTTGGTAGCTGGAACGATTGGCTTAGCGTGAGGAAGTCCAAATCCCAACATCAAAGCCCGCAACTGAATACAAGAGGAAACTCAGGGGGAGGACCGGGACGGAACCACCTCAGGAGATATGGAGACCAGTTGCTTCCAGATGTATGTTGAGATTCGTAAACTCAGGAGGGTGTGTGGTGGCAGGAGGGGGGGGGGGGGTTCAAGCCAGTAAGGGATATTAGAGAGAATTTGATTCTGGCACAGCCTCCCCCCAGACGAATTTATTGATTATGGTTTGGAGTTTAGTCAGGAAGGTGTTTGGAACTGGGATCGCTACTGTTCTAAAGATGTACAGGATGTGCGGCAGAATCATTATCTTGACTGCTGCTATTCTCCTGGCCCAAATAATAAATGGCTTGCAGAAGTAGTTTAGTATATGGGAGATATATTTAAGGAGTGGTAGATTATGTTTTCAAAGGTGCGGGAGCTAGGTCATGTTATGCTAATACCTAGATAGGGTCAGAAGTTTTCGTTCCAGGCATATGGCAATGACTTTGTTATAGTTCGCTTAGTCTTTGCGTCTAGTCCAATGTTTAGCATCTTGGATTTTGTGTTGTTCACTTTATAGTATGAGACTCTACTGAAACGGACTAGGGTGGCTTGGGCCTATGCAAGAGAAGTATTAGGGTTTGTGACTGCTAAAATAACGTCATCCACATAGAGACCGATCTTATGCTCCTGAGAAGCTATTTTAATCCCTTGTAGGGCCTTTTTGCATCTAATATGTTCTGCTAGTGGCTCCATAAGGAGCGCAAATATTATGGGCGATATGGGGCAACCTTGTCTAGTGTCGTTAGAGATGGCAAATAATGGGGAGATACAACCCGAAGAAAAGACTCTAGCAGATGGTGCCGAATACAGAAAAAGGATCGCAGATTTGATGAGCCTCGAGAAGCCAAATTTCTGTAGAGTTTCCCTCAGTATATACGATTGAAGGCTTTTTCAGCATCCAACGCAGGAGCAAAATGGGTCTCACCTCTCTCAGCGATCCCAACCAGATCCAGAAACGTTCAGGTGCCATCGAGGGCATGTCTCTGCAGAACAAACCCCACCTGGTGCGCTGCCACTAATGTAGGGAGGATGACGAACAGTTGGTTACTCAATACTTTTGCGTATATCTTGACATCAGTGTGCAGCAGGGAGATGGGGCGGAAATTAATCGGGGAGGTATTCTCCTTCCCTGATTTAGGTATAGTAACAATCAAGGCCTCCGCCACCTCAGCCGGGGAAGGGCTGTCACTCATTGCTCCGTTGAACACAGACGCTAGGTGGGGAGCCAGAAGGGAACCGTACTTCTTATAGTAGCCATTGGAGAAGCCATCCAGTCCCGGAAACATGTGGAGTTTCAGCAGTTTAGTTGTGTCTAGGACTACCAATGGAGTGATTGGGGCCAAGAGAGCCTCCACTTGCTCGGGAGACAAGCGGAGTAGGTTAACGTCCTGCAAGAAATCTAAGATTCCTTTCTCCTGGGGGCTGATGTATATTTGTTTCATTCTTTAGGTTGTAGAGGGAGGAGTAATAACTTGCAAACGCATTGACAACCTTTTGGGGATGGATGATTTTTTTGCCATCTGCGACAAGAGGATTGTTTTGCTAGCGTAGCACCGGTCCGGTTGTTGTGGGCGTAGGATTGCATTTTTAACTTCTGAAATACAAAGTCATATTTAGTGGCCAGTAGGCTTTGAAGCTTGGCGCGCATTTGAAATAGTTCCTCTGTTCTCTGTGGGGTTGAGTTAGTCTTATTTAGGGAATCTAAGAGTTTAGTTTGGCCTGTCAGGAGACTAAATTTTTCCTCTCTCTTTTTTTTTTTTAGCCCTGTTACTGTATTTAGGCGTATTCAGGGTGGCTAAGGATGTACTCATTAAGCCTTCATGGGAAGGATGGGGCATGGTTAAATTTGTCCTGGAGTATCAAGGATACGGGGCCATGGTCTGACCATGTAAGGTTCCGATCTTGATCTGGGAGGCCCCCGCTAGGCCCAACCTAAGCAGCAAGAACTATCCATCCTGGAGTAAAAAGAGTGGAGTAGGGAAAGAAGGGTGTCGTCCCTTTGTGTACCATGGAGGCATCTCCACGTGTCATACAGCTCCTCTCAGTGTAAGATTGGAGCGATAGGCGACAGGGTTCTGGGGCTGGTTGTAGAGTCTAGAAGCGGGACCATGATGGAGTTAAAGCCCCCTCCAATTACCAGAGTACCCTTGCGGATCTTGGCTATTTCTTTCAGAATGTGTGTGCAGAATCTAGCTTGTCTTTTATAGGGAAAAATAAATATTTTCTAATGTGTAAATGGCAGCGTTTATCTCGCAGACCAAGATAATGAAGTGTCCAATTGGGTCCGCTTACAGATTTCTTTGGGAGAAGGCTACTGGGTTTGACGCTAGGAATATATTTGGAAATTTAGGGTGCATGCACTTGCGGTGTCTATCTTTCAGGAAGTGCGTTTCCTGCACAAAGAAGACATCTGCCCAGAGTCTCATGGCCTCGCGCCAGCACAAACTTCGTTTATAGGGGCTATTCAGCCCTTTAATATTTAGTGATGAGATGGAGATAGGCATGCTTTATGGGAAAACTAGATGAGATGCCACCATGATCCATCGGGAAAATAAGACATCTGGAAAAAAGGAGACGCCTCTTGTGCCTAATTCTAAAACAATAAGAAAACTTAGCAGAACAAAACATAGAAACACCTACTGGAATCGTAAAGTAACAAAATAGTGTTCACCCAGTACCTACTGTGCTTACGTAAAAGGTTATTATGAGGGGTAGGCATATCTAAACAGCAAGACATAGCTCCGGTTACGAAGATAAGCTAGCAGGAGCTTCAGGTTAGGTGTGACAATCCTGTTTGCCGGCGGTTGATCATGTCTTGTGTTGTCATGTCTTGTGTTAATGCTCTGTGCAAAACTGCCTTGTCATTCTGTTATGTGTATTGCACAGCTGCAGCAAATGAGAGATTAAAGGAGATGTCTCGAGGAAGCAGTGTTTTTGTTTTTTTGCCCAGTCCCCCTAATTAAACATACATTACTAATTACCCCTGTAAATGACTTTCCTAGCTGGTTTGTACTTACCGTTCCAGCGTTTCAGCAACTTATAAAAGTTTCCCCAAGATGGCCGCCGGCTCTTTCCCCGTCGCTCGCTGCAGCCCGACGTGCGCGCTCCCGAGACGCTGCCAGCTGTGTCTCCATGGCAACCGGACGCCCTGCAGCCGCCGACCAGACGCCCCGCAGCCGCCGACCAGTCACCCACCGCCAGGCAGCAGGTAACCGGCGCTAGCCCCCGGCTCCCCAGCGCTACGCTCCCGGCTCCCCAGCGCTAGACCCTCAGCCCAGGTGAAGGCCCCGGAGCCCAGCGCTAGGTTCCGGAGCCCAGCGCTAGGTTCCGGAGCCCAGGTGAAGGCCCCGGAGCCCAGCGCTGGGCTCCGGGGCCTTCACCTGTCAGTGAACATCACCCCCGACCCATCACTTACCCCCCTGGCCCAGCGCTAGTTCCCCCGGCCTAGCGACAGCCCCCCCCCCGGCCTAGCGACAGCCCCCCCATCGCAGCGACAGCCCCCCCCGGCCTAGCGACAGCCCCCCCATCGCAGCGGCAGCCCCCCCCCATCGCAGCGACAGCGACGACAGCCCCCCCCGGCCCATCACTTACCTGGACGGCAGGACAGCTGGGCGGCTTCTCCGGACAGCTGGGCGGCTCTGCACCTTCCTCTAACAGAGGAAGGTACAGAATGGCCGCTCCAGCGCGCTCCCGAGCAGTGACAGCTCATCTGCGCATGCGCAGAAGAGCTGTAGCGGGGAGCACACTGAAGCGGCTCGTGCTGAAAGGAGAAGACCGGACTGCGCAAGCGCGTCTAAAAAAGCAAGCTGCCAGCGAATTTAGACGGAACCATGGAGACGAGGACGCTAGCAACGGAGCAGGTAAGTGGAATAACTTCTGTATGGCTCATATTTAATGCACGATGTATATTACAAAGTGCATTAATATGGCCATACGGAAGTGTATACCCCCACTTGGTTTCGCGAGACCACCCCTTTAATGTCTGCAAAGCATGATCTGTCTGTAAATGTAACAATTGTATCCTGTCACATGGTATGAGTGAAGGTATAAATGTGAGTGCTTGAGAGCAGGAAAAGGTCTTCCATCTGAGTCCATCTTTTGAAGCTGCTAGAGAAAACACAGAGGCAGATGGAGGCACTTTCAGGCCTCATGTATTGAAAATGGAAGAGGAGGAGATATTTCCCAAGCGCAAGGATCTGTATGACTAGTGAATGAGCCCCAGAGAGAGAGAGCGTGAGCCTGTCCAAAGTCTTTCTTACACAAGACCCAGTGCAAAGGTACTTGTCGCCTTTGAATTGTTCACGCCCAAGCGTCCTGAAGTCTGGGACCGCTGGAAGGAGGTACGCATCTACAATTGTCACACATACAGGAATCCTGAAGACTGGGATCGCTGTGTGGAGGTACTCATCTGTCTGTATATATATATATATCCTTACTTCTGCCTGGAATCCTGTTTATTTTTGCCTTGTATCATTGGAGTGTTTTGTTCAAGGAAAGTTATTCCAGGCCGTGACCATTCCCAGGGACCTGAGGCACTATATTCCTGTCTGTGGCTCATTTATTTTCCCGACGATGTTCATGCTGGTGGGTGCCGGAATGGTGGCGTCACCTGTGACAACCCCTTCACCTGTTCTAATGTTTATTGGGCATCCCCATGCCAGGGGTGTCCGGAAGAGGCCCAGCGCTGCCCTGGCCTTGGCTGTGTGCATCCCTCCGGGAGGGAGCATGGTAAGTGCCGCCATGACAAGCCAGCGTCTTGCCCTCCCAGCTCCTCAGCATATGCCATGTGTGCGGGCCACCCTACGGGACACTGCAGAAGGTGAGGGCACTTCTACAGATTCTGCTTTGGGGCCGAAGGGGCTTTTTGATGCCCTTCTGTCCAGTACAGTCTTCATGTCTGTATCCCGGCCTCGTTGACACCTGGGAAAACTATCGTGGATCCTGTAGAATGACCGGCCATAGCTCAGGGTTATCTAAAATTAGTTCCTCCAAAGTTTGCAAGCAACAGAGTATAAATAGTCAGGGCAGCCATGGCCGGTGATAGAGTTACTCACCCTGGGCCATGTATGTGTCTTCAGCTTCTCATAGATAGGGGACATGTTTACTGACACTCACCCCAGTGATAGCAAACATGGCCACAGATGCCGGACGGAGATGTACCCGTGCCCTGTCAAACGAGATGCTGAAAGAGACGCTTCTCCAGGCTCTCCAAGCCAATGACTATATAACGGTGGAAAATATACTGAATGAGGGGAAGATAGATGTGGACACCGTGTTTGAGGTGGAGGATGAAGGTTTGGTCCTGGCTTCCTATAAAGCAGGTATGAATTAGCAAAGTACAAAAAGTTCACTGTGAGTAACTTGGATGGCAAAGCTACAGGTGCCGAGTCTTTATAATGGCACATGGGTCTATGGGCTTTATGGTTGAGGGATACACAGTACTGAGACGTTACTTGAACTTTTTGGCCTCAGTGCAATAACCGTATCAGGGCCCCTACCTATAGTATGGTATGTCTTTTAGAATACTGGTGTCGTCTTTTGTGGCCCCTTGCAGGCACCAGGGCTCCTGTTATTGTATTTAGGATGAATAGGCTTGTGTATGCTGTATTACACAACACATGTCATTCCTATTCCCTTTCCTTCTGGATCACTGCCTGGAGTTGCATCACCTGATACAACTAGTAAAGCCAAGTGGAATGTATTCAACACAGACAAGTAAGCATGCAGTAATACAATATATTTTTACGCCCTATAAATGAAGTTCTGTCATACTTATATACTTTTGTATATTTACAAGCAACATATATTTTTTTAATTGAATGGGTTTGCAGAAATACCCTACATGCACCTGCTGCAGAAACAACCTCCCTCATATATACAGAATGGATTTATTAGGCAGAAATTTCTGCAATTAATCTGCAGCATGGGAATCTATGTATATAAAATAGTATGTATGTATGTTTGTATGTATGTATGTATGTATGTATGTGCCACCATAACTCATGAACGCCTGGAGCAATTTTAACCAAACTTGGAACACATATAACTCATCTAATGGGGACAAATTCGGGGGGATAACACAGCCCCACTACCCCTGGAAGGGAAGATTCTGGAATTGCACTGGAGCAGATGTTTTTATTTCACAGTCTTATCTAACACTGACGACCTCCTCCTCATCATGCACTAATATATTACACAGACCTCAAGCTCGTCAGATAATATCTTACACTGACAACCTCCTCCTCTGCTCCAACTACCACACAGTTTCCCACCAGCACTGAGCCACTATGTACCACACAAAAATGAGCCCAGAACCCCCTCTTATGAAAGCTATCTAAAAGAAAATCTATGTTGCCCATAGCAACCAATCACAGTGCAGCTTTCATTTTACCTCAGCAATATAACAAGTGAAAGCTGAGCTGTGATTGGTTGCTATTGGAAACAAAAATTACAGGGGAAGTCGGTAAATTTTTGTTTTTTAATTATGCCAGCATTACACAGACCTCCTGCTCCTCAGATAATATTATCTTACACAGACCTCCTCCTCCTCAAATACCAATATATTACACAGACGACCTCCTCCTCATATACTAATATATTACACAGATGACCTCTTCCTCCTCATATTCTAACATATTAAATCAGTACACATATATATATTATATATACACACACACATTTTAAAATTATTTTTGTGTCTAAAAATAAAATAGACGGGCAACACCGGGTAATCAGCTAGCAAACAATAAAATGCAGTTTCTGCGGTTTATTTTTGCAAAAATAATGCTGGTGGAGTCACTGTGTACACACATTACTTATCCTGTACTGATCCTGAGTTACATCCTGTATTATAATCCAGAGCTGCACTCACTATTCTGCTGGGGGAGTCACTGTGTATATACATTACTTATCCTGTACTGATCCTGAGTTACATCCTGTATTATACTCCAGAGCTGCACTCACTATTCTGCTGGTGGAGTCACTGTGTACACACATTACATTACTTATCCTGTACTGATCCTGAGTTACATCCTGTATTATACTCCAGAGCCGCACTCACTATTCTGCTGGTGGAGTCACTGTGTACACACATTACATTACTTATCCTGTACTGATCCTGAGTTACATCCTGTATTATACTCCAGAGCTGCACTCACTATTCTGCTGGTGGAGTCACTGTGTACATACATTACATTACTTATCCTGTACTGATCCTGAGTTACATCTGCTATTATACTCCAGAGCTGCACTCACTATTCTGCTGGTGGAGTCACTGTGTACATACATTACATTACTTATCCTGTAATGATCCTGAGTTACATCCTGTATTATACTCCAGAGCTGCACTCACTATTCTGCTGGTGGAGTCACTGTGCACATACATTACTTATCCTGTACTGATCCTGAGTTACATCCTGTATTATACTCCAGAGCTGCACTCACTATTCTGCTGGTAGA
Source organism: Eleutherodactylus coqui (assembly GCF_035609145.1). Lineage (NCBI taxonomy): Eukaryota > Metazoa > Chordata > Amphibia > Anura > Eleutherodactylidae > Eleutherodactylus > Eleutherodactylus coqui. Next base: position 87,913,112 of record NC_089848.1, on the reverse strand, counting down.
ATTACTATCATGTACTACAATAACATGGCTATGGACACAGGTGGTAGTGTCCTTAAAGACAGCAAATCCTTTTTTTCTAACCCTGGACAACCCCCTAATGACAGACACTAAGATTCTTATGTCTCCTTCAGGTTACTGGTTGCCTAGTTTTAAACTGGCTGCCTCGTGGGCGACAGGACTGCACATTACGGTTCTGCGAGGACATCTGGAAAGCCTGCTGGTGCTTCTGGAGCATAACGCTTCCGTTAACAGCCGTCCCAATGGAAAGACCCCGTTACATGTCGCCTGTGATTTGGGCAACCTGGATTGCGTCAAGATCCTGATCGCCCATGGTGCCAAGCTCAATTCTTTCTCTGTCAGTGGGCACACACCATTACATTACTGTAAAACCAAGCGGTCTGTGAGATGTGCCAAGGAGCTCATCTGGAATGGTAAGGCATCACTTTCATACAGGATGTATTTAAAACGTGTGATTCCGTGGGACCGCTGCTGTGACTGAAGTAAGGAAAGCATTCTTAAAGTCACTTCCTTCTGCTATGGTACATGCATGGAGCCGTTCAGTAGTGCACTCCATCATTGAGGGAACATGTTAGTGAACGGTGAAGCAGCGATTTAGTGCAGGTGCAATACAAATTAGCAGTAAGAGCACGACCAATCAGAAGACAATGTCGGGGGGGGGGGGGGGGGATTAGGCGCGATCGCCTCATTGGACCTGTGTTCATTCCAGGGACTCAACGGTGATCGGTACCTGAATCTCCTGCAGACAACGGTGGATGACTTCCTGGATGATCTGTCCCTATCGTAGCAGAAGGAGGCTACTCTGAGTATGCTTACTCTACTTCAGTCCTAGCAGCGGTCCCACAGGACTTACAGAGACGCGGATTTCTGCTTCTCACGTGCCGCTCTTCAACTTTTCAACTTTGCAATTTGCAAATATATATATATAAGAAAAATAACCATTGTATAAAAGGAATACTTCAACTCTTTACATTACTTTGCAAATTACTTGTTCATGGTTTACACACATAGTATCATGTATGTTAGGCTGCAGGGAGACAATCTAGCTCAGCCTGTTTCCATCCCCCCTTGTTGATCCAGAGGAAGGCAAAAAAAACCCCAATGAGGCAGAAGCCAATTTAGCCCATTTGGGGGAAACATTCCTTGCCGACTCCATAATGGCAGTCAGAATACTCCCTGGATCAACATTTCAAAGTTAATACCGGACTCCAAGACCCGGATCAACAATTGTTAGATCTCTGCTTGCTGCCATTCAATGAGGTCTTCTTGTTTCTATCCAAAACTTGTACAGTGGGTTTGCTACAATTGTATGTTAACTGCACGGATACATTGTAACAATCTGCCACGATAAGAGAGAGATTTAGGGCTCCTGCACACGGCAGAGTAGGATGCAGCATGCAGAATCCCGCAGGGTAATCCGGCACTGGCAGCAGGGGAGTTCACGCTTACCTGCTTACTTTCGTTTCCATCTGTACTGCGGATGGTCCGCACGGCGAGCGCAGTACAGATTTTTTCTTTGAACTTCTGCTTTTCCCCCGTCATCGCCTAGCCATGACGTAGAATATGCGATCTTGTGGAAGGGCTGCGGATGGGACGGCTTCCATTGACTTCAATGGAAGCAGTCTGTATAGAATCTGTGGAAAAATGGAGCATGCCGCCATCTTTCCTCCGCTTGCGGAAACCGCAATTGGTTTCCTCAAGTGTGCAGGAAGAATGGATTTCCAATAGCATTCTATGGGTCGCATTTGCTGCAGATCCGTGGTGCAGATGCTCGCTGCGGATTCCGCAGCAAATAGCCATCCGTGCGTGGACAGGTGGCCTTTTGCTGCATAAACATGGCCGGGATGTAAATGCAAAACTTGCATGTGATTCCCTTCATAACAGTGACAGCTACAGACTGACAGCAGGATCCCCCCTTTCCACCTACAGTACTAGTAGCAACTGGGCCGCCATTTCTTCTCCCCAGTAGTAGTAGCAGGTTCTTCCCCCAAGTAACAGCAGCGGTATGATGATGCACGTCCCCCTGTAATAGTAAGAGCACGGTCCCTTCACCTTTTCCCCCCATTTGTAGCAGCACAGCAACTTTCTCAGTCATTAATAAAATGTGTCTGGTGTAGAGCAGTAAGACGGTGAGGAAGGGGAGGAGGGGGATGCAGCTGCACAATCTCATGCATTTCTCCAATAGAACCACATGACAGGAGGGAATGAAAGACTCACATGACACACATTTCTGACTTTGGTACCCTCCGCTGCCTACTTCATTTTAAGTTGCTGTTTTTAGGTGCAGATGTCAACCTGCAGAGTAAGAATGACACCGAGGAGACCCCTCTGCACACAGTTGCCCGGGCAGGAATTCCAGAACTTGTAGATTTCTATGTGAACCACGGGGCGATGGTGGACAGCATAAACTCAACCTGGGAAACACCTCTTGCCACCGCTGTCTACTGGGCATTAAATATTAAGGACCAGGTATACAGCACCAAACATCACCTCATCTGCAGGATGTTGCTGGACTACAATGCCAGCGGCAACTGGCGAGATATTGACCGCAAGTCACCCCTCCATAAGGCAGCTTGGAATTGCGACCATATTGTGATGCAAATGCTGTTAGAGGACGGTGCTCAAGCCACCCTAATGGATGCTAATGGCTGCGCCCCCCAGCAATATGTCCTAAAAGTCACATCTGTGCGCGCCGCTGGTCAACCGGACATCTGCTTCCAGCTACTACTCAATCATGGAGCGGCGAGGATATACCCCCCACAGTTCCATAAGGTGAATTATCTGTATTCTGATCAACCAGAGTAATCTACACTCATCTTAGCGTGTAACTTTCTAATATACCTTGTTCATCAATTCCTAGCAGTATTCAAGAGCTCTGCTTGTTGTCAGTGAATGGGAACTCTCATTGTTAACTTCTAGTAGAGGAATACCTGTCCTGGTTGTGTGATGGACACATGGCTTGTTATATGTGCTGATAACTGCAAGTAGGTTTCCATTCACTGACAGCAAGCAAAATTATTGCAAACCATTAAGAATTGATTGAAGATGCATCTTTTCATTATGCAGTTAATAAGCTTTATGCTCTGCACTTAATTTATCAGAAGAGCCCTGGCACTGCATGGCTGGCTTGGCACACTACAGCTTGTTTTGCTTATTGGAGCATTGTACCATATGCAGTGGCATCCATCCAACGGGCACTGCTTATCAGGGGGCAAACTGCTGACACTGCTTGAGAGGAGCCCCTCACCTGGCAATGTTCATCATTTGAATTCTGCAAGCAGTGCGTTATTCAGTGGGCACTGTGTTATCAGGGGTATTCAGCGGGCACTGAGTTATCAGCAGTATTCAGCGGGCACTGTGTTATCAGGGGGTATTCAGCGGGCACTGAGTTATCAGGGGGTATTCAGCGGGCACTGAGTTATCAGGGGGCATTCTGCTGCCATTGTTTATCACGGACATACTGCTGGAATTGTTTTTAAGGGCGCATTCTTCCAATGAAGGCTCCCAGGGACGTCCTTATAGAGGCATGGCTTGAATATGTGGGTGTGGTTTATACAAAGTGCCCTAAATATTATATATATATATATATATATATGAAATGATTCTTAACCCCTTAAGGACACGGCCTATTTTGGCCATAAGGGCTTATTCATAGGAGCGTATATTGGCCGCCGTTTTCACGTCCGGCAGATATACACTACCATCTGAGCTGTCTCCCCCCTTCTGGCTCTCTGCCTCGCTCCTCCTCTCCTCCTGTTTGCAATAGGAGGTGGCACAGCATGCCAATTTTTTTTTTCCGTTGTGGCTGCTCTCTTTTCTATGGGAGAGCCAACCGCAATGGAAAAGTATGCGGCCAAGCCGCTCCAAAACACACGGCTAAGTGCCGCGGGTTTTGAAGCAGCACTTTCCCAGCGGAAATCTTGCTTTTTTCCACTGGGAATACGCCTCGTGTGACCCCAGTCTTATGAAGAAAAGCCCCGCGCTTCAGGGATACGGGACTATGATTAATCTGACCTGATGGTACAATGATTACAAGTAACCACATTTTATTAAGGTCTCATACTACGCATTTCGGTGTTTGCAAACGCCTTTTTCAAGCATAAATACAGATTCTTGCATATATATAGATCAGTAGTCCTAATCAGACGCCGGAGTGATTGCTGTGATGTCATTAGTAGGAGGAGATTTTTCCTTTTTGATAAAGGAGTTTGCAAACGCCGAAACGTGTAGTATAAGACATTGATAAAATTTGGTTAATTGTAACCATTGGACCATGGGGTCAGATTAATCATAATCCCGGATCCCTGAAGTGCGAGCTTTTCTTCCTTACCATTCTGATTGCTGTGATAATACACTGCAGTACTTCTGAAATGCTGTATCGCTCCTAATAGCGATCAAAGGCCATGGCAACCCTTTGGTCCCCCGGGATTAAATCATAGAAGGAGTGCACTTCCACTGTGAACCCTTTATATGCTGCGATGCACATTGATTGCAGCATTGCAATGTTTTGATCGATCCCCGCTATTGGTGGGGGCTCTTTTCTAAGCCGGTGCCATGCACAGGACATTAGTTTTAGTCCTGTTGCATTAAGTGCCTCCCAGCCAGGACGTAAACTTATGTCTGTGTTGTTAAGGGGTAAAAGGGACCGTCCATCTCTATTCTCAGGATAGGCCATCTATGGTTCACTGGCAGGGGTCTGCCACTTAGGCCCCTGGCAAATCGACAGTTCTCCTAGCGGCTGTCAGTGTAGTACATACAGAGCATGAAGCAGATAGCCACCTGCATACTGCAGCAGCCCGGGTTGGTAATGCAGGCGCTGTTCACAAACTGGCCACTGCAATATATATGGAGCTGTCTGCTTCCTGCCTCCGGGAGAGCAGCTGATTGGGCAGTGTCCCAAATGACAAACCCTTGCCACTTCTGAGGATAGATGATCAATAGTGTAAAGACAGACAACCCCTTTAATATTAGGCACACGTATGTGAATATGTTATTTGTAAAATACTCTGAATACTCACGAACCCCGAGGATGTGGTTGGGTTGCACAATTCATCATGTTATGGCCTGGGCCGATCGTAGGGTCTTCAGGTCACACAGATCGGTGACTATTGCATAGTGTTTTGTATATTTCGGTACACTGACCCACTGACAAATCTTCAGGTCTTACAAGAATGTCACTCCTATCCCAGAGCTATTGAAGTCATGATCAACGCCTATGAACACATAAAGGCAACATACAGATGGGATAAAGCCATTCCGGAAGACGACCTGGAGGTAATGGGAGCGAGAATAAACACTACATCTGAATGGGATGGGAATGACTGATGAGGGTGACTGTCCAACTTTTTCAACTTGCATCCCATTGATTTCAGGGGATATTTGGGGATTTTTTACATTGAGCTATAAGGGGTATTCCAAACATTTATGGCATAGCCACAATATCCTATGGAGAACATGCAAACCCCTGAGGATGTACCATTAATATTTCAGATGGGAATACACCTTTAAATCGTACATATTGTTTGGTTGTTTAAAATTAAAAGTAGGTTCCCGACACTTTGATGATTAACTTACGTTTATAGGGGTTAGAGCCTCATTCGGTTTTTAAAGAGCTGCAAATCCAAATCCCTTGATTTTTTTTCACACAGCCTGATTTACATGATAAAATTCCAGTAGGGGGCAGTCTTTATATATGGATTAATGAAGCTACTACTGATAGATCTATAGGCATTGTGCTCCCTCTAGTGGTAATTGTTTGAATGGCACTGTGCAATGAAAAGAGTATTCTGCTGCTACCATTTATGGAGGGGGCATACTGTCCAATTTAAAAGAGAGCAACTGAGACAATACTGTGTATGGGTGGGCACTCTACTGGCACTCTTTACATAGGAAGTTGCATGGAAAAAACAACAACTCTGATCGCTCTATAATTCATTCTTCGGCTGTTTCCATGTGTCAGACTTGCCTTGGATTCTTCAGAAAATCCACTGCAGATAATCAATGGTGACACTGGATTTTACAACACTGGGGCTTCTTTACTGAGAAAGGGCTCATTCAGACAAGTGTGTTTATGTGCATACAATCTGAACTACTGGACGTTAACATGTGTATATACAGCATGTATGATAATACATACACAGAGTAGAGCAGACATAGGAGCGTCTATTAGAACCATTGGTTTCCTATGATGTCCGTGTTTTACAGGCATGCAAACGAGCGCACCTGCAAAAGATAGGACATGCGTGCACCATAGGTTCATGCTGTGCATCAATATTCCCAGCGGGGAGTCCCCTTGTCACTGAACACTGTGATAGCACTATCACAGTGTTCAGTGACAGGGGGACTCCCCGCGGGGAGCCAAGAATCCCCTGCCACAGCTGTCACAGCTGTGGTGGAGGATCGCACTGTTCTCTCCACTGCTGCCGGCGGCCCCATTGAAACCAATGGGCTACTGGCAGCCCCTGCAGTGATTTTTGGGGAAGGGCTTTAAATATAAGCTTTTCCCTAAAAATCATCCCTAAGTGGTGTAAAAAATATATATATACACTCACCTCTCCACTGCTGTCTGGGCTCGGAGCGTCTAGCCGCTTGGGCCCTCTGCACTGCTCTGAAACACTTTCAGCAGGTGGAAATTTAAAATTCCCACCTGCTGAAAGGCCTGTGTCTGATTGGCTGAGTGCTCAGTCAATCACAGGCATCGCTCAGCCATTCATTGAATGACAGCTGAGCACTGCCTGTGATTGGTCACAGCACTCAGCCAATCAGACACAGCCCTTTCAACAGCCCTTCCCCGAAAATGACTACAGAGGTAGCCGACAGCCCATCGCTTCTAATGGGGCCGCCGGCAGGAGCAGCGGCCCCATGAGCGTGCATTTGTGCGTCCATGGACATGCCAAAACATGTGTGAATGAAGCTCTGTGCCCATTGCTTTCAATGGGCCGCTGCTCCTGCCGTAGTGTGTATGGAAGAATAAAAGTCCATTGATATTCATTGCCTCCATTCACTGCGTATCATGTGTACGTGCAATGCATGTCTAATATATGGTGAAAAACCGCCCGTGGACATGAGCTCTAAGGCTGCCTGCACAGCTTCTCTGGACCTCCGTTCAGAGGTCCCGTCCCAGATGTGGCACAAAATACTGGAAGAAAAAGTGCTGCATGCAGTGCCTTGCATCTGCTAAAATGCTGGGCAGAAACCAAATGCACCCCATTCTAGTCAATGGGGTCCCTTGGGCGCTATTCGGTTCCGTCATAAGACAGATCTATTCGGCCAGATGGATTCCCATTTCCTGCTCCCTGAACAGGAAAACGAAACCGCCTCCGCAAATGTGAAATCAGCCTAAGGCCGCTCTCACACTCACAGCTTTTTATCCCGATTACCATGGCGTCCTGAGCGCCGCGGTACAACTCAGCCATTGATGTCAATGAGGACCCGCAAACCAGTGCTTGAATATGTTTCTAACGCCGCGATTTTTGAGTGCTGTTCTGTTCTATTTTTGCGCGCTGTGGCATGTGTACAAAAACGCAGCCCGAAACCACGGTAAGGCCTCATGCACAAGGCAGGTCCGGAATCCAACAGCATCTATGACCCCTGCGTACCTGGGTTTTTTTTCTTTTTCTGTACTGCTGATCAGTTCAGATTTACCCGCGATGACGCAGAATCCGCAGTTATTCCGGAATCGAAATTTAATGAGAGCCGTCCGTGCGGGTCCCGCATGAAAATGGAGCATGCTGCGATTTTTCCTCTGTGAATGTAAATCACTATTGATTTCCGCTCGTATGGAGGAAGCGGCGGATCTCCATAGGAGATAACGGGCGGTATTTACTGCGGATTCGTGGTGTAGACGCAGACCGCGGATTCTGCAGCAAATATCCGACAATGAGCAGGAGCCCTAAAATGCCACGATTTCGAGCGTCGTGGCCTCACACTTCTCATAGCTAAGAGTTTGTTGCCCTTGTATGCAGTCCAGACAGTTCTCTGTGACATAACATGTTTACACTCCAGTCTGATACATTTCCTGCACTGTTACATTGTAGCAAACTATCGGACCAAAGGGAGAGATTTCTGCTGCTGCTGATGCTTTCAGCTCAGAGGAGATTCTGGACTGGATACAACTGTAGCAAATCCTGAGCTGTAAGAAGTATTAGGTCTGAACAGGTTCATAGCTTGTGAAGGGACACAGGAATGTTTCCATTCACTGACTGCAAGGAATCTACATGCGGAAGACAGGCATTAACATGGGGCCATGTGATCCCGGCCAGACAGCCTGTGTTCTGCTTCTGTAGCTGCGGGTAAAGTGTATGGAATTTGTAATTTCCAGAGATAAAGGATTGCACAATGGAATTATTATTTATGCAATTGCCCAGAACATAAAACGGCGCAGTCATTGTTTCTGCACCCTGCAGGTATTTTGTGCTTGCTTCAGGAAATTAATTGTAACACCCAGAGTTTTGTAACAATGTGATGCCATCTGTATATCTGGTGCCAACTACAGTGGGCATCATCATATATCCTGCATTACGTTCTATGCTCAGTACCTCCCTGACTTTTGTGTTCTCCAGAGATACCGGACATTCTATGACTCCCTATTTGAGGTTTGCAGTAACTCCCCGAGGTCACTCTTGCACCTGGCCAGGTGTGCCATCCGGGCTGTCTTACGGAAGAAGTGTCACCGCTTCATCCCCCACCTGCCGCTGCCAGCCACCCTGAAGAATTATCTCCTGCTGGAGCCACAGGGACGATTTTATTAACTCCATGTAATGTCAAAGTGGCGCCTGTTGCACTGCATTCTGGGAATTGTAGCTTCATACTGAAACAGTTACTGGCTGCCAGCGCCTGCTCAAGTAGATTGCCAGTACTAGGTGGCACAGTAGATGGTGTCTGAATATATACAGTATAAATCTGATCATCTAGATGTCCAGTACCACCGCGGTGCTGGAGTATCAGAACTTCTGAACTACTGGAAGGTAACGTGTATACACAGCATGTATGATAATACGCACACATAGAGTAAAGCAGACATAGGAGCCCTACAAGCAGGGGGCTGCAGAGAAATATCAGTGCCACATAAGTCACTACACTAATGACCCCCCTCAATAGCTCAGCATTATTGGTGGTCTATGCTTAGCATGCTGCTTGTATCAGACAGATCGAAAGTAAAGGGCCCATATACAGCCCCCTGCTCAGCATATAGATATATATTGCACCTATTCCTGAGAGTTGACAAAACTGGCATTAATATGCCAAGCCGCACGTGACATACAACCATATCAGGTTTTATTGCGTGACCAGTTAGTTGGATGACCAGGATGTTCGTTGGGTTGCCGGGTTAGTGGAATCTCATTGTAGAGTAGTATTCATGGTCAGGCCCCTATAGACCACATAATGACACAGCAGAACCTGGGTGCAATTATTGATGTACTTATTGTCAATATGTATATAGTAATATATGATATATTAATGCTGTAATAAAGTGTATATTCTGCTGTTTATGACCTCCTGTATGATTTTATCAGTGCAAACACTTTAAATCCATCACCCACAGGGCATCACCATGAGAAAGCTGCCAGCAGGGTGCCCAGATATCTCAACATCACAAGACTAGAGTTAATGCATGCCTTATGTGTGTAGAGGTGGAATAACACTAGTTCTGCCTATTGTATGACTTGTATCACCAGGTTTCTCCTCTGTAGGCTCATAGTTTTCCCCATAATCATTTGGGTTTGTGCTCTCTTACCCGGTGATCTCCTCCATTCACCTGGGTAATCAATTGGTTCCCTACTTCCACTGCAATGAGATGTTATCTTCAATGGTCTTCTTCTGTCCGTGCTCCTCTTGGTGTGATTTCTTCTGTTTGTGCTTGTCCCAGTGTAATATCTGTAATTGTCCTCTCCTGTCCAAAGTAGAAAGAAGAGAACAATTTATATAAGAGAGAGAGAGAGAGAGAGAGGGAGAGAGAGGGAGATGTGAGAGAGGGAGATGTGAGAGAGAGAGATGTGAGAGAGAGATGTGAGAGAGAGAGAGATGTGAGAGAGGAAGATGTGAGAGAGGGAGATGTGAGAGAGGGAGATGTGAGAGAGGGAGATGTGAGAGAGGGAGATGTGAGAGAGGGAGATGTGAGAGAGGGAGAGAGAGAGATGTGAGAGAGAGAGAGATGTGAGAGAGATGTGAGAGAGAGATGTGAGAGAGAGAGAGAGATGTGAGAGAGAGAGAGAGAGAGATGTGAGAGAGGGAGATGTGAGAGAGGGAGATGTGAGAGAGGGAGATGTGAGAGAAGGAGAGAGAGAGATGTGAGAGAGAGAGAGATGTGAGAGAGATGTGAGAGAGAGATGTGAGAGGGAGAGAGAGAGAAAAACGCTGCACCCAGCGTCCCACATACAAAAATGCTCGAGTCTCCCATTGTAGTCAATGGGGTTCGTTACTCAAGTAGAGCTCTCGAATGTTACGAAAAGCTCGCCTCGAATAACGCGGACTCGAGCATTTGGGTGCTCGCTCATCTCTAGTTGTAGGCTATACTTATGTACTTGATAGAACGTTACAGGCCGATTCCCTGGGTTCTCTGAAAGAGGAGATCATATTACAAGATTCCAGGGAAAAGGACTCTTTACATCCAAGGACATTATGTATCAACTGAAATAATCATCATCTAATATGTTGATGTATAAAGTGTTAAAGCCCTTTTAGACACAACGATCTTCGCTCAAAAATCGCTCAAAGCCGTCTTATGAGTGATAATCGTTGTGTCTCACTGCACTGACATTGTGCAGTTTTCGTTAAGCCGTCGCTGATCTTTCAGCACGCTAAAAGATCAGCGATCAGTTCTCAGGAATTCACAGCGGGATACAGCTGATACTATTGTTTCAGCTGTATCCAGCTCCCGGAAGACGGGCGGGGTATGAGGAACAGAGAGGTCCAGCTGTATAACAGCCGGGAGCTGTGAGCGGGGAACAGCTGGATGCAGAAGACAAAAGGGGACACACCGCTTGTCTTCTGCATCCTCCACTTGGAAAGCAAAGGGGATCGGTCAACATTTAAGCTATCACCATGCGCTGTTAAAGAACACAACGATTATCGCTTGAGGGGCTTAGAAATATAACTTCATGTTTGGAAAAAAATGTCAAAGCTCAATAAAAATTATTGAATTAAAAAAAGTATGATGATTTTGTGATGGACAAAACAGGAAGAAAATTATTACGTGGAGACACTTTTTGGGGCACAAACGGGGGCACTATTACTGTGTAGGAGGCACTGAGAGAGGCAGATGTAGCAGCATGATAGTGAGTATGTGTGCAAGTATAGGTTGTGGGTGGAAGAAAACTACATGGCAGTCTGGGCCCAGAGAGAATCAAAACACAAGTGGATCGTAATCAGGGAAGATATCACCTGTGATCACTGGAGGTAACTGCACTGTAATCACTATCACTGTGTCAAGCTGGTATCTGCTTATTATATTGTGCTTGCTTTCTAAAGAGGTATACTAGAGCTGCATCTAGGCTGCCATCTTATAAAGTTGTCATATGCTGTTTCTGATGTATAGTATCAGGGGAGGTATAGATGACTAGTGGGGTATGGGGTGTTTAAAATACTATTACTGCATTTTAAATAGTATTACTACTGAGGGCTTCCTGTGTCCTTGAGATGCAAGGAGATGCGGAATACACTATGTAATTCTGCAGGAAAGAAGCACATCTGGAACTCATTAGGATTAGAGATGAGCAAGCACGCTCGGTTAAGGCAGTTATTGGGGGGTAAGTACACCCTATTGGGGGGTATATATGGTCAGTGGATTTATTAACAATGATGTTTAAGATGTTTGGAAGACTTTCAACAAGGTGATCTGTCCAATTAAACGTCCACAAATCTGAATGTCCGTTCTTCACTTTCACCACCAGAGGGCGATCTTATCTTACTTTGCTGCTGCACAGATTTAGATGCAACACTTCCACCCAATTTTGGCCATAGACCTTTTTTTTGCGGTGTTCCTTTAGTGTTATAATTGCTTGAAGTGTCATCTGGAGGAAGGAACAATGCTGGTAAAGGCCAAGCAGCAACATTCTGCCAGGTACCTGGTACAGGGCACAAATGCCCTGCTGTAAACAGCGGGGAACCTATAGGGAGTGCAGGAGTTTCCATTAACTCCTGCTCCCATTGGAGTCAATGGAAATTCCCGCAAAACGCGCACCTGTGTCCTATATTTTTTAGGTTTTGCGCTTCAAATTCCTTGCATATGAACGCGTCTATAGGAAGCCATTGGTTCTTCCTATAGCGTGCGCGCAAAACACACGCTCGTCTGACCGAGCCTTCAAGGAGAGTCAAGACAGACTCGATTCATCCTAAAATTTCCATGCAGACCCTCCACACGAAATTCAGTGGCATTTACAGAAGCGACAAACTGGATGAGGTTTTGAAAACGTCGATTTTCATCTGCACGCTACGCGGTTGCATTGCGACCGAAAGTCGCATGAACGAGACGAGTTGTGGCTGCATCTCTCGTTTTGTCACAAATTCAGACGGCTGGGGCTGCGACACATATACACTGCAGCCTGGAATACCGTCAGGTGGGGGGAGAGGGTTCAGCTCTGCTAAAATCCCACCCCATCTCCTCCCCTTGCCGGCTGCCGGCATGGGGTGGGGGCTAGCGTGTTAAACTCCTGCCCTCCCCTTGGCTAGGGGTGGAGAGGGGGAGGGAAGGGGGAGCAAGTTTATCAGAGCCGCTGCTAAACTCCCTTCCGCCTCCCTTTTCCGGTAGCTCCCATAGGAGTTTATGGGACTGGTCGGCGTATTTCGGCCAAAGATAGGTCCAAACCTATCTTTTCCGGTCAGCATAAAAGCGGCCAACCAAAATGCACACTGTATGCGTTATTTTTTCCGGCCGGCCGATTTTACTCCCCCAGAAATGGCGCATCTGAACACATGCATTCAAATTCAATGCTTCAGATAGTTGCGATTTTCAGCCAATGTTTTATTGTGGCAAAATCGCTGCGATTAAACACCCGTGTGAATGAAGCCTAAGGCCGCTCTCACACATGCGTTCAGAAAACAGTGCGCAAAATAGCGGTAGTTTACCGCAATTTCACGTTGCATTTTCTAACGCATGTTACAATGCTTGACAGCGTTAAACACCCAACACTCTGATGGGTGATGAGGTGTGTAAAAAAGCGTGAAAATGTGTGAAAATAGAGCAGACAGAGCTTGAAAATTGCAGCATTTGAGAGCTGGTCTGCAAGGCGCCATTAAAATCAAAGGCAGCGTTGTCCCACAGTTAGCATGGTAAAAAGCTTCCTGTAGGGGGAAGAAAGAGAGGGAGTGGCTATAGGGCTTCCCTGAAGGCTTCCCCGAGCCGCCCGCTCTCTCCCCCTCTCTCAAGGAAGCTCTGTAGCCACTCCCCCTCTTTCTCCCTGGTGCAGGGGAATCACCCCATAGTGGGGAGAGAGAGGTTCCCCTGCAGAGGAGAATAAGGAAATTCCCAGCAGCAGGGGATTTCCTTCTTTTTTTCCTGCAGGAAAACCCATCACCGCGCTGCTGGGGAATTAATATCCCTTTGCCGGCAGCCTCACATTGTCTCCCAAAGGAGTCTATGGAAGCTTCTGCACCTTGCACATAAAAGATAGGTCAGGTCCTGATCTTTTCACGCAGCTGGAAATTTCAGTTGCGGGATTTCAGTCACCCATGTCCTGTTTTTTTATTTGTTATTTTAACCCTTTCCAATCCACTGTCTGACGTCTAAAGACATTCTGATTGAAGCCTGTACAGCTCCGATGTCGGAAGACGTCCGACAGGGTATTCTTACTGTGGATTACTGGCTGCTCTGTTGTCGGGGGGGCCTCTCCAGCATGTCATATACCGCAGTACCAGCTCTAGCCAGCAGATGGCACTATTGTATAATGGCAGAAAGAGAAAGCCCTCTAGGAAACCCTGAATCCAAAATTGGATTGCAAAGGGTTAATATGCTTAAAATTCTCTTGCCTGAAAGTTTTCCTAGCAATGCATTGGTTCTACTAGCAGTGATTTTGTTTGCATGGGTAATACGGTGTTTGGTGCAGATCTATAGCAAGTTTCACCCTTTCAGTGGAAATCAAATTGAAGAGGTAAAACGTGCTGCAGATCTGCACCAAAATCCACAGCAAACCTATGTCATGTGAATGCACATTAAGGTATGTTTACATGATGCGGGAAATTCCACTGCAAATTCTGCAGCATTTTAGCTTTCAATACAGAGTCAAAATCCACAACATTTCTGAAGACTCAGCATTCACCTTCGAAGTCTTCAGCTGTCGGCGCTTCCTTCATATGTCACCCAGGGGCCTGTACTAAGTGCAGCGCCGCTGGTTGCCTGATGAAAGAAGCACTGACAGCTGAAAACTTCGGAGGTGAACACTGTGTCTTCTGAAATGTTGCGGATTTTGACTCTGCGGAAATACTGCAGAATCCTAGAATGGTAGAGTTGTAACTAACCTCCAGATTCACCGCGTCCACCCCCTGCTCAGTGCAGGATTCACTGAATCATCCCAGACAAATATCTGTCCAGCCTTTGTTTAAACACTTCAATTGATAGAGAACACACCACCTCCCGTGGTAACCTGTTCCACTCATTGATCACTCTCACTGTCAGAAAGTTTTTTCTAATATCTACTTTGTGTCTCCTCCCTTTCAGTTTCATCCCATTGTTTCTAGTCTTTCCTTGTACAAATGAGAATAGGGCTGATCCCTCTGCACGGTGACAGCCCTTCAGATATTTGTAGACAGCTATTAAGTCTCCTCTCAGCCTTCTTTTTTGCAAGCTAAACATTCCCAGATCCTTTAACCTTTATTCATAGGACATGATTTGCAGACCGTTCACCATGTTGGTAACTCTTCTCTGAACTTGCTCCAGTTTGTCTATGTCCTTTTTAAAGTGGGGTGCCCAAAACACAATATTTCAGATGAGGTCTGACTAAGGAAGAGTAGAGGGGGATAATTACCTCACGTGATCTAGACTCTATGCTTCTCTTAATACATCCCAGAATTGTGTTTTCCTTTTTGGCTGCTGCATCACATTGTTGACTCACGTTCAGTCTATGATCTATTAGTATACCCAAGTCTTTTTCACTTGTGCTGCTGCTTAGCCCAATTCCTCCCATTCTGTATGTGCTTTTTTAATTTTTCCTGCCCGAATGTAGGACTTTACATTTCTTCTTGTTAAATTCTGCCGCTCACTGTTCATGCTTTTCTAGATTTTGAATCTTCTGAATCTCCCTAGTGTTAGCTATGCCTACTAGCTTTGTGTCGTCGGCAAATTGGATCAGTTTCCCCTCAATTCCCTCATCTAGATCTTTCATAAAAATGTTGAACAGCACTGCTGTGATGGTGCCCTCTTAGGTAGTCAGGATTGCCAGCACGTCTCATGTATAGAGAGTTTTAACGCCCTAGACCAGAGGTCCCCAACCTGTTGTACCGTGAGACATGTTTATCTGAGTGGTGGTCAGGATCTGTGTTTAAAGCGAAAATTGAGGAAAGATTATCTTTGGCTGCAGCTACATGGTGCACAGTCACACTATGATCACACTATGGCCCTGCTACATCCCATCCTAAGGTAAATGAAGCCAAAGGTTGGGCTATAGCAGGATCTTTGGTGTGTGAAGAACTGGCCTAAAGGTGGGAAAATAACAAATTGTAACATTTGCCGTTAAAAATACAAGTGCGAAATCTGACACTAGTATTACTCCATCTACATTGGTACTTTTTGGTAGTTGGCATGCGTCTTCAATAATGTCAATTTCTAGTACATATGCCATATACATTGTCTCAGGAGCTTCATAACTCAAGCCAAGCAGCAAGGGGTCACAAGTCATATGTGGCTCCCAAGCCACTTGTTGGGGGATCACCCACCCGTACCCATTCAAACCACGAACATAGATACGGCAAGCAATCAGATTACAATATACAAAGAAGCAATCTCATTGGTTCCTACGGTCACCGGCTATACTTTTCTCTGCATTAGTCTTAGTAAATAAACTCCGGTGGGGTTGACATGTGTTTTTCTAACGCAAAACAGAAGTGTTGATGCGGCTGTGTGATTATGGAGGAGGTGGGTGGTGAAAGTGTTACAAGATGATCGTGATTATATACGCTGATCACTATATCGCCACTCACTGCTGCATCCCAACGCCTCCCCACACCCGTATACCAGCGTGACTCATCCCTGACACCTGGCGTATAATGATGTGGAAGAAACTCCCCGGGGCTATATAGCAGGGGAGAGAAAACAAGCTTTTCTATAGGATCTAAGAATGCTACAAACTTTATAAACCTGTGAATAAAATAAACACCCCCAAAAAATATGTATAATTTTTTAAAAGCGCTACAACAAAAAATGTGGGAAAATACAAGCTCCACGGATGACACAGAAGAAAAAAACGTATAGTTATGGGCTTATTCACATGAGCGTATATCATCCGGCCGTGAAAATGACCGGCCGATATACACTACTGTGTGCTGCACGAGGCAGCGTGTACGCCATCGGGCAGGGGGAGACAGCCCTTCCCTCCCCGGCTCTCTGCAAGGGGAGGAGGCAGGACGGGGTGGAAGCAAGTGTGCTGAGCTCCTGCCCCTCTCCGCTGTTTGCAATGGAAGAGGCAGGACGGGGTAGGGCTTAGCCCCACACGTCCCTCCCATTGCAAACAGCGGCAAGGGGCGGAGAGGAGAAGAGAAGGGGAACGGCTGCTGAGCAACAGATGAAGCTGTGAGAATGGTTTGCAGAAAGATCTCAAACTCTTCGGTTCGTCCCAAGTGGATGTTTTGTTTACGGGTGATAAAATGGCCAGAATACCCCGGAAAAAAATATCTAAAAGTGACCAAATCAGCAATAAGAAAACATGGGGAAAATATCTCTGGAGTAAATTGACCTGGGTGTAGATTTTAATTCTAATTCCAGCAAGTCCATTTTTTTGAGTGGATTCAACCTGTTCAAATGAGGGGATGAAATCTGTGGAGGATCTGCTACAAAATCTGCAACAAATCCACATGAAACACATAAGGATTTTACTACCAACTTTGTGGTCCCACATCAAAATAAGCACCAAATAGTATGGAATATAATGTGGATCATAACCAAAATACACAGCAAAAAAAAATATTTGGGGGCTTATTCAGACTACCGTATTTCCACAGGTATTTCTGCACACCTAAAACTCGCACATAAAAAGTGACCATGCGATGCATTGGATTTCAATGGCTTCATTCAGGTCAATGTGTTTTTTCCGAGCATTTTTTTTTTATACAGCAGGTGTTCCTTACCTGACTTGGACTATCCTGACTTCTGTGTCCCCTGACCTCGACTCTGCACTCCGGATTTTGGTATCGCCTGCTGCCTGCCCTGATCTTCTGCTTGGATTTGTTACTGCACCTGTGCGGCCAGCCCTGACTACAGCCTGTTTCTGCTCTTTGCTCCTGTTCAGACCTTCACGTACCACTCCTTGGCCCAACGTCAGCAGCCACATTACCAGGATTATCTGTGTGTGTAACGGCTTGGGGACGACTCAGCAAAGACAGTATCCCACCTGGAGGGTCAACAATGAAAAACGGGGTTCCCAAGCTGCTGGCATCTCAGATATCCCAAAGCCAAAACGGTGTGTGGCAAGGTGGATTCACATCTATCTCCCTGACACTGTCATTAATTCATTCACTGTAAACACAGTGTATAGGACTTAAAAAGACATATGTCCATCCAATTCAGCCTAACATTCTGCAATGTTGATCCAGTGGAAGGCAAAAACTCTGTAAGATAGAATTTTCCTTATTTTAGCATAAAAATTCCTTCGCAACTCCAATCTGGCAGTCAGGATAAATTCCTGGATGAACCCTTTCTGGAGCAATTAGTGCCTACAACTTGTTATATTGTTACATTGTAGAGAGGCGACCATACTAAAGAAAAGCATCCAAGCCCCTCTTGAACTATTTTAGCGAGCTTGCTATCATCACATCCTGAGGCAGCAAGTTCCATAGTCTCACTGCTCTTACAGTAAAGAACCCCCTTCTATAATGGTATAGATAATGATAAGGAGATAACTCTGCTCATGCTGTCCCATTCTATACAGCAAAGCTGGAAAGTGTGTTGCAATATACAAGAAGTGCCAGCCTATTGTATACTCTAGTGGCCAGTGTGCAAACTGCAATATTTCAAGATTTTAATTGTCATGTAGATAGTACCAATGTAAAAAACAGTATAATATACATTTTTTTAAATACTCCCACTAAATGAAGGTAAGTATGTTCACATCCATGCTGTAATAATGGCTAACTTTGTTAGAAGAGCACAACTTAAAGACTCATATTTACAGGGGGAATATTAAACATTTGGGGGGTAGGCTCCCTCTAACGTGGTGGTATTTTCCAAGCATAAAAATAAACAACGAGCAGGAACGCTCATCCCGATCAACTGGCATGAATATCCAAGTCTTATATGTCAATATATGTGAGCCAGTGGCGAAGCTTGCAAGATGCCGCTTCTGCAGATTCGCCAAATATAGATGTGAGCAAGTAAAGGCAGCAGTGCCCAGTAGGGCAAAAGTAACTGGCACAGCGAGGCAGGAGCCAGGCTGAGTGTATATTAGAGCTGGCGGTACACAACAGCTGTTGCAGTCATTATAGTAATTACTATTATGGATCTTAATGGGATGGTAGATCTGCTGAGTTTGTCCGTACGTGTCAGATGCTTCAGGCTCTTCTAGAAAATAGTCTGTTCTCCCTGGTAAAACGGTGCATTACCATGGTAAGGCGGTAATTAGCCCAAGTACATTGCCCGTGATGAATGCTCTATGACAAAGCGCGTCACGTAGTTTCTAGGAGTTGAGGAAGGAAGGAAGGATAAGCAAACAAACAACATGTTCTGCGGACCGAGCCATTAGGATGCTGTCCAATCACCACTAGGGGGCAGGATGAAATATTTTTTTTGCCTATTAGGACAAATTCTACCCTGATGATTTTTTATGCCTTCCACGGAGTAAGCTAAAGTTAGAAGGAAACTCTGAAGTTTTCTTAGTGAATTCTTATCTGAGATTTTGATATCATAAGCTGCCACTAGGCCACACGACCAGGAGAAGGAGGGTGTAATATACAGTAGTGGTCCCGCTCTCAAACCATAGATCAGAGAAACTTCTGGCCTCTGTTGATTAACCTCTTATATGCTATGAACAAAGTAGATAGAGGCATACAAGAGCAAAGCAAAGGAGATGTCCCTCAGTGAAAAGATAATATAAATATAAGCCCTACCCCGAAAATCAACTGTAGTGGCCCAGAGGGTCCTCCAGAATAGTCACATCAAGTTTGTCCTATCACACCTGTCTATGCACTTTTCTTAGGCATAGAAGGTGCTGCGCAGCAGAGGGACCCTGTTTTTTCCCCTTCCTAAGATCAGAGCTTAGTGCTGACAATAGCTGCTTGCCTATTGGCTACACATCCCTACACTGCAAAGTTCCACTGTATTTTATTTGTTATCACCAAAAGCTTCAGTAAGTCTGCGTGCTTCCAGTTTACTAATACAAGCTACTGGACTTGTCTCAAGGTATTCCGCCATCATTAGACTTACGAGTTCAGGTTGGAGTACTGGCGTCACCCGTGACAAAATAACTGTTTATTTTAGACGTATCCATATACGTTAATCTTGACACTGTGCGACAGCTAAGTAGAGCACCGTTATCGCCACTGATGGGAGGGATTACAGAGCCACTTGTGACAACCATCTTGCAATCCCCGTGGTCTCACCCACTTTAGTGCTCTCAGCTTGGCCGTTGTACATTCCTAGCTGTTAAAAAATTTTTTAACTCACCTAAAAGCACTGTCTGTCTCTTCTCCCTGTCCCCGGCCGTTTTTTTTCTGTATTCTGGTGGCCGGGGATTGAAAAATCCCACCAGCAGAAAGCGCTGCCTGAGATTGGCTGAGCGCTGTAACCAATCGGAGGCAGCGCTCAGCCATTCATTGAATGACAGCTAAGCGCTGCCCCACAGTAGCCCCAGTAATATTAACCCCACAATAGGTAGCCTCAGTAATATTAACCCCCCACAGTAGTCCCAGTAATATTAATCCCACAATAGCCCCAGTAATAATAATAACCCCACAGTGACCCCAGTAATATTAACCCCACAATAGCTGTAGTAATAGCCCCCCCAACCCATATACTTACCTCCTCCTTGCAGTCAGCACCGCTCCTCCTTTTCTTGGCACTGATCCCGCGTGCATACTGACATTAGTGTGCGAGGCCGGAAAGTCGCTTCCCTTGTCCTCTCCTGCGGAACTAAGGAGAAGAGGACTCAGGGGAGGAGGATCCTGGGTGCACAATGACATCAGAGTGTGCACCAGGATCAGCATCTCTGCGTGATTACCGGCCAGGAAGTTGTGGCAGGCACCCCAGCCAGTAATCACTACCGTGGTGAGCAGCTGACGGCACACGTACCATAGGTTCGCACATGCGATTTGGTCAGAGCCCCTGTCGCTTGGGGCTCCGCGGATCACAGTTTGGAAACCGCTGATATAATGAACTATCCCCAGATATTCCAGGACTGATGGTTAGAATAGTGCCCCCTGCTGTTTATACCCCCAGATATTCCAGGACCGTTAGAATAGCACCACCTGCTGTCTCTATTCTGTGTCCACTGACCTCTTACAATCTCCTCCTGTGATCCATCTTCAATATAGATTAGGAGATTGTAAAAGTGGAAGTAATAAGAAGAGATGCAAGTTATCACACTATGAGCCTTTGCCATCTTGATTTGTTGTAGGAAAAAAAGTGTTCCTCAAAATGTTGATAATTATGTTAAATTTGTACGTCTCCCAAAAAAAAAAAAAAAAAAAAATTGGACTGAAAAGGGTTAAATTGTCAGGATTTGAGGTTTCTCCATTCCTAGTTGTTAGAGCTAGAGCCAGTCAGTCAGTCAGTCAGTCAGTCAGTCAGTGTGTGTGTAAAGCCCATTAGCGACAGCCATAAAAAAGGCATATTGGTGGCCACTAATGGGTTAACATTGCCACGGTGATCATGGTTGGGGTGTCCTCCATCCTCAGAGATCTCAAGCCAAAGCAACACAAGTAGAAATACGAGGGGCTGCTGATCAGTATTGAGCCTTACCCTGAAAAAAAGTTAAGCTAGGAAGCTGTGAATTGCAGGGAGTACTTGTCTGTCTATAATCAATGATGCAAAAAAACAAAACAAAAAAAACCACCACACTACCTGTGATTTTAACCTACCACATATACTCGAGTATAAGCCTAGGCTTTTCAGCTTTTTTTTTAAATGCTGAAAAAGCTTATACTTGAGCGAGATAAAAAAACAAAAAAAACAAAAAAAACCCCCGCAATACTCACCTGCGTCTGTGTTCCCGGCGTGATGGCCTCCTCGGCGGTGTGGCAAGCTGCTTGAGAATTCTTCCGCTGTCAGCACTGTGTAGGTAAGCGCTGTGATTAGATTGAGCACCAGCCAATCACAGCCAGCCCTCGATCATTCACAGCAATTCAGTGGATGACATCACTGAATGGCTGCGATTGGCTAGCGCTCGATCCAATCACAGTGCTTACCTACACAGTGCTGACAGCAGGGGAATTCAAAGCTGAGACGAGATGACAGCAGGGAGAATTCTCAAGCAGCTTGCCGCACCGCCAAGGAAGACCATCGCGCCGGGGACACAGACGCCGACTGGGAGGCAAGTATTGCATTTTTTTCCCTTTACCTAGTATATACTGGAGTATAGCTAAGCTTATACTCAAGTCAATAAGTTCTACCAGTTTTTTGTGGTCAAACTTATTGACTCGGCTTTTACTTGGGTCGGCTAATACTCGAGTATATACAGCATCTTTTTTCCGGTCCAAAGTGAACATGGCAGCATCTCCAAAGACATTCAGTGCGGAAGAGCAGAGGACCATAAACAGGTTCCTGTTTCTCCAAGGGAAAGGTGCGAAGCAGATCCATGATGAAATGTCACAAGCTTTGGGTGACCGCGGCCCTTCAGATGTAACAGTTAACATTGGGTTGTAAGTTTTAAAACTGGCTATTTTGGTGTTGAAAGTGAGAAACTGAGTGGAAGGCCGGTCTCCATCTCCGTGCCTGCAAATGTGAAAGCCATCCATGATATGATCATGGAGGACTGCCGAATATCAGCCAGAAGGATTGCTACATATCTGGGGATATCACGGGAGAGAGTTGATGGCATTATCCACAACGACTTGGGAATGAGAAAGTTTACGGCCATGCGGATCCCGACCAGGAGGCGGCATTGGTGGCCTTTTTTGTCTTTCGCAAGAAAGGAGTCAGATTTCCTGGACAAGCTGGTAACTGGTGAGGAGACTTGGATCTACTGTTATGGTCCAGAGACAAAGGAACAGTCTAAGGAATGGAGTCACAGTGGTTCCCCAGGCCAAAGATGTTCTGTGTGCAAAAGTCATTGCAGAAGCCAATGGCAACCATTTTTGGGATAAGGAGGGAGTTCTGCTTGTGGACTACCTCCCAAAGGGTTCAACCATCAATTCAGCGTATTACTGTTTGGATTTCGGTTTCAGCGCCTTATGATTCCTGGACAATTAAACACAGGTGAATATTATGCCAACTCACCTGGTGCTCAGTGGGACTCCCAAACGTGGGAACCCACTGGCACCTGATATACACGCTTGCTCAAATGAGCGCCCTGGGTTCCAGATCCGGATGACCGGAGAGTCGTCTAGGGGATACAGACCTCCCTAGGGCCGTAGATCAATAGGCAGAGGAAAATGGAAAAAAAATCCCCGCGCTCTGGGATCCCCACGGTATACAGATGACTGGTTTGTCTTTAACAATTTTCTTTATTGTTTCAATGCAACGCAGTTCGGCAAACAGTTGCCCTCTTCAAGCATAACACAAACTAACAGATGCTAACATTTATATACAATAAGACATTATACATACTACTCACTTTCCCCCACGATGCACGCTGCTCTCGGAGCCATCTTGGTATC
Source organism: Eleutherodactylus coqui (assembly GCF_035609145.1). NCBI lineage: Eukaryota > Metazoa > Chordata > Amphibia > Anura > Eleutherodactylidae > Eleutherodactylus > Eleutherodactylus coqui. The sequence goes on along the minus strand of NC_089848.1, from coordinate 87,890,141 downwards.
ACATGCACAAACGTCATATCCCTACCATGTGATCTTTCACGTCACCCATTTTCATCAATGGGACTAAGTCATTCATAAAAACTCTGTTTACTATCACCGGAGTATTCTCCCTACACCTCCTCTTTCTTTCATTCTAGTCCCTGAAACTAGCCTTTCTAGTATATAAATCCTGGGGGAATATGTAGAATAGTGCGGCAGGTTCAGCTTCCTAGCTCAATTTTTTTCTGGGTAAGGCTCAATATTCATCAGCACCCCCTCATACTTCTGAGCAATTAATGATCACAGTACTCAATGAAAGGGTTTGGTGTCCTCCAGCCTGCACTATGGGAAGCTCACTGCATAAACGGACCTGACCTTCTGCAGTGGAATTAAATATACCAGTATGCACTAAGATCCTAAGCTCCCCCTTGTGGAGGCTGCAGGTAGTCAGAAAGTCATCATTTAATGGACTACATGAAATAAAAAACAGGATACAAACAATTAAGTAAATCATTTCAAGTATTTTATTTCTAATGAAAAGATCCTAAAAACAAAAGAATGCATGACAAAAACGTAAAAGATATTTTACAACAGCTGGAGCTTATCGTTCAAAATAACATGTCCAGAGCAGAGGCGCAGCGCATGAATGAAGGCCTTAGAATAAATTAACAAGGTTTAGACACCATCTTAAAACTACAAGGTGAGAAGCCCGATAGGGAGCATGTCCCAACTGAACAATACAAGAACAAAGAAAAAACCCAAATAAGGCTTTTTGGGGGTTTCATATTTCAGATAAATGGCTTTATAAGAAACTCAAAAAATAATGGGTAACATTTAAAAGACATCTCCATTTACTACACAGTGTTTCCCCCAACATCCTTCATTCTTCCTAGTCTAAAATAAGTCTGCTGTATAGTAGATACTACCTCTGTACACGTATGGTAGCTACATGTACCCAAACAGTGGTCACCCAGATAGAACGTGAACTAAAAGGCTGCAGATGAGTAGATGCCACGTTAATACCTATTAGGCTGCAGATGCTGCAGTGACGTGGAGGTCCTTTAACTAAACGATAATCATCCCCTGTAGTCGCTGGATCGTGGGAACGAATAATGATAATTAACCCGTGTGAACTGGCATTCGGTCTATGTACACTGACTGTAGGTCGGCAGCTGCAAGCGATCTACGCTGCGATCCGCCTCCATTCAGTGAGCCATGACTAGTGCTGTGAGAAAGCACAAGAGCGATGATCCTTGGGATGACTGCCGGGTGATCAAGCGCTCAACAATTGTCTCGTCAGGCTTCAAACTATGGCCAATAAAGTTATTCTCCACTGTCAGCCACCGGAAAGGCGAGATAAGGGTAAAAGTGAACAGAAGGGCATTCACATAGCCTTCTCTCACTTTCCAAACCTGGATTCTTATGCAATGAGTACTAAACATATACATATCATCTACATCCACACCTGATGTCACCACCATCTGTGGAGACTAGAGATGAGCGGGCACACTTGGATAAGGCAGTTACTCGAGTGAGCATCGCTCTTCTCGAGTAACTGCATTCTCATCCGAGCAGGCTCAAGGGAGGGGGGGGGGGGGCGGGGAGAGTGAGAGGTCTCTCTCCATCCCACTACCATCCCGACACCCTCCACTCACCCCCCCCCCCTCCCCGAGCCTGCTCAGACGAGAATGCAGTTACTCGAGAAGAGCGATGCGCGCTCATCTCTAGTGGAGACCATAATAAAAAAAACGCAACAAACCAAAAACACGACTTTTGTGCTTTTTGGATAATGTAAGGACAAAAAAAAAAACAATGCTTTTCGCAGTCTAACTTTCTTTTGAACCTGCTGTGTTTACTGCAAGTACACGGAACATTCAGTACATACTGTACAGTGACTCAAACCGTAGGAAGCCGTTACAGTAGCTGTCTGTAGATACATCCCACACGGTTTGACATCCAGAGGTTGTTGCCGACATGCCGTAAAAATCTAAAAATACACTTGATATTGCCTTTTAAAAAAAAAAAAAAAAACACACTACATACTGAGCCTGTTGCTCCCCACATTACATTTGGCTTTAAATTCTCAAGTGTAACATCAGTGTAGTGAGGTGACCAAAACGCGCCATCCAGCCACTAGAAGTAGTATGGCATCACTGGGACAGTTTGGCTGTTTTTTTGGCAACATGAACCCTACTCTTAGGGTTTTGTGCTTTTTGGCAATAGGAAATTAACAATATAACAAGTCAAGGCATTTGTCTTAATAAATGTACAGAAAAAAAAACAAAAAACAAAAAACTGTAGTAATGGGGGAGGGGGAGGTTGTCATTGTGTTTCGACACACAGGATGTCCATATGGCTTGTTCTATGGATGGGATATGTCCCTAGAGAGCACATGGGTCAAGTTTAATATCTATGGGATCAAATGGGTATGAAGTTGGTCTTCTTAACAAATGACAATGGATCCTTCAATTTTCTAGTTGTTGTAGGAAGCAGATTTGGGAACTGCGGAGCTCTATTGGCGTTGCTCACTGCGATCACAAATATTCATTGACACACATTGATTTTCTGATTTGGAAGATGAGGCACCAGAAATGGTAATATTAGAAGATCGGTGAACACACAGAACTACTAGCTACAAAGTTTGGATCAGTGACACTCTCCTTTTTGCGTCCGTGGCCAGCTCCAGCACAGTACAGTACAAGTCTCCTCTCCTCTTCCCACCTGGCAACATAACACTTGCAGGGTAATAGTCCTGAGCAATGAAATGCTTGATCCCTTTATTCCTATCTCCTCGGCAAAGCTTCAGGAATCTTCTACCTCGCAAGGTTCTTTGGTTCGCTGCTAGGAATACACCAGTCGTCGGCCTCTGTGCATATCTTATAATGCTTCCATGCGGACTTGTTGAAGACTGGTAGTCTCTCTACGGATTCTGAGGATAGCGCCTAAAGGCAAAATACAAATAAATAAAGCATTCCTGGGTGACACTTAAGGGGTATATTCATCTTAAGATGCTACATTACCATTTATGGACATTCAATTTTCCTGTACTGATCCGGAGTTACATCCTGTATTATACTCCAGAGCTGCACTCACTATTCTGCTGCTGGAGTCACTGTATACATTACATTACTTATCCTGTACTGATCTGAAGTTATATCCAATATTATACCCCAGAGCTGTACTCACTATTCTGCTGCTGGAGTCACTGTGTACATGACATGACTTATCCTGTACTGATCCGGAGTTACATCCTGTATTATACTCCAGAGCTGCACTCACTATTCTGCTGGTGGAGTCACTGTGTACATACATTACATTACTTATCCTGTACTGATCCTGAGTTACATCCAGTAGTATACTCCAGAGCTGTACTCACTATTCTGCCGGAGGAGTCACTGTGTACATACATTACATTACTGATCCGGTTACATCTCAGCACGCTGGTTCAGTGTCCACACAGACCGTAATCTGGTTACTGGCATTGCAGAAAGTGTAGTTACTGTACATCAATCTGTGGTAGGATAAGCTAGCCATGCCTCTGCATCATGCAAGCTCAGCTAAACTGTTAAGGGTGCCTAACATGCTTGCTGATGGTTTCCAAAAATAATGAAATACAGACTCTGGATCAGTGCACCACAAGTAATATTATGCATTAGGTCAATTCCATAAGGCCACTGAAGCAATTCCAAATTTGCCCACCTTTTGCCCAGGTGTTAAGTGTAGAGTTTGAAGGAGCTCTATGCTGATGCCAACACCTCAACATCTAGTAAACAATCTGCTCAATGTCAGGCCGTCCAAAGCGAGCATCTGAGTGACTCCAGACTGACCGAATCTGGATTAGTTTATATTTCATTTCTTTTTCTATCTTGTATTGTTTTTACACATCACATCTATCAACTGCCAGAGGAAACCAAACTAAAGCTGCTGCGTCTGTTCTTCCTCTCTGGAGTACAGCGTGTTCCTTCATATGTGGCCGCAGGAGCGCCGTTAACTCTGTGACCTTTTACACAATGACCGGGGAACAGAAGGTTCTCCTAAATGATGCATATGAAGCGTTGTATACTCAATATCGGCTGTAATAATGGCTGTAGTAGGAAAATCGTATAACTTACAAATCCCTAATATACTGGGGAAATTAAAGAGGTTTTAAGAAAAATATAGTTTCTTCTTTCCCATGTATGGATTGTGCGCAATATTGCATCTGAGCTCCATTCATGTGACGCTGTGGGCGTGTCATATGACGCGACCAGCGCGTCACATGACACTGACGGCGCTTCATGTGCTCTACTGTACATGAGCGCCAGAGCGTCATGCGGGACGTCGGGTGGCGGATCCGGAGGCAAGTATGGGGGTCTCTGGGGGTGCTGTGACGGACTCCGCTGCGGAATTCCACTTGTAGAGCCCATCACGGCCGTGGGCACTAGGCCTAAAGGTGAAGCATTTGAAAGCTTTCAGTTTGCTTGTGGTCGTTTTTTTTTTTTTTTTTTTTTAAAAACAGAGGACCAGCACGGCAGACCACAATATTTGTTCAATTAATTAAAAAAAAAACAAAAACAAAAAAACAAAACACACACACCACAAGGCAAAGAAGTAAACTGAAAGTTTTCCTTTTTTTTAAACCCATTGACATCAATGGAAAAAGAAAAAAGTCCAAAAATGGAACAGTGGGATGGAATTCTAACTGACAGCCCTAATGGAAGTGAAGGCACTTCTCCAGTTCACAGAAAATCATTAAACCGTCTGCAGAACAGAGATTTACTTTATCGTAGACAAACAACCCTGCGGCCAAAACCACAAGCAGCCAATTACACAATACAATCACACTAATTAATAATGCAACCAATGCGCTACCTTCAGATAAATGACGGCGTCCGTCCCAAAACCCTCCATTGAATGCAGCATTAGATCTCCTTGAAAATACTTGGCATAAAGTCGAGAAATTGGCAAACCGTACCCAAAACCAGCCTGAGGGGGAAAAAAATAGACTTGTTATAATACATACACATGTAGCAGTGCTGAATTTGTTGGTACCTCTTCAGGACCAAACTAAGATTTAGAAAACCAAATTTTTCCCCCAAAATACCCCAATAGAGAATTCTGTATTACTGAAAGGGATATATAATAACAGACAATCACAGAAAACAGCCATATACTTGCTGATACAGGAGGGCAGATATGTGCACCACCTCAACATGCAGGAAGCCAAATACACCTGTGGAGGACACCTATGAGACAGCCACTCGCACAACCTCCTAAAATAGAGGGGGGTGGCTGCTTGGTGTATACTCCTACACAGAGTAGTAAGCCCACGGTGTCAGACCTTCTGATACATGTAGTGCACCATGCAGGCTAGCAACCTATTAGTGATGCCATATCAGTTTTGCACGCTGCCCTTCACCCCAGAAGGTGAACCACATTGATACTGGCACCCCGTGGGTCATCTTCTGGGGTGCAGGGCAGCCTGCAAAACTGATATGGCATCACTAATAGGTTGCTAGCCTGCATTGATCTGCCACCCTGTATTTACTACTCTGTAGGAGTATACACCAAGCAGCCACCCCCCTCTATTTAGGAGGTTGTTTGAGTGGCTGTCTCATTGGTGTATTATCTGCCCTCCTGTATCAGCAAGTATATGGCCAATAGAGAATTCTGGGTCAACAGAGGGAATGACCCCTTTCAGGACCCACAGCATGCCAGGTGCATGTGATGCGAGAGGTCTCCCACTGGAGAGAAAAAAAAACAAAAAAAAAAAAACTACATCCCCAAAGTGATGCAATGGGTTTTGAAATAAAATCGCCTTGCATCCGTGGGGGAATTCACAGGTTGGCAAGCGCAATATGAGACAGTGAAGTTTGCATGGAAAACACAACCGACAAAAAACACCAAAACACTGAATTTCAACTTTTTAAACACGCGGTTATAACTAGTAGAAAGCAGTGTGAATGAGACTTACCAGGGGAGCATTGCGCGAGTTGTCCATCATTGGCCGGGGAGCTGTGGAATACATATAACTGAAGAGGCGCTCTATTTTTCTTAAAGGCACACCTCCTCCATTATCAGATATCTAATGAAAAGAAGGAGACAAACATAAGACACTTTCTTACAAACGTCGTAAAGTAGAAGATGTATAAGAAGAATCTGTATTAGGCACCGGATAGGAACGGGCCAAGTCTAATAGTACTAGGAAAACTGGCCTTGGTGAACACAGCAGCCCCAGCTCAGCTAATTTTGCTGTCACTGAATGGAAACATTTTTTTTGCTACACGACTTGTCCTGGGAAAGCTGGGTAGCAACCAACAGACCTGCAATGGCCGACATTACGAGCCATTACTTTTTTTTGCACTTGCAATGTAGATTTGCCCCTCTGAAGAGAAGGGAGCTAGCCATGCCAGCACGTATCCAGAAATACTGACACTACCTCGTTCATTACAGACCGGCAGGATCTGGTTATGACATTTATCTAAAACACCAGATATTAGTTCCACAGATTGCTCCCGTCTCAGTTCATTCGTTAAATTGCCCTGATAATTAGGTTGTGTGTGCAGCGACGCGGAGGACAGGAACAGATTGTGCGCAGCGCCACGTCATTCTTCCTGGTAGTTACCTTAATGGTGAGGTCCTCGTTCCCCAAGACGACATTCACTTTAATGGGTGGCAGAGTAGGTCTGGTCTCATGATTCTCCACTGTGGCCCGCATGGCGTTCTGGGGGAGAGAGGGAACATACAGAACTTAATACATACAGAAGGTCCAGGAAGCTGAGATATAAGGGGCTGAGTGTACTGGGTAACGAGTGGTCTCCGCAGGCGGGTTATTAAAAAGGTAACCACAAGAGGTCTGTAAGGATCGTAAAGATTTTCTATGTAAGAGTCATTTCTATACCGGCCTCATCCTGACGCTTGTAATAAAACTAGGGGCATTCCTATTCATTTACATGCGGCTTCAATCCTGGAAATTTCCTCGGTTGGGATAACCTGAGCTGATCCGTCTAGCGTCATTACAAGAATGTGCGAGGTGATGCACTAAATTTAGTCAGCAGCCGCCGCCAATAAATCAAGAGGGCACCAGCTATTACAAATGGTGATATATGATCTAGGATGGCCTGTGAAACATCCCAGACAGCTGACATCTACGTACACTACTAGCAAACATCAACAACCCCATTATATGTGCATGGAAGTAAGAAGGGGGCCCGGATCAGGGTTCCTCTTTATTAGCCGTACATCGAAAAGCAGCTAGTATCCTCACACATCAGGGATGCCAGCTCATTTTCCTGTAGGGTTTGGTCCATGTTCCCATGCAGAATCTTCCCACTGACTTCTACGTCAATTTCCACACAAGTCCCCATGCAAAGTGCATTTCCTTTGGTCATTAAAGAGTCACTCCTATAGGTTCATCCATTATAGTACATTATCATACCTTAAATAGTTCAAACAGCATGTGGTAGAGATGGGAAGGGACATAGACAATATTTATGGGAAACCCAAACTCTTTACCTACAGGGGAAAAAAAAAAAAAAAGTATAGTGTCATTTAGAGGTAGCATCCATTGTGTGTGTGTGTATATATATATATATATATATATATATATATATATATATATATATACATACATACACACACACTGTTCTCACTGTACATCATCATTGGAGATATGTATAGCATACAGTTTAAATAAAGTTATTCAACCCACGTTACAAACTTTCAGCAGTTTGCAGAAGAACAGAAAAAAAAAAAAAAAAGCCACAAGAAGAGTTTAAATAAAGTAACAACTAATATAACAAGTGGGTTTCACCAAATTCTACACCTAATTCCACTATTGATGACCACTGCAGTCTCAGAGTTATTCAGCCCCTGATCTTTAGTATATACTAGGGCACCTTATGCTGTTATCACCTGTTGCAAAAATGATGCATAGCCAGACAGCAGCTTCTAACAGCGTTCCTGAGGAATCTTAGCCCATTCCTTCAGGCAGTGGCCTCCAGGTCACTAATATTCTTGGGTTTGCACACTGCAACCACATTCTTCAGATCCCAAAGATCTCTATGGGAGTTCAAGTCAGGTGACTGACAATCATTCCAGAATCCTCCAAGACTTCTTCTGAAACCGAGTCTTGGTAGATTTGGGATCATAATCCGGTTGGAAGATCCAATGACGCCCAAGCTTCACTCACAGGAAGCATAAGGCTGGGTTCACACAAGACGGATTTGATGCGGAATTTCTGAGTGGATTGCACGTGGCTCGTAATCCCGGGATTAATCAGCAAAGTGGACGAGATTTTGCAAAAATCTCATCCACATGCTGCAGCCAATCCGTGCGGAAACGGCCTGCGCTGCGGAAAATAAAGACAAAGCATGTGAATTTTTTTTCCCCGCAGCGGCCTCTCCTCTCTATGAGGAGAGATGGCCGCAGCGGAAATGCAGGCAGCAAAGCAGCTCCAAAACCCGCAGCTGAGGTTTTCCAGGGGAATTCTCATGGATTTTCAGTGCAGCCTGTCCACGAGTATTCTGCTGGAAATCCGTCCCGTGTGAACCCAGCCTAACATCTTCTCCTGGGATTTCCTGATATTTGACCGATTCCATCTTGCCCTCCACATGCTACAAGTTTCCAGTGCCAGATGAAGCAGAGCCGCCATAGCGCATCACTGAGCCACCGCCATGCTTCACTGTAGGCAAGGTGTTCTTTTCAGCATGTGTGTGTCTCTCTTCCAGACTTAACGCTGATCAGTAGGCCCAGAAATCTTTAGTGAAATTTACTGCAATCTATACTGAATTTTCAGCTTCTTTAGATTGAAAGCTAAATGGTGGCTTTTCCCTTTGAGTGTAATGTTAGCGTTTAATAATGTAATTGTTACATCATCATTGCTATGCAAACAAAAGAAAAAAAAAAAGTTTTCTAACTTACCATTCGTCTCACTTATTATGACATCGGGAGAAGCTAAATAATACTGGTCACACAGCATCTTGGCGTTCATAAAGGCATCTGTAAAAGAGTAATGTTAATTCATTAATATTTATATACTCATGTTTTCCTAATGATTCTTTTAGAGTATTTCATCCCTGCTCTAAATTGTACATTTGGGGCATACTGGAAATCCCCTCTATTACCCATGGAAAGGTTGGGCAAGTAGGAGTTTCTGTTTTGGTGGACCCTCCTGATCCAATTAAATCAATGAACAGGTCAAGCTGTGATTTTCTTCTAGCTTTCTCCTCTCTATAGGCTGATCATTTGGAGGAGAGAAGTGGGCTTATGGTAGGGCATTGAGAATCAAAGGTTGTCCAGCCACACAGACCTCCAATAAGTTGAATCCTTGTTTGACTATTTAAGGTAATCTCTGGTTACTTACCCTGTACGACTTCCACAACGTCACAGTTTGGGTCAATACTTCCAATGTGTTTGGGATGTGCGGGGTTAGTTCCACCGTCAAACAAAAGGGCTTTAAAGAAAAAAGGAATCCAAGTTTAAGAAGTCTCCATTTATACAATCAACTACAAAATTACAACCATGTTGAGGACTTTATTCTTCACAAGAAGGTTTGGTTGTCAAATCAGGCCGTGTGAACACCTGATCGACTGATGAATGAGCAAACTCTTGGTTGTCGGCTGACCAGGTCATTTGTGCTGCAGTGCTTGTCGTCAGCAGCCCATCTACCTGTGTAAACCAGGAATGTAGTGCCAATCGTTTGTCCCTGATGCAGTATAAATGCCAATTATAGACACCTTGTAATCAGGATTAGATTTGTCAGTCTAAAAAAGGACCCTTATATTTACTAAATGAGATAATCAACTATGACAAAATCTCAAAACCTAAGATAGAAATGTAAATAGAAAAACAATCATTTCCTTGAAGGTCAAGTCAGAGTGCAAATTAGCAGATTCCTATCTGCCAGCAATACCCTCTCCTCATCGGGATAGAATTCCAACCAGAGTTGTTTTCCGAAACTTTGTTCTGAGCAGTGTCAAAGTTCAGGTGTTTCATAAAGTTTCCACCCAACACTTTAAGGGCTTATTCAGACGTCCGTATATCGGCTGGGTTTCCACACCCTGCCGATATACGCTCTCTCTCCCTGCAGGGGGTGAGGCGGGGGGGGGGGGGGGGGCGGAAGCAGTGCACTGAGCTCCCACCCTCTCTGCTCCTCGTCACTGTTTGCAGTGGGAGGGGTGGGACGGGAGGGCAGAGCCACGTTCCACCCCCACTGCCATTGCAAATAGTGGCAAGGGGCGGAAGCTCAGTACACTGCTCCCGGCCCACCTCACCCCCCTGCAGAGAGAGACGACATATATAGGCCGGGCGTGAAAACCTGTCTGCTATACGCATGTCGGAATAAGCCCCAAGGCGTATTTTTGAACAGCATGCAGGTTTTCTGCTACAGCGAACATAACATTTGAGCATTTCTAAAGAGCTTATTGAAACCTATCTGTAGGGGACAATCAATATGGCCGCTGCTACAGCTCCTCCAGGTGTTCATACGGCATTTCCATTGGCCTAAATGGCAACTCTATCCATAGCTAGATCTAAGGTATATCTATAGTTTTAGCTTCTGTTCACACTGCCGCCATTTTTGTGTTACCACATTCCAATATCCATTATTTTTTTTACCATCATCTGAGCGGTATAGGCTGTTTTTCCATAACATGTTGTGCGTGTTTTGGGTACATATAAAATTAGTTTGACTTCTATATCCAATTTTCAAAACACCTTATATTGACAGCAGTAACTAAGGGTTAAATGTCTCCAAATCAAGAGTTGCCTCTTGGGTAGAGAGTTTTTCTGCTCTCCATAAATAGTAGCATGTACCAATCATCAAACACATGGAGGCTCCGCAGCTCGGACAGATAACTGATCAATATTTGCCATTACAGAAAGAATTGACAGTTTGTGTGAGAAGCGGGTCAGCCGTGATCAGCGGCGCACAACTTACTATGTTGGTTGATTAGCATCCTGATGGAAATGCGGCTCATGTAAAAACGATCCAAGAAGTACTGGACATTCTGATTGGTCACAGGGTCCACTCCAAAGGCTTCCTTGTATTCAAGGACCCCCTGGGCCATGGTAGGAACAACATTGTTGTGGCGATTTCGGATGTTCACCAGCGTCTCTGTAAAACTAAAAGGAAAAAAAGTTTATTAGAATAATGTATTTCTTCGTAATTTTACCTATTTTATAATTTACAGTTGGTGGGACATTCTCAGAGTGTAATATATTTATATATATATATGTCACCCAGAGGGTCTGTGATCCGATTAAAGTTCAAGTCTGCAGGCCGATTATATTTATACAGGTCACTGAGCTCCAAGGTGACATTCTTCATAAGTTTATATTTGGGGAACCTATAGTAAACAGCACAGCATCAGACAGGGGGCTGCACTGCATGGAAGTGGCTGCAATACACAGAGGCGACCTTCAGAGTGTGACAAGCAATCCGGTGAGTGGGGCAGGGATGGGAAAAAAAATATGTATGTTTTTTCTGGAGTGGACCTTTAAATACACTCATCCTTTAGGCCTCTTTCCCATGGGCTACAAAACTGAGATTTTGTAGCGATGCTTCACTACATGTCACTCAGGAGGCACTTCCTGCAAAAGCATCCAGCTACAGTCTGCTGCAGGAAGAGAAACAGAGTGCATAAGGCGCCGCTTCTCTTTAGGTGGCTGTCGGGTTCTCAGCATTACACTATAATGTAGGGAACATCTGCTGGTGTTACAACATCTCTCCGGGAACACATCGCTTGATTGCTATAAACGTTTGTGTTTTGTAAACAAGCGCTGGATGGCGGTGACGATTCTCGCCGTGCGCCTCCAGCTATAAACTCTGCTCTTCCGTACACCACAGTCACTTACTCAGACAAAGCCCGCTGGTCTTCTGGATTCTTTTCCACAAATTCTATAAGTTCCATCAAACTCTGAATATACCTGATGGGAAGAAGGACAAATTAGTACTCAGTCATTAAAAGCGTAATCGCTTGTGTTACTGTCCATCTACGTAATGTCTATCCATCTAATAATCAATGTACCCATCCATCCCCTTCACACAAGTGCATGACAATATCTAGATAACGCGCTAGATGTCCAATAGTAACCCATTCTACGAGAATCATGTTGTGGGGTACATTGGTAGCCGCTGTGCCCTGGATCAGCTGCTGTGTAGTAATGGTGGCACCTCCCTCTGTAACATACCAGATGCCTGGCATAGGATGCCATTAGCTTTCTGGGTATTTCTTTCACCAAGGCCTGGAAAAGACCCAGCAAAGTTCACAAGATAAGGAACCGGGGACAAACTGTTCTGCACACACCGTGCCCGGGTGCCAAGAGAGACGCCGCCTCTACTACACAAATAAGTTGTTTTCCAAAAGGTGAACTGGGGGCGTTGACTGTGTTGCGTTACAGCACTTGTTCGGTGACGATAGAGGCAAGGTGTAATGGGCACACATATAGTGCCAGGTTTCCTCTGAAGCCTATTGAATACAATCTATTCTTATAGTTGCATCACATCCAGAGCTGCATTCACAATTCTGTTGGCTGCTTTAATCATAAACCAGATAGAATTGATCATCTTCAGCATTGTCAAATATGACGTGGATGCAGCAGAGCCGAATACTTAATTCATTTGTGCAATGGCGAGATCAGTGTTAAGATAATGTGTTACATAGTGAGCCATAAGAGCACACAGTCAAAAGACGTTCTTAGCTCTGCCTGTAATGTGGCAGTTGTTCAGTCAAGATCTGTCTGTGAAATTCACAGAGTAATGAGGCCGGACGCACACGGGTGAATTTGAAGCGGGCATCTGCCTCCAGATTCAGCAGCAAATACCGCCCATAGCATGCTATGGAAAAGGGATTCTTCATGCACATGAGCAAAAATCCAATTGCGGTTTCAGCGCATGGTTTAAAAACTGCAGCATGCTCTTTCTGCGCGGATTCCGCACAGACAGCTTTCATTGAAGTCAATAGAAGCTGTCCAATCCGCGGCCCTTCTGCAATTGGCATTACGGAAAGATCACGGATTCCGCATTAGCGCTTAATAGAAAAGCAGGAGTTCAAAAATAACATCAGTACTGCGCATGTCCGACGGCGAGCAGTACAGAGAAGCTGGAGAATGACAGGTACGCAGGGTCGCTGGCTGTAGTCAGGGCCGGATTCCGCAGCCGGAATCCAAAATGTGCTGTGTGCATGTACCCAAAGCCGATCGACTTGCAGCCTGAAGATCTCAGCGGTGGGGAATAGCTGCATATGCTGCCCACTGTGCTTGATAGGAGCAGAAACCACATGCAATGCAGACCAGAGGTCTCTGACACATTGAACATCTTGGTTCTGCTCCTATGCAGTTTTCTGAATCGCCACTGGAAGTAAAGCTGCAAGAAGATGTAGTTACCAGCTCTGCACCAGTTGGACTGATGGAGTTCCCAGTAGTGGATCAGGAAGAATGTAGATCTCTCTCATGATATTCGCCAGCCTGACCGGAAGCTCCTGACGCAGGAAGACAAAAGAGGTCTTCTCACAGCCATTGGCCGACCCTAGAAAAACAGAACAAAAAACATTTTTTTTTAGAGATATAAAAATATACATTGTGTTCATATATCAACTATAAGGCCGTCTGCACACGAGGGGATTTGCATTGCAGATAAGCGGTGCAAACCGTTCACATCAGGCTACGATAAAAAAAATTTAAAAAAAATTTGCTTCTTCCTCTACACTTGTGAAAACCAACTGTGGTTTCTGCCAGCAGAGGGAAAAAACGAACACAAAAAAAAACAACACTGCAGCATGCTCTATTTTTGTGGAATCCGCCCACTTTGGAATATGGGCACCAGTAGCTGGGATGACGTAGTCAGCCATAACAGCAGCCCCTGAGTCCGGCTGTTCCTGTCATCCCAGCCAAGGGATATGCCATAAATGTATGCGATGGGAATGCCCCTTCAAGTCTAACCTTTTTAAACCTAACCAAATTTTTGTGAAACAGTAACTAGTAGAAACTTTAAGACTGCGCTCATTCCAATAGTTTTCCCCTTTGGCATCATCCAAACCAGCGGCAATAATACCAGTATGATTACAGCTCGTGGTCGACCGAGAGATGGAATACATAGAAATCTACTGTATATGGTCAGCCGATTAAAGGTAAAGAATAAGTTCTATGAGCCGTTCGTAGGTTGGGTGGCATCACATGCAACTCCTTCTAAAGACGCCCCTCCTTGTGCGCCCTACAACTCCTTCTAAAGACGCCCCTCCTTGTGCGCCCTACAACTCCTTCTAAAGACGCCCCTCCTTGTGCGCCCTACAACTCCTTCTAAAGATGCCCCTCCTTGTGCGCCATGCAGTGCCCATACACACTAGAATCATATAATGTATAAGTGACACTGCCATATAGTGCTTAAGCACCAATCAATAAACTAGGAAGCTTCACTCTGTTTGGGTGCCAGTGCCCTTCAGATGATACCCCCTGCGTGTCCATACGGGTTGCAGACTCCTGAAGACCCCTATACACATTAGTCGTCTAAACCTGCTGATAGCGCCGGACAACTCTGGTGGCCGCTCAGCTTTTCCCTGACAAATTACGTTAGTGGAACGAAGGTTGGGGACCTTGCGTTTTAGCGTGCGATCACTTCGTTTCACAGGAAATAAGCCGACAGCAGGGCTGTCTGCTGCTTACCTCCCTAAACACACGGACATTCAGCCGAGCCGAGGTAGTGCTGTTCCCTGAACCGCCAATTATTAATGAAAGCATTACCAAATACTGGAGGCACGAACGTTTTTTTGCTTTATTCCAAAGTCATTATCGGTCAGGGATTAGCAAGTAGCGGCTCCACCGCACCGCACCAATCTGATAAGCGGCTGCCAAAACATTGACACCTCTCTTGAACTGTGCTCTCCCTTATCGGAGGTCGGCTCTTGCACTGTTGAACCCCAGCTGCTTACGTAAACAGATTGGACATAGAGCCCGGCCAGGACTATTAACGTGCTGACACTTCATTCCACAGACTGCAGTTTGGGAAACTACAGCCCTGGGTCCCCCCGATCTGGGGGTCTGCATATCATATACAACCGCATTGTTCCCAACAGTTTCATCCGCACGTCGTTCACCCTTCTATGCAAGTGTCAGTCTTTACTGCAATCCTGGAATTTTATTCAAGCTCAGGATGAACAAAGCTTTACATTTCAGACTACATTTCTATAGCAGCATTGCACTGGGAATGTCCCTAATGCACCAGCAGTTGGCAGTCTGTGGCACTACAGCTCACAGCATGCCCTGACAGTTTACAGAAGGCTTGTAGTCTCACAATGGATGGAAGACCACAAGATGCGGAACAATGATGGCAATTATGTATTAGGTGCAAAACGTTCCATGAATCGACTACTCTACGTACTACAACTCCCAGCAAGACCTGACAGCTAAATAGCCGCAGGAACCCCACTGATATTAAGGGTGTATTAGTGTCAGCATCTCCATTGTGAAAACACCTAGTGGGAATTGTGCAAGAAAGGCATGCTAGGACTTGTGGTTCTCCATAAGGCATAGACGCAGCAGGCTGCAAGGACATTCTGGGAACTGGGATTCCCCATGAGATGCAGGTTGCCATCAGTGCCTCTTGGAATTCGTAGTTTCCACCCACATTTCGGCCGCTTTTTCACGTGCCGGAATCACTGTGCACATTCCACAATGGAATACGGGCAGCAATTCCACGAGAATTCTACAGTGGCCAAAGCCACGCCTAAATGGTTCAGATTTGGCCCCGTTTTCACTTGCAGAACAGCTGCGGGATCCGACCCTTGTATTTAATGGGAAGAATTCAGCAGCGCGTTTCCAAACATGCTGCAAAATCAGAAGCCGCCGCGTTTTACAAAGACGCTGTGGATTTGTCGCAGAAAATACCCGCACCACGTGAAAGGGATTGTTAAGTCTCCTGCGCATGGCTTGTAGTGTAAAGACTGCAGCAGTTCAACAGAGGACACGGCAGGTATGAAGGTAGATAATGGCTCCAAAGTCATTCAGTGTAAATATGGTCGCCGACAGCGAGGCGAGCAGTAAGGCACTGGTCTTCATTTCAGCTTACCAAAGTAAAAAAATATACGATCTGAACGATAGTTTCTCCATGTAACGGTACCTTTAAGAAGCCGCCTAAAATAAAAGGGCAAACACGACTAAATGTGCAACACTGCCGGCGCTCCGAGGACTCCTGCAGCTGCCAAGTACATCTGCTGCGCTCCCTAGAAAACTGCTGGAGCCACGTCAAGGCATTCCTCAGACATGAGACTTCTAAGAATCGGAAAAACAGGAAGTAGATCTACATCCCAGAGGTCAGGAGACCCCAAGATAAACACTCGGTGCCCGTAACTATACACCCACCAATACTAATGCTTATCAGTGTCTGGGAAAGCTGGGTGACACCCAATAAGACCCATCACAAGGGGTTGGCACCCAGCTTTCTTCGAGTCTTCAAGGAGAGGCAGTTAAGTTATGCGGGTCGATTAGCAGGATTACTGCTCAGGACTCTAGAAAAGCTGGGTGACAACCAATAAAAGGTATAGCTCCGTAGTCCAGCTTTAACGAGTCAGACTGGCCAGTTAGGGGTCTGTCAAAATGAAATATAGCAGCGCTCTACTGTGTAGCAAGTTTGAGTCAGTGCAAGGTAGGACTACGGTTACTTGGGGTTGTGCTGGCATGGAAAACCCGCTTGTGAGCCCCTCCGAAATAAGCAACAGCTTCCGCAAAACCAGACAGGCAGGAGACAAGATGAGGGGGTGTAGGCGCTCTATGATGAGGGACCCAGCATTTTAGGCAAAGTGTATTCTGGCAGCGCGTTTCGGTACCTCAACGGCCGATGAAGGTGTCATTCTGCTACTGAAACGCACCACCAGGATACATTTTGCTTACTATTCTGGGTCTCCTGCCATACAGCGCCAACACCCCCTCATCTTCTCCTGGGCTATATTGTCATCCAGGAGCCTGGGAAGGTTGGATGATTCCCCTTGTGAGAGCCGAAACGTTGACCACGTTGTCACATCAGGTAAAACGTCACACAAGACTCGAGGACGATAGAGTTACTGGTGTTTTTTGGATTTCGCCTCGTGTCCGTGATGGCGTTCCCGGTCTGGGACACCGAGGGATTATTTTGTACTATGTAAATACAAGATATTTGCACAAGAATGTCTGCCAAGATTCAGAAAAACAAGAACTTCTATAACGCAGGGCTGTTTGTGATCGCTTACACAAGAGCGGATCTGGTTTTATTTGGCTCATCAATAATGGTTCATTTAACCCCCGTGGGAGCAGGAAGAAGAGGACAATGGCTTCCAAGAAGTCCAAGGCATCAGGAAAATAGTTCTAATATGTGACATCAGCAGTCCACATCTCTCCAGCTGTTGTGCAACTACAGGGTCGGCCCTGGAAAACCACCACACTCTGATAGAAAGAAAATCTGTGTTTCCCATAGCAGCCAATCACAGCGCAGCTTTCATTTTACCTCAGCAGTATGAGAAATGAAAGCTGCACTGTGATTGGCTGCTATGGGCAACAATGACAGATTTTCTCATAGATTGTTTTCATAGGAGTGTGCTGCCCATGCTGTTCAACAGCAGCATGCTGGGGATTGTAGTGCCACAATTACTGGGAAGAAACGGGTTGCAGATGACGGATGCCGTGATGCATGAAGTTGCGCAGATATAATATAAAAGGATAAAGGTCTTTCTACAAGGGCAAATATCGAGCCTGAAGGTTCTGCCGCTCATTCGCTCAACAATTGGGAGGAATGATCAGCCGATAAGAATGAAAAAAAATATATATATATATATGTTCATTCGTTGATAGAAGCAGATTGTGGTCATTCGAACTGAACAATTCTCCATCATGATCGGCGATCCATCTTCCCGTGTGATTAGGGAGATGTACAGCCGGCCGAGGGGAACGAGTGTTCATAGCATCAATCGATAATCCCTATTAGCCAATTCTCCACTGATTTAATTTTCTTTTAAATGAGTGAAGTTCGGCATGTGTGGCCCTTGGCGCTCGTTACATTGGGTCGAGAACTCACATGGTCCAGAAGTGGCTTTCCAGGTAGTGTGGAGCCCGCTCACAGCAGTGCATTAGGGGAGCGGACTTAAAGAGAAGGGAATTAAATGGTCTTACAAACTTCTCCTTTATTTAGGGTCTATGGAAAGCTGCGGTTGTCATCCAGCTTCTGTTTTGCATGTTGGAGCCCGAGATAAACATTTCCCCAAAGTTTTTTTGTTATTAATTAAAACAAGATATTTTCCATTTTTTCTAATCCGTTTTTATTTTCTGATTGTAAATTTTTCATCCCACTGTCTGTACATGACTACGGCGGCGACACTATTGCCCGAGCTCCATTTAACAGCATTTAGAGAGATGCTTTACAGCAGCCTCGTGGGGCATTCACACAATGGACAGGAGGAGACCCGCTGACTTGTATGGAGACTGTTCTAGACATGCTCTGTTCTGTGCAGCGGTCATTTTGGAGTATAGTCACACCTGATCACTTAGTGAATGGTGGAGCCTGTGTTATCTACATATAGCTGTAATCCTGCCTGTCATGTTAGGGCTCTTTTACATGGGACGATTTATCGTCCAAATGAGCAAACGATGTCAAGAGTGCGGCCTGTTTATACAGGCAGATAAATCATTCGCTCACTGATTCATTAAAGGCCCATTTACACCAGCAGATGATCGCTCATACGACAGTATGAGTGACAGCTTTGAGCGACAATTTTGCATAAACTATTAAGTAGCTACTCAGCTACTTAAGAGCAATTAAGTGTGCAAATAAAGCCTTAGGTGAATGCAGTTAATAGCCTTTTATCTGCTTTCAGCTCCTTTGTTCTCTGACAGGAAACAATGCCATCAGTACTACCTGCAGAGAACTCCTGATAAGGCTGAAGGACAATTTTTTAGGTTAGCCTGAATTTAACGATCAGCTAGCAGTGCACGGAAAGTGCATGACGGCCATGCGTTTAGACGCAACGATGATCGCTCAAACGATCGCTTTTAGCAATTTTTGAGTGATCATCGCTCCGTGTAAATGGGCCTTTAGGCTTTAAACTGAATCTAACAAGGATTTTCATGCTTGCATGAAATAAATGATAATTCATTTGCTCATCGTACCGAATGATGATCGTTAAAGTTTGAATGATTCAGCGATGAATGATAATCATTCCATCTAAATGCACCTGGTAGGACGACTGTGGCAAAGCTTTTTCTACAGATCAGGAAGTGACAGACTAGGATTAGACTCTGGATAAAATGCAGGATTTTAGGAGGTTTTTTTTTGTTTGTTTTTTTTTTAAATACAGATTGTGACTGAAAAGTTAAAGGAGATGTCCCGCGCCGAAACGGGTTTTTTTTTTTTTAAACCCCCCCCCCCGTTCGGCGCGAGACAACCCCGATGCAGGGGTTAAAAAAACCACCCGCACAGCGCTTACCTGAATCCCGGCGGTCCGGTGACTTCAATACTTACCGCTGAAGATGGCCGCCGGGATCTTCTACCTTCGTGGACCACAGCTCTTCTGTGCGGTCCACTGCCGATTCCAGCCTCCTGATTGGCTGGAATCGGCACGTGACGGGGCGGAGCTACACGGAGCCGCTCTCTGGCACGAGCGGCTCCATAGAAGAAAGCAGAAGACCCGGACTGCGCAAGCGCGGCTAATTTGGCCATCGGAGGGCGAAAATTAGTCGGCTCCATGGGAACGAGGACGCCAGCAACGGAGCAGGTAAGTATAAAACTTTTTATAACTTCTGTATGGCTCATAATTAATGCACAATGTATATTACAAAGTGCATTAATATGGCCATACAGAAGTGTATAACCCCACTTGCTGCCTCGGGACATCTCCTTTAAGATAAAGCACCAAATACTTAAAAAAAAACAAAAAAAAACACACACACAGTCATTTTCTGATAACACATTCCCTTTAACTCTAACAGATAGTACACCTATGCAAATAGTTTTTTTTGCAAGTTGTGCGTTACCTGCAACTTTGATAAGTACAACTGTCATGTTTGCATGAAGACGTACAAATCTGATTTGAACTATGCAAAAGTTGTATAAATCATGGCAAGAGTCACTGCACAACTAGGGCTACACTACAAATGGAGTTGTGGGATCCCAGCCAGAGACCGGTCAAAAGTTGAGGCGCGGGGGCGTGGCCTGGACCATGAGGAGCTAAGTCGCACGTAGCAGGAGCTCCGTCCTTCCCACGCCAAAACAAGTAAAAAAAGGCATCCAGACCTTCCAGAAATAGCCCAAAAGCAGGAATGGGCAAGAAGAAGAGAGGAGAGAGCACACCAGGAGGCAGAGAAGAAGACGCGGGACCGCTGGATCGTTTCATCAGGACCGCCGGTGAGCGCCGCAAGCAGCAGGAGGACGACGGCGGGAAGCGACCTCCAGCAACACAGACGGAGGAGAGAAAAGGGAGAAGACGCCGGCCAGCAGAGGACGAAGACTCCGGTCGGAGCGACAACTCCCCGATCCAGGCGCCAAGGGGAGCACCGCACGCAAGCCCGCCACCATCTGCAGCCCAGCCGAGCGGAATGGCGCCGGAGGAAAGCGCGCGAACGCGCGAACACTCCGAACCGCCGGACACCCACCGCGAGCCGACATCGAGCCCCAGCTGCCCCCCGACATCAAAAAGCAAGTACTCACCATCCCCGGCGGCTGCGGGGCGCCCGGGGCCGGAGCCGCAGAGCGGAGAGGCCCCGCCGGAAGTGCGCGCACGGCCGCCATCTTCTCGAACCTCGAGACCGGAAGTGAGCGCACGGCCGCCATCTTCCCCGACCCCGAGACCGGAAGTGGGGAGAGACCGGGACGCAGCGGCCGGGGGGACGGCGGGGAGCAGCGAGGACACCCGGGGAGCCGCAGAAGAGCGCACAGGTACAGGGGCGGGGAGCCACATTAACCCCTTAACCCCCACTGAGAACAACCAGACCCCCACAGGGGGAAGGGACGCCGAGGGACATAAGAAGGGGCAAACAGAGGCCTTTAAGCAGGCACATAAGCCCCTGGAGCTCCCTCAGGAAAGTGAGGAGGAGGGATCAGATCCCTCAGGACCACCACCAAGGCCCCAGGGAAATAAGGGGAAAGAACCCCCCATAGATCCAAGAGACTCCGAGTGGTGGGCCCCCCCATCAAAAGATCATGAGGGGGGAGCGCACATGAGACAAGGGGCAAGGAGGAAAGAGCTGCCATGCACACCTACGCCCCAGATAAGGGGCAACAACAAACACTCTGAACAACATACTCCCGCAACTGCAATCTTAGCTCAGCAAGACACACCAAGGCCAGGAAAGAGCAGCATGAGTACAAAATCGCATCAACCCCAGGGCGATGCCAGCAACCAGATACAGTCACCCGAATCAGACTCGGACGATTGGGATTGGAAGGAACACCTCCGATCCATTCCTACTAAAAGGGACTTAGACAACCTCTTTGCTCAGTTTGCCTCATCCCAAAAATCCGCGCTACAGGCCCTACAAAAAGAAATCCACCAGATGGGACAACGTCTCCTGGAAACAGAAGAGACACAAGAACAAGTGTTCCACCGAATAGACGAGCATCATGATGTCTTATGTGAACACGCGAGCCAAATCGCCGAGTTAGCAACCCAATTAGATGACATAGAAAATCGCCATAGGCGTAACAACTTGAGAATACGGGGACTAAGCGAGGAAGTCGAGAACAAACACCTAGAGGCCTGGGCACAGAAATGCTTCGGCGATCTCCTGAACAGAAACCCGAACAACCCAATCGAAATGGACAGGATCCACAGGGCGCTGGGCCCTAGATCAATAGATCCTGCAAGACCACGAGACGTGGTGTGTAGGATCCACTTCTATAAGGAAAAAGAGGAGATCCTACGTCTGCTCAGATCCAAGGGTCCGATAAAATTCGGCGACAGGAACCTACTTATACTACCAGATTTATCCAAAAGAACGCTCCAGCAACGCCGAGCATTGAGACCCCTACTGTCAATCCTCAAAGAAAAAGAAATTCCATACAGATGGGGATACCCATTCCAGCTGATAGCAGGCACCGGGCAAGAGACAGTTATATTTAGATCACTAGGCGACTTACCCAGGTTCCTCACAACACTGAAACTTCCGATGGTCTCGCTACCAGAATGGCAGAGAACAAGCGCACCGACTCCACAACCCCCTCGAGACCAGTGGCAAGTAGCTACCTCCAAACGTAAACAGCCACAAAAGGATGATAGGGTTCGCCCACCAAGAGAACATCCCAAATGAGTCCGGCGTGACCAAAGACCTGCATGAAGCCCTACCGAACCCCGAACGACATCAGCAGAAGAGAGGACCCGACGAACCCATCATACATAAACACCGCCCTCAGCGACAAGTCCGAAAACTAGAGAGAAAGTCTCGGCCCGAAACGCATAAAGACCGCGGAAAGAACTATTAAAACTACCATACAGAGGCTGACTATCCACACCCCCAGAAAGGACATAAGATCATAGACACCCGATTGCTCTTCCACATGTTGAACCTCTTTGTTGCAATTCGTCTGCTCTCCTCTCTTTTCATCTCAAAATGCGCCCCTCCTAGGCGCAACGGAAAATGGGACCTCTCTGGGCTCTCCCAAATAATAACAAACTCCTCTCACCTGCTCTAACACTCATACATGCACTCAACACATCCCCCTGATTTCTATACCTTTCCATGCTTACTATACCTATCTGTCCCTCTCATGCTTCTCTCGTGAAGGTCTGGATGCCCACCATAATGTTTCACAACAGATATGGGGTGGGGAGGCACGGCTCGTGGACTTGACTCACCCAGCCTCCCTCCCACTAGGGACCGCAGCATCACGTTGCTGCATAGACGTCAGTCGTCTATTAGTTCTAGAAGGTTTACCACAGCGGATTACGACAGTAACAATTGTTTCGTTATTAATGTTCATATGTGGCTTTAAGTTTTCCCTCCTCCCCGTCCTGATCCACCCTTATGTTTGGCCCCTATCCCCCCCCAGCTCCAGGCGACACCCATGGGTAAGACACAGGGCCAAGATGCCCGCACAATATGGTCAACTCACAACATATTCCAATGGCTAATCTAACAATATGCTCCTTCAACGCAAAGGGCCTTAATTGTCCCAACAAGCGCAACCAGGTGCTGTACAGGCTCCACAGGAAAAGGGTGCTGATAGTAATGCTCCAAGAAACACACTTCCCGCGTACCGGTACGCCGGACTGCAGTAGAAACAAATATTATACTAAATGGTTTCACTCCACGCACCCTGAAAACAAAACCTGTGGGGTCTCTATAGCCCTGCACAAGTCATTGGCCCCAGAGGTGCTGGCACAGAAGTCAGATGAAGACGGACGGTACATATTCATAAAGATACTTATTGCTAACAAAATTTTCACAATTGCCAATATGTATTTTCCCAACCAAGGACAGGTGGGGTTCGCCTCCAGGGCTCTCCGGGGACTCTCAGACTTTGCAGAGGGGACTCCGATCGTGTTAGGAGGAGACTTCAACATGTGCATGGAGCCCCGACTGGATTCCTCCACGGGACGTTCAGCACTATCCAAAGCTGCTATCCGCAAGGTACAAAAGACACTCGTGAGTATGGACTTGATCGACCTATGGCGCATCCTCCATCCGGGTAAGCGAGATTATAGTTTTCACTCCACAGCGCACAACTCGTATAGTAGGATTGACTATGTATTCATTTCACATGGTTTGCTCGACGGGGCCCCTAGGTGCTCTATGGACATATTTCTATGGTCCGACCACTCTCCGATATATGCATCCCTGGGCTCGGGGGACAACACGGGGGGAACACGTACATGGCGTCTTAATGAGAACTTACTTAAAGACACCGCATGCCTGCACGACATTAAGAAGACGATAGAAAACTTTAAAAAAGATCACGAGTCAGACCCCACCAGCGCCCCAATAAAATGGGAAACTCTTAAATGTGTGTTGAGAGGAGTTTTCATCTCACACAGTGCGAGGATCAAAAAAGACCATACCGCGCGCCTCACCCAATTAATAAAAGAACTCAACTCAAAAGAAACCTCCAATAAAGCAGCCTCTTCCACTATCCTCCAAGCGGAGATATCGGAACTCCGGCATAAAATACTAGATATCTTGGACCAAAAAGCTCTCTGCAGAAGAGACAAATTGAAAGCCGGATACTATGAATATGGTGATAAGAGCGGCAGCTGGCTCGCCAGAGCATTACACCCAAGGGCGACCCACCCGCACATACACTCTATTAACTCCTCAGGGGGCGGGCGGGTTCACTCCCCACAGGAAATATTGGAGGAATTTAGACTATTTTACTCCAAATTATATAACATACGCGAGCCGGGGGCCGAGACAGAATATCAGCACACGCAAAAAATAGCGGAATATCTGGAGCTCTACGCCCCCGGGTCCCTCCCACCGGAGGGATCCGAGGGACTAGAAAGAGATTTTGAATCAGAGGAGTTCAGGCGGGTACTCTCAGAAATTAAAGTAGGGAAGAGCCCGGGCCCGGACGGGTTCCCCCCGAGATTCTATAAAATATGCGGAGACCTGATTATAGACATGATGCTCCAAGCATTTAACGAGGTATCGGGGGGATGTCCCTTCCCACCCCAGGCCCTCCAGGCACATATAGTTCTGATACCCAAACCAGGAAAGGACCCCCTGTCGTGCGGCAGCTACCGACCAATCTCACTCATCAACTGCGATTTAAAAATTTTTTCCAAAATGATAGCTAATAGATTGAATCCTGCAGTCCCCCGGATTATTCACGGGGACCAAGTGGGTTTCGTCTTGGGGAGAGAAGCAAGAGATAACTCCGTAAAGACCCTGGTCCTGATCGATCGGGCTAGAAAGGAGGGGACACCATTGTGCCTGCTGTCTGTCGACGCCGAAAAAGCGTTCGACAGAATCAGCTGGAAATTCTTAGAAGCAACCCTCCGGAGGGTGGGACTTGGCCCCAGAGCAATAGCATGGATAATGGCCCTTTACCATCGCCCCTCGGCACAGGTCAGGGTCAACGGTAAGCTGTCAGCCCCATTTGAGGTCGGGAATGGCACGCGACAGGGGTGTCCTCTATCCCCCACCCTATATATTCTGGTTATGGAGGCACTTGCAAACGCCATCAGGAATAATCCATCAATACGCGGAATACAGAGCGGAAAGGAGGAACATAAACTATCACTATATGCGGACGATCTCCTGCTGTATGTTACCGAACCCCGCATAGGCTTCCCCAATATTATGCAAGAGTTTGCCACCTTTGGTAAGCTCAGCAACTACAAAGTAAATGTTCAAAAGTCGGTAGTTCTGAATATTACGATCCCACAACAAGAAGCCAGGAACATAGCCACAGCTCTCCCGTTCCATTGGGGAAGAGACTCAATCAAGTATTTAGGAATCCAGATCCCACCCGATCCAACTCAAATATACAAATTAAATTACAAGCCCCTGTTATCAACTCTGAAAAGAGATCTAGAGGGATGGGCAGGAGGGTCACTGTCATGGTTCGGTAGGATGAATGCAGTCAAAATGGATGTCCTTCCACGGCTCCTATATGTATTCCAAACCGCACCATGCAACCCCCCGAAAATCTTCTTTGACAGATTGAGAAGTCATATACTTCGTTTCATATGGAGGGGAGGATCTAAAAGGCTTAGTTACAAAAGCCTAACCAAACCAAAGTCCAAAGGGGGGGTAGGTCTCCCTGACATACATCTCTACCATAAAGCCACAATCGGTACCCTAATATTAGATTTATACCACCACAGGTCAGATAAATTATGGGTGCAAATAGAAGAAGAGAACAATACCCTCTTACCAAGAGGGGCATTCTGGATTCCGAAAGGGGTCAAGGGGGGAAAAGTGGAGACCTCGGCCCTGATGGTCACTCTCCTGGGGGCATGGAGGGGGGGATGCCGGACATCCATCCCGGGTGCCCTCACCCCATTAGTAGGAAATCCACAGATCCCGGCAACCCTGGACACTCGTAGTCTGGGATTCTTGCCCTGTGGAGCGGAAGCAAGGGTGGGGGAGGTACTGGATGCTCAAGGCCTCCGCGACATGTCGAGCTTACAGGGGAATGGGGGGACTCCCCCGGGCTCATGGATGCAATATTTGCAGGTTCGCAGCTACTTGGGGAAGATAAGACCTGAAAGAGGGTGGAACCTGGACCTCACACCCTTCGAGAAACTGTGTGTCATGGAAGAGGCACCTAGACATACTGTGTCATTATTATATAGTCAAATACTAGAAGAGCGAGTAGGTGACCACACCCCCAGGTGGATTACCGCTTGGGAGGGGGCGCTGGGTCGATCCATCCCCGGAGAGCTCTGGAACAAGGCATTCCAATACACCCACAAGATGTCGGTGTCTAGTAGGTTGCAAGAATTGAATTTTAAAATCTTATCAAGGTGGTACATGACACCGGAAAGACTCCACTCTCTCTTTCCAGCGACGCCAGACACTCGCTGGCGGTGTAATGGGGGAGTGGGTTCGATGCTACACATATGGTGGGAGTGTCCCATGATTACACCCATATGGAAAGATATAGAGAAGCTGTACGAGAAGGTGAGCAGGGAACCATTGTCCCTGACGCCGGAGGCGGCACTATTGTCCATCCCCCCACCCGGCACCCACTCATTTAAAAAAGGCCTGTTGAAATTTTTCATTATGGCCACAAGACAAGTAATTCCCAGATTTTGGAAACAGGACATCGAAATTCCTAGATGTGCGTGGGTGGGGGCGATGGACGAAATCGAGCGACTAGAGAAACTGAGGACGCAGGACGACATAACTAGACACGAGAGCTTTTATCGCACCTGGGCGGTTTGGATAAGCGCACGCAACTCACAGTCATTCACTAGGTGGCTGCAGAATGGCAACTATGAGTGATGGCCCACACCATAAGTGGTAAAGCTAACCAGGGGGTCCAACCTGGAGCACTCCCCCCCCCCGCCCCCTCCCCTTGACCCCAACCCCCACATCCTACCCTTCCCCCTGCCCTTGTCTGTCAAGTAATAGAATGTAACAATTATATCTTAGTGGTTTTCATAAGTTCTCTTTTAATGGTTACAACAACAAGATGAGAAGTGGAATTCACGACTCTATCAGTTCTTGACATTGTAAAGTTATATATATACTGTAAAATCAATAAAATATATTGAAAGAAAAGTTGAGGCGCATGCTAGTCTCCAACTGAAGTGAATGGGAAAAGCTGTGCAACTGCCTTGGTGCACATTCACTAGTATCAGAGCGTGGAGTGCGTTATGTTACTTTCCCTTTTTCTTGTAGTGAATTGCCTTACAGCTTGAGGACAAAAAAACAACAGGGCTCAGGATGAGTACATCAAGCATTGTGTACACAGGGACGGTATGTGCAGATGGCAGAGGTACAACTTGTTTACGCTGCAAGAAGTGGAAAAAGTGAGCGCAGAGGATGAGGCTGGTGCAGAAGAGAAAAACAACTGGATAGAGCGTTCCTAAATCCCTCCTGTATATGGACAAGACATCCAGCACCCCTCCCGTCCCCAAAGAGATATCACACGAGGTGCAAGTATAATCTTAGGGCTCATCTACAAGGTCCTATTTTCAGACAGCGTAAAGTCCATTGATTTGCATTGGGTTATTCAGAGGTGCGATTTTTTTTTAAATTTATCAAATAAAGCGTCAAAGGACATAAGACGCTTCACAGCCCTTCTAATCCCGCCCATTATAAGGAGGCTGCGCCAAAAGTGGGAAGAAATACTCAGATTACATTATGTTACAGTATGTGGCTACTACAAGGTGGGCTGCGGACAAGTAGCCCAGCAGGACTCTTATGAAAGCTGGAAAAGGGGATGTTCACATGGGGTGGAGATGCTGCGTGCGGTAAATTCCACAGCATTCCCACATAAAGACCTGCATCAAAATCCACACCCCAGGTGCGGACCGGGTATTAGCTGCATATTCACATATTCCCCCCCTCACCCCAGAATACATTGCACTGTCAGCACCCCCTTGGCACAGGCCCCCTGGTAAGTGCCAAGCAGTTGGTCAAGTGATGTCCTGAACAGCCGCTCTAACCCTGGCACAGATCTATAGCGACACCAGATTTTGGACCATACAAATCCCCCTTACCCACAAGAATCATTACACTGTTTGACTGTCAGTTTAACGAGTATAAGCAAAAAAAAACAAAACTTTATTGGGGAAAGCTGTAATGATAGTTTATTTGGGGTCATGGTCAAGTCATAGTTAGGGTGTTAGAGCAGAAAGGCTTGGTGCCGTTTACAGTGGAGGTCCGGAACATTGAAATTAGTTGTGCGGTGAAACTAGGAGAAGCTCTTTAATTCCCCCTGTGACAGGATACTACTGATCCTAATGACAGAATAAAACTTCACGTATACCCAAAGTACACGTCTACATGGCGAAATGCGTAGAGACTCACTCAACGGCTGCCAGGGTCTGCTCTAGCCTCCTTCATTCATTTAAAAAGGACCCGTCACCTTCTTGACTTATTTTACTAAATTCTTGTATATTTTAATGAAATCATGATTCTGGTGCATCTTTTCCTAGAATGCTGTTGTGCCATTCCTCTGTTACTCCTCCAGGAAATGTATGAATAAATGACAGCTGGGTGTTATCAGCTGAGGGTGACCCTACACAGCCTCACACTATCCAATCAGTTGTTGCAGCATTGGCCTGTGTAGCGACACCCCCTTTGAACAGGAATAACAGGAATGACGCCGAGTTCTAAGAAAAGGCGCTCCAGAATTGTTTCATGGAGAATACAAGATTCGTTATTCTGAACGACCGGTGATAGATGCCCTTTAAAGGGGTTGCACCAACATTGACATCATCCATCTACAGGATCAGTGATGAAGGTCTGGTTGGTGGGGTCTCACCACTAAGAAACCCACCAATCCTGAGAATGGGGATCGAGTGTATCCCCACCCCTGCACCTGCCACAGTGAGGGGGGAGACTAAATGGAGCAATGGTCACACATCTGCATCTGCGTGCCTCTCCACTAAAAAGGTTCTCCCACCACTTAACTTCTTCACAAGCACTCTGTCCTTCCTAGCTGCTGCTGACGAGATCATGTGACTGCTGCAGCCAATCACTGGTCTCAGTGACCTTTTATAACCAGGTGATTGGCTGCAGCAGTCACATATCCTGGTCAGCAGCAACCAGGAGGGGCAGAGCACTTGTGAAGAAGTGTTAAGTGGTGGGAAAACCCCTTTAATCTTCAATTAAGCTGCTGGAGATTGCCGAGCACATATACTCGGCTATTTCCATCAGCTCCATTGGAGACACCACACATGTGCGACCGTCACGCCATTCCATCTCCACATCACTGGTGGTGAGTGAAGTGAGCCCACAGTAAGAAGAAGCAGAGGACCCAAGACCCCCATTCTCAGAGTCGGTGAGATTCTGAGCGGCGAGACCCCCAATCAGACTTATCCCTTATTCTGTGAATATGTGCTAATAATCAATCTTGGTACAATCTCTAACTCGTTCTTTAAGTTACCTACTTAACATACAAAACATGCTGCCACCTGTAGTTCCACAAGCACCATTGCCAACCTAAACATGCTCATTAATGGAGAGTCAATAAAACACTTACCGAAGTCAAGGAACTGCTTCATGGAGAGCGGTGACGGCGAGTAACGGCTGAACCTCTCTACTTGTTTGGGGGCATTGGCCAGAGCGGAATTTTTCATCAGGAACCGTGCAAACTTCATGTTGGCGGACATAGATGGGCGTCCTTACCTAGAGAGGGAAACATCATGAGTAAATGTATCACATTCAAACAAAAGTCAAATAAGGAGCCTGTTCCTTTAAATGATGCCAGGGTGAAAGATACGGAATTCGTGCCCCATGGGGGTAAAATTTCCTAGAGCGACCAAGATGGGAATACTCAGTAAAAAAGTTATAAGGGGAGACATTCCATGTCTGTGCTCTGGTATGGTAGTGCCCGTAGATCATTAATGAATGGAACACTCGAGGAGGATTAATTGACACTTTAGCAGATAGGCTGTGAAATACTACACAACCAGAAGTTATGTAACACCGCAAGTCAAACAGAGAGGAGGGCGAAGTGCAAAACAAAGGGCAAATAGTGGGTGCCAGCCAGGTAAAGACTGGGTGAGCAGGAGGGATTAGGCAGCAGTGCCATGGACTAGGGAGACTTTATGAGACTGCTGATATAGAATCCTAGTGGACCAGGAATGGCGGGCATCTGGTTAATACAATCACCATGGCCAATATGGGATGCCAGCTTCTATGGCATACACAGATTATACTCAGTGTCCTATTGTGAAGTATACCCAATATAGCATCTGCTGCCTCTCATACCCAACGATCCACTGGGGACAGTCACTTTATAGCTGGCACACACTGCTGGGGAATTACGAAGAGTCCAGCAACTTTCTGATACCCTGTTTCCCTGAAAATAAGACATACCCCGAAAATAAGACAGCTTGATTTTTGAGGATGCAGAATGATTTTTCAGGCTTTTTGAGTATGCTTGAAATATAAGCCCTGCTCCAAAATTAAGACCTAGTTAGTTAATAAGAAAAAGCTATTTAAATAGTGTCCAGGCAGCTATACATGTAAAAAAGTTAAATCTTTTGGAGCAAAAATTAATACAAGACACTGTCTTATTTTGGGGAAAACAGGTATGCTTTATGGTTCAATCCCTCACTGCTTGTCAGTGAATAGGAGCATTCTTGTTTACAGGCAGACACCGGAAACCTAAGGGTGGATTTACAGTCCTGTCCGACTGCGCGATGGACGGAACTTGGATGTGAAAAGAGCCCATTCAATGGGTTAATACACAAATGATTTTCTCTCTAACCAGTAGGTCCTATTTTTTGTGGCGATTTTTGTTTAATACTTGCCCATTATTTTCTATGGAAGTGTGGAAAACGGAAAAAAAAAATTGTGTTTTTATAGTAAAATGCTTTAAAAACAGATTGCGCGCTTGCATGTCATGTGATTGTGGGTTTGTGTGTTTTTGCATGTGAAAACAGTGTTTTTTAGTGCACGTGAAAAAAAAATTTGCACATAAAACTCAGTCATTGGCCTACATGACATTCGCCCCTGGAAATACTTCTCACAGCTGAGGTTTCATTACAATTGTATCCAGTGTGAGATAAACATCCCAGACTGCTACATTTCTGATACATTGTAGCAAACCATCAAGGGAGAAGCGATTGGTACTACTGAGGTGTTCAGCCCACAGAGGATTGCCTGGAGCAATACATTGCAACAACACAGCTGCTGGACTAAGTTACAACTCCCCCCAGAGTATAAGCAAGAATAGACTAATTCACTGACAGCAAGCAGAGCTTGTGAACATGCTGAGGAATTGAAGCACAAAGCTTGTTAAAAAGTTGCAGAACTTTTCATATTACCCCTCTATGGTGCTGTCCTGCATGTTCCCAGATACAGCCTCACTTACAGGGCAGGCTGGTACTTGTAGTTACACCGCAAAGGGTGGAAATGCCCACTGCCTTCACCACACTTCAAGGCACCTGGTGGACCCATTGCATAGTGGGCACTTGATGATGCCCTAGTGGTTGGCATTGCATCATGCAGCCCTGGAGTAACATCTGCAGTCAGTGATGAGGGCAGAACGTCATTAACCCTTAGTGCACTTACCTCTTACAATGCCCTGCAGCAGATGGCAGGAGCTCCAGCAGGGTGAGCGTCCAGATGCAGCGGGTTAGCACTACTAGAGTGTCAGCTCTGCGACCTCCCTGCAGAGCAGCCTCACTCTGATGCAACCTGATGGTAGGATTAGCAGTTGGAGGGATGTCCCGCTGCTCAGCGCACCAGCCTATATGATACCGCCTGCCAATCTAATGCACCAGTATGTGACTAAGACTGGCACCAACGCCACACTACCGCCCGCTTCTCACTGACTACTGGACTCCCCGGCAGTCACTCGCTCTTATTATCCAGTCAAAAAAGGCGGAGCCACCTGCACAGATTCCCGCCCCCTGCGGTGACTGACGGCTCAGCCCTCCAATCAGTAACAGACATTGTTTTCTCTCATTCGGCTTCTAGAGGCGGGACTAATGGGCAAACCCCGCCCATCGGCTCCGAAGCGTCCAATCAGAGAGAACACGGTTCTTGGGACTGAAGAACGGAACAAACAAGTACAAGACGTGGGGGTCGCCAGGGGTGGGCGGGGCTAGAAGGGGATGTTGCCGGGCACAGTACAAGCATGCAGGCACCTGATTGGGGGGCATTAGTTAACCTATTCAGCTCCTTACTGATGGTGTGTGCTGCTTTTGCTGCGTCAGCTGGTGACTGCAGTGCCCCCCCACCTGTAGTACTGCAGTGTACCTCACATCCCAGTCATTCAGTTCATTCATTCATTCATTCATTAATTCATTTACCTCATCTCCACCTAGTTTCCGAGAACCCATTTTTTTCTTTCATACGGCACAGTTAATTATTAATGAGGTTGGTTAAACACCAAATATGTGAAAATAAAGCCGTAAATACGTGCGCCCTGAGGTGAACCCCTCGCGTTGTGCTACGGTACACTATGAGAGACGTGAAACGGGATCTCTGAGGGGACTTATACCTGCGGATGTATTACCCGTTCCTTCTAAGGGAATGTGTAATTATTCCTGAGGTAAAGTCTGCCTGAGACCGGCGGCACGCGACCGGATTTGAATTGCGCAGTCCGTGATCGTCACCCACGCGGACGATCCGCGGTATTCCGCACCCACTGACAGAATAGAACATTCGCATGTCCGCTCACAGGAGAAGATAGCGATTGCGATTTCCATGAGCAGATTTTTCAGTGGGATCCGCACGGACGGCTTCCATTGAAGCTGACCGACCCGCGGCCCATCAGTTTGCGGTTACCCGCGTCATCACCTAGCAACGGGGTTGGAAAAACAAGGATTAAAAAAAGCTGTACTGCGCATGACCGACGGCGAGTGCCCGCCGTCATCCGCAATGCAGAAGAAAGCAGAATCGCTGGCCGCGGTCGGAGTCAGATTCTGCTGCGGGGTCACGTTTGTGGACTCCGGCCCGGTCATGTACAGCCGGCCTTAGGCCTCCCTCACACAGGCGCTTTTTTTGCGTGATTAACACTGCGTTTTCTGCAGAGCACTAGTCGCGGTGTAATGCTCCCGTTGTTTTTTTAATGGAGCCTCTGAGACAGCCGCTTTACAGCGCCGTGATTTTCGTGCGGAGTCTGTTCTATTTTTCAGCATTTAGTGCACCTCATTAATAATGCTGCGGCCGAAAACGAAAGTAAATTGCGGCGCTTTTCCGAACGCCTGTGTGAGGGAGGCCTTAGACTGTATATCCTACAAGCTTAGTGTGAAAATAAACCCATAAACATGGCCGTCCTGGGGTAAAAGGTCTCTCCATAGAGTGTCAAAATATCGTAGGAAAGGCATGAAAATGGAATTCCTGAGGTAAATTACACTGGCGGACCCAATAATCATTCATTCTGAGGAAAAATACCAAGTTTTAATTATTCTTGAGGTGAGTTTTACCTCAGAAAGTATATCCCGTTGCCATGGTGACCCGTACATACGTGTGTCGTGGGTAAACCCGCTACAATGTACTATACAGAGAGGAAGACAAGGACATGCAATTACTCGGGTACGAGGGGCGTTTCGCAGGGGCAGATGAATGACAGTACAGTAGGGGCTCATTCACACGACCGTATACATGAAACGCTGCAGGAGTCCTGCGGGGTTTTACCGGTCTGTGTGAGCCAGCAGAGACCGCGTACGGCAGCGAGTATACTGCACATGACCGCGTTTCTCACACGTACGGTCGTACGCAGTATGACTCTGTCTTTTAAGAAAAAATTCCCCGCTCTGTTTAATAGCGGGGCTGCATATGAATCGCCGCCCATATGCAATGTATTGCGCATGGACAGCGGTGCATACTCTGCCCTTACAAAAGTATAGTGCGCAAGCTGTGCGGCGGGAAATAGAGCATGCTGCGATCTTTTTCTCATGCGTTCCTACACGCAGTGTTTACACGCTAATGGGAACGGATCAGTGAAAGTCTAGCTACTTTTAATGACTCCATTCACCGCGTATCACACGGCCGTCCATTACATTGTATAACGAAGAAGTAACTATATGTGGTACGTGAATTCCGAAGAGTATAGCCAGATAAAGGCTCGTTCATATTTGCGCTCTAAGGCCTCATGTCCACGCGGAAAATCATGCTCGCTGTGGATTTTTCATGCAGAATCCCGCAGTGGGTCCCTCCTTTCCTGCGGACATGAGGCTAAAAAGTAAGCATTACTTACCTGTCCGGACGCTGCGGATCTGCGCTCCGTCGCGGCTGGATCTTCTTTCTTCGGCCCGGTGGATGTGCTCGTCACACCGGCAGCATGCCACGCGCATGCGCCGTGCACTCCATTTTTTTTTCTTGGACTCCTGCTCTCCCGCGCTCCCGTGCCGGAGAGCAGGAATTCAGCTGCGGGTGTGCCACGGATCCGGACGGCTTCCATAGGCTTCAATAGAAGCCTGCGGGAGACCCGCACTAAAATGGAACATGCTGTGGGTGTTTTCCCGCACACGCAATCCGCGCCTCAGTGGAAAATGACATCCGTAGGTATTTAATTACCTGCGGGTGTCCATTGCATCCCTATGGGGCGCGGATCACGCGTGCGGGTGACCCGCTGCGGATCTGTCCCCGTGGACATGAGGCCTAAGGGGTTCCACTTTCCTGCTCCATTATGGGAACAGCAAAAGTGCAGCCACTAAAAACATCCGTGTTAGCGAATTGCGCTGAATGCACGCCGGATGGTCCGTTTTGCTTTTGTCCGACCATCTGGCTTTTTACAGGACAAAATAGCGCCGCCTGCATTATTTTGTCTTGTATTCCAATAGAATTCAGCGGCAGAGGTTCTGAACAGGACGCCAACGCTGATGTGAACGGGTCTTAATTTATAGAGATAATTTTACGCTGTTTTCGGTAGGTTCCCACAGCGTGCGTTCGCATAAGCTATTTGGCTGCATTAAAAACTGCGCCCAAAACTGCATTGGCAAAAACACGTGCGATTTTACCAATGTGGTCTTCGCTGTGGTATTCACCACAACTAAACTGACCCGTGTGAATGCACCCTCAGGGCTTATTCACACGACTGTATTCACGTAGGAATTTAGCCGCGTACAATAAAAAGCCACGACCATACGAAGCTTGGATTTCAATGGGTTAATTCAGATGAACGATTTTGGCTGCGTAAAAAAATGCGCCTGGAAAAACAGGGCATACGCGACCGTTTTCAGTCGCATATTTTTATGCCACGTGAAAAGATAGGTCTTGCCTTATCTTTTTCTGAAATACGCAGCAAGCTCCCATAGACTTCTCTGTATATTTTTTGCACATACGCAGCAGCGGCCCGTGTGAATATCTGGAAAAACGCGAATAAAGATTGGGTCAAATCTTCATTCATGCAAATAAAGGCTTCGTAGGGCCGAAGTAAAATCGCATACGGCCCCATGAAGGAGGCCTCAGAGTCATAGTCACCCTGTGGCCCTGAGACATGTAAGGACTTGCACCCTGTTTAGCCTTGTCCATGTATTCATATGTAAGTTGCTCTTATTCACATGCAGATACTTTTGTATCCACTTGGCAATTTGTCAAAAGGTCTGCAATCTGTGTGCTGTAAACAGAGGGACATTTAATAATGATTGTTCCTCGATTTCCTCTACTACTAAGGTGAATGCTGGGCCAACATATTGACTTCTCCGGTTTTTATGTTTCAAAGGGTTTTATTGGGTTTAAATATTAAAGTTGGCAACACTCTGCCACATAGACCCCACGCAGGGGGATGTAGTCAGATCTTTTCATTAGGGTACAGAGATTTCATTTTTAAACAAACTGTAAGGGCTCCTTCCCATGGACGGATTTCCACCGCGTAATACGCTGCGAAAATCCGCAGCGTTGCGCGCAGCTATTAGGTTCTATTGAACCTAATAGCACACTGCTTACGGTGCGGAATTCCACCGCGGAATTCCGCACAGTAAAATCACCTATCCTCACCCGCGGCATGCTCTATTTGCCGCGGGTATACGCGCGGACAGCTTCCATTGCAGTCAATGGAAGCCGTCCGTCATGCTATCTTCCGCTGTAGCACAGCGGAAGATAGCGTGAAACCGCTTCCCCGCCTACCGCCAGCTGAGTTATATGACGCGGCCGGCGTGTCATGTGACGTTGTGGGCATGTCATATGACGCGGCCGGTGCGTCACGCGCTCTATTGCGCATGCGCGCCGAAGCATCATGCGGAACGTAGGATATCGAGATCAGTTTGCCATGTAATAGAAAGTCATACAAAGACGTCAAATTATTTGTTTTCCACCATGTAAATTGTGTCGCGTCTGAGCCGGGGGGAAAGTCCGGGTTGTAGAGTAGGGGGGTAAGCGGGGATGGGGTGGGATGTGGGTTTAGTTTGAATCTGACCTGTCTCCATAACAGGATGGGGAAAAAGGAGTAAGGTGTATTAGTTATAAAGTTGGGAGGAAGGGGTGTTTTTGTCCAAAGTAGCCTCTGAGCCTCTTCTATGAAGGTCCACAATGGGGATTGGGGACCGGCATAGACAGGTGGGTTTTGCGCCAGGCGGGCAGCTTTATAGTATTTCAGAATGCATGGAACAGAAAGACCTCCATATTTCTTATGTAAACACATTATGGATTTAGAGATTCTGGGGCGTTTGTGTGCCCAGATAAACGCAAATATTTTTTTTTGGAACGCTCGAAGATCCAAGGTTGGAATCGGGATAGGGAGTGTTCTAAATAGATAAAGCAGTTTTGGGAGTAAGGTCATCTTGACACTGTGGATATGTCCAATCCACGAGAGGTATGGGCAATCCCATCTTTCTAGATCTAGGCTCAGTTGTCGGAAGATTGGTTCATAATTCCATTTGTATGAAGAGTCTAATGTATTTGTGAGTTTAATTCCCAGGTAAGGCAGGTAGTGGCATTGGGTTTTGAACTGAAAATTAATTTAAATTACTTTTTGCGTATTCGAGGGGGTATTGCAGTGGAGAATTTCTGATTTTGACTGATTTATATTAAGGCCAGAAATAAGACTAAATTTATTTAGTAGTGCCAATAGGTTGGGTAGGGAGGTTAGTGGGTTGGTTAAGGTTAGGAGTAGGTCATCACCAGTGAATAGACTCAGCTTATTATTGGTATTACCTATCGACAAACCTATGATGTTGGGGTTTTCACGGATAGCAATGGCCAGTGGCTCCATTGCCAACGCGAATAAGGCCGGTGAGAGTGGGCAACCCTGACCGGTGCCTCTCAGGATTTGAATTGGGGATGGGTGGGTTGAGGGAATTTTAAGGTATGTCAAGGGGTTGGAGTAAAGGGCTGAGATTACATTCAAGAAAGGACCAGCAAATCTCAGTTTACGGAGAACTAATTGGAGACAGGACCATGAGAGGGAGTCAAAGGCCTTCTCTATATCTAATGCTAATATTGACATAGGGGTTTTGGTGTTGTTTGCGATAGGTATGAGATTAAGAATGTTTCTTACATTGCCGGGGGCTTGTCTACCTGGGATGAAGCCCACTTGTTCTCGATGTATTATTGAAGGGAGTAAACTGTTCACCCTGTTAGCTATTATAGAGGTGAAAAGTTTTAAATCAACATTAAGAAGGGAAATTGGTCTATAGTTAAATGGGAGAGCGCGGTCTTTCCCTGGCTTGGGGATGGCTGTGATTAGGACTTGTAGAAAATGTGGATGGATGTGGCCTTGTTGAAGTATATGGTTAAAAAGTGTAACTAGATGGGGTTTTAATATTTGGGCAAATTTTTTATAGTATAAAGACGTAAATCCATCTGGTCCTGGGGCTTTGCCTCGTTTGAGGCGTTTGATCGCCCAGTCGACATCCTCTTCGGTTATATTAGCATTGAGGTTCGAAAGTCCTGATTCTGATAGGCGAGGTAGCTTAAGGTAGGAGAAGAAATCAGTAATGTGGGTCTCCGAAGGGGCTTGCTGATTTTTGTATAGTTTCTGGTAGTACTCATGAAAGGTCTTATATATTTTATCAGGGTTGGAGGTAAGGTAGCCGCGCCTTGTTTGGATTTTATGGATTGTGTTGATGGTTTGTTTTTCTCGTTAAAAGTCTGTCTGGTTTATTTGCATACTGGAAGTACGTTGCCTGAGTCCAGGCCAGTGCTCTTTCTGTTTTATGGGTCAGTAGTGCATTTAACTCTAATCTGGCATTTTGGATGATCTTTCTCAAGTAGCATGAGGGATGTTGAGTGTATGCTATTTCTAGTTTTTGGATTTTATGTTCTAGTGTTGTTTGGCTCTGGTTTTCTCCTTTTTCCGTTGCGAAGCCAGGGAGATCAGGACACCCTGTATCACTGGCTTATGTGCTAACCAGCGGATATCTACCTTTGTGTCGTTGGGGCTGTTGTGGTGAAAGTAATCCTCGAGTTTTTGCTGTACAGTGGTGACCAATGTAGGACTAGTAAGGAGAGCTTCATTTAATCTCCACGTATATGGGATTCGTGTTTGAGGAGAGAATAGAAACTGGGATAGGACTGCGTCATGGTCTGACCATGCACTTACTAGATGACGGGAGAAGGACAATAATGGGAGAGTCAGGGAGTTGGTGAGGATCCAGTCTAGTCTGTAGTGGTGTTTGTGGGCCAGGGAGAAATATGTGTAGCCTCTCCTATGTTGATTGAATTCTCTCCAGGTATCTGATAATGTTAATAGTTGAAATGCTTCTTTGAACCTGTTCCTGAAATTTTTCTCTCTCGGAGGGGGGACCGGAGAGGTGGAGTCGATATAAGGGTCGCTGGTGAAGTTGAAATCTCTGAACCATATTAATCTAGTGTAATCCAGCGGAATGAGAATATCACAGATTGCTAAAAACATTCTATTGGATTATCGTTTGGTGCGTAGGTATTTACAATACATAATTTATCATTGTATAATTCTCCTACCAGAATTATATATCGACCCTGATCATCGCACAGAGAATTGCTCAGGTTGAAGGGAAGGGTATCACGAAGGAAGGTAGACACCCCCCTGCTTTTAGTGACATATCGTGCATGGTAGTGTGTTTGATATCGAGGGTTGAAGAATTTTGGGCTGGACGTAATCGAGAAATGGGACTCTTAAATGCAGATAATATTTGGTTTGTGTCTTTCATAGTCTATGAAGGCCTTTCTGCGTTTACTTGGGGAATTAAGACCCCGGACATTATGACTTAGTACTATACACATAGTGTTTTGTAATGGTAGGGGTGCTGATATTAGAAAATAGTTGGTTAGATCTGTTCCTAAAAGTGGGAGAGGCTTTTGGGGAGTGGGATGCATTTTTGAGGACCAGAAAAAGTACCCTGTAACAGAAATAACAATCAAATAAATATTACTTTCATATAAACCGTGAACAAGAAAATATCAAAGATGTGAAGGGGGTCCTTGTACGGGACCGACCTAAGTCGCATATACCACTTGGACAGCATATTGTCCATGGTGGTGGTAGTGATTATATGGGAAAGAAGTAGCGGCCTATGGGCCGCATAAGTTGCAACTCAAATTTTGATTAAGCGCTACTATTGTTGTAGGGTAGCGTTTACAGTCGGGTCAATTCTTTAAACTCGGGGTAGTACTGCAAGATATGTGACTTTTTAAGGTTAAATCTGAGAAGAATATACATTACAGTTCTGAAGAAGAGCCGAGGTGTTCAAAGTCACTATTATGAGGTTTCTTGTGAGGACCTTGTACTGGGCCTCCGGCGTCTGTTGTCCCAGAGCCTTTCAGGGCGCTGGGATAATGGGGGCTGTTGTCTTGAGGTTGTGGGGTCGTCGAGTGGGATATTTGCAGCCTGGAGTATTTCTTGGCCTTCAATTTTAAAGGACAGCATAAACGGGAAGCCCCAGCGATAGAGCTTTTGTGCTTTTTGTAGGGCCAAGGTGATGGGGCATAGACGTCGTCTTTGTTCGAGAGTGGACGGGGCTACGTCTGCAAATATCTGTACTTGCTCTGTACCTGGAAGTGGGGGCACATTTCTAGCAGCCGCGAGGATCATGTCTCGAGCTTCTGGGTAGTGGAGTTTTAATATAATGTCCCTGGGTTGGTAAGTCTTTGGCTTTGTGTTCTTTTTTTGTTTCTATGGTAACAAATGTTACATCACATGAAAGCCTTATGTGTCTAATATATCTTTTCAAAATGTTGTGTTTGTGGCTTATGGAAACAGTGATCTCGGCCCGCGGGAAAACAAAATGGTGGTGTCTAAGGCGATATTCACAGCAAATAAGGGCAGAGGAGTGATAAAATTCTTGTTTCTGCAAGGAAAGTCCACAAAGGATATTCATGGTGATATGTCGCAGACATTGGGGAATCAATGCCCTTCATATTCTACAGTTAAGAACTGGGTTTCCAAATTTAAAACGGGCCACTTCAGCACCAATGATGAGGAACGTCCTGGACGACCGAGAGAGGTTGTTGTTCCGGAGATCGTCGATGCTGCGCACAACCTCATACTGGAGAATCGGCCAATTTCAGCTAAAGGAATAGCAGACATCATGGGGATTTCTCATGAACGTGTTTGTGTCTTTATCCATGAACATTTGGACATGAAGCGATCTGCAAAGTGGGTCCCCAAATGTTTGACAACAGATCAGAAAAGCATGCGAGTGAAAACTTCCCGGTCCATTTGTCAGCGTTTCTGCACTGAGAAGAACTTCCTGGATCGACTGGTCACTATGGATGAGACCTGGATTTATTTGTATGACCCTGAAACCAAGGAGCAGTCAAAAGAGTGGAGGCACAGTGGTTCTCCTCGCCCAAAGATGTTTAGGGTGCAAAAATCAGCCACTAAGGTGATGGTGTCTGTGTTCTGGGATAAGGAGGGAGTGCTGCTAGTGGACTACCTTCAAAATGGTTCCACCATCAATGCAAGGTATTACATTGAACTTTTGGACTAATTGAAGGCAGCTCTGAAGACCAAAAGGCGCAGCAAGCTGTCCAAAGGAATCTTGTTCCTGCAAGACAACGGCTCCGCTCACACTGCACAAGCGACCACGGCAAAACTGGTGGAGCTAGGCTTCCAGCTGGTTGACCACCCACCTTATTCACCAGATCTAGCTCCCTCCGACTACCATCTGTTTCCAAACCTGAAGAAACACCTCAAGGGGACCAAATTTCACACCATTTCTGATGCCATGGCTGCTACGGATAACTAGTTTGAGGCACAACCGAAATCCTTCTTTTTGCAAGGCTTACAGAACTTGGTATACCGATGTAAGAAGTGTGTTGGCATCAGTGGAGAGTATGTGGAATAAATGTAAAGTTTCATCTTCCTATATCGTTTCTTTCTGGGTAAAGCCAAAGACTTATCAGCAGCCCCTCGTACATTCCGGCTGGTGCTCGCTACCATCCTGCAGAGGACGGTCTGGTCCACCTCCCAGTATATACCCAGTGAGCCTGCTGTACAGATCGGAGAGGATGTTGTGTTATACTGCTGCTTAAGGGCTCTGCCCTAAGGGTGCATTCACAAGTGGCAGAAATGCCATAGCATTTTCACATCAAAAACCACATTAAAATCTGCACTATTGGTGCGGATTTTCACATAAAATCATTTGCGCAGCTTATTTCAGCCTGCGGAAAAGTATCCTCTCACCTAGGAATACCCTGTGCGCCGCTAGTCCCAAAGCCCTGCAAGCACCATCACCCCTCACTGCTACTGATCGTCGCTGCAAACAAATGGTCAGGTGGCGCTCATTAGGTGAGAGGACGCTGAAATCAGCTCCTAAACACAGTTGATTC
Source organism: Eleutherodactylus coqui (assembly GCF_035609145.1). Classification (NCBI taxonomy): domain Eukaryota; kingdom Metazoa; phylum Chordata; class Amphibia; order Anura; family Eleutherodactylidae; genus Eleutherodactylus; species Eleutherodactylus coqui. The sequence continues at coordinate 87,848,405 of NC_089848.1, read as the reverse complement.
AGATTCAAAATCTGCATCAATAGTGTCCGCTAACATCCTGTATATCCATTAGAATATTGCTATAGAAGCAGTTTCTTCTTACAGTTCCATTAATCTGGCCTCTGATAATGCAGAATGTCTGATAATCCGGCATTTGTTTACCGCACAGAACTACAAGAACAGATGCAGGAACAAAGCTGCATTATTCCTGCCAACATTGACATATTCTGCTGGACTATCTTGCTTATGGCCACCTTTGTTATGCAGATTTGCATACAAAGAGACATTCTCGGCAGTTTTGGGGATGTTCCTATATAAAATGAGCTTAAAATGTTTAGCTGTTTGGGATATAAAACTGTACCGTACTTCTATAATATTAATATCTGTCAAAGAGAAGAAAAACACAAAGAAAGAAACAAACACACAAGTATAAAAATACATTAAATCACAAATATCCCCACATAATGATATGAGTCCCTAAGAGCATAAGGCCGAATGCACATGGCCGGGTCGGATTCCACATGCGGGATGCTGCAGCGGAATCCAACCCTGTTGCTTCAACAGGGCCGGCGCTGCTGCCGCTGGCCCCAATAGAAACAATGGGTGAGATCGCAAAAAGAATGGGCATTCTGCGATTTTGTTTTCATGTTGCACCACAAGCGTGAAAACATCACAAATGTGAGGTGAGCCATTGGTCTCATAATTTTGCGATTTCTTGCAGACTCGCAGCGCTGGGAAATGGTTCGATTTTATCGCCAGTGTGAAGCCACTCTAATCTATTCATCATCTCTGAGGTTTAGTACTCATGTCCTGCTGCCATACATACAGGTTTATACTCGTGTATAGAACAGGAATATGTCCCTCCCAGGATGGCATGAAGTTGTGAATGACGGGCATGCAGCACACGTGTTCATCCAGTCTGAGCCCGCACACATCCTCCAGGTCTCTCTTGCTTTCCCCTGACTCTTCCCTTTTTATCCACAGGCATTTCCAGAAAGACAAACTGACATTGTGTGCAGAGGAACCAGTAAACAAGCAGGAGAGCCGGGCAGAGCCGCCTGCATCACAGCCCTCGTGTCCTTAGGAGCCAATGAGGAGTAAGGTTGTATAGAGGTTGGGTGCGAAAACATCTTCTCAATCACACCCACTTTCACTACAGTAGAAATTTCCTGGAAAAGTAAGGAAAACAACCAAGAAGTGCTGATTTTTGCAGGATTCTTGCCTGCTGGGAGGCTTTTGCTTTCAGTTTGCTGGCAATGAACGTGTAACATATTAATACACAGGATTGTCCTTTATTTTTTGTGAAACCTGATTTGGGGTTTAATAACTGTGTAAGACCTACAGTACCTTAAGGTGAACGGCCGCCCTTTAACACCATCTTGTCTTTTATTTTAGTTCTTAATAGGCTCAGCCTTCTGTGCAAAATAATTTCTGTGTCCGAATATAAGCATAGAGCTAATGGCGCAATTCTGTCTACAGGGAACTGCGTGAGCTGGGATATAACCAAAGTATGGCTGCCTGCAGACGGGCGGAAATTCCGCAGCGGGATTTCCTGCGGAATTTCTTCCCCTGGAAGCTGCCATAGGATTGCGTTAAGAAACGCAATCCTATGCAGACGGCCGCGATTTGGCCGCGCAAAATCTCGCATGCCAAACAAATCGCGGCATGCTCTATTTCTGTGCGGGGCTCTACGAGAAACGTCACTCACCGGCCGCCGTCTCCGCTCTGTGCATGCGCTGGCACATGAAAGAGCCGGGGCCGCAGGAGCAGGTGAGTGTCACGCTGCTCTCTGCAGACGCTCGGGTCGGGTCCCGCTGCGAGAATTCTCGCAGCCGGATCCGACCCAGCCGTCTGCAGGTGGCCTATCTGTAGGAGATCTGCAGTAAGCATGGCGATGCAAAAAGAAAGGTGTACAAGTGAAGCTGATTTATTCATACATGTCGTGACATACAAGAGCCGGAATGACGTGAAAAGATAGAACTCTTCAAGCTTTTAATGCACCGTAGGTCACTGTCTCAGAAGCCATTTTTTACAATGTTTAGCGCAGCATTTCAAGTGCTGCGCTAAATGCTGTAAGGCCATTCTCACACATTTACTTTCATTTCGGACGCAGGGACAGTGTGTTTTAGCACACCTGTTGATTATGAAGGTTTGAAACGGCCGCTAAAAACTCTGTAAAATGCCTCCATTGAGTTCAATCGGGCTTTTCAGACGAGCGTTAGAAATGTTGCGGATTTCAAACGCTGTTTGCTCTATTTCAGTGCTTTTTGGTGATTTTTAACACACTTCATCACCAATGGCAATGATGGGGTGCGTTAAAAAAACGCTGTAGAACAATGTAGAACGCATTTGAAACACCATTCAAAAACAGTGTAAACTTGTTTAGAAATGCGGCCTTTTACAGACATCTGTGTGAGAGCAACCTAACAGATGTTCGATGAGGACACTGTTGGTGACACTGGGCTACCTGAAACAATGCATCTCCGCTGCCGTGGAATAGTGTTGAGCAAACTTTTGAAAAGTTCGGGTTCAGCTGTCCAATGCCACTCTCGCACACACCGTTTTCAAACGCGTCCAATAGCGTTGTTTTAATGCACCCTATCATTACAATGGGTGATGAGGTGCGTTAAAAATGCGCAGAAACCCACTAAAATCAGACAGACAGCGTTCGAAAATCGCGGCGTTATCAACTTTACCTTCGAATGCTCGTCTAGCAAGCCCCATTAAAATCAATGGAGGCGTTTTACAGTGTTTAGCGCAGAGTTTTAAACGCCACGTTAAACACTATGAAAAATGGGCTGTGTGCGATAGTGACCTTAGAGCCATAAAAGTGCTTCTTCTGCTGCTTCTATTTCTTAATAAATATATGTACTATATAAATAAAGACGATTATTATTATCAAGAAGAAACCCACACAAACACAGGGAGAACATACGAACTCCACGCTCCTTTTAAACCTTCTTGAGTCAGATTTGAACCCAGGAACCCCGTGTTGCAAGTTAATAGCGCTAACCATTGAGCCACAATGCTTACTCTTCCTCTGCCTCCGCCTCCTTGTTCCTCCTCCACCAGTGAAGAAGAAGGCGGAGGAGCATGGTGGCTCAGCAATTCAAATCTGACCAAGGACAACATCTGCATGGGGTTTGTATGTTCTCTATGTGTTTGTGTCAGTTTCTTCTTCATAATAATAATAATCACCTTTATGATGGAAGAGGAGATTGCTTTAGTGGGTACGGTCGAGATCAACTGCTCAAGAGTTGGGTTTGCACTGGAACAAACTTGTAGGAACAGGGTTTGACTGTTTTTTTTTTGCTCAACACTAATGATGGGATGCATCTGGGTTGAACTGGACTACTGTACTGCAATCTGCTGTGTCACCCACAGTGCCCACATCTATAAGATGCAGTAAACCTTGAAGAACTCTAATAAATCAGCTTTATTTTGCACCATTCTATAGGGTGATTCTAAAAGAGTATTAGCAATGAAGAATACTTATAAAGTTTGTGCATAGGGTGCCCTGATCAGAGTCAAACCATTCACTGCATTAATTCCAATGTGCCACCATGCTACAAACAGTGCCCATTCAGTCTAGACTGCAGTGTATCAGTCACACATCATGTGCATTGTCTGATTGAAACAGTGTGCACTAAGATGATGCTTATTAGGAGTAGTAATGTCCACCCCAATGAGAGTACAAAAAGAAAATGAAAATGGTGCCCCCTATTGGTCCACACCATTTCACCGCTCCAGCCCAGAGTTTGTTGCCCCCTCACCCTCTTGTAGGAGAACATGATGGCATTGCTTCCCATCTCTGCTGTGACTATGGAGCCCTGTGTAGATTTACACATCTCATAGGAAAGAAGGATGAGCCCGACCTCCTTTTTTAGGGGCCCAATAGCAGCTGCATGGACTACTATGGTCTGTATACCCTTGACTGGCAATGTTCAACATGCTACACCAACTAAATCCTCTGTTAGGCTTTGGCCATTGTCTATTGTATGTTGGGACACATGAAATGTCACGTCAGTAAAATCTAGTCTTAAAGGAGATGTCTCGAGGAAGCAGTGATTTTTTTTTTTTGCCCAGTCCCCCTAATTAAACATACATTACTAAGCCCCCCTGTAAATGACATTTCTAGCTGGTTTGTACTTACCGTTCCAGCGTTTCAGCAACTTATAAAAGTTTCCCCAAGATGGCCGCCGGCTCTTTCCCCGTCGCTCGCTGCAGCCCAACGTGCGTGCTCCCGAGACGCTGCCAGCTGTGTCTCCATGGCAACCGGACGCCGCGCAGCCGCCGACCAGACGCCGCGCAGCCGCTGACCAGACGCCCCGCAGCCGCCGACCAGTCACCCACTGCCAGGCAGCAGGTAACCGGCGCTAGCCCCTGGCTCCCCAGCGCTACGCTCCCGGCTCCCCAGCGCTAGACCCTCAGCCCAGGTGAAGGCCCCGGAGCCCAGCGCTAGGTTCCGGAGCCCAGGTGAAGGCCCCGGAGCCCAGCGCTGGGCTCCGGGGCCTTCACCTGTCAGTGAACATCACCCCCAACCCATCACTTACCCCCCTGGCCCAGCGCTAGTTCCCCCGGCCTAGCGACAGCCCCCCCCCGGCCTAGCGACAGCCCCCCCATCGCAGCGACAGCCCCCCCCCGGCCTAGCGACAGCCCCCCCATCGCAGCGACAGCCCCCCCCCGGCCTAGCGACAGCCCCCCCATCGCAGCGACAGCCCCCCCCCCGGCCTAGCGACAGCCCCCCCATCGCAGCGGCAGCCCCCCCTGGCCTAGCGACAGCCCCCCCATCGCAGCGACAGCCCCCCCCGGCCTAGCGACAGCCCCCCCATCGCAGCGGCAGCCCCCCCCCATCGCAGCGACAGCGACGACAGCCAGCCCCCCCCCCGGCCCATCACTTACCTGGACGGCAGGACAGCTGGACGGCAGGACAGCTGGGCGGCTTCTCCGGACAGCTGGGCGGCTCTGCGCCTTCCTCTAACAGAGGAAGGTACAGAATGGCCGCTCCAGCGCGCTCCCGAGCAGTGACAGCTTATCTGCGCATGCGCAGAAGAGCTGTAGCGGGGAGCACACTGAAGCGGCTCGTGCTGAAAGGAGAAGACCGGACTGCGCAAGAGCGTCTAAAAAAGCAAGCTGCCAGCGAATTTAGACGGAACCATGGAGACGAGGACGCTAGCAACGGAGCAGGTAAGTGGAATAACTTCTGTATGGCTCATATTTAATGCACGATGTATATTACAAAGTGCATTAATATGGCCATACGGAAGTGTATACCCCCACTTGGTTTCGCGAGACCACCCCTTTAAAGGGGTTGTCCCGTGCCGAAACGGGTTTTTTTTTTTTTTTTAACCCCCCCCCCCCCGTTCGGCGCGAGACAACCCCGATGCAGGGGTTAAAAAAACAACCCGCACAGCGCTTACCTGAATCCCGGCGGTCCGGCGTCTTCATACTTACCTGCTGAAGATGGCCGCCGGGATCCTCTGTCTCCGTGGACCGCAGGGCTTCTGTGCGGTCCATTGCCGATTCCAGCCTCCTGATTGGCTGGAATCGGCACGTGACGGGGCGGGGCTACACGGAGCCCCATAGAGAACAGGAGAAGACCCGGACTGCGCAAGCGCGGCTAATTTGGCCATCGGAGGGCGAAAATTAGTCGGCACCATGGAGACGAGGACGCCAGCAACGGAGCAGGTAAGTATAAAACTTTTTATAACTTCTGTATGGCTCATAATTAATGCACAATGTACATTACAAAGTGCATTATTATGGCCATACAGAAGTGTATAGACCCACTTGCTGCCGCGGGACAACCCCTTTAAGATCTAGTTCTTATCTGGCCTGGAGTATTTAGAGGGATCAGATCTACCTCGCAGGGTGTGTTAGAGTTGTTTACTAGAATATTATTAGGACTTTGCCAGTTGCATCACCTGGTTTAAGGAAATGGGACAAAGGTGAAGCAGACAATAAGACTGTAATGTATCGTCCCAAACATTATACTCAGCCATGCCAAGGGAAACTCTGCCCAGTTTAATCAATGAGACACTTTGTTTCATTGTATAATAAGCAATTGTCATATAAATGACAGCTTGTCTCTAATTTCTCTACAGTTTAGTTCTCCACAGTGACATAAACACATCTCTGTTGCTCAGCTGGTTTTCAGGGCTAAAACAAAGTCTGGCAGAACATTGAGATGTAGGTAATTGAATGAAAAGTTAGGGCTAATTCATATTCAGTGGAAGCACGTGGCCTTATTATAGCCTATAGAGCTTTTCGGACAAATACATGGTGTGAAAAAAATCATTCACTGTCCTGTTCTTGTCTGTTTTCACAGAAGAGAATGGGACATGGCATGTGCAGAGTCTGCGGAGGTCGCACAGCACATGACAGGGTGCTATCCAATGCAAGCGGCTGTGTGAATCCAACCTTAACAAATGGAAGCTAATAACATTATAATAGCTACATGGGTTGCAGTTGTATCCAGGCTGTAGTGCCTGATGGGATTCATAGCCTCACAACTATCAATAACATGAGGTAGTTGTGGGGTGCTAGCACCAGGGGTGGATTAAGTCTACGACGGGCCCTGAATGGATGGGAACCTGACGTCATCCACTGGAGACCCTCACTTACCTGAGAATTGTACTTGCCACTGGGCGCCACATTGAACTGGAGTAGGCACGAGAGAGATGAGGGTGAGAGCAAAAGTAACTCTGCCATTGTATCAGAGGGAACGCGCCTGCAACTGGCAGGGCTGGATTTCAGGAGGGCAAACTAGGCAATTGTCCAGGGCCCCTATCCCCAAAAGTGCCCCCTGTATTCAGCCTCAGCGCTGCCCGTGCCGAGTGATCAGGTTTCACACAGCTAAAAAGCAGGCACATCTCATTGTCAATGTAATGGCTTCCACAGACGAATGTATGCGCAAATACGCTCTCCGCATATTTGTGCACTAATAAGGGTTGTCCGCAAGGTCACAGCTTTCCCCTTGATTTTTTTTAACCTGCCATTGACTTCTATGGCAGCCCTCTGTCTAACACGCAGAAAGATAGGACAAGTCCTATCTTTTCTCGCACGTGAGAAACACGCTCATGAGAACGTACCCATTGAAATCAATGGATTTGCTTTGTCGCGGTTGTGAGTTTCACACGTGCGAAAAAAAACCTGCGCAAACTTGTTCATCTGTTTAAGCCCTGAGGATGCAGTCACTCGTATTTTTCACGTGCGTAATATATGATGCTAAAAGCCCATGATTTCTATTAGACCACTCTGTGTGAAAAGCCCCTAAGGAGAAAGGATACCCTTCTTGACCCATGCTGAGCTCCCACGGGGCATACGCATTGTATGTGGAAGCCGTGATTCTACTCAGTACACAGGGATAGAAGCGTATAGCAAGACGGGAACCGATACAGTGATGGAAGCTAGTATTTACCCTTTAGGAATAATCTTAGTTCACTGCCTCTACTTACTCCCTCCCTGGCGTGACCTCCTTCCTGCCTAGCATTAGTGCTGTTGCTAAACAAGCACTAGAGCCGACTAATTTGGAACGGTTAACATTAAAGTTGTATTTCCTGAGCACCTAATATGCAAAGTCAGCATGCAGTGTGTCTTTCCGATGATTATAGCCACGCCAAGCCCGGGCGTGAGGCACCCCATGGTTAGCACTGAATTTTATGTTTAAACTGTTTTTATTAGTTTACAAAATAAAAGTCAATTTAAGGTACAATGATCATATTGTTCATTACAATGAATGTACCCAAAACCGTGTCTAGTTCAGGATTCTATTAAGATTCAGTGGAGTCTGATTGTTGGGTCTCCAACAAGCGTTTATCTCCTACTGAAACTCATAGGAGAGTAGAAGTTGACCTATTAATATAAGAGCATACGAAAACTGCTAAGAGCTCAGCGGACAGGTATAACTGTGGCGCTGAGTCAGCTATAGTTATTTGTTATGTTTATAATTAACAATTTATTTAAGAGAGGAGAAATGAGGTAAGCTTGTAGTCAGAAAAAGTAAGAGGAAAAAGAGAAAGATAACAAAGAAGAAGAAAAAGGGGGGGGTAGAAGAATAGAAAGAGGAGCAAGGAGAAAAGAGAAGAGAGGGAAGGAGACAAGGGGGGGGGGGGGGGGGTCCCTAACCAAACACGAACCTGAACCCAGCTCTGGAGTCCCTAGGAAAAAGGACCAGCAAGGCCACTCCCCCAGATTATTGCTAGAGTCGTGATGGTCCTCGTTTATCAGTTCTTCCATGTATTTCAAATGATTCATTTCCTGGACAAATTCAACTTCGTTAGGAGGGAGTACACTACGCAGTGTCTTGGAATCACAGCTCTTGCTGCCATAGGAAAATGGCGTAAGAGGCTTTTCTTTATCCCAGCCATGCTCCCAGGAATGATGGAGAGTAGAGCTAATTGTGGGGTTTGTAAGATCGAGCTGTGTGTTAACTTTTCGTATGAGGAGAATACAGCATTCCAGAAGGGCTTCACGCCGGGGCAATCCCACCAAATGTGAAGCATCTTCCCCACTGCAGAGTTACAATGCCAGCACTGAGCCGATAATGATGGGTATAGGCGGTGAACTGGACACCAATACCATCTAGAGAAAATCTTATAATTTTTTATGGGCAGCACAGGCTACCAGTAATTTATGCATACGTATGAATGCCCTGTCCCAGTCAGTATCTGAAATTGAAGTGGCCAGCTCTCTCCCAACTGAGGACAAAGGGAGGGGGTCAGTTAAGGAAGCGATGCCCAACAAAATATTGTATATGCGTGATAGGCTATAAGTAGGAAGGCTTTTCTTTAAGAATATGGCTTCTACCGCCACTATAGGGGTATCTGCCAGCTGCTACATTTCCCTGTGGGATTGGAGAAAAGAGGACAGCTGCCGATGTTCAAACCAAAAAAGTGTTTTTCTCTGGGGGCCTGGACTGGAGTGTAGGCAAGGAAAGCAAGACAACATTTATGGCTATCTCTGCCAGCCTGACCTTGTTGGATGCTTTCCAGTATAGAAACGTGTTTACGCATTGCCCAGGGTAAATGCGGAGTTGAAGAATAAAGGAGCCAATGTGAATTGTGAATTGGGAGATTCTTTTTGGCCCATTCCAAATGTCTAAACAGTTTGTTGCAAAAGGAGAATCTGAAGAAAAGAGCGTCTATGCTTGAGGGAAAGCCACAGTGATGCTTGGATATTAGGCCATGTCATGTCTGTCTCCAATTCCAGTAATCTATTTAGAATAGCAGCAAAATAATATAGGTTTAAGATCCGGGACTCCCACCTTTACCCTTGACTTGGGACGCAACTGGGTGCGAAAGCTTGGCCTACTATTGCTTCTTTCTGTAAATAATGGTAAACTCTACAAACTACATCCCGGGGATGGTCAGGATCCGTCGGTTTAGGGCCCAAAGCCCTGTGAACTCTGTCCAACTCTAGGGGTGTATCCATATGGACCCCCAATACATTATTAAAGATGGCTTGTAATGTGCTTGGTAAGTCCTTTGGCTCGATCGACTCTGGTAGCCCTCATACCCTTAGGTTGATACGTTGTCCTCTGTTATCAGCATCACCCAGCATATCCCAGAGGTAGCAAAGTTGGATTGAGTGAGCATCTAAGGTTGACTGCATAGCTTCGACCCTATTGTTAGAGCTCTGGATCTTAGATTCCGCAGTTTTCACTATATGTTCCACCAGTTGAAATTTTGAATGAACAGAAGATAATTCTGTCCGATATGCAGACTCTAAGAGTCCGATATAGGCTTCCTTATCATCTTTGGTAGGTATTGCAATAATTCTGGAACTTAAATCTCTCCTGTAAGGTATTATCTTCAACAGGTACAGGTGAGGTAGAGATCGGTGCAGAGAAATGAGCAATTACCAGTGGCCAAGGTCACGCAGGTGGTGTTGGTCTACGAAGAGACAATCCCTGATGATGCAGCAGGCATCCGGGTCATAATAGGCTTAGTTGTGATAAATGTGGTGGTAATAGTGATTAGGGGCTCAAATATCCCCAGAGAAGGTATGGCAGATGGATAGGCCTCAGTTCTCTGAGTGGGGGGCTGTGTGTGTTCCTGCAGGCTTCCCCACAGGACCCTGTGACACCATCTCCTTATGAGAGAGTGGGGGGGCAGCCTTGGGTGCTCTGGATGCTCACATTGCTAGGGATTCCTGCGCTTCCGGGAGCCCTGGCAAGATGGCAGTGCCCATATATGAACCTGAAAGTAGGGTAAAACCAGCAGTGCTAGATCTTCCTGGAGAGCTCTCCGAATGACAGTGTGGAGGTGAGCCGGTGAGCTTTAGGCCTTCTGTCCACGGGTGATATATCATTGTGTTATCCGTGGCGATAATCCACACGTGGGTAACGCAATGAACAATTTCCATAGGATAACTATGGAAAACGCAGCCTCATGTACACGAGTCTAAAAATCATGGCAGGCCGTGATTTGGCTGCAATGAACCTATTATTAATGAGAGGTTCATCGCAGAAAATCGCGGTGACTTTAGCATTCTCCCACAGCGGCTCCCTCGGCGAAAATCCGCTGCGGGAAAATGCAACGCCCGTGGACAGGCTACCCTACCAGGATTCCTCTCTTCGCACCTGAAACTTCAATCACGGGAGTGGCAGCAGTAGTGATAGCGCTGGCGTGTCCCAGAGTGTCAGGAGCATGTCTGGGAGCCACCAGAGGAGGTCCGGTGCCCCCAGCAGAAGGATGCACCCCTCAGGCAACAAGGAGAAACCCACTGTTGTCATCAGGCAAGTACCTGTGTTGTGCTGGCAGGGACCGCTATAGGGGAGAGACTGTGTTTTGTGCTGGCGCCGCAGCCTGCTCTCTGGGCTGCATAGCAGTATCTTCCTCCGCTTCGGATGCGCCACCCGATGCAGGGATACCAGGGGTTTTGCTGAGTCCCCTGACTTTCTTATTGTTGCCCATCATAAATTATTTAGTTCCTGGTGCACAGATGGTGGTTAGGACTTGGGCCAATGCAGGAGCTCAAACGATCCGTGTCCTTATCCCTCCATAGCCACGCCACGCTCCTGGATTTTATGTGGCAACCAGTAAATCCTCAATTTGCTGCTTTTGCTACTGTAAGCCCCAGACTCCCAATAATATTGTCCCCACAGGCCAGCTCTTCCCAACGAGCCAAGTAGACTCGATTGTTACGCCCAACTTCAGGCCTGGCCCCTCCCCGCCACAATTCAATAATTGTGTCCTCTGCTTGATCTGGAAATACATTAGTCATTAATTGAAATCATTAACTTTGATTTGTGTGAGGAGTGTTCAGTTACTACCCAAACAAACACTGTTGTGCTTCATATCAGTGATTTGTGGATTTGCAACAAAGTAACAAGGCCGGGTGAACTTCATTTGGGCTCGTTCACATCAGTGCTAGGGAATACCATTTGGAGAGCAGGAAAACGGCACCCCCTTGCCGAACAGCACTGTCTTATGACAGAATCAAACTGACCCTCATGGACCACGGGGGTCCATTCAATTTCGGCAAGTAGTCTGGAATTTTGCTGGAATTTACTGGATGGAATAGCGCTTCTTGCAGCTCTATTTTGTCCTGTGCTCTAGCAGAAATGAAGGACGGAGGTTCCAAACGGAACCTACAGCTCTGATGTGGGTTGTATATCACACAGCGCTGAGGCTCCCAGCCAAGTAGGGGAAGGTTCACACAGAGAAGTCTATGGAAAGATTCAATGAGAGCAGGACATAGTTTAATAGGACTTTGGCAGCTGCACTGCTGGGTGCGGGTAGAAAGGTGAACAGGCTGAGTACAGCAATGTATTGTCCCTTACATTACACCATACCATGGGAAACAAGGGGTGTAGCATGCATAGACTTGGGGGAGAGGGTATTATAGTTTTCCAACAGTAATAGCAAGGATTCCTTAATTGAAGTCTAAAAAACGATCAGTGACCATTAGCAGATTCCTGCGGTCAGTCTTCATTCACAGATTAGGCGGCACACGAGATGCTGCTGATCTGGAGTGTGTCTGCATAGAAGCCTCCTTAGCTGTTCTTACAAGGCCTGGAGTACGCCCAGCCGTATCACACAGCGCTGCGCCTCGCAGCCAACTAGGGGAAAGGTCCTACTGAGCTGTTTATGAAGAGACACAATGAGAATAGTACAGCGTGTGAACGGAAAACCAAATACTGAACGGTTATAATAATCCCAATCAGTCATGATTCCAGAAGCATCTTCTAAACTCCGCACTGAACCAGACGTAAAAGATGTCCCCGGCTTCTCCTAAGTGTTTACACCAGAACTTTCCATTATGATACGCACCATCTCGATAACAAAGTGGAAAAAATGACCTCATTGGCAACGAGTGCAAAACAACTTTGGACCTTGCAACCCTGTATGTAGGAAATATGAGACAAAGTTAGGGCGGCTTTAGACGGCCGTATGCGCAACTACGCTTACCGGTAAGGAGCAGAATTGCACATGAGTGAGATTTTTTACTTCTTTGCCGTCTGTTCAAATTCCACACCATATTGCAGGTGTTTGAAAAAAAAATGGTTGGAAGAGAGGGGCTGCCCTAGCTTTCTCTCGGTCATACAAATAACAGGCAAAAATCCCGATATCGAAAACAAAACCACCCGTTGTGTCCCGTTATGTGGCCGTGATTATCACAGCTGCAAAATGGGACTAAAACACGTTCATGTGTTTAAGCCCTTGTTCTGAAAAAGCAGGGCTGCAATGTAAAGTACAGGGGAGAGACAAAGCAAATGGGGAATTCAAGTACAGTTTACCCAAAGGTAAAGGAGTAGCTATAAAATTTGCAGTCACACCTGAGCCCTCCACCATATAATAAAGGTACCGTCCGCAGGCGATAGTTCATTGCATTATCTGCGGCGATAATCCGGCCATGGGTAATGCAGTGAACTTTTTTCCTAGCGTTGCAAAGGAAAGTGCAGCCCTGACGTCCACGAGCGTAGAATCATAGCGGTTCTCCGCTCGCGGGATTCAAATCACGGCATTCCGCGCTTTGCCGTGATTCTCCGCGGTGAGCCTATCTGTCAGATAGGCTCAGCGTGGAGACCAGACAGCTCCCCCCCCCCCCCCCCTGCTCCTCCACGGTGGAATATCACTAGGGTTATTCCGTCACAGCCGTGATTTTTCTAGCTTGACCTGATGTGCCGATACGCCCAGCTATTGTTGGTCGTGCCAGAGCTTGTCATGGTCGACACAGTCAGAGGTCTTGATGTAGTCGATGAAGCACGTGTACACCATCAAAAATCAATACGGCACACATTACTTGCTTTATACATGGCAACTACTGAGATATGTCTGACACAGCTCACTGCATGGAGTAAAAAACGTGTATTTGAATCTGGAAGGCAGTGCTGGCCCCTATATAATATAAAGAACCACTGCCTATTTCTGATCTGATGGATTAATTGATATTTCTATATATGCAGGTTGTTCCTGTACAATCTGTAGTCTGTAAAGCTAATAAGGAGGCTCTCAGACAATAAAAAGGAAGTGCCTTCCCAATCCAGTGATATCATGGCGCCATTGCGGTGTCAGGGTTTTCCACATATTGCACCAATACCTATAGTGGTCGGGTGGATATGTGGTACCCGTAGTGAAGTATAATTACGAGGTTTTGGGTATGAGGTGTTAGGATTTCTGGTTCCTCTACGTATATGTGTAAGTCTGTCCAAAATTGGTGTTTTTAAGTAATATTTAATAAAGTTACTAATTTTAACTACATTTCTTTTGTAAAGAAGTAGCACAACCTGCAACGGGCAAGCCACAATCTTGTTATTTGACACTTTTCATTGCAGGAAACTGCAGCGACTGTATTAATGAATATGCCCCAAGATATAGCATGCAGTGATGCCATACAATGCTCCAGTTCCCCTTTAGTGGTGGCTGCAGCTTCCCCTGCAATGTCAGCAGTGTTTTTTTTAGAAACCAAACCCGTTCGGTGAGCTGATGACCAGGACTCCTTTAAGACACAAATGTAGCAGCTTTATTGTTTATCCTGAAGTATGAGGGGTGCTGATAGATATGGAGCCTCACCCAGAAAAAAAATTGAGCTAGAAAGCTAAACCTGCTGAATTATTCTACATATTCCCCCAGGATGTCAGCGCGCTTGCTTCATCGCTCCTGCATCTTTTTAAGCCCCTGCAAATAGAATTCTTCCGATTGTTGGTCTAACCACCCATCTGTAGCATTAGTTGCCTCCCAAACCGTTGTCCCTTTAAGTGTTTTTTGAGATTGGGGAACAGATGGTAGTCAGACGGAGCCAGGTCGGGTGAAGAGGGTGGATGGGGCATCAGTTGAAAGCCTAAGGAGGTCATTTTGGAAATTCTGGCCCCTGCAGTGTGTGATGAGGCATTGTCATGCAATAGGATGACACCTTTGGAGAGATTCCTCAACATTTTTCCTTAATATTTAGCCTCAGCTTTGTCCATAACGAGCAGTAATATCTTGCAGTGATGGTTGAACCCTTTGGGAGGTCCACGAGCAGAACTCCTTACTTATTCCAAAAATGGTTGCCATTTGTTTCTGTGCTGACCTTTGTACACGGAACATCTTGGGCCTGGGGGAACAACTATGCCTCAATTCCTTAGACTGTTCCTTTGTCTCTGGATCATAACAGAGTAGATCCAAGTCTCGTGATCAGTAACCAGTTTGTCCAGGAAATCTGACTCCTTTCTTGCAAAAGGCTCCAAAACCGCCACCGATGTCTCCACACGTCTCCTCTTCTGTTCAGTTTTCAAAAGTTTTGGGATCCACTTGGCTGTAAGCCATCTCATCCTCAAGTCGTTGATAATGGCACCAACTCTCTCCCGTGAGATCCCCAGATATGTAGCAATACTTTTGGCTGATAACTGTTACATCTGAAGGGCCGCGGTCACCCAAAGCTTGTGACATTTCATCATGGATCTGCTTCGCACCTTTCCCTTGGAGAAACAGGAACCTCATTATGGTCCTCTGCTCTTCCACACTGAACCTTTTTTGGAGATGCGGCCATGTTCACTTTGGACTGCAAAAAAAGAGAAGTAAAAATCACAGGTAGTTGATTTTTGCATCATTGAATATAGACAAACAGACAAGTACTCCCTGCAATTCACGGCTTCCTAGCTCAATTTTTTCTGGGTAAGGCTCAATACCGATCAGCAGCACCTCGTACAGTGAATCATAGAACTGATCGATATCTGATGGTAGCTGCTAAGCACTTTACATAAGGATCCTTCTGTCCCCTATAGGCCTGTATGGGCCAAACCTTATTGTGAAGAACACAGGTGTTTGCCTAGATGAGTGCGGCAGGCGAGGCAGCAGATTGGCCTCCGCAGGTTGGGACACATACGGCATCAGCTGCTGTTTACCACAAGAAATGTTTTCTGTGTCATGTCTGCGGACAACAGTCTTCTCCTCATTACGGTCTTATTATAAGAGGCCTGCAGCATGGGACAGCGCCAATGTCACTGGGGAAGAGACAAATGGGGACTGAGTGGCTCTCCAGCCATCGTACAACTACAACTCCCAATATCATCCTCTTTTGCCTCCCTGGTCACCTTGTATCCGTCTCTGAGAAAGCTGAGTGATGACAATTTGACAACATAAGTGTCATTGACAACATTAGTTATTACATGCTGAAAAGAACCCATTGATTTTGTTATCAGACCACACCGGTACCGATCTGATGACCTCGTTGCCAGGTGCCAAATTGGTAGATATGGAAGCCCGTGATGAGAAGATTTGCTAGCAATTATCTATCAATAGCATGAAATCACTCCATGTTATGTCAAGACACTTCTCCATGAGAACCCAATGAAATTCTACTTTATTATCAATATTATCAACTCTTATACAGAAAGAATAATGCATATACAAAAGATATTTGGTACAAAGATTAGTGTTACATAGGTGACAAAGCTTACTGATCATAAGGTTTATTGACATCTACCAAATAGTGTCAAAGCTCTTAAGGCTCGTCTCAGACATAGAAATTACTTAAGGCCGCCTACAGACGGGCGGGTCGGATCCGGCGGCAAGGATTCTCGCCGTGAGACCCGACCCAAGCGCCTGCAGGGACCAGCGCGTACTCACCCGCGCCCCGCAGCTCTGGCTCTTTCATGTGTCGGCTGCCAGGCAGCTGGCGCATGCGCAGACCGGAGCCGGCGGCGCGTGAGTGACGTTTCTGTGCGGAAATAGGACATGCTGTGGTTTGTTTGCCGCGCAAGATTTCGCACGGCCAAACCGAGGCTGTCTTCATAGGATTGCGTTTGTTAACGCAATCCTATGCAGGCTTCCAGCGGCGGAAATCCCGCGCGGAATTTCCGTCTGTGTGCAGGGGGCCTAAGTCAGGATATTGTTATCACATTAGACACTATTTTTGCTATCGCTGTGTGTCTTCTCTGTTAACATAGCTTAGCCTTATTTAATTTGTCTGTTGACTTCTTATCTTAAACTCCTAGGTTTTAGTCTTCTATTTATGGGCCAATAGTCCAATACAAGGTAAGAAACATACACTTATTGCATTCTGAAACGTAACACTTTATATTCCATGACAATTTCAATGAATTAGGTTAACTTCACACAGGCGAGCACAATATGGGGCCGTGAATCCTGCCCCCATATAGCCCTCACCATGCATATGAAATTCCAGAGGATGCGAGGCGTTTTCATGTAAAAACAGCCTTGCATCACTTCAGGGTTGGAGGGAACCTTCACTGCAGCTGACAGCCACGGTGGCGGTTCGTGGAGTATCTCCCAATGGAAGACCTCGCATCGCATACACCTAGCATGTGGTGTGATGCTGCCGTCGCCCCATCAAAGACAATGGGTGCTATGATGCAAGAGCACACACAATATAGAACATGTCGCAATTTGTTTCCCGCATACCATCGCGGTACCATGCAGAGAAACATCACTAATGTGTATGACCCCATTTGGCCGCCTTGCATTGCACAAATTTCGAGCGATTTTAGCGCCCATGTGAAGCCAGCCCTAATTCAGAAATGAGTATTTTTCAAGCGATGTTCGGGAAAAAAAATATGCAACATGTCCTATTTTGGTGTGTATTAGGTCATAGAAGTAAATGGACCAGCGCAAATACACAATGAATATACAGGAAACCCTTCTTTGTATTATTTGCGTGCATAAATGCGCTGCGTATTCATGCTTACAAAAACCTGCGGGAACGGCTGAAAATGCCGGGTGATGCGATAATCGGTCATGGAAATACACAGCATACAGCCGTGTGAACGAGCCCTTAGGGTAAGGCCAGACATAGTGGATATTTTCCACTGTGGACTGTGCCCACAACACGTAGCAAATAAAACCCATCGACTTCAATGGGTTCCTTCTAGAGATGAGTGAGCATACTCGCTAAGGGCAAATACTCGAGCGAGTATTGCCTTTTGCGAGTACCTGCCCGCTCGTCTGAAAAGATTCGGGTGTCGGCGGGGTAGAGCGGGGAGGAACGGGGGGGGGGGGAGTGTGGGGGGGGGATCTCTCTCTCACCCCCCCCCCCCCCCGCTCCCTCCTGCTCATTCCCGCAACTCACCGCTCACCCCCAATCTTTTGAGATGAGCGAGCAGGTACTCGCAAAAGGCAATACTCGCTCAAGTATTTGCCCTTAGCGAGTACACTCGCTCATCTCTAGTTCCTTCACATATGGTTTTTTACACGCATTTTGAGCAGAGGCAAAAAACACGACATGCTCTAATTTAGGGCACAATTGCGACCCGAAGGTCCCCATCTGCACGGAATCACGCACGGAACCGCACAATTTTGCGGAGTTAAACAATGCCACCTGGGCTTACTAGGTCAGCTGATGCACCTACAGAATCAGCTGACCTGCCTACAAGTCAACTGACCTGCTTACTGAGTCAGCTGCCCCGCCTACATAGCGCTGCCAGGGCCACGCTGATGTGAGCTGTCCCGGCAGGGCAATAAAATACAGTAAAATGCGCCGATCTGGGCACAATAGCCCATGATCGCACGCCCTGCGCAGCGCATATACACCTCGCGATAGCGAGCGTATATGCAATTACGCCTATTGAGGCCGCCCTCACAGTAGTGGGTGTCTGCTTCTGCATGCACAGTGCCTCAAGTTAGCCGAAGTAAATACGGACCTGCAGAAGTAATAACCGGCCAGGTGGCAACCCTACTCCGTGGCTACACAGGGAGACGTGATGCCCACAAACGATTGATACAATCATCCAACAGACGAGTGTTTGCCCATTTGTTGGCTGATTACTGCCTTGTTTACAATGGGCAAGGATCGGGAATTAACGTTCTGACAATTGTTTGTTAAGCCGATTAGCGGCCCGTGTAAAAGTCCCATAAATAGATTATGTGGAAGTTATTCTTAAAGGGTCTTTTAGTTGATGAAAGGTTTAGCTGATGCCTCAGTGCGAGTACGGACCACACAACTGTCGTTATTTACCAACATATAGCTGTACGCCCCTTTGTCTTCTCCATCTGAATTATTTGCTTTCACCTTGTGAAGTGATGTCGGCTGACGCAGTGCACCGCTGCAGCTTCAGGGAAGGTAATGTGTTTTCTGTAGTCTGGAATGTCACTGAGAGTCCCGGACTGTGAATGCCAAGGTCAAGAGGAACAAGTGAGAGGATTCTGTGTGCGACAGCCACATGTTTGTTGTCTGTTACTAAGGGAGAAATACCTTTGTACCACGTTGGTCAGAAGATAGAAAGTGAGACCGCTCAGTTGTTGATATCTTTTAATGATTCAGCAACAGAGGACTGTCACTTCTGGGACAAAAATATCAATCACCTGTCCACAGGATGACTCATGAATATCATGTCAGTGGGGGTCCGCCGCTTGCATCCCCTTGCTACCCAGTTATCTGTAGAGGCTGCGATGGTTACATGAGTGCTGTGGCCTCTCCTTAGGCAAGTGACATAACGTTCATTAGTCACATGACCTAAGAGCTGCTCAGTCCAATTCAAGTGAATGATATTGAGGTGCTATACCAGGCACAGCCACTATACAACGTACGACACTGTTGTAGTGGCCCAGAACACCTTCCTGGTCCCCTCTATAAACGTCATACATGTTTGTCGTATGCAGATGCACTGTGCAAACCTTGTCCTGTCATATCCAGTGTGTGTTGCACAGCTGTGGGGCTTGAGAGGTTAACTTCCATAAAATCATTGCATGCCTGTAAATGTAACAGTTTGTCATGTCATGTCGTGTGAGTAAAGATATAAATAGGAGTGATAGAGAGCAGGAAAGGAGTTCCATCTTGACTGTTACCTGAGTGCCACCTAACACGGAGCCACATGGAAGCACCTTCAGCTTCCATGTAGGTGGAGATGGAAGAGAAGGAGAGATATCCCATAGCGAGTGAAGTTAGAATGTGAATAGAGTGAGTCTAAAAGTTCTAAGAGAGAGAGCATCTTCCAATAATTCTGTATATAGAGACCCATCGTACAGGTAACAATTCATATTACAAGTTTTCCTATGCGGACGTCCAACTCCAGGATCATCGTATAGAGGTACACTGCTGAGTCACACCCACATGCCTGCAAGTAAATTGTTGCCAGAGTATCTGTGGAGAGACCCCTACCCCCTTTCTCCTCTGGAGTGCTCCCAGTCCAGGAGCGGTGCCGTACAGATAACGCAGCCTGTAGGACCTTTTTCATCCTGAGTATCCTTCCTGACCTCTGAGCTCTGTCCTACCTTCACTTAAAAGAATTGTACCTGCATTGTTTAGCATAATTGTTTGCATAAGTTACTTCAAGTAAAGTTATACCGGGCCCTAACCGTTCCTGGGGACCCGAGGTATGATACACAAGTCTCCGTGTTTATTCTCCGCCGCGTAGCATACCGGTGTGTGGAAATGGTGGCGTCACGAGTTATAACTACTACCCCCATCGTCCAGTTTATTGCCATTCCCTATCCTAGGGGTGTCGAAGGTGTCCTGCAATTCTGCTCTGGCCTTGGCTACGTGTCATCCCTCTGGGACAAGGAGCCGGTAAGTGCCGCTGTGACAAGCCAGCACTTTACCCTCCCAGCTCCTCACATATGTCAAGTGTCCGGGGTAAACCACTCTGGGGTGTTGCACTGTGCCTGGCATGGACTAAAGCAGCTACAGCACTCACCCAAGCTCCACAGCTGCTTCAAACTGCTGATTGTTGGGAGTCCCAAATAGAAGACCCCCCCATCTATAACACCACATGAAGAAGGCGGCCGTGGCGCGCCAGCTGTTACAGAACTACAACTCTCAGCATGCCTGACCGCCTCTGGAAGTTGTACTTCCACAACAACTGGGGTTCACCGTAGTACTGACATATAGAACCTATACGATGAAATATATACTCATTACTGTGTTGTGCATCTACTTGCCCATGTGTTATGTTTCTGGGTGGACTATGGGCCCCCAATGGGCAGGTGCCAGGCTGCAATGCCTACCTCCGACACCCCTAGAGGTGATGAGTGCTGAGATACTGGGAGTATCATGTCTGACCTACTGCTAAGTATTGCTGATGTGTTAGTTCTACGTCCCCCGTACAAAGTGCAGTAGATAGCCGTGTGGTTGAGTACACGGCTGCACATTATAAGGAAGCTCAGCTTCATACACATGATCTTGTGGTTTCGCACAGGCTGGGGCCCAGCAGAGAGAAGTAGGTGAGAGGTCGTGAGGCTGACAGTACAAGTATAAATAGATCCGAAACTGCTCAGTGGAGCCATCTGCTGGACACATGGAAAATGTAAGTGAAAGTTCAAAACATTTTGCTTGGAGGATGATGCATTTAGGTGGGGAGATTTTACTTAAAGGGAAACTGTCACCTCTGAACATCACCAAAAACTAAGGCTGCTTTCACACTTGCGCTGGGTTTTTCCTGGTTTCTTGCTCTGTTCAGGAAGCAGGAAAGGTGAATCCCCACGGCCGAACGACTCCGTCTCTGGACGGAACTGAACAGCGCCGGACAGACCCCATTGACTATAAAGGGGCCCACCTGCTTTCTGCCCATTTTTGGATGGAAGATTTTCGGACTTCACCAGTGGACACCACAGGAACCGTAAAGTAGGGGAGTACAAAAAAATATATCCTCCTGCTCCCCGTCACCTCCCCAAACAGCAGCATAAGTTAGTTTATAGTGCTCTTCGGAGGTGATAAGTTCCCTTTAGGCCTCATGTCCACGGGCAAAAGAACAATTAAAATCCGCAGCGGATCACCCGCACGCGGATCCGCACACCATAGGGATGCATTGACCACCCGCGGGTAGATAAATACCCGCGGATGGTCAATAAAAGTGAATTTAAAAAAAATCTGGAGCATGAAAAAAAATGGACATGCTCCATTTAGGTGCGGGACTCCCGCGGGGACGGCTCCCGCAGGCTTCAATTGAAGCCTATGGAAGCCGTTCGGATCCGCGGGAGACCCACACCAGAATAAACTCACCTGCTCTGGACGCTCCGGATCATCCCTTCTTCGCGGCTTAATCTTCTCTCCGTCGCGGCCGGATCTTCTTTCTTCGGGCCAGTGGATGTGCCCAGCGCATGCGTGCGGCACGCTCCCGGCGTGCCGAAGAAAGAAGATCCGGCCGCGACGGAGAGAAGATCAAGCCGCGAAGAAGGGAAGATCTGGAGCGTGCGGAGAGGTGAGTAATTGTTATTTTCAGCCCTCATGTCCGCGGGGCAGGAGGGACCCCCTGCGGATTCTCCATGGAGAATCCGGAGCGGGCCTGATTTTCCCCGTGGACATGAAGCCTTAAAGGGGTTGTCCCGCGCCGAAACGGGTTTTTTTTTTTTCAACCCCCCCCCCCCCGTTCGGCGCGAGACAACCCCGATGCAGGGACGTACAGAAAGCTTACCGGAGTGCTTACCTTAATCCCCGCGCTCCGGTGACTTCTATACTTACCTGTGAAGATGGCCGCCGGAATCCTCTTCCTCCGTGGACCGCAGCTCTTCTGTGCGGTCCATTGCCGATTCCAGCCTCCTGATTGGCTGGAATCGGCACGTGACGGGGCGGAGCTACACGGAGCCTGCATTCTGCACGAGCGGCTCCATTGAAGAGAGCAGAAGACCAGGACTGCGCAAGCGCGGCTAATTTGGCCATCGGAGGGCGAAAATTAGTCGGCACCATGGAGACGAGGACGCCAGCAACGGAGCAGGTAAGTAAAAAACTTTTTATAACTTCTGTATGGCTCATAATTAATGCACAATGTACATTACAAAGTGCATTAATATGGCCATACAGAAGTGTATAGACCCACTTGCTGCCGCGGGACAACCCCTTTAAGGCTGCCTTCACTCATGCAGGATCCGCTACAGAATTTCTGCTTGCAGAATCGCCGCAGCGTTTACAGTCAAGTGAATGAGATTTTCCAAATCTCCTTCAAATATCGCAGAAATGCGGGAGATTGAAAAAAACCTGTGGATTACGAATGTCTGCTTATGCTGTGAAAACTGCGCAGAAATACAACATATTTTTGCCATGGAGATCAATGCAGAACATAAAAACTCAGTTTTTTTGCGGAGGAAACGCACTGATTCTTTTTGGGGAATCTGCAATTGTTAATGTTTGAAAATAAAGTGAGCAAAAACACGATATATTCCATAGGAGAAAATCCGTACATAAAAACATGAATTCAGATACATTATGGACTGCTGTAATAGGACTGATGACAGTGAGAAGGCATTCTTCAGTAATAGATCACCCGCTTACGGTGAGAGTCATCTTTCACACACGTGTCAATATTCAATAGACATCCAGGGTCATGGTGTGTATATAATGTACAGTATATGTTCGTGTACGAGGGGGTGCTGAGAACTCTTTGGCTTTTCAAGCTTAATTTGTTTTCACATCAACGAAAGTTCCATCATTTGGAAGTTCAGTCTTTGCAATACTTTGGCCTGATCTCACGGGCCAATCTTATGATATGCA
The DNA here is from genome assembly GCF_035609145.1 of Eleutherodactylus coqui. Classification (NCBI taxonomy): domain Eukaryota; kingdom Metazoa; phylum Chordata; class Amphibia; order Anura; family Eleutherodactylidae; genus Eleutherodactylus; species Eleutherodactylus coqui. Next base: position 87,825,560 of record NC_089848.1, on the reverse strand, counting down.
GGTCTGAAGACAACATGGCGCAGTCTGCAGCAGATCTCAGTGCAAAGAACAGCAGAGCAGTGCTAAAGTCCCTGTTTCTGAAAGGGATGTTGGCCAATCATTACGCGGCAGTGAAAAATTGGATTGCCAAATTTAAAAATAGTTACTTCAACTTCAACGATGAAGACCGTTCTGGGAGACCTCCAGTGGTGACTAGAGATGAGCGAGTATACTCGCTAAAGGCAATTGCTCGAGCGAGCATTGCCTTTATCGAGTACCTGCCCGCTCGAGACGGAAGGTTCGGGTGCCGGCAGCGGGCACGGAGCTGCGGGGGAGAGCGGGGCGGAATGGAGGGGAGATCTCTCTCTCCCTCTCTCCCCCCTGCTCCCTCCTGCTGACTGCCGCTACACACCGCTCCCCCGCGCCGACACCCGAACCTTTCGTCTCGAGCGGGCAGGTACTCGCTAAAGCCAATGCTCGCTCATCTCTAGTGGTGACCATTCCAGAAACCTCAGACACCATCCATGAAATGATTCTGGAAGATCGATGAATTTCTGCTAAGACAACAGCGGAGGCTCTGAACGAAAGAGATGGGTCCATAGTTCACAATCATCTGGGCAGGAGGAAGGTGTCTGCCAAGTGGGTCCTGAATTGTTTGTCAGGAGTCAAGAGCGTGCCTGAGGGCAAACCTCCTGGGGAATTCTGCAGTGCTTTTGTCGTGCTGATGCTTTCTGGTCAATGTTAAAAAAAATTGTGACTCAGGACCCCTAATTCCGACTTCCATTTAAATCAATAGGAGTAAAAATCATGTTCTCCAGTTTGGCCTCTTTGAACAACAGCAGAGATGGTGATGGTGGTCCAGTGGTCAGCACTAGTGGTGGGGTCCAGGTTCAAATTCCCATCAAGGTCAAATTCCAACTTAGAACTCCGAAAGCAGCAGCGCCTAGCCAATACACCTGCTTGAAGCACAGACCTGATATTTTTGAGATTTTTACTTTAAAAAATAGCACACATTGGCTCGACCTTATCGCCCGGCTGACCAACGACGAGCACCACTACTTGAGATAAGGGATAAGACATGGATTTTGTATGTGTGATCCTGAGTTAAAAGACACAGTGGTTCGCCCGTGTCCAAAGAAGTTCAAAGTGCTACTGAATGTTACTCCGTTTGGTTTTAATGTTTTGGCTTTTTGCTGTACATTATGTATATGAGGTGTGTATACAGTATAACTTCTCTCTCCCACACACATGCATATATAAGTGGTAGAAGCCTCAGAGCGGTATCATTCTAGCTTACAAAGTGATGCAATAGCAGCACATGCAGTAACATGTGGATCTGGTTTTAAAAATGGCTTAAAAATAGTGATATAGTGCAATACTGCCCAAATTTCATCATACAGTACAGAAATAATGCTGAGAGACACAAGCAAAAAAGTCATACAATACTGAAATAATATTACCAACCATTAGGCGGGGCTCACATGGCTGTAAGCGTAAAACGCTGTGCAACATTTTATCGCTGTGGAGACTGCGTTGGCCCGGAGTACTGCCGCTCATAGCAGCGAAATTGTACTGCCCATGACAACGTATCACACGCGAGCTGTTGTGAACGGTCTACCCCTTTTTCTTGTATATATGGGCTGCGTTTTTTTTTGCGCTTGCGTATTATGCAATACCGACATGCTAATGGGAGATAAGAATAACACATCATGACATACCACACTAGCGTGTGCCAGTGCTTACCATTAGCGTATATCCCGCACGAGAAGTCCGCAGTACTCTGTGCACTGATAAGTCTACATACTCTATCTTGGCGTGTATTACATGCCAAGATAGTATATGTCCCTTTTTTTACGTGCATTTCACGCACTATGTGAGAGGCATCATTGCCGGTAATGTAAAGTTAGTTACCACGTATTATGCACGCAAAACCCACACAGGTGTGATACGCGGTAAAAATGGTAGCATGAGAGAGGCCTTAACCCCTTATTGATGGCCCCATTACCTTTTTACGTCCTAGCTAAGCGGGCTTTAAACCTCAGGGACGTAAAAACATGCTTCCTCTGAGGATTAAAGCCACATGGGCTGGGGGGGCATGGCTAACCAGCAGCGGGAGCACACGCCATTTCCAGAGCTCCAGACAACAAGACCGCGCCGGCGGCTTTCCAGCCCGACTGAAAGCTCCCACGGAGCCGAAAATACCACCGCTGACACCCCCGCACCCAGAGCTACAAATAGAGACCTTCCACGGGTCTCTAGCCGGCACCGCGATTTTGCGGCCTACGGGACCGGGCGCATCCCCACTAAATTTCTAGAAGCGGCCGACCGGAAGTGAAGGCCGGCCGTGGAAAACAACAAAAAGAACCCTGCAGGGGAGCGTCGGGAGCCGGGGAGCAGCTGCTGGGACCTAGAATACGCCGGGGAACGGGCAGAGGAGGCAGCAGAGACGGCGGCAGACCCACAAAAGTGAGTAGGCCCACAGCACACCCCATCACTGGAACGGAGGGGAGCACCCACCAGAGCAGGGCACATCCCCCCCCTCCCCCTTACAGTGCAGGCGGCCGGAGGAGTGGGGAAGCATAGAGTGTGGACTACAACCCCCGCTCACCGCCCTTCCTCCCCCTGCAATCACCAGTGGCCCAGAGGGTCAAAACACCAGAGTGGTGAACTAAAACAAGGTGCAGGACAGCCACTATACTGAGCCCTCCATACCCCACGCAGGGGACCCCTGGCAGGATTAATTACATAAAGTGGGCCTGAGACCCCACTGACAGACAATCAACAGCCTGCGCTTCCACTGATCAGCACCTACGTGCGAACGTTACCTCTCCCACGGCCGCTCCTGGGCGCCCCGGACCGCGCTCTCTCTCCTCTGATACCAGCCTAATAAAAGGGGGCTCCCCCTTCAAGCCGCCATCCTATCCTCTGCTCACCTACGTACCAACTTGAAAGCAGGGATTGGGGAATATTACTCACCTAAAGAGACCACCATAAACCCATAGACCCCAACTGCCCCCATCAGGACTCAGAATGGGCATTTGATCGCTAACCATGATATAACGGGCCCCCGGGGCATATGTGAACATCAACAGCAAACCTAAGATATTACCGCATGGCTGCATAATTTTAGTTAACAAACCTCAGCGAAGTACAATATATTTTCTCACAAAATGGTGAAGATTGGGAAAGACAAGAATAAAGATCACGCCGAAACGCCTAAAGCTACCAAAAATCAAGCTGAAATGGATAAATACCTTAAAAAGAAACATAGCTCCCCTGCGGCGCAAAAGCAGAGACCCTTACAAATAAGAGTTGAAGACCAACACTCGGAGGACTCAGAAGGGGAAAGTATATCGGCCGCTTCAGAACACAATGAAGAGCTTGACGGGGACCCAACCTCCCGCTCCTTCCTAAAAAAAATTATTACCCAAGCCATCTCTCCAGTTTTGAAAGAACTAGCCGACATAAAAAATGAAGTTAAACAAATAGGTCACAGGGTAGAAGATCTTGAAAATACCCAGCAAGAACTGATTCAACACAACTTAGCTCTACAGTCTACTATTGCGGAGCAACAAGACCAGATAAATCAGGCAATGCTCTTAATCGAAGACCGGGAAAACAGAAGCCGGAGGAAAAACATTCGCTTCAGGGGCCTACCAGAGTCCATAGCATCTGAAGCATTAAACTCTGCCGCTTCACAGATATTCCAATCTCTGCTCGGAGAAGATAGAGCGGATAAAGTTGTGGTTGAGAGGATACATCGAGCCCTGAGACCAAAACCCTTAGCGTCGGAACCTCCAAGAGACGTTATCTGTGGCCTACTAAATTACCTCGACACCTCAGCAATATTACAGAAAGCCAGGGAATCAAGTGAGATCCTTTACGAAGGAAACAAAATCCTTCTTTTCCAAGATATTGCGCCCAGCACATTGGCCAAACGTCGTGTCTTGAAACCCTTAACAGATGCTAGCTTTGAGCTAGGAAACTTCCGGTGAGATGGCTCTTCCTGTTTGGCCTAGCAACCTTCAAAGACGGGCAGCAAATAACCATTAGGACGCCGAGCACATGCAAAAACAGAAGAATCTTCTCCCTAACTCTCTGTAACTAACATAATGTAATAATATCAACATTAAGGATATTATAGAGAAGTACTAAGCATTGTAGCTGTGATTGCATTAGCTGTAAATCACTTACTAGTGAGCTGCTGCAGTGTTTGTGTGAGTCTCTGCTTCTGTCTCCCTCCTCCTCTTCTTTCCATAGACTTTTATGGGCAGCATGAGTAATCACCCTACTTCCATTTCCAGTTATTTACCTTGTTATTTCTGTTACTGAGACAGACTTCACTTGACAACAGGCAGTGGACAGCAATTTACAGGACAGAGAGAAGTGGCCAGCACTTCATAGGGGTTATTCAGCAGGAAAATGTAATTTCAGGTAAATAATGTGATTTGCACTTTTGCTAGTTGTCACTCTGGCTATCATATTAATACAAGTTGTCTCAAAGTGCAGTGACCATTTAACTTTACGTCTATACATGGGATCTGTATCAGAAAAAGGAGCCCCAACTCCTATAAACTTCCAGTATTTTGAAATTAGCAGAGAATTTTAGAAAATAAAGTACAAAAGAAGTAGAAACAGTTCATTATTAGCTTTATGTGATCAAAGGACGTAAGCACAAGAAGAGAATAACAAGGGTTACACAGAGGAGGACACAATGCAATCACAGTTCTCACAATCAAGGAGAACAAGCAGCGCCGTTCCAGTGAAAACTGAGGCACATAGAGACGTTTGTGCTGGAGAATTCATCAGACTCACAGCTGGGCAATGGAAATGGCATATTTGCCATAGAGGCAGGACACGTAACCTCTACAGGGCGGTAGTGGATATTGGGACCTGGCACCTTACAAGGCTTGTTATCCGACCCCCCAAATTTTTTTAAACCTAAAAAAAAAACTTTTAAAAAGTCATACTAAACTGATCACCAGTAGGGATGAGCGAGCATTGCCCTTAGCGAGTACCTGCCCGCTCGAGAGAAAAGGTTTGGCTGCCGGCGGCAGGCGGGGAGCAGTGGAGGAGAGTGGGGAGGAACGGAGGGGAGATCTCTCTCTCCCCCCCGCTCCCTTCTGCTCACTGCCGCAACTCGCCGGCACCCGAACCTTCTATGCCGAGCGGGGAGATACTCGCTAAGGACAATGCTCGATCGAGCAGTTGTCCTTAGCTCATCTCTAATCACCAGCCTTTCCCATTTCCTCAGTTTAAAGACCTGGGTCAGTTGGACATGGTCTGGATGGGTTTTCAAGCTCTAAATAAAAAGCATGAATGTTTCTATTCACTGTCAGTAAGCAGACATTTGAGAAATTGGTAAGAAGACACTGAATCACTGGGTGGCGCCAAAAGCCACTCTGCCTTAGCAAGGGTATTTAAATACAAGGCAACAAACTGAATCTCTGCCCCAGATGAAAGAAACCCAAATTGTGAAGCTTTATCCATATAGACTGGAAGTCATTCCACTATACTTTCTATTTCAATTCCCCACCTTTTTCAACATTTATTCTTGCTGTCAGTGAATGGAAAAATACAAGGAGATTCTTATGTGTATGTTATGAAACGGATTAGTTTCTGATCAATCAGAATTTGTTCCTTCAGTCATGACACGCTGGAAGGTTTTAAGTGCGAGTTACTCCCTTTCAATTGCTTATACAAGAACCATGGGAGTAACCACCAGAGTAGCAGCTACTATGGTGCTCCAATACCAAGGGGACCAATCTCCATTCAGACACAAGGTGACATTAGTGATGACTAAAGATGATGCAAAATTGAATGTGACCCCATTCTAAGTTATACCGTGGGGGCCCCATGGATAACTCTGCTGTGCGCATTATTCCTTCTCTTTAGTATACTACTTTTTCTTGCCTTGTTCCAGCACTGTAAGATCATTGTGTTTAGCCTTCTCATATTGTGACATCACTGTATTTATTCTTCCTGTGCTGACATCACTGTGCTTATTTTCCTCATACTGTGACATCACTGTCTTTATTCCCCCTATAATGTGCCTTCAATGTATCTATTCCCCCTGTATTGTGACATCACGGTGTTTATAATCCATGTACTGACATCACTGTATTTATTCTCCCTGTACTGTGACATCACTGTGTTTATAATTAGAGATGAGTGAACGTACTCGGTAAGGGCGATTTCGCAATCGAGCACCGCGATTTTCGAGTACTTCACTACTCGGGTGAAAAGTACTCGGGGTCGCCGGGGGGCAGTGGGAGGCACGGCGGAGCGGGGGGTAGCAGCAGGGAACAGGGGGGAGCCCTCTCTCTCTCCCTCTCTCCCCCACTCCCCGCTGCAACCCCCCGCTCACCCACAGCGCACCCGAGTACTTTTCACCTGAGTAGTGAAGTACTCGAAAATTGCGGTGCTCGATTGCGAAATCGCCCTTACCGAGTACGTTCGCTCATCTCTATTTATAATCCCTATACTGACATCACTGTGTCTCTTCACCCTGTAGTGTGACATCACTTTGTGTATTATCCAATATTATGATATCAATGTGTATACTCTCCCATACCTCGAACTTTACAGGGAAGGAAAGAGGGACAGGCAAGGCAATTTATGTAAGCCCCACCCGCAACCAGTCCTCGTGCTTGAGTCCACTCCTATTCCCCATCCTTAATCACACCAAATCTATCAGGAGGTACTTTTAGGGGCTGGACTTAAAATTTTCCTACCTGGGTGATTAAATTATGCATGTGAAATGCGCATGATATAGCACGCCACCCAGGGGCGTAACTAAAGGCTTAGGGGCTCGGGTGCAAAAGTTTAGCTCGCCCCCCCCCTCCCCACCTCCCAGAGGGATGCATGCAGCCAAAGTCAAGGCAGCGCTGGGCCTCTTCCGGACACCCCTAGGAAAGGGATGCCCAATAGATTGTAGAACAGGGGAAAAGTTTGTCATGGGTGCCGCCACTGTTCCGGTACACACCAGAATGAACTTCTGGCAGAGAAGAACTGAACAGCTGCTATTTACACTGAACGATCATCGTTCAGATCATCGTCAATTACTTATGCTGCATAAACGATGGACGATACGCTGAATGATGATCGTTCAGTGTAAATAGCAGCTGTTCAGTACTGAACTGGCGCTGAGTTAAGTCAATGGAGAGAGGGAGGGAGTACGAGGAGAGAAATTTCCTGCAGCCTCCCTGCTCTGTGAGCGAGCCAGCGATACTAACTCCCATGCTCCCATTCCCGTGGAATCACCTGATCGATGAAGAACCCAAGAAATAGTAAAAAATTAAAGAGTCTCGGATTATCCCTTTAATAAAGGAAATTACGAGAGGAAAATATTAGAGGTGGAACTACAAGTTATGTGATATTAGAAAAAATAACAAGGAGGGAATATAAAAAAAGAGTACAACTCCCAGCATGCCCAGGCTATTATAATGAGGAGTCAGAAAAGAACTACAACTCCCAGCGTTTCCCCCTGGCTGGAAGATCTCACCCAAAAATCCATACTCAAAGGACCATCAGTCTTCACTGCTGATCTCCACCCCTTGTGACATCATAGGTCCTTCTGCACCAGCATACCATGTGTCCCTCACTGCTGAGCTCCGCCGGTCATGACATCATAGATGGTCGCTGTGAAGGAGGAGGAGGACAGGGCATGCCTCCTGCTCCCTGGGATTGCAGGACAGCATGCCAAATCCAGAACTGTACTGCAGAATCCAGGACAGTTGGGGGAGGCCTCATTCTCCCTGTACTGTGATATCACTGTGTGCATTATCTCTGCACTATATCATCACTTTGTGGTTAGGGGGGGCCAAAACGTTCCTAAGCTTTTCTAAGGTGACCAGATGTTCTGATTTAGGCGGGACAGCCACGCTTTGGGACTCCAGTGGGACAGGCATTTGTCCCGCTTTCCGGTGACGTCTGGTCACCATAAAAGTGATTACTGGGTGAGGTGCTGTAGCTCCCCGCCTGGTAATCACTCTGTAGCGCCCCGGCTGGATGCACAGACTGCAGTGTGTGCATCTGGGATCCTCCTCCCCCCTCCCCTCACTTTTCATCTATGGTTCCGCAAGTGAGGAGAGCAAAAGGGAGGAGGCGCTGCTGCAGGTGCACAGACTTCTGGCCACTGGCAGCAGCGCTGAGAGGAGCATTGTCGATGTGAAGACCAGGAGAAGGGTAAGTATATGTGACTAAGAGAGGGGAAGCGCTAGTACTATGGGACAACTGTGGCGGGTCACTATTATTGCTGGGGCTACCGTGTGTGGGGGGCACTATCATTACTGGGGCCACCGTGTGGGGGGCACTATCATTGCTGAGGCCACCGTGTGGGGGGCATTATCATTGTTGGGGCCACTGTGTGGGGGCATTATCATTGCTGGGGCTACCATGTGGGAGTCACTATGATTGCTGGAGGTACTCTGTGGGGTGGGGGTGGGGGGCACTTTGATTGCTGGGGCTACTGTGTGGGGGGAGTCACTAATATTGCTGGGGCTACGGGAGGGGTCACTATTATTGCTGGGGCTACTGTGGGGTGTCACTATTACTACTGAGGCTACTGTGGGGGTCACTATTACTACTGGGGCCACTGTGGGAATCACTATTACTACTGAGGCTACTTTGCATGTGGCAGCCTACCTCATGCTGACTTAGGCCTCCCTCACACGGGCGTTTGCAAAAACGCTTCGTTTTCAGCAATGTTGGCATGCGTTTTGACAGCGTTTTGGCAGCGTTTTCAGCACAGCTGAAAACGTAGCCAAGGAGGCTGTAAACTTTTTTGAGCCTGGGAAAATCAGGTGAGCTTAGCTTTTCATATTCTGAACTTGCTCCTAAAGGTCACCTTGGTGGAGTGGGGCTCTATGGCTACTTGCTGTGCAGTATTCCTCCAGCATGCTGGTTGGATCATGACTGAAGTTACACATGGTCAGCATGAGAGGTTCCTGACAATGCATCTTCAAGATATATCAAGACACAAACTTGGCTTTAAAAGTTTTTGCCCCCCCCCCTAACCCCCCCAAAAAATCTGCTTATCAACCAGGTTCTTCATACTAATAGATTAAGCAGTGCCAACCTTTGTTCTTGGTGATTAGAGAAGTCAGCTGCCAGGGTTCTAGCTGTAGAAGTTGACCTACCCAGCACTTATTTCTATACCATATAGCATTTTAAGTTATTGAGTGCCATCTGGTGGCCAAATAGAGAACAATCCTTTCTGTTAGCGTAGTTTAGGGCAGCTCCTTCTCCACTAAAGAGTAGCTGGTTATGTGAGCTGAGAGATCTGCTTTGTGTGACAATGCACTGAATTCTCCATATGTGAAGATCATTGTATGTGCTACTAGTCATAGTGCATTGATATGCCGGACCCGAATGGTGCCTAATGAAACCCATTAACTATAATGAGATCTGTTTGGAGCTCCTATGCACTCCAGAATTTTCACAGATGAAATACTGCTGCATGGGCCCCTCATACATGCTAATACAGTATGGTAGGATAATTCAGACGAGACCCCAGCACAGGGATTGAAGGGGGGGGGGGGGGGAGTAGATGAAGTTAAAAGCCATGTACACCTTTGCACTCTGTTTTTAATCAATGTGTTTTTGAAAATTAAAACTTTTTGTAATTGGTTTTCATTAAAAATGTCTGATTGTTTGAGGTCTACACTTGTATTATTTTTCAAGGCACTGCAGACTGGAGGACTGAAATCTTAGCTAATTCTGTCAGAGCAAACTGACCCCTCTCCTAGGCTTGTTGTGAATATGTATTCACTGGCCTTTCCACTGATTGCAAAGGGCTGTATGACAGTGCTGGGGGATGATGGAGGAGAGCAGACAGAAAACAGAGAAAGCTATTATTACAAATGGCTGTAATTTACTATGACTTTTCTGCTCCTATCAGCAGCGAGGTGAACAACCAGCAGCTACTCAGAAAGAGGATGAGACATAGCTGTGTAGTATCGGATGGGTGTGGTTATACTACACAGCTTCTGAAAGAGGAGAGGGAGAGCTGAGCTTGTGCAGGCTCATAAAAGAGTGCAGCTGATTAGTGTTGGAAGGCCCCCTAATATGAATGTTGGAGAGCCTGCAGTCCAAGTATGAGGCCTTCTAAATGCATAAGAAGGAAAAGTCGATGCAAAAAAAAAACAGTTAGGTGCATTATTTTTTTCCGCAGGGACTTAGTAAGATATGTGTGTATTTATTTTTAGCGCCAAAGGTTTACATAGCTTTAACAAGAACTTACAGCACTGTTCAATCAGTGTCTCTTTCATACTGAAAGAGCAGAAAAAAAGAGAAAGCCAACAGCACAGTAATATCCACTCCCAAATGTATCAAATATAGGGAGAGCCTGTGGGGGTGCATGCTCCAATGGATCCGTGACTTCTTGGATCTTTGTGAATGTAGTCTTGAAGAAAGATGTAAGAGCAGCACACCAGGGATTCTTTAAGAAATTGTATATCACCAAAGGGTGCTCCCTTTATTTAGGTCTCCATAAAAATGCCATATAAATGCGCCTTTTCAGCCCTATATGGGCCTTTCTCAAGCGTATCGTTAAAATGAGCAATGCTGCAACATATATAGAAAACCTCCACCAATGATAAAACGCACACCCATTACCTGTTAATCACTGGAGATTGAAGACATCTACTCGAATGTGCTCCCAGTCAGAACCAGACATATGACAACTGTAATCAAGTGCTCACATGTGTCTAAACGTCATCATTCAGTGCCTCTCATAGCGGCGCCGACAATACGCGCCACAGCCTATAGGGGCACTGCGCATGCGTGGATCTAAGTCACGCGAGACCATCGTCGGACTTGTCATAGGTCACCTGTTGAGCAGTCACATGTCTATCAAGAAATCGCCCACATCCCGTATCACATGATACGGAAATCACGCGAGACTACCGTCGGGCTCGTATTAGCTCATATGTTGAGCAGTCACATGTCTAGCAAGAAACCTCCCACATCCCGCATCATATGATACGGAAGTGTAAGTTGTACTCGTTGTAACCCTGGTAACATAAACGCTTAGCGTATCACGAAGGTAATATTCAGAGTTCTAAATTTTAAATTTTACACAATATTGCATATCACAAGAAAATATCAAGACCCCATACTGACTGTACCGTTCATCTGAAAGGGTGTAGGGGTACAACGTGCCAATATTTGCTAACCCTATCGGGAATCATTTAATATTACACTCATGTGTGCTCCCACTGTAACACTTTCACTCTCAGTGGGTCCCCACATTTTAATGGATCCCAGCCAATCTGTAGAACCCTCACTAAATTTGATGCGCTTACCAGAAAATCACAGAGGAACCTGGTAATTGACTGCTATTAAACTTTTTATGGGTCATTAATAGAGATGAGCGAGCGTACTCGGAAAAGCACTACTCGCTCGAGTAATTTGCTTTATCCGAGTATCGCTGTGCTCGTCCCTGAAGATTCGGGTGCCGGCACGGAGCGGGGAGCTGCAGGGGAGAGCGGGGAGGAACGGAGGGGAGATCTTTCTCTCCCTCTCTCCCGCCCGCTCTCCCCTGCTCCCCGCTGTGACTCACCTGTCAGCCGCAGCGGCACCCGAATCTTCAGGGACGAGCACAGCGATACTCGGATAAAGCAAATTACTCGAGCGAGTAGTGCTTTTCCGAGTACGCTCGCTCATCTCTAGTCATTAACTATAGTGACAGCATAGTGCTTAATACGAGCTCGGCATAATATGATGATAAATCAAAAATATATATTCAAGCACAGACTGGTATCAACACAGAAGAAAATTTTTTTTAAAATAGAAGCAAAATCCAACGGGGCACAGTCGAATCCCGATGTCTCCAAATTCTCCTACAATAAAACAAACAAACCAATAGAAACAGAAGACAAAAACCAAAAATATATACAAAGTATATACATAAATATTAAAAATTAGAAATAAGGGGTAGGATTGTAATTAATGTTCAAACCAGCAGGTTGCAAAGAATCCAGGGTAAAGATCCACTTGAGTTCCAACCGTTTAAATTTTTTTCCTTATCTCCACCCCGTATTATTTAGGGACACTATCCATAATCCGGAATCTTAGTTGTGATATCGAATGACCATGTTCTATAAAATGTTTAGTGACAGAAGAGTCAATACTGCCAGTCCTAATGGTGCTTTTATGTTTTGTAATACGACTTTTCACATCCGTGGTAGTTTCCCCTATGTAAATTAAGCCACAAGGGCAGGTAATCATATAGATCAGTGTTCCCCAACTCCAGTCCTCAGGGACCGCCAACAGGTCATGTTTTCAGGATTTCCTCAGTGTTGCACAGGTGATGTAATTATTGTCGGTGCCTCAGACATTGCCACAGGTGTTCTTACCATAGGAGATCCTGAAAACATGACCTGTTGGTGGTCCCTGAGGACTGGAGTTGGGGACCTCTGATATAGATGACAAAACTAGAGAGACAAGTAAATCTACCACGGATTGAAAACGTAGCACCAGTGCGTGGATGAGAAAATTCATTCCCTCTTAGCAGATTACCACAACAGGTGCATCCTGAGCATGGAAAACAGCCAATTCTATGACTGGATGTAATCACATGTCCTACCGGTAATTTTAAGGCAGTGGCATTCGTCTGTATCACTTTATCCCTAATATTGGGGCCTCGACGATAGGAAAGTAATGGAGGAGCCTTGAAAACCTCAATGTCAGGATGGCACGTCCGTAAGAGCAAGCAATGTTTTTTAATGATGTGTACAACCCGTCCACTATTGATGTCATACGTGGACACGAACGGAACCCTTAATTGTTTCCGACCAGATTTCTTGGAAACAAGGAGGGATTCCCGTGGTACTTCAGCCGCCTTAGTGCTAAACTTCTGGACCAAGGCAGTTGGGTACCCCCTTCTAACAAACTTCTCACTCATGGTTTTGAGCCGTGCGTCCAGCACCTCATTCTCCACAATCATTCTTACCCGCAACATTTGACTCCAGGGTAGGGAACAAGTAATACTTGGAGGGTGAAACAGTAGCACATTGTTTCGATCAGTGGGTTTTACGTACAAATCGGTCTTTAATGTATCTCCTGAGATGGTAACAAGGACATCTAAAAATCTGATTTTTTTCTTGTTGAGAAGTTCAAAGTGAACTTCAACTCATCATAAATATTATTGATCTCCTGGTGGAACCTATGTAGCTCCTCCTCAGATCCCTACCAGATAAAAAAGATGTCGTCTATGTACCTCCACCAAGCCCGGACAAAGTTCCAGGCTAGTAAGGTACATATACGACATCCTTCCACGCAGCTCATATATAAATTGGCATAAGTGGGTGCTACATTTGGCACCCATAGCGGTTCCCATTTTTTGGCGGTATAATTTGCCATCCTAGTCTGGGGTCTGAACCAATTTACTGATCTGTTCTGGAGTCTAAATTAGGGCTCCTGCACACTTGCGTTTTTCTTGTGCGTTTTTTTCACGCGTTTGTCAATGGGACTTTCTAATGTTAAAAACGAATCGCAAGTTGGTGCTTTGCGATTTTTGTGCGATGCGTTTTTAACATAAGAAAGTCCCATTGACAATCGCGTGAAAAAATCGTGTAAGAATGCTATCGGCTGCCGGAGATGCGTGTGACCCCCAGTCATGCAATCGCCGTTATCTAATGGATAATGGCGATTGCATAAAAGTTATTTAAAAAGTTAAGACAGTTAAAATTTCATCTCGGCTCACAGATCAGATCTGTGACGGGAGACAACACTACTCACCTCTGGCCTCCGCGATGTCCCGCAGCGATCTGGTGCTGCCGGCTTCTGCTTATGTGCACCAAAGGTAAAATGTTGGTGCATGCGCAGAAGGCCAGAGAGCCCAGGAAATTTAAAATCTCCCTGCTCCTATCTAGCAAAGATAGCCGAGAGCAGTGAGATGTTATAGGGGCCGGGTCATGTGATCGCCATTATTCAATGGACAACCGCATTCATGTAAAGTTAAAAAACAGTTTAAAAAAGTTGAAGTTTCATCTCGCCTCACGAATCAGACCTATAGTGGGAGATGAAATTACTTACCTAAGGCCCCCGGAATTTTCCCACAACGGGATGTTTATCCACGGACCTTCCCTCGGCTTCTGAGCTTATGCCTGTTGGCAAAAGCTGAGGATTGTCCAGGAAATTTTAAAATCTCCCTGCTCCTGGCTAGCAAAGATGGCTGAAAGCAGTCAGATGTCACTGAGGGCCGTGGTATGTGGTCCCCGGTCATGTGATCGCCATTATCCAATGGATACCGTCAATCAAGTTAAGTTTTTAAAAAAGTTAAAGTTTAATCTTCCGTCACCAATGCAATTGGTGAGGGGAGATGAAACTTCTTACCGGAGGCCAACACCTTTGAACCCTGGCGCAATCATCCTCCACGGACCTTCTCTAGCTGCTGCACATCCACCCGCTGGTAAAATGGCAGACACAGGTGCAGGAGTCGGGGAGGGCCCAGGAAATTAAAAATTTGCTTGCTGCCGGCTACCAAAGGTGGCCGAGAGCCTGGTGCAGTGACTAGAGGCCTCGTTGAGCGGTCCTCGGGCACGTGATCGCCATTATCAAATGGTATAAAAAGGTAGCGATCTACCTTAGGCAGGTCTCACTCGACCGGATAGGAGTTGTGGATTCTGCATGCGTTTGATACGCGGTAATACGCGGATCAATCAAATGCATTGGATTACAAAATTCCGCTCACATTAGCGGGTTGGAATTATGTAATCCTCTCGCAGAAAACAGAACGCAGCATGTTCTATTTTACCGCGGATATCCGCAACATAGAGCCCATTGTGCTCCATGGTCGCGGATATACCCAAAGCCCATACGCAATTACATTGTATACGGGCTGCGGGTACCTATGTTATCGTTAAGAGGCGGTGTGGGAAATATAAACAAACAAAAAAAGGTGTACTGCGCATGACCGCCTGTGTGAGTACGCAATTATGCGCAGTACATTACATGGCCGTACGCAGGGTCACAGCCGGGCTCACAGCTGGGATCCGCTGCGGGCCTCCGCAAGCAGATTCCACATACGGCCGCGTGAGCCCGGCGTTATTCAGACCGCTACCTGTAATACGTAATTTACAAGAAGCCCCGGGAACGCTCGCCTTCCTGCAGTTCCAGGAGCAGCTTGTTGAATGCCTTCTGTGTGGGACCGCCGCACCTCATCAAGCTTACGGAGACTCACAGAGCGCCACTTTTTCCACCCCATACCTGCCGCTGGGGTCAAGAAATACCCACCAAAAATAGTGTCAGGTTTGCAACAAGCATGGGAGGAGGAGGGATACCCGGCTTTATTGCCCCATGTGCCCAGCCCAACCAGGCCCCCGTAATTACCCCCATCTTCAGACATACCACACAATTTACATTATCACTGTTATCTAAGACTAGCTGGTACACCCGGCTTTGCCCAAATTAATTTGGTATAGGTGTTTACTAGAGATGAGCGAACACGTTCGGCTCCGCCCCTTTTTCGCCTGAACACCGAACTTTGCGAACACTTCAGTGTTCGGGCGAAAAAGTTCGGGGGCCGCCGTGGCAGCGCGGGGGGGTGCGGCGGGGAGTGGGGGGGAGAGGGAGAGAGAGAGGGCTCCCCCCTGTTCCCCGCTACTGCCGCCCGCGCCGCCGCGCATCTCCCCGCCCCCCGGCGGCACCCGGACACTTACGCGCGAACACTGCAGTGTTCGGCAAAGCCGGTGTCCGGGTGCGGATGTGTCCATAACGGACACGTTCGCTCATCCCTAGTGTTTACGTGTTTGAGGTAAGATGATTTTAAATTGGTGGTGGTTTTGAGTGGGGGCACAATTTGACTGCTTAGGGCCCCCAAATACCTTGTTCTGGCCCTGCCCGCCCACAGTACGGACCCTCCACAACTACCTGTATCAGCTTTGACTGATCTGTATACCTCAAATAAAAAGCTTTTCAACCTCCGGCTAGAGCGATTTGTTTTGCTGACTGAGCACTAGGTATTCCACGCCTCCGCACCGTTATATCTCATGTGATATATGATCCGCATTTGTATGTCCTATAGAGGGGAGGAGTAATGTGCTTTCTGTGATAAATGCAAAAAAAAATCCTGTTGTGTTTGCCATCTCGAAATTGTAGATATGTGATATGGGCAGTGCCTTGTGGTCACATATGCTATCATTGTTTGCAATGCAATTCAGTCTGCCTGGGAAATAGTTGCAGAAAACTAAAACGCAGTACAGCTGTGCCCATGGGCGTACCTAAAAGCTCAGGGGCCCGGGTGCAAAAGTTCAGCTCGGGCTCCACCTCACACTCCCCCGTACCCATACCCAGATCGTGCTGCATACATCATCTAGCCCCTTGGCGTAATCTTCCCAAACATGACGCATTTCCTGCACATGAAAATTTGTTTGTAGCCACGCAGGCCACTCTCACACACACCACTCTTTACTGCTATTAGCACAGCGCCCCGAGTGCCGTACTAACCACGGTACAACACTCCCATAGATTTTAATGAGCTTACTCAAACCTGCGCTGGAATGCTGTGTTTCTAATGCCGCGATTTTCGAGAGCTGTCTGTTCTATTTTTGCGTTTTCGTGGTTTTTAACACATCTCCGCACAATGATGGGGTGCATTGAAAAGCGCCATCAAATGCTGTAACCTGTGTTCAAAAACGCTGCTCAAAATTCTGGTAAAAAATGCCACGATTTCCAGCTGCATTTTCTGAAGACATGTGTGAGAGCGGCCTTACAGTGGTTCATGTTTTTGTTGTACTTTAGAACCACAATTAAGAAAAACACATGAAAAAAACTGCATGCAGTATTTAAAGACCGCGTACGTTATTAATAAGGTACACACAATTAAAAACTGTGTTTAAAGGGTGAAAATATATACAGTAAATCCAGGGAGATGTATACCAGAGAGAGAGATAGAGAGATAGACATGAGCTTAGATAGATAGATATGAGACAGAGAGCTATATAGGAGATAGATGGATATGATGTTACATGGATATATGATAGATGGATATGAGATAGAGAGAGAGAGGAGATAGATATTTATGAGATAGCTAGATAGGTAGATAGATAGATAGATAGATAGATAGATAGATATGTGATAAGATATAGATAGATAATAGATAATATATAGATGTGAGATAGAATATAGATACATATATACACATACCCTGGGGCCTGGACCCCGGACCACTTCTTCTCCATGTGAAAGCAACAGCACAGGCAGACGCAGCAGCTTCCGTTCAGCAGGAGGCAGGGGCAGCACATGATCACATCATCACTGTGCCCTGCCGGCCCATGTGACTGCCCCCCTTCCTGCTCTTCCCTACTTCCTCTCATGCTGGCCACTCTGCCTGCCGTGTGATCGAAGCCTTGCTGCAGACAAAGCGGCCAGCCATTAATGCACTGAATGTTCATATGTGTATGGTAGATCGCGACCCCTGACGCTACGCCTATGGCTGTGCCTTTAAAGTGCACCCCTATCCCAAGAGCCCGAGATGAGGTAGGATGATTGCAGATTTTATGTTGTGTCCTAGGTGCCCCCATCCTTGTTCTGAACGGTGGTACCACCATAACTCCCAGCATGCCCGCTGCTTTGGGGTCATATTCAACTCTGATCTCTCCTTTACCCTTTACATCCAATCTCTTGCCCAAACATGTCAGCTGCATCTCAAGAACATCGCAACAATCTACTCTTTTCTCACTGTGGAGACGCTAAAAACGCTTATTGGTGCCCTCATACACTCCCGGCTCGATTATTGCAACTCGTTGCTGATTGGCCTCCCCTGCACCAGACTCTACCCTCAACAATCCATACTGAATGCGGCAGCCAGGCTCAGCTTCCTGTCCAGCCGCTACTCGGATGCCTCTGCCCTGTGCCGGTCACTGCACTGGCTGCCCGTCAAATACAGAATACAATTCAAACTCATTACCTTCATCCACAAAGCCCTCCACAGCGCCTTCTATACCACCCCATTATCTGTAGTGTGTAAGCTCGTTGGAGCAGGAGCCTCACCCCTACTGTCTCCATCAACTGATTACTTCATGCAACTGGGATTTTTAAGATTATTACTGTATTATCAGGTATGTGCTAGTAATGCTTATTTGACTCACAGGAGACATACCTAATGCAACCAGCAGGTGGCAGCATCTCTACACAGTCCCAGTTTTCCACCGGGCATATGTAATTTTGGTCTATGAAAAAACAAGGACCAATTTCACCGCATGTGCATGTCGCATGTTTTTATTGTCCATTTGCATTTTTTTACGTCTGTTTGCCATCCGTGTGTCATCTGTTCTACATGCATGCAAAAAAATGCAAGAAGACTCACTTGATGTCACTTTTTGCGCAGTACACGCAGGCAACATTCTTGGTTGATAGCAGACCCTGTACAATTTTCACTTTTTTATTTTATTTTTACATGCGTGGGGGGGGGGGGGGGGGAGTGGGGGACGGGGGTGTCATATACATAAATTTATCACTCAGATTGCCACAAATACTTTTATTACTCAGAAAACTCCTTTAAACGTCTGTCACCTCCAAATGAGCCGTGTGAGCTAATCCTAACGAAGTGGGCTCAACAGACAAACTAACTTTTCTTTCTCCCACAGTGAGTCCAATGCCCGACAATCCATATGTTCGCAATTCATTCACTACGGTATGTGAATTAGTCTGAAACAACCCAACAGGCGGCTCCCTCGCAGAACCGGTTGGCACTCTTTCTCCAGCGTCGTCATCAAGCACATCCCTTGCCTGATAATTAACGCCTCTGTGCTGGAGACGCCACGTCGTCCATTATATGGGCCTGCACATCATGTCAAGGAGCTGAAGATACATCGTTGCACCTGCGCCAAATCCAGAAGTGTAACGCAAAGTTTCTGGAGCGCACGGCCTCTGCAGCCCAGGGGAGCTAGCACTGTCAATCATCAGGAGGGGTCTGGTTGGTGCTGAGAGGGGGGAGAGCCCGAACTGGTTCTTCAAGCAAACCAGCCATGGGATGGTTTAAAAGTAATTAGCATGCTGCAAGAAACAAAATGTGAAAATACGAATTTTTAGGTATTGATTAAAAAAAGGTGAAATTCGTCTGATTATCTCACATCACTCGTTAGGATTGGGTTACGCTAGCAGTTAGAGGGGTTGTGCTTCCTTTAGAGAGTAACTGAACTTGTGTAAAACTTTTGACATTTCCTAGGGGTGCGGTGTAGTTTTGAGGAGTAGGGGGTGCTGGGACGTCCACAGATCGCAGAAACGAAGAGGCAGAATCGCTCACTGTAGTGTAGCGCCCCCTTGCTCATGACCGTTACTCTTCTCAGCAGCTGAAGACCGATTCCTAGACTTCTGTCCTCAGTTGCTGTGAAGTATTGATCACAGCCAAATGGTCAGAATGCTTGGGTAAGCACTTCTGTATCTTCATTGCAGCACTCAGCGTGGAGTCTTAGTCCGCAGTCCACGCTGATCAAAACATCCTGGAACATGGCAAAAGTTTTGCAAAAGTGCAGCTACCTTTTTACCCCTTAATGACGCGGCCATTTTTCTTTTTCCCATTTTCGTTTTTTCCTCCCCCCTTCCAAAAATTCGTAACTCCTTTTATTTATCCATCGACGTCGCTGTATGAGGGCTTGTTTTTTTGCAGGACGAGTTGTATTTTTCATTGGTGCTATATAAAGTACCATAAAATGTACTGAAAAACGTTTAAAAAATTCTAAGTGGAGTAAAATGAAAAAAAAAACAACGACATTTCGCCATCTTTTAGTGCGTCTTGTTTCTACGGCGCACAAACGGCAACAAAAGCAACATAATAACTTTATTCTATGTGTCGGTACGATTACTACGATACCAAACTTGTATAGGTTTTTTCTCACTATACTACTTTTTTTTTTTTTCCAAAGATTTTTATTTTTTTTAAATTATTTTCTGCGGTCATTTTGTGCGCGCAATAACTTTTTGTTTTTCCGTCGACGTAGTTGAGCAAGGGCTCATTTTTTGCGGGATGTTCTGTAGTTTCTGATAGTATAAATTTGAAGTACATACGACTTTTTGATCGCTTTTTATTGCATTTTTTCTGGGAGACAGGGTAACTAAAAAAGGTTTCTGGCGTTATTTTTTTTTCCGGACGACGTTCACCGTGCGGGAAAAATAATGCACTGCTTTGATAGTTTGCACTTTTACGGACGCGGCGATACAAAATACATATTTTTATTTTATAATTTAGATTTTTTAATAATAGATATGGCAAAAAGGGGGGTGATTTAAACTTTTTTTTTTTCACACTTAAAAAAACTTTTTTTCTACTTTACTTTGAAGTCCCCCTGGGGGACTTTAACATGCGATGCTTTGATCGCTCCTGCAGTATGACGTAATGCTATAGCATTACGTCATACTGCAATTTAACAGGCAGCCTATCAAGCCACCCCACGGGGATGGCTTGATAGGCAGTCTGGTAAGGCAGCCCTGGGGCCTTTCATTAGGCCCCCGGCTGCCATGACATCTGCACGGCTCCCCCGATCACACCGCGGGGGGCCGTGCGGGACCCCCGAACATTGTTCGGGGGGATTTAAATGCCGCTGTCAGAATAAACAGCGGCATTTAAATGGTTGATAGCCGCGATCGGCCGAACGTGCGATAGCGCTTATTGCCCGCGGGTGTCAGCTGTTACAAACAGCTGACGCCCGCACTGTATGAAGAGAGGTTGCCACACAACCTCTCTTCATACATACCCCGCCGCTCCATGACGTACCGGTATGTCATGGAGCGGGAAGGGGTTAAAGCCCTTTTATTTGGGCCAACAATTGGGAACAAACATTTGTAGAATAGACCACTGTCCTGTCTGAAGGCGACGGCAATCAGCCAACATACATTCTGCATTGGCCACCTGAAGGCTCTTTAAACAACCGCCGATATGTTGCTCAGCCTCCCAGCCTTTTCCCCACCTCCGTAATTGATTTTAACCTTCAAATTCGCACTCGTATTTGCGGATGCACTGAAGATCGTCCGCACCCATTGACTTCTATCGAGCCCTTACGCACAAATCCGCACTGAAATTGAGAAGCTACGATTTGTTTTCTGTACCAAACAGTTCGCAAATCAAATCCGCATGCCTGAATTCAGCTGCGGGTGCCAATGCTTCCCCATGAGCACTTTGAATTGTGGATCTTCTATGTAGATTCCGGAAATCAAATCCACCCGTGGACGTTGGGCCTTAGGGTCCGCATAAGATATACAATGTAACACATTGCAATATGCAAATAAAGATTCTGGCTTGGCTTTCAATTCCCAGTCATTATTACAAGGCTTGTATGAAAAGTCTAACACTGATTTGCAGGAATGCTGCCTTCCAATAGGTGGCGCTGCAGAGGTATTGTTCCATCTCCCTTATTTGTATATTACCCAGAGGAGCATAAATGGCCTTAAGTCTCCTCACCCACCTTCTAGGTGTTCTCTCCCTAAGGAGAAAAGAATAGCGTTCCTGACCCATATTTCAATATTACTCCACCTTTCATAGTTCTAGATCCTGTAAAATGATATTTAAAGACAGGCACGCTGGACGCGATGTATCACTTGTGTAACATTATCTGCTGAGCACACATGGATTGTATCAGAGGAAGGAAGAAGCAGCGCAGTGGTCGGACACGCTGTACTTGCTGGTTGCGATCCTTCCGCTTCCCGTCTGTGCGCTGGAATCTGGGAAATGTTTTGCAGCTGGAACATTTATTTACATACAAGCTTCAGTCGGAGCAGCCGCCGGCGCCAAGAGCTGCTACTGACATGGAAACACGCAGCGTTACAGTAGCAGGGAAAGCTGGGCTTTACAAGGGGACATTTAAAGGGATATGCCCTACTTATAAAATGATGACTTAGTAGGATATACTATCTTTTTTTAGAATTGATGGGGGTCCAATCTCTGGACCCAACCGGATCCTGAGAAGGAAGGGGGTATAGTGCTTTGTTTAGTGGCACATGCCCTGCTGGCTGGTTTCCATGCACATCAGCGCCCCTCAGCCACCTGGATGTTTGGGGGACTGCGCCCGACCCTATTCATCTCAATTATAAGGTGGGGGTGCTTGGGAACACCACCATGCATGCATGATGTTTTTGAAGGCAATACTATTGATTACCTATCCTCAGGGGTGTGTGGCCTCAATGCAACTCAGTGCGCCAAAAAACACTAAAAATGGCGCAATCTGTTGTAAAGTAAAGGTACCTTTTACACGGAGCAATTATCGTCCCTTGTATACACGGCTGCGACAGGGCACAGTGACCAGTCACTCACTGGGTTTTTAGCAGAAAGTAAAAAGTAAGCCACTAATTGGCCTGTGTAAACAGGCAGTCGTCCAACTGCCTGTTTATTGTGAATGGAGGTGAGCAGCTGGAACGATTCCTGGCACGCGCAACCAACATTCACAGGACTATAGCAAGAGTCAGGTGGCAATCTCTGGGACGGCTGTGTAAAGGTACCTTAAGCCAATGAGAAGGTTGTACAAAATTAAGGCCCTTTTACCCAGGATGACTTGTTGGGCGCAGATGCCCAAAGGCTCGTCCCTCTGCTTTTACACAGGAAGGAGCATCGCTAGTGAATGGAGTCGGAGCGAGCCGGAGATCTGCCTCAGTTCACAGTAAACAGGCAGTAGTCCATAGATGGACTGCCTGTTCGTACGGGCCAATACATTGTTTAATTTTCTCATTCGTCATTCAGTCGGGGCAGGCATTTACAATGAACGATAATCGTTCAGATTCCCGACAGATGCAGAAATATGAATGATTTATTGGCCCAGGTCAACGGGCCCTTAGACTAGACAATCTTAATTGACAGATTTATCATTCAGTAGAGGTGCAGTGATGAATCCGGCACACTTTAACCCTTTGCAGTCCAATTTTGGATTCAGGATTTCCTAGGGGGTTTTCTCTTTCTGCCATTATACAATTAAGTCATCTGCTGGCTAGAGCCAGTACTGCTGTATGGGACATGTTGGAGAGGCCCCCAACAACAGAGTGGCCAGTAATGTACAGTAAGAATACCCTACCGGACGTCTTCCGACATTGGAGGCTGTACGATCCTCAATTAGACGTCAGACAGTGGATTGGAAAGGGTTAAAACGGAGTCCAACTATTAGATAGTACTAGTAAAGAAGCTCTACTGTTCCAAACACAAGTCATAGTTAAAAGGAAAATCTCCCCCTAAATTTGTTTTATTTTCATGAATTGTAGTCCCTTCAGAGTTAAATCTCGACCAGTCTAATATTCATGGACTCCCCGAAAGGTAAACCATCAATATTAAAGTTCTAGCAAACCCTTTTAAGTCTCAGCAGCAAACTGAAAAAGAACGACCCGTGGATGCCAAGCAATAAGAGTGAGGATCTCCAAAACAGTAATAAAGAAGGTGTGACTGTAGGCGGAGGCTGGATTTATACGCCGAGTTACTATATAAACGTCTATCAAAACCTGATGACCACATTATGTTGTATGTGAGATCCGCGGGGGCGGGACACTGAAAAGTGCATCCTTGCGTCATGCTCCACCCCCGCAGAGCAGCAGGGACCAGCTAACATTCATGCTCTACATAATAAAAAGTTGTCCATACACACTATAAGAAATGCCCAAATACACAAGAATGACAAGTTTTATACAATTGTTAAGACACAGGTTTAATGATATTGTAAGTCATTACAATCACTTATGAAGAAGGCTTCAATATAAACAGATATAAAAATAGAGATTTCCCTCAGGAATCCACAGTGCTTTCCTTGTCGGGCCCCATGACACCTCGATGGCTGACCTTTGGACAAAGCTAATGATTGACACCACAGGAGAGATACCCATGGGGAGAAGGGAAGTGCGATCATCACCTCTGTGGAGGGAGGACATGTCTGCTGAGCACTTGTGGCTCCGGAGGAGGAGCTCTCCACCCCAATTTCATCAGCAGAAAAATGGTGCTAATCGTACGCCAGAATTGTCAGAATTCCATAAACCACATTTTTACTTTTGCGCAAAATATAAAATCTATACAACTGTATATATCCACAAACAATTTGTTGAGAACTTAGTTTCGACTGGCGTAGAACCGGTCCCAATTCAGAGTGCGCTTATAGCAAATATATCAGGCTGTGGTTGGCCCTCTTCCTCGAAGCCGCCCCGCCCTGCACCTTTTAGAAAATTACAGAGGCAGCAGAAAAAGGGCAAAAAAAGAGAAAAAAAAAGTCCAATTTTTACTCAAGGAAAGCTTTCACATAAATGTGACTTCTGTACAACAGAATTCTGGCGTATAGACTTCCACAGATTCTCTTATTTAGCTCGATTTACAACGCAACACATTTTACCCTCCATTCACATCCAAAGCTGCGTTCAGTTTTTTTTGGCGGTCACCTGACAGACGCCTCTACACAGTGTGTGGAATAAACCCAGCATCTCTTAGTATGTGCCCTGTATGGACAATAAACAATAGAAAAATCTGAGGCTCTGGAGCCAAATGGAAGCGAGAAGAAATTTAAACGCAGCTTTAGAAGTGACTGGAGCATAATGTAACAAGACCAGTATAAAAGAATTACCAAATGTAAAACTACAGCTAACACTTTTAGGCCTCGTTTACATGGGCTACAAAATCATCGCTGTAGCGAGGAACGAGGCCTTAGAGGCTTCCTGCTTTGTACTTGGGTGCTCCTGGCCTCTTCCAAAAGGGCCTGTAGCTTTAGGCTGGGTTCACACGGGGCGTATTCCCGTCGGAAATCCCGTGGTTTGGCCGCAGCCGAAACCGCGAGATTTCCGACGGGAAGCCCGCGGCGGCTTTGAAACGGCCCGGCCGCTCGCTCTTCTGCTGCGGCCGGCGCTCCCATAGAGGAGAGCGCGGCGGAAGTAAACAATAAATAGACATGCTGCATCTTTTGAAACCGCGGCGGCCGCGGTTTCAGCCGGACTTACCGCAGCAGATTGGCCGTCCCGTGTGGACAAGATTTCTGAGAAATCTCGTCCACATGGCTGGCTAATCTCGAGATTAGCAGCCGCGGGCGGATTTGCCGTGGTGGAATTCCGCGGCAAAACCGCCCTGTGTGAACCCAGCCTTAAGGTTTGACTCAAGTCACAATAGATGACATACAGCAGGTGATGGATACACGGGGCCACACTAATCAAAGCTTTCCAATAGCAGGACCATTCTTGTTGCCCATAGCAACCAATCACAGCTCAGCTTTCTTTTTTCTATAGCAGTTTAAGAAATGCCTCCTACGCTCTGATTGGTTGCTGTGGGCAAGAAGGACAAGTCCTACTATTGATAAAGGAGGCCCAGCGTCACATCTTCAATAACATAATATAATCTTGTAGGCACTTTGCGATGGCGCAGATCACTTCCAGCAGTTCTCATGGGATTTGCCCTTTGGATACCATGTATGAAATAGGGAAGAGCGTCCTACAACACACGGTATATAGGGGCAATATGTCACTGACAGTGCAGAACTCAAGAGATATAGCCAACGCCTCCTCATACAATGCCGAGTATATATACTGGCACCAATCTAGAGATCTACTCACTGGACCCTAACTATGAGGTGCAGCTGACCCCTTATACCTCATGCATAAAGGTACAGAACCCTAAAGTGACCAGATGAAGGGGTTGGAAGTGCTCCATATGGGTTGCAAGTCAGTACTGGCGCTGGTGATATCACATTAGACAGATCAGTCTCTCCACAAACTGTAGGATGCATACATAGACAAAACTAAAAGGGACACTTATGTGACATACCCCCCCCCCCCATTTATTATGTAACCAGTCCCCCCGTATATATATATATATAAGGCCTCCTTTTCCTCAGATGAGTCATGTGATCTCATTTAGACCACCAGAGAATTACTTGGCTTTATGTTCTCTCAAGTCGTCAGTATTTCAGTGTGATATTACACGGACTGTACCCCACAAGCTCTTCATATGGGGGCAGAAAATCCTATCACAGTTACTCCTGATAATTAGACAATGAAGGAGGTCACATCTCATCCTCTTGACTGTATAATTATGGTCTATAGCTTATTTACATTAATATAAATATGAAAGGCAATGGCAGTATCCTCCCTGCAGGCAGAGATGGCACTGGCTCGAGCTGGTCATGTGATGCTCTGCTGCCAGGAGATTTAGCAGAGCACACAAAAAGTGAGCAGGTAGAAATCTCAGCATCAAGATGGTTCCAGATAAGTATCAGACTGGAGGCTACGCTGCATGGAAGTGACTGCAATATACATAGAAAATGTCCAGGGTTTGACAGGCAATCAGGTGAAGGGGGGCAAAGATGGGAAGTGTTTGCTCGTCTGAGTAGCCCTTTAAAAGGATTTATACTGCTGATCAGACCCTTTACAATTAAGATGTAAACAGAAGTTAATGGGAGCATCTACAAAAGTCCCATTAATAAAAGGGCGCACGAGCATGGATGCCCGATATGCAATTTAATGTAGAGTACTCGAGCGATCTTGACCAATCAGAGGTGCTGGATCCTTTAGCAGTATACAGGCAGAGAACTCAAAGTGATATGAACCCTCTTTGCTTCTACACCGGTCTTGTGGGGGCGCAGTGTAGATGTCGTAACATTGTGGGGGGTCTCTTTGGAAATTTGTGTCCTTTAAGGAAATTCTGTACAATACATAAAGAGTTAATATATGATATTTGATTTCAATAATACTAAATACTTTTTCTAGACTCTAAAAACCCATCCAGTCACGTGTCCGCCCCTTAAAAAAGGCCAGAGGCTAGAAGAAACGACGGCGCAGGACCAGTACTCATCCGCAGGCACAATAAATTAAAAGAAATAAATAATGATGGATTCTAAAGGAACGGCGCTGCGAGACGCCAACAGCCCGGCGCTGCGAGACGCCAACAGCCCGGCGCTGCGAGACGCCAACAGCCCGGCGCTGCGAGACGCCAACAGCCCGGCGCTGCGGGGCTCATAGAATAATATCTACTTACTGCATGGGGACAAGTCATGGACAACTGCACTGGGGATACTAACATGTGCTCTTTGGTTCAAGTGACCCCGTCAAGAGGAGGGCGTTCTAAACTACAGGGCAAAACTAGTGGGCACCGAGAGAACTGGCCGCGATGCCAAGACAGCGCTTCAGTCATCTTCCACCCAAACGCTTTCACTTCCTCTACCTTTATAGACTTTAACAAAATGAAGTGCAACCAATGGGGCAGATTTACTACTGAAAAGTTACCAGATTTCTGGCACAAATGGCCCCAGAGACCTGTCTTGCATGTCTTGCAGCACATTTTGGCCTCTTTCACATGGGCAACAGCGATATCGCCACCAGAAAAAAAAAATAAAAAAAAATAAAAAAAATCGCTTGAAATAAGCCCTACCCCAAAAATAAGCCTTGGATGTATTAAAATTAAAGGAATTAAAAAAAACAAAACATCACCTAACAGCAGCTGTCGGCTCCGCCGCACGTCTCCTCTTCAGCCACGCCAGACTTGCTTGTAGTTTTTAGCAAGCGCCTTCTGGTTTGGAGGTTCCAAATCACCGCCTCCAGGAAGTACTGGCTGTGATTGGTTTTTGGGCGACGTGGCACAGCCAATCACAGCTATTCAATGCAATGGCTGTGACTGGTTCATAAAGCACTGTGTGATTGGTTCTTGAGCGTCTCAGGTCAACCAATCACGGACAGCATTTCCTGGAGGCGGGGATTTTGAACCCCTGACCAGGAAGCACTGAGGGAAAACTACAAGCAGGTCTTCCAGAACAGCAGAGGAGACGTGCGGCGGGGCTGGAGAGCGGCGGTTAGGTGAAGTATTTTTTTTTAATGCAGCTAGGACTTCCTACTGTACATCTTGCATCGCACTGCATGAAAACAGCGTGCGATGCAACAGAAAGGAAGGCTGCATAAGGAAACATGGGCTACAAAACCTCACAAATCACAGAAATATTCAGCAACCTGCGACCCCCCCCCCCCCCCCCCCCGCCAAAACACGATTTAGTCGCCCATGTGAAATCGGCCTTATGGTGTGTTTTGACAAAACGGGAGGTGTCCTAGATGCGACATTTGGCAAAAATGTAGCCCAAATTTTGGTACAAAATCTTGCATAAACTAAGCCAACTGGCAGGTGGTGTAAAATGTGACTGAAGACGCACCAGGCGTATCATCCAACACGGTCACCATGATAATCTGCCACATGTTAAGACGGTCTTATCCAAGTTTGCACAATCTAACCATTGGACAGTGTTAGTAAATCTGCCCCTATGTTTTTATGAAGTGAAAGGGGACTTTCCATGAACCCTCTACAGCCCCTCTCTACCGAAGACCGGCCCCTCTCTACCGAAGACCGGCCCCTCTCCTACCGAAGACCGGCCCCTCTCCTACCGAAGGCCGGCCTCTCAATCACAATAGTCAAGACAGGCCATCCTGTACTGCAGTGCGTGACCGATAAGAGGACAACCATTATCTGCAGGTCCAGGTCTGTAGACCGGGGCAGGCAGAGCTCTTGGGTCACAGCAGGATATCCGCCATTGACAAATGACGTGTCAGGCGGTAACTAACACTAACTAAAAATGCCGTGCACAAGCCAATAAGGTAAGTGTCCCGGGTGTGCAGGTTGGTCCCTTATTGGTAGTAGCTTAGAGCAAGTAGCCCTGAGAATACTATATAGACTCTTCATCCAGCAGAAGCCCCGGACTCTATTCGGACCCCTCCCCCATAGTACCCTTAGGCCACTCTCACACGACTGTGTATAAAAGCGCTGTTTTGCTGCAGGCAGAGCTACGTTTTTACGCGTTTGTGTGCGTTTTTAATGAAGATTTTTTGCAGTAAAAACAGACAAGCGGATGATGTCACAACTCCGCAAAAACAGAATTATATATGGTCTACCTAAAATCTGCGCTGCACTAAAGCCGCAATTATTGAACGGCGATATAGCGAGGGATCACTGTAAGACCACCGGGTAATTAGTGATGCTGCTTACAAGGCGCTCCTGGTAACTAGTGATGCTGCTTACAAGGCGCTCCTGGTAACTAGTGATGCTGCTTACAAGGCGCTCCTGGTAACTAGTGATGCTGCTTACAAGACCCTCCTGGTAACTAGTGATGCTGCCTACAAGACCCTCCTGGTAACTAGTGATGCTGCTTACAAGGCGCTCCTGGTAACTAGTGATGCTGCCTACAAGACCCTCCTGGTAACTAGTGATGCTGCTTACAAGACGCTCCTGGTAACTAGTGATGCTGCTTACAAGACCCTCCTGGTATCTAGTGATGCTGCTTACAAGACCCTCCTGGTAACTAGTGATGCTGCTTACAAGACCCTCCTGGTAACTAGTGATGCTGCTTACAAGACCCTCCTGGTAACTAGTGATGCTGCTTACAAGACCCTCCTGGTAACTAGTGATGCTGCTTACAAGACCCTCCTGGTAATTAGTGATGCTGCTTACAAGACCCTCCTGGTAATTAGTGATGCTGCCTACAGGACGCTCCTGGTAATTAGTGATGCTGCCTACAGGACGCTCCTGGTAACTAGTGATGCTGCCTACAAGGCGCTCCTGGTAACTAGTGATGCTGCCTACAAGACGCTCCTGGTAACTAGTGATGCTGCTTACAAGACGCTCCTGGTAACTAGTGATGCTGCTTACAAGGCGCTCCTGGTAACTAGTGATGCTGCTTACAAGACGCTCCGGGTAACTAGTGATGCTGCTTACAAGACGCTCCTGGTAACTAGTGATGCTGCTTACAAGACGCTCCTGGTAACTAGTGATGCTGCTTACAAGATGCTCCTGGTAACTAGTGATGCTGCTTACAAGACGCTCCTGGTCTTTGAACCGTCTTGTAGAGTTTTGGCCTTCCCAGCACTACCGCTGCTGACCTCCAATGTGAAGTCTTTCAAGTTTCCATTCCTCTATTTTGCACATTACACAAACATAGACGACCCGCATCAGTTACTGTTCCCAGCAGGGGGCGCTTTTACATAATCGGATCCGACAGTCTATAACCCAGTAGTGAGTGATGACCACTTTAGCACAGGCTCCAAATGTCATGTCCTCATAGCTGCCTGTATATACAAGTGGAGAAAGTGTTACAAGTAGTCCGTAAAAGACACCGGAAGAGAAGTCGGAAAGCCGACAAGCTGATAAACCACTTCTGGATGCTGCCAGAGTACACAGAGCGGCCGGCAACAACTGGAGTCGTATAGGGAGCGGCGGCTTGGTAGAATGCCTTCTTGTTGAAAGGGTTCTTGGGGGAGAAAAAAAGCTGTTTACATAGCGTCCTGCGGCCCGGGACACCAGCGGGGTGGGAGCCATATCCTTCAGCCCCGTATCCTGTATGACAGCGGGCGCCTGAACAGCTGATTAATCACCAATTAAAATTGCCTTTAGGTTGTTATACAAAAATGAGAAGGCAGCTGCTTACATGACAATACCCTAAATATGTAGCGATTACTCTAGCAGCTCCAGGAATACCTGCATGTGACGAGGAGACCCAACTTCACTGACTACAAACCTACAAATTCAGAGTGCCGACAGGAAGAGGAATTTGCATCTCCGCAGCGCCAGAGCTGGACCATTAGCGGATGCCGCTAGGAGCAAGTGCAAGAACCTATCGGGGAGGGGGGGGGGGGGGGTCTACTGCATTGAAGTCTATGCGGGACAAGTTGGGTGTGAGTTGTGACCAAATATCCAACAGTGTTGGGTTTTCTTGGTGACCGTTGCATCGCTGTTGAGCAAAGTCATCAGACAATCACGGCCCACCAGCTTTATCACTCGGGCCCAAATGACGGGAGCACAGCCGTCACCAAAATATTACTGTTCGCGCTTATCTTAATACACAAACCTTACGCTCCAACCATGCACTTTATCTCAATTTTAGGGCAAGCCCCTGACAAAGCTATTTCAACACCAACATACCCATCACCCACTTCCGGATGCCGCAATAGGTTTAGGAATTCCCTAATATGGTTTGCAACGTCACGAGAACAGAAGTAAGCCATGATGGATAAGCGGACCCCTGCGGCCCACCCGCTTCATCCCTGTTCGGACTCGGCCGTACAGGATTAGCTCTACTGATCGCCATGTAATCCGCTATATCCAAAGTGTCAATTTCTAAGAAGAGAAACAAGTGGCTTGTAACGTTTCAGAATAAATATCCCCGGGGCGTCCGATGCTTCTATCAGCGGCCTATTAAATAACATATGAGGTTTTGTCTCGGGACACAAGACAAGTTCCAAAAAGCGTCTGGGTCAAACCGTAGGATTGTCATTAAGAAGGCTCGCGGAACTTCATCTCATCCCCAAAATGGATCTTTGATATTTAAGATTTCGGGAAATTAAAAAAAAAAAACAACTGCCAAATCCCAACACAACATTGCACATATTCAGAATGCCGCCCTTAAAGGGGTTGATGTAATCCTCCAATATGGTCAAGCATAAAAGGTTCACAAATATTTCGAATCCCTTGTGGTCGTTCTTTGTATTACTCTGGTTTTACGTCTTTTTCCGCTTTGTCCTTCACATTGCTCTGCTCCTGCGCCTTCCAGGAGTCGGGACTGTATCTGTGCTTGTACCCGTAGGGACGGAGATGATGCACCAGGTACTCCAACTGGTACATAGTCATCGAGTCCACATAGTGAAAGGAAACCGCCAGGTCAGAGCAGCAGCCGGGACCCTGAAACACAAGAACACAGCGAGACGGTGACACAACCATCTACAGAGAGCGTCTGCCAAATTTGACACATCCATCTACAGAGAGCGTCTGCCAAATTTCATGTTTGTATGACACCGGGAAGATGGAGAATTAGATACATAGTACATTACACAGGGGTGCCAATACTTTTGCACTTAGCATTGAATAATCGAGTTGTGGCCCCTTTATTTTTCATATTAAGGACCCAAAGAATGCTCCTGCCAAATTTCATGTTTGTACGACAGCGGGAAGTTACATTACATAGGGGTGCCAATACTTTTGCACTTAGCATTGAATTTTAGAGTTGTGACCCTGTTACTTTTCCTACTTAGGACCTAAAGAATGGTCCTGCTGATTTCATGTTTGTATGACACCGGGAAGTTAGAGAATTAGTGGCGAGTCAGTCAGTGAGGGCTTTCACAGATAGATAAGTAAAAAAAATGGTCTCTGCGGTAAAGGTCATTACAACACGCAACTAAATATCCGCTGTTGGATTGTTTTTGCAACAGTTGCTGCGCCGTTGTCACATGACGACGCTGCAGACAATCATTAGATGCTACACGTCACTGTGTAGCCCCAGTTTTACAAAAGAGTTTGCCAACACTGAGGGTTCGCCACTAACCACAGGAGAGGGAATAACTTTCTGATCACTAGGGGGCCGCAGCGATCCCCACTGACCCGACATTGATTTTAACAGGACTGCTAGAGATACGGGGGTGGACAAAAATATGGAAACATCATAGAAAATGAATGGGATTTTAGCCCTTAGGCTGAGCTGTCCTTTTGATCCCTGCTTGGCTGAAAGCTTTCCCACCAAATTTGTGTTAACTGCAATTTTTCCTCCGCAAGTGGAAATAGCAATTGATTTCCGCTCGTGTGCAGCAAGAATCACTTTTCCATAGCATGCTATGGAAGGTATTTGCTGCGACACCCAGAGGTGGACGCCCCCACCGGATTCTGCAATGCAAATCCAGTAGTGTGCAGCCGATGTAAGTTGCATGGAATGATAAATAATATTTCAATAAAGCATATGGAGACCGATTTTAAGGCATGCATTTTGTACAGCGTTTCCATATTTTTGTCCACCCCCTGTAAATGAGAGCTTGAATCGGGCCTTCTCCAGCAATCCAACTGAAATCAATAGTGCGGTATTGCACAGGTTTTGACCACCACACCATTCACTTGGAGACCTTCAGGACCTCCATTCTGGGGATCGTGGGGGTCCCAGCACTTAGACCCCCATCAATCTGAAAGTTATCCCCTCTCTTATGGGAAGAGGGATTGTTTTCAATGTTCAGTTTTGGCACAACCTCTCATGTCAACTTGAGCCATCGTCACAGCTTCCTTATTCTCCGCAGGTCGCCATGTACGTCCGGACCGCAGAACACTGAGTGTTACATACTTGTAGCGACCCAATACAAGGACAAGTGAAGGCCGGGACCGGAGAGCAAAGCAGAAACTGAAGGCCCAGTTCATGATGAAGTGAAAAAAACTGAACTATAAAAAGAACTAAAGTGGTTGGACCTGAATATCAAGTTATCCCCGATCCACAAGAACGCCCCAATTCATTCATCGTCCGCCATCCAGAGACAGGGGGCGCCATCGTTACAGCCCTGGGTCTGTTGGAACTAGGCGCTTGGCTGAAGGACATTTGGTCTCACGGCCCCCATTACATGTACGAGCTCTGACACCCACCGTCCCCTCTGTTTGCAGTGGTGTCACGAACAACAAAACTGGACGCTACGAAGTGGAACTGGATTGTCTTCAGTGATAAATCCAGGTTTCGTTTGGGCACTGACGACGGCCATGTTCATGTCTGGAGACCTCGTGGTGAGCGCTTCAGTCCTGCCTTTGCTGGGAGCGGCACACTGCCCCCTGCTGGTGTGATGGTCTGAGGGGCCATCACATACAACAGTTGTCACCCCCAGTAGTGGTATGAGGGACAATGACAGCTCAGCGATATGTTCAGGACATCCTGCACCACGTGTTCCTCTCATGACGGCTTCCAAGAGGCATCCAGCAGGATAATGCTTGGCCGCTCACACAAGGGTGTCATAGCAATGTCTCCACAACATTGTCTCACTTCTGTGCCCGCCCGGTCACCAGATTTATCACCAATAGAACATTTATGGGACCATCTGGGATACCAACTGCAACAGCATGCAAGTTAGCACAATCTAAATGCTCAGTCACAGCAAATGTGGAGCGATATGCTGCAGGATACCATAAAGAACCTGCCTTGTACCCAAACTAGAGGTGGTACAACAGGGTATTAGAGCCTCCATGCCCTCCTGTATCACATCTTGTATCCAAGCCAGAGGCGGTACAACAGGGTACTAGAGCCTCCATGCCTCTCGTATCACATCATGTATCCAAGCCAGAGGCAGACCAACAGGATACTAGAGCCTCCATGCCAGCCCGTATCACATCTTGTATCCAAGCCAGAGGCAGTACAACAGGGTACTAGAGCCTCCATGCCTGCCTGCATCACATCGTGTATCCAAGCTAGAGGTGGTACAACAGGGTGCTAGAGCCTTCATGCCCTGTGTCACATCTTGTATCTAAGCTAGAGGCGGTACAACAGGGTACTAGAGCCTCCCTACGAGGGATCAGTTTTCTGTAATACATTATCTATTAGACGGGGTGTGTCCAGACTTTTGCCTTGCCCTGTATATTAAAAAAAGCCTTAAAACTTTGTCCTCTTCAGATTAAAAGAAATAAAAAATGGAAAGCACTTCGACAGTAAGAGCGAAGTTAGCCGGGTCATTAGGGGTTAATACCCACATTTGGCGCCGACTAGATTCCTGTTTATGTTCTACTCCCGGAGAGCACATACTGACGGACACACGGCTCAGTAAAGCTCGGCTTCAGGGGCTTTTAGACGCACAACGATTGGAGCAAAAATCACTGATTTGTTGTGTTTTCCTATCGGAGAGAGAAACATGACAATCCTCCAACGTGGTCGCCTCATACGGAAACGCCGACTTGTGCAATGATTAATGGAAATCTGCTTTAATAGGTAACTTGTTGCTGTAAGTGCCCCTTAACCCGTGTTGTCACGGTTGCATGCCTTTACTGCAGGATGATGCTCCTCACACGTTATAGGGAGCGTGATAAGCATCATCCTGCTGACGCGGTGCAACTTCAGGCAGATTCATTTTTACATTTGGAGCATGCTCAGAGTGCAGAACTCATGCTCTGGCTGTTCATCATCGCCAAAAGCACGTTCTCTAGTTGCTCATTATTACTGGAGCATACTCCGATTGTACTGGCCGCGCTCCATCCAAAAGCAGGACTGAAAACAGAGCCTTAAAATGGCGGCGACCAACACAAAAACTACTATGCCACCCATCCTGGATGGACAGCTGTGCAGCATAGGAATGGATGTAGGAACATAAAGAATGCCGCTGTCAAATGCAAGAAAATCGCAGCGATATCGCATCGGTATTCTGTGCGATTTTGCTGCGCTTTCTCGCAGCAATATCGCGATTTTGTACGCTCTTTTGCAAGTATTTTCAAAAAAAGAAAGGGGAGGAGAATCTTGAAATATAAGCCATACCCCGAAAATAAGCCCTAGCTGCATGAAAAAAAAAAAAAGAAGCGCTGTTAGGTCGCCGCACATCCCCTCTGCATCTCCAGCGCTTGTTTGAAGTCCTCTGGCAGAGCTTCCTGGTCAGGAGTTTGAAAGATCCTCGCCTCCAAATAGCTCTGCCTCTGATTGGTTCTCGAGTGCTGCGGCTCAGCCAGTCAGAGCTGGAACTCGAAAACCAATCACAGCCAGCAATTCCTGGAGCCCGGGATTTTGAACTTCCAATCTAGGTGCTGACAGGAGACTTCAAACATCACTAATGTAAAGGAACCCATAGGAAAGTATGGGCTTCACATACATGCAGTTTGTAGCGCGTCCCATCGCAAGAAAATTATGCGATTTTTTTTTTCACCCATGTGAAACTGGCCTAAAGGCAGTCCTCATGGTGATAACTATGATTTATGGTGTGATCTGGTGGTCTGTACCGAGTGGGGTGAAGGACACCCTCCCTCTACGGGCTGTTCATGATTGGATCAGCTGGATCCTGAGCGCTCCAGCAGGTCACATGATGTCACAGATTACTCTGGGAGTACTCCAACAATGTGATAATGAATATGCCTTAAGCATGCTGTACTGTATGATCACAATGACCCCCAACTGCCCCTCACCCATTAGGCAGATTCCTTCCCGTCCTTCCTTTAGATTTCCCATTCTCGTACCATTTACGCCTGGTTCTTAGCCTACACTAAAGACTCGGGCGTTTTTAATCACTTTCCACCGCACCCTTTTTATTTCTCAGGTTTTCATTTTTCTTTCCCGCTTTGAACTTTTTGTTCTTATTCTGGCGACAAAGCTGCACGAGGGCTTGTTTTGGGCGGAACGGGTTGTATTTTGAGTTGATACAATTAAACGAATTATATAATGTATTGCAAAACTTTTAAAAACTTGTAAATGGGACGAAATAAAAAACAGCAACTGTAGCATTTTTGTTTTGCTTTTACGGCATTAAAGGGGTTTTCCAGTGAAATACTATGGATGACCCATCATCAGGATAGGTCATCAATAGTTGATCGGCTGGGTTCTGTCACTTGGGTCCCTGACCGATCAGCTGAGCAGGCGCATGCTGTCAGCGCCGCAAATACACAGAGGTCGGAGCAGAAGCAAGGGGAGTCTCCGCACAGACCTCTGTATAGTGGCCAGCGCCTGCAACTGCAGTACGGCTGGCGTTGATTTCAATGTGAGCCGTGCCTGCAGTTACAAGTGCCCGCCACTACACAGAGGTCGGGGCGGAGCCTTCCCCTGCTTCCGCTCCGACCCCTGTGTATTTACGGTGCTGATAGCATGCGCCTGCTCAGCTGATCGGTCGGGGGCCCGAGAGACAGACTCCAGCCGATCAACTATTGATGACCTATCCTGATGATGGGTCATCCATAGTATTTCACTGGAAAACCCCTTTAACTGCAACAAAAAAAACATGACATGTGATCTTTATTGGGGGTCAGTACAAGGACAGCGATACCAGATTTAAAGTTTATGTAGTACTATTTTTTTAAATGCTTTCTGCGCCATCTTTTGACCCCATCACCCTTATTTTTTCATCGATGGGGCTTGTCTTTTGGAGGTGATTTGCACTTCCTATCGATATCATATAACTTTTTGAACTTTTTTAAGATTTCAAGAACTTTTTTCTGCAATGAAGAGTTTCCATAAGTTTGAACATGCGCTAAAGTCCCCTACACACTGTCGCTATCCTTTTAGTAGCAAGGACCTGGCAAACTCCCTGTAAAACCGCCACGTGTAAACACAGCCAATCCCGTACCTGCTGCCAGGGCAGCTCTACCACAACGCTTCTGTTTGTAGGCGATAATATATAAAAGGGTTAACCTGCACAGCAAGCAGAGACAAGTCCCTTTCCGGCCCTAGATTACTACCCACACGTTCCACTGGCGTCCTGGGAGGTGTCAACGCGGAAGCCAAAAGTCACGCTAGGTGAGCTCCGATGCATGCACTGCTCACAGATTAGTTCTAGTTACTAGGTGAAAGTCAACTATAAAACCCTTAATCCCTCCAAGCAGCTTACATCACAACACCCTGAGCCTCACCTCGATGGCGGGATAGTAGTTGTAATTCCAGTACCAGAAAGTCTTTGGCAAATATCCCTGGATGAGATGATGCTCCGGGACGAACGGGTGGAAGGTCTCCTTCCCGCTGGTATCTCTGGAATCTCCAGCCTTGACGTTAATGTTCTCCATGCACTTCCCGAGCGCCAGGTCTTCCACGGATGAGCTATGCGTACACTTCTCCTCCTTGAAGGCGTTCACGAACCTTACTAAGGCTTCCTTGCTGAGTACGTAGCCAGCCCCTCCACTCATATAGCCCTGTTTAACATAAGGCTTGAACCTCCGACCAAAATAAATGGGTTCTTCCGGGGTGTGTTTTGACAAAAGCCACCGTAGGTTGTCCACCACAACGTAGGTATCATCGTCCGCTTTCATGAACCAATCAGCATCGTTCAGGTGGTGGTCGTGGACGTACTGGAAGGCTTTGATGGTTTTCCAGTAGAGCTGGTCCCGTCCTTCCTTGGTATCAAGTCCCACGGTGGGAAAGTCTTTGTTTTCTTCAGAACTCATATATAACACCTTATTGCACCTCTGGGCCCACGTAGCCTTTACGTGTTTTGTCTTCTTGTCTAGGTTTTGGGGGCCGGTCATGACCCAGCACAGGATCCTCACCTTTTTGAAGAGGTCTTCAGAAACATGGATGTCCTCATCTGAAGAAGGAGACAGACAAAGAGGTTTATGAACACTGTAGACAAGTGTCCTCCAACAGGAGATTGTCCAGCCGTTGCTAAACTACAACTCCCAAGACGCAACTGTCAAGGCTTGCTGGGAGTTGTAGTTTTGCAAGAGGCGGAAAGCTACAGCTTGAAAATTGTAGCTGTAGACCAGAGATTGTCAAGTTTAGAAAACCCATTTCCATGGCTAGAAATTTGAACACCTACCACCAGGTTTCGCCATAGAGTAGAACAAATAACTGGAGGTTTCTGCAGGGGAACACTTTTTGATCGGCTAAGGGCCCACCCAGAAGGGTGCTGTCCGTGTATTTCATGGACAACACAGAGTCCCATTATAGCCAATTAACCAATACACAAGGACATTTTTTTTCGCAGACTAGAATCGGACAAGCAACGCCCACTGCCTACAGGTATCGGACCGCGTACAGATGTGTGTTCATGTGCCAGACGATGCGGGTTGCGTCCAAGAATCTCGAACAACCTGCATGCACCCATCTGAATCGGCTCTTATTGTCAATGGACCCTTCCAAGTTGGGCAAAGTGGAGAATCCCCTCAAAGAGGGTGTCCCACGTACATCCCC
Organism: Eleutherodactylus coqui; assembly: GCF_035609145.1. Classification (NCBI taxonomy): domain Eukaryota; kingdom Metazoa; phylum Chordata; class Amphibia; order Anura; family Eleutherodactylidae; genus Eleutherodactylus; species Eleutherodactylus coqui. The sequence continues at coordinate 87,787,065 of NC_089848.1, read as the reverse complement.
TTATCTGATCCAATCATAAATGTTATACAGGGTCTGTCCACTAGGAGCCTCATCTTGCTCAGAATGAGCATATACCCTCCCTCTCCAGAAACGAATGGGAGTGCCAAAGACTAAGAATGGTGTATGGTCTTCCAACTAATCAAAAACAGATTTGAGGCCCCATCGATAACAGAGGTCAAACTTTTAGGACTTCTCTGACAGGTCATAAAAGCGGGACGTTTCCTTTTAGAAGTCATAGCCTAGCCGATGTGTTGGATACATTGCTGCCTCTCTATGGGTCTTCGATAACGGGACCTTCTGGATTTTCTCGTCAGATGCTTGGGTGTAATGGTACTTTTCGGCTGTGAGCAGCCAATGTCAGGCTGCACTCATAAAGGGCAACATCGCTGCAGAAAACACTAATAACTATTGAGAAGCAAAAAATAGTAATGTTTTTGATGTAACTTTCATGCTTACTGGTCAAGTTCAGTGTAGGCTGTGGCCCTATAGGAGTGTACACTGTGTAGGTGAACAGCTCTGCCCTACTATAAGTGGGCTGCACATCCCGCCCGTCACTGCCACATCTACCCATTGTTCACACTGTGCAAACACCAGGTCTCTGCAGTAGAGAGGAGGACGTGGCACACAGCACTGAAGGAGACTGGAACCAGAATGCCCTTTAACCCCTTCAGTGGCAGGTTTATTACTACCATGTCTTGCCTCACAGAGCAGGTTTTTTAAATGAGTCAACAATGCAAATTAATCTCGCAAGTACTTATTATATTATTGTGTATATATATTTATATATATACATACATACATACTTATAAATAACCGCCCCCCTTTCCCTGGAAAATTTCAGATGACAGCTCAGTGCTCTGCACATTTCAGCACTAGAGCTGTCCACGGAAATCTTCTGGGGTTTAACTGCATGGTCAGTGCAGCAAGCCCCGGAGATTTTCTGGGTGTGCCACTAAAAGGGTTAAAGGGGTTGTGCCAAGAAATAAAGTTATCCCCTATACACAGGCTAAGGGATAACTTCATGATCAGTGCCGGTCCGACCACTGGGACCTGAGAATGGGGGTCCCAAAAGTCCCCACATGAATGAAGCCCATATTTTTTGCAATGAATAAAAGGAAAGTTGTAAGAGGAGGAAAAAGGCACAATTTGGATTTTTTTTTATTCTAAAGCAAAAAAATAAAAACCAACCATTTCCACAGTTGTAAGCAGCACTCTATCCTGGGAGCCGGGAACCATGGCAGTGGGAGGGGTGTCCGTACTTATATGGAAGAACCCCTTTAATTAGCTTTCAATTTCTCACTATTTGCAGTCAGTAAATGGTTAAAACTAAATCCAAATTCTATTAGAAAGTGGCAGAACTTGCTAAAATTTCCTATGAAGGAACATGGATGTGATAGAGGGGGTCCCAAGTGGGAGACCCTATGTGAGGCAGCTGGAGGACTATCATGTAGGACTATGTTTCCCCTGCAGTAGCTGAAGATCGGGGGTCTCAGGAGAGTCTGAAGGCCACTTTATATGGAACCCGACAGCCGGTCTGTGACTGGAGGCAGAGCGGGCGCTGGGGGTCCCGTCCGTCTGCCCACCACCAATCACTGCAAACAGGAACGACTGCCTATTTACACGGCCTGATATCGCGCTCGCCAACACGTGATTTCCCTGCGGATGTGAGGCGCTTTTATCTCAAAACCGCCTTGCATCACTTCGGGGAGGTTGCTGTCAGCCACAGTGGAGGATCGTAAACTTTCTCCCATTGTTTTCTAGCATGTGACGCAATACTGTCGCCGGCCCCATTGGAAACCGTGGGCGATGTGATGCGACGGCACGCCCAAAGATAGGATGTGCCACGATGTTTTCCCCTGCATACCACCAGGAAATAAAAAAAAACAACCCACCCGTGTATAGACCCATTCAAAAGAATATGGCTCACATTCATGAGTCTCCCATGGCTCCATCGCGGGTCATGTGTTTTTTCTTCTGGCGGTGCGGGCGACTTATCCTGCAAGAATACGGGCGCATCGGTGCCCTTATTCGCCCGTGTGACTGAGCCCTATATCTGCAGGCAAATCCGTGTAAGAACTATGACGCTCAGCCTCCAATTTCGGTTTTGGATTATCAAACTCCCGACTGGACGCGCCCGCTGGGGGAGGGAATAAATCAAAGGGTTTACGCCAATTTTCAGGTGAAAAATAGTTGAAAAATTTTGGCACACTTGAGATTTGCGCATTAAAGGCAACACGTCACGACCCGCTATAAACTAAGTTGGCGCTGTTAGGGGACATGATGGGAAGCCGGGGGACGTAGTTTTTAATACTCGCCGGTTCCCGCAATCCAGCGGCACAAAAATCTGACAGCGTGCGCTTCTCGTTTGGGAGAGTCTGATTTTCACGCGCCGCCGGTACTGCAGAGGGCGACACCGCCGGTTCACAGTCAAGTATAAAAAAAATATACATCCCCGGCTCCCGGTCACGTCCCCTAATAGAACCGTAACTTAAGGTGCTTTTACACGGAACGTATTTGCGCGATCCAGCATCGCGTACTTGCTGCGGGCCGCCGATCTTAGTGGGCATGCACACGTAACACGTGCCAAGATAGAACATGCTGCCATCTTTATTGCGGACATATTTCATGCAATCTGTGATCGGCGGCATGGGAGCCTACGGCAGACTGGCACAGCGTATTCAGTGCGCAAAACCCGCGCTCGGAAAACTGTGTACAACACGGTCGTGTGAAGGAGCCCCAACCAGGAGGCAGTCGGTGGGTGCACAGTAAACGGACCAACAGGAGATACGGAGGCATTACTATATACCCATATAGATCACAGCATGTCACACCGACCCTGGCAGGACCTCCACGCCCCGAACACGCCCGCGCCCAACCAGAATCTGCTTCTTGGCTCTGCCCGTCTGATTCACACGGCCAGAAGCTATAATTGTGCAACTAATGTCACATTTTCCACACCGCCCCCTGCTAGATGTTACATGACCGCGGCGGACAGCCTGTCACGCCACGCGCCAATCAGAGGGGCCACCAACTACATGTCCTCACAGGGAGAAGACAGTGGGCATGGAGGCTGTGAAGCTTCACCCTCACAGACCTCCTCCGTTTTATTACTGAGCTACAACGTGGGGAGGCGAGACAGACCGGACCATGCCCAAGACAGTACCTCCATAGCAACCAGGTCTCTATAGAAGGGGGGGGGGAACGACTCATCAGGGGGGTGGTCTCTAGACACTCATTTGGGGGGGGGGGGGGGGGTCTATATATGAGGGTTATCAGCACTCATTGGGGGGGGTCGTCTCTATATTCAGGGGGTGTCAGGACTTATCAGGGGGGTCTATATACAGCGGGGATCTGGACTCATCGGGGGGGTCAGGACTCATCAGGGGGGGGGTCGTCTCTATATACAGGGGGTGTCAGGACTCATCAGGGGGGTCGTCTCTATATACAGGGGGGGTCAGGACTCATCAGGGGGGGGGTGTCGTCTCTATATACAGGGGATGTCAGGACTCATCGGGGGGGGGGTCGTCTATATACAGGGGGTGTCAGGACTCATCAGGGGGGGTCTCTATATACAGTTGGTGTCAGGACTCATCAGGGGGGGATGTCAGGACTCATCAGGGGGGGTCTCTATATACAGGGGGTGTCAGGACTCATCGGGGGGGGTTCTATATACAGGGGATGTCAGGACTCATCGGGGGGTCTCTGTATACGGGGGGTGGTGTCAGGACTCATCAGGGGGGGTCTCTATACATGGGGTGTCAGAACTCATCAAGGGGGTCTCTGTATACAGGGGGGGGCTCAGGACTCATCAGTGGGGTCTCTATACAGGGGGTGTCAGGACTCATCAGGGAGGTCTCTATACAGGGGGTGTAAGGACTTATTAGGGGGGGTCTCAGGACTCATCAGGGGGGGTCTCTATATACAAGGGGTGTCAGGACTCATGGGGGGGGTCTCTATATACAAGGGGTGTCAGGATTCATCAGTGGGGTCTATATACAGGGGGGTGTCAGGATTCACCACGGGGAGGGAGGGGGATCTGTGTATACAGGGGGGCCAGGACTCACCCGGTCAGTCTCTGTATACAGGGGGGGGTCAGGACTCATCTGCGGGATCTCTGTATACAGGGGGGGGTCAGGACTCACCCGGTCAGTCTCTGTGTACAGAGGGGGTCAGGACTCATCTGCGGGGTCCCTGTGTACAGAGGGGGTCAGGACTCATCTGCGGGGTCCCTGTGTACAGAGGGGGTCAGGACTCATCTGCGGGGTCCCTGTGTACAGAGGGGGTCAGGACTCATCTGCGGGGTCCCTGTGTACAGAGGGGGTCAGGACTCATCTGCGGGGTCCCTGTGTACAGAGGGGGTCAGGACTCATCTGCGGGGTCCCTGTGTACAGAGGGGGTCAGGACTCATCTGCGGGGTCCCTGTGTACAGAGGGGGTCAGGACTCATCTGCGGGGTCCCTGTGTACAGAGGGGGTCAGGACTCATCTGCGGGGTCCCTGTGTACAGAGGGGGTCAGGACTCATCTGCGGGGTCCCTGTGTACAGAGGGGGTCAGGACTCATCTGCGGGGTCCCTGTGTACAGAGGGGGTCAGGACTCATCTGCGGGGTCCCTGTGTACAGAGGGGGTCAGGACTCATCTGCGGGGTCCCTGTGTACAGAGGGGGTCAGGACTCATCTGCGGGGTCCCTGTGTACAGAGGGGGTCAGGACTCATCTGCGGGGTCCCTGTGTACAGAGGGGGTCAGGACTCATCTGCGGGGTCCCTGTGTACAGAGGGGGTCAGGACTCATCTGCGGGGTCCCTGTGTACAGAGGGGGTCAGGACTCATCTGCGGGGTCCCTGTGTACAGAGGGGGTCAGGACTCATCTGCGGGGTCCCTGTGTACAGAGGGGGTCAGGACTCATCTGCGGGGTCCCTGTATACAGAGGGGGTCAGGACTCATCTGCGGGGTCCCTGTATACAGAGGGGGTCAGGACTCATCTGCGGGGTCCCTGTATACAGAGGGGGTCAGGACTCATCTGCGGGGTCCCTGTATACAGAGGGGGTCAGGACTCATCTGCGGGGTCCCTGTATACAGAGGGGGTCAGGACTCATCTGCGGGGTCCCTGTATACAGAGGGGGTCAGGACTCATCTGCGGGGTCCCTGTATACAGAGGGGGTCAGGACTCATCTGCGGGGGTCCCTGTATACAGAGGGGGTCAGGACTCATCTGCGGGGTCCCTGTATACAGAGGGGGTCAGGACTCATCTGCGGGGTCCCTGTATACAGAGGGGGTCAGGACTCATCTGCGGGGTCCCTGTATACAGAGGGGGTCAGGACTCATCTGCGGGGTCTCTGTATACAGAGGGGTCAGGACTCATCTGCGGGGTCTCTGTATACAGGGGGGTCAGTCTCTGTATACAGGGGGGTCAGTCTCTGTATACAGGGGGGTCAGTCTCTGTATACAGGGGGGTCAGTCTCTGTATACAGGGGGGTCAGTCTCTGTATACAGGGGGGTCAGTCTCTGTATACAGGGGGGTCAGTCTCTGTATACAGGGGGGTCAGTCTCTGTATACAGGGGGGTCAGTCTCTGTATACAGGGGGGTCAGTCTCTGTATACAGGGGGGTCAGTCTCTGTATACAGGGGGGTCAGTCTCTGTATACAGGGGGGTCAGGACTCACCCGGTCAGTCTCTGTATACAGGGGGGTCAGGACTCACCCGGTCAGTCTCTGTATACGGGGGGGTCAGGACTCACCCGGTCAGTCTCTGTATACGGGGGGGTCAGGACTCACCCGGTCAGTCTCTGTATACGGGGGGGTCAGGACTCACCCGGTCAGTCTCTGTATACGGGGGGGTCAGGACTCACCCGGTCAGTCTCTGTATACGGGGGGGTCAGGACTCACCCGGTCAGTCTCTGTATACGGGGGGGGTCAGGACTCACCCGGTCAGTCTCTGTATACGGGGGGGTCAGGACTCACCCGGTCAGTCTCTGTATACGGGGGGGTCAGGACTCACCCGGTCAGTCTCTGTATACGGGGGGGGTCAGGACTCACCCGGTCAGTCTCTGTATACGGGGGGGTCAGGACTCACCCGGTCAGTCTCTGTATACGGGGGGGTCAGGACTCACCCGGTCAGTCTCTGTATACGGGGGGGTCAGGACTCACCCGGTCAGTCTCTGTATACGGGGGGGTCAGGACTCACCCGGTCAGTCTCTGTATACGGGGGGGTCAGGACTCACCCGGTCAGTCTCTGTATACGGGGGGGTCAGGACTCACCCGGTCAGTCTCTGTATACGGGGGGGTCAGGACTCACCCGGTCAGTCTCTGTATACGGGGGGGTCAGGACTCACCCGGTCAGTCTCTGTATACGGGGGGGTCAGGACTCACCCGGTCAGTCTCTGTATACGGGGGGGTCAGGACTCACCCGGTCAGTCTCTGTATACGGGGGGGGTCAGGACTCACCCGGTCAGTCTCTGTATACGGGGGGGTCAGGACTCACCCGGTCAGTCTCTGTATACGGGGGGGTCAGGACTCACCCGGTCAGTCTCTGTATACGGGGGGGTCAGGACTCACCCGGTCAGTCTCTGTATACGGGGGGGTCAGGACTCACCCGGTCAGTCTCTGTATACGGGGGGGTCAGGACTCACCCGGTCAGTCTCTGTATACGGGGGGGTCAGGACTCACCCGGTCAGTCTCTGTATACGGGGGGGTCAGGACTCACCCGGTCAGTCTCTGTATACGGGGGGGTCAGGACTCACCCGGTCAGTCTCTGTATACGGGGGGGTCAGGACTCACCCGGTCAGTCTCTGTATACGGGGGGGTCAGGACTCACCCGGTCAGTCTCTGTATACGGGGGGGTCAGGACTCACCCGGTCAGTCTCTGTATACGGGGGGGTCAGGACTCACCCGGTCAGTCTCTGTATACGGGGGGGGGTCAGGTCTCACCCGGTCAGTCTCTGTATACGGGGGGGTCAGGTCTCACCCGGTCAGTCTCTGTATACAGGGGGGGTAAGGACTCACCCGGTCAGTCTCTGTATACAGGGGGGTCAGGACTCACCCGGTCAGTCTCTGTATACAGGGGGGTCAGGACTCACCCGGTCAGTCTCTGTATACAGGGGGGTCAGGACTCACCCGGTCAGTCTCTGGTGTACCCGAGGGCTGTCAGGACTTACCGTGGTGCTGCTGGGCATCGGCATTGAAGTCCATGATGTGGCCGGGCAGCTGCTGCTGGTGGTGGTCGTGCTGCTCGTTGTGCTGCCCGTGGGGGTCGTTGTGCAGGATGTCGGCCAGCGGCTCATCCTTCTCCTGCAGGGCGATGCTGACGATCACGTAGCAGAAGATGAAGCCGATGGCCAGGCCGAACAGGAAGGTGGCGAGACTCAGCACCGACTTGTTGGCGGCCATTTCCAGGATCTCCCGGCCCCGGGCGCCGTCACATCGCGGACTGGCCGATCACTCAGCTCTCCGGTCTCCTCCGCCGCGCAGGCCACGCCCCCCGGAGCCATCAGATGACGCTCTCTCCGGGGACGAAGAGGTTAAACCGCTCTCAGGTATTAGCCGGCTGCTTCCTTGCGTCTGACGTCATCACGCCCAACCGAGAGGGATGGGGACTCGTCACGTGACGGCGGTCTGTCAATCATCTGCTGGCAGCTTCACAACCGGTTAGACACGGCAGTAGGCAGCGAGCCAGTTGGGCGGTCAGGCAGGCAGCTGTGTTGGGCGCCGGGATGTCGTGGGACGAATGGCATTTACTAAGAGCGCTCTGCCGATCTGCACCCATGACGACAAACATCCGACAATCCGGCATCAGATTATCTGATTAACCCTTAAGGAAACAGGACATTTCTTTTTTGTGAGGGGGGGGGGGGGGGATTTCTGGTTTTTCCTCCCCACTTTCATGAATCCTAACTCTTAAAGGAGATGTCTCGAGGAAGCAGTGATTTTTTTTATTGCCCAGTCCCCCTAATTAAGCACACATTACTAAGCCCCCCTGTAAATGACTTTTCTAGCTGGTTTGTACTTACAGTTCCAGCGTTTCAGCAACTTATAAAAACTTTCCCAAGATGGCCGCCGGCTTTTTTCCCATCGCTTGCTGTAGCCCGACGTGCACGCTCCCGAGACGCTACCAGCTGTGTCTCCCTGACAACCAGACGCCCCGCAGCCGCCGACCGGACCCACCGCGGGCGCCGACCACGGCACACAGTCACCCACCGCCAGGCAGCAGGTAACCGGCGCTAGACCCCTGACAGACGAAGGCCCCCCCCCGGCCCAGCGGCAGCCCCCCCCCCCCCCCCCCGGCCCAGCGGCAGCCCCCCCCCCCCCCCCCCGGCCCAGCGGCAGCCCCCCCCCCCGGCCCAGCGCCAGCCCCCCCGGCCCAGCGGCAGCCCCCCCGGCCCATCACTTACCTTGGTAGCAGGACGGCGGGACAGCTGGGCAGCTCTGCACCTTCCTCTAACAGAGGAAGGTACAGAATGGCCGCTCCAGCGCGCTCCCGAGCAGTTACAGCTCGTCTGCGCATGCGCAGAAGAGCTGTAGCGGGGAGCACACTGAAGCGGCTGGTGCTGAGAGCAGAAGACCGGACTGCGCAAGCGCGTCTAAAAAAGCAAGCTGCCAGCGAATTTAGACGGCACCATGGCAACGAGGACGCCAGCAACGGAGCAGGTAAGTGGAATAACTTCTGTATGGCTCATATTTAATGCACGATGTACATTACAAAGTGCATTAATATGGCCATACAGAAGTGTATAACCCCACTTGGTTTCACGAGACCACCCCTTTAATTATCCGCCGTCTCTGCGGGCCGCGTGTCGCCGGGTGAGGTGTTTTCATTGGTACTATTTAATATACTATATAGTGCGCCGAAAAACTTGTAAACTTTTTTAAGGGGTTAAATGAAAAAAACATAATTTCGTCTTCTTTGGGGTGGTTTTAAATATAATTGTTTTTTTCTCTTGGCCACGGTGACCAAAAAAGTACAATTCTGGCGTTGTGATTTTTATTTTCTCTGACGACATTCATCAATAATGTGTTGACCTAAAAAATAGAGCGTACCGCCATTTTTCCTCCGTTACCGGAAATCCCGATTCGTTTCCGCTCGTGTGCAGGAAGAAGCGATTTTTCTATAGCATGCTATGGACGCTATTACCTGCGGATTCGTAGTTCTGGACGCCCGCCAGAGATTCCGCTGCAAAAATCCGTTCGTGTGCGGGCGGCCATAATATACTTTATTTTTAAGTATATAATACCAGCATGCAATGCCTAAGGCTGCTGTCAGGCCATTTTCACACGGTCAAGAAAATTGCGCAAGATGTTTGTGTTGCGAGATGTACAAATCTCACACAAATATGAACCCCATATTGTGTGCGTGGCCTAAGTAATGAATGAGTTAATGGTAAAATCCCTGGTAGTCTCGCCCATTGATGAGGATTAAAGGGCTTGTCCAGGACTTTTACTATTGATCATCTGCGGTCCGTCGCTGTGGATCCCCGTCCAGCTGGGCTCAGCTCGCATGGCATTCATTAGGAGCTGCACCTGCATTATTAAACGGGGCCGCTGCAATGCTGATGGCACGATATTCTTCCAGCGCTGCCCACGCTGACAAGGGGGCCTTGTGATCAGCTCACCGGACCCTTGCCAATCAACTATTGATGAGCCATCCTGAGGATAGGTCATCAATAGAGATGAGCGAGTATACTCGCTAAAGGCAATTGCTAGAGTGAGCATTGCCTTTAGCGAGTACCTGACCGCTCGAGACTGAAGGTTCGGGTGCCGGCAGCGAGCAGGGAGCTGCGGGGCGAAACAGAGGGGAGATCTCTCTCTCCCCCCCCCCCCCCCCCCCCCCCCGCTCCCTCCTGCTGAGTGCTGCTACTCACCGCTCCCCCGCGCCGGCACCCGAACCTTCAGTCTCAAGCGGGCAGGTACTCGCTAAAGGCAATGCTCGCTCGAGCAATTGCCTTTAGCAAGTATACGCACTCATCTCTAGTCATCAATAGTAAAAGTCACAGACAAGCCTTTTAATGGTAAAGTTCCTGGTGATCTAAGGCATTGAAGTAGTTTATGATAAAGTCCCTGGTAGTCTAGGGTAGTGAAAGTTTGCATGTCCCACACTAGAGCTGTTCCTGAAGGTCCAGTCTGTGGGAGGCCTTAGGACAAGGAGGTCATGGGCACTTGATTTCCATGCGGACTCCGGCCCTGACTGCAGCCCTTTTTGCACGTACCCGCCTTTCTTTTTCCTCATCCGCACTATGGATGGTCCGCACGGCTCGCCGTCGGACATGCACAGTACAGATTTCTTGTAACGCCTGCTTTTCCTGTCTCATCGCCAAAGTGATGACGTGGAATCCGTGACCTTTCCGCAATGGAAGCCGTCACGCGGAATCCGCACAAAGATGGAGCAAGCTGTGATTCTTCCTCTGCAAGTGGAAAACCAATTGTGTGCTTAAAGAATCACTTTTCCGTTGCATGCTATGAAAGGTATTTGCTGCGGAATCCGGAGGCGGACGCCCGTCGAGAATTCCGCAATGCAAATCCGCCCCTGTGCAGCCGACTTTAAGGAATAACCCTTTCCAATCCAATTTTGGATTCAGGGTTTTCCTAAAAGGCTTTCTCTTTTTGCTGTTATACAACAGTTCCATCTGCTGGCTAAAGCCAGTGTGTGTGCACCAGAGAGGCTCCGACAGCGGAGTGGCTGGCAATAGACGGTAAGAATACCCTGTCGGACGTCTTCTGACATTGGAGCTGTACAAGCTTGAATCAGAATGTAGGAAGACGTCAGACAGTGGATTGGAAAGGGTTAACATCTAGGGAAATAGCATGGCCTGGCCATTAACTCAATGAGAGGCTCAAGCACTTGGCGGTATTTACTAATGCTTGGACACAGATGAGCAGAGGAGATAAGATTATAAGTCTTCCTTGGCTAACCCGTAATGAGGAATGGCGTTTAGACGTGGGAGCTGTGCTGTGCGGGGAGATAATCCCTGTGTACACAGCATTAATTAGACTGGAGGATCCACCTCATCCTGGAAGCCTCAGTCAACTAAATCCACACAATCGTTACACCCAAAATTAGGGCACAGGAACATTGGCGCGGAGCCCGTACTGCTCCTGTAGCATGGAGGTGCAGTCATGTGCATGAAGGAGACTGCCCAGCTGAAGGGAGGCACCCAAGGAGGACTCTTGTTTTAGGCCTCTTTCACACGGGCATTGAAAGCACGCATTTTCCAACTTTCCTTCACACTTGCGGATACACATGCTCTACCTGCGTGGGCAGCCTCCATTACTGTCAATGAAGGGTCCGGCCCGCAGCCCATAAGCACTTAACATTGTGTGTGGGCCGCGGGTACCCGCGTCATCGCTAACCGCCGCGTGGGAAATGCAGACAAAACTAAACGCTCCTAAGCATGGCCGCTTCTGCGTTCATATGAAATACAGTACAGTGCCATACGCTGGGTCGCCGACCGGGCTCGCAGCTGGGATCTCTCGTGTGCCTCCCGCATGCGGAATCCAAACTGGTTGCGTGAGCCCGGCCTTACTGGACCAGCAAACCAACAAGTGACAGATAAAGCAGGACTCTCAGAACTCCCATAAATGTAGCAACACAGTGGCATCTACATTAAACGCAAACCAGGGGGATGCACCATTATGGGCGTATGCTAAGACTAAGACCGCATGCACACGGCAGAGTCGGATTCCGCATGCAGAATGCCGCAGTGGACTCGGGCTCTGGCAGCAGCGGCGTCCACACGTACCTGCTTTCTTGACCTTCATCTGGGCTGCGGATGGTCGCACTGGTTGCCGTCGAACATGTGCAGTACAGATTTTTTTTTTTAACTACTGCTTTTCCCATGGAATCAATGGAAGCCGTCTGTGCGGACACCGCAGGAAAATGGAGCATGCTGCAACTCTTCATCTGCGAGCGGAAACCACAACTGTGCATGAAGAATCGGAGCAATCTCTTGCTGGGGTCTTCAAACCCCGTTAGCAGCAAAAGATGCTCTGTCGGCACAGGTGCAGGGAAGCCTACCTGGAGATCAGCAGCAGGGACCCGGACGGCGCCAGCTAGGTGAGTATTGCATTTTTTTTTTTTTTTTGTTAGCTTCTTTGTTTGCATTTTCAGCTGCGCTAAAACCGCTGTCAAAACGCATGCCAGCGCAGCTGAAACCGCATTACACGCTGCGTTCTGCAAACGCCTGTGTGAGGGAGGCCTTAGCGTTATCCCACGGAGATGTGTCACCTTGTCCCGACGTTGGAGGCTGCGGCTGACGGACAACCTACACAGGTAGCGCTTTTCTTCTTATCCTTTGGACTGGCTATTCAGCGGCGGGCTCGGCTTCCAGCAACATTGGCCCCGGCTTTTAGTTAAGCTTGTTCGCAGGCGACTGCTTACCTACCTGCTTTTGCAGGAGAAGCCAAACTGTGTTGATCTCTTCCGAGCATTTATTTTTTGCAACATCTATGTTGACAGATCATTAAGCGATTCTATAGGTGATTTTGCATCTGCGTCGGGGGGTTCCACTTACCTGCTGCATGAAAGGGCATCCCCTAAAAAGGGGAATCCCCTAACCAAATGGGTCTATCTTATGACTGTACTGAACAATGCCAAATGGACCCCATTGACTATAATGGGGTCTGTTTAGTTTCCGTTCAACTGCCCCGCATTGTACCGCATTATGGCCTCCCTCACACAGGCGTTTGCAGAAATACAGCATTTTTCAACGCTGCATTTACTGCAGGTTCCACCCGGTTTCAGCAGCGCTGGCGTGTGTTATGCCAGCGTTTTCAGCACAGCTTAAAGCGCAGCCAAGGCTACTGATAAAAGAGAAAAATCAATACTCTCCTAGCTGTCAGGACCTTGTGGGGCCAGCCGATTGCTGTGATTGGCTAAGAGTGACAGCTGGCTGAGCCAATCAGAGCCAGTATTGGATGCATCCAATCACAGCCATTCATTGAATGAATGGCAGTCATTGGACGCATCCAGTGCTGGCTGTGATTGGCTGAGTGGGCTGTCAATCAGCGGCACTCAGCCAATCGGAATAATCTCTCGTTAGAGGTGGGGATTTCAAAATCCCGTCACCAGAGAAGAAGTTCCCCGGCCGTCTGACAAGTCCCAATAGCGCCGCCGGACAGCGACATCAGCTGCAAGGTGAGTATTGATTTATTTTTTTATTTATTTTTTTTAAACTCAGGCTAGGGTGTTTAACGTGCCAAAACCGCGGTACCAAGTTGTTCCGTGTTTTTGGCAACGCTAAAACTGCTGCCCATTTAATTCAATGGGCAACGCAGGGCTGAAAACGGCCAAAGTTAGAACATGTAGCGCTATCAAAGCATAGCATTGAAGACGCTGCGTTTCCAGCCTTTTGTGAGCAGGCCCATTAAAATGAATGGGAACGTTGTACAGCGTTTAGTGTTGGGCTGAAAAAGCAAAACGTTGGAAAAAGCGCCTGTGTGAGGGAGGACTAAGGAGCGCTGCATGCTCAGCTATTTCTTCCAGTATTGGTCCCGGATCTGTGCCGGAGGTTCCAGCACAGATGTGAGCCGGGCCTATCTCTTATATTGTGTTTGCCAACTTCTTAATGCCTTGACATAAGGTTGAACAGCTAATAGAATGCTGTACTTTGCACCTTGACCATTTGTCTGTATCAGCCGCTGATAGCATTAACTCCGAGGTAGATAAATGATGGTTAATATAAACTAAAGGCTTGAACCGGCTTGGCAGGAGCCTTGTATCCTGCTTGCTAATTATGTCGCAATCAGAGTCATTGTTCTCCTGTGTGAATGTGTCTGTATGAAGATTGTATGACTTGGTCTTCATCCAATGTTTAGGATCTTGCAGTAAAATTACCGTGAAGGCCAATATTTAGGATTAGACTTGATTAGTAAACTGAGTTGAGTCCGCCGGTCTCCATACATGTACTCTTCCTCTCCTTCTCCGTGCAGTCCCAATTTACTAATGTTCTATACGGCGCCCATAGACCCTTAACAGAATTCGGCAGAACGATCATTAAGCCGACAGCTGTTTTCTCCAACTCCTCTGTTCATGTGTTTAGGGAGGCAAGCTGCCACCAGACAGCTGTGGGAGGCGGCTTATCTCTCAGGGAGCAAAAGGATCAGGCGTTGAAATTCAATGTTCTTCTTTCTTTGACCATTAGTTGTCAGGGGGGATTTTGAGTAGTTGTCATACATATTAGACAGTTGTCGAGGCCCCATGAGGATCGGTGGGTTTGAAGAACTAAACACTAATGTGTATCAGGGCCTTCTCTCAATGCACCCACCAACTGGAAATAATTATGGAGGTAACCCTGCAATTGGTTAAAAATAGGCCATCCATTTTTGAAGTGCCAAATCGCCCCTTTGAGGGTAATGCCCCTGGTGGTCTAGGCCAGAGAAGAGGTTAATAGTAGAGACCTTAATGGTTCTGGGCAGTGAAGGTTTATATGCTCCACCGCCAGTTGTTCGTAGGGGTTCGGTATTTGATGGGGCCCACTAGGAAATGGGAATTCTGGGTTATTGTGCAATTAGCCACACTCTAAAGCCAATTGTGCCCTTAAAAGAAATGTTCTTCTGCCTCCAGTGTAATATCTCTGACCCAGTTTGATAGATCTCTTCAATATAGGTCTATAGGTACGGCAAAAGTCGACAAAGAGAGTATATGAAGCGGGCTCAGAAGTTGATCACCTTTCAACGCAACAGTTTCGGACTGTGTTTTACAGTTGACACTCTGCTGCAACAGGCAGGATCGGTGATAACTTTGGTCGTTTAACCCCTTACATGCCGCAGTCAGCAGTGACCATGGCCTCTAAGTAGTTAGACAGCAGGAGGGAACACCTTTTTTAGGGCGCCTTCACACTGGCAAGAAAATTGTGCGATGCGCGAGTGAGTAAAAATGCAGAATTATGAAACCAATTCTTTTCAATGGTTTCCTTCCCATTTGCGATGTTTCCGCTTTTGCGATGTTGCGAGAATAAAGAAATCGCAGCATGTCCTTTCTTTCTGCGTTTCGCTTTTTTTAAAATCTCCCGCGTTTCCCTATGGAGCCTCCTTTTTTATCACATCACAAAGCATGAACTTCGTGCAATGAGTTTTTAACATTAGAAAGTCCTATTGACCTTCAAGTTAAAAAATTGCGTGAAAAAACACGCAAGAAAATCGCAGGTGGCAGTGCTGACGCTCAAGTCATGGGGAAAAAAGCTGAGATTTTGCCCCGGTTTTCCTCGCGGCAATATTGCGACCGCCAGTGTGAAGGAGTCCTTAGGTGATCGTTTCTCTCATTTCTTGATCGCAGGGTGCTGAGCAGTTATAGTCATGACCAGTAGGGGCTCTACAATGGCTTCCAGGCCTGCTATGTATGAAACTCAACAATACTAAAAAAACACATAGTAAAGGGTAAGAAAAAACCCTTTTTCCATTTCTTAAGTAAAAAAATGTAAACCATAAATAAAGTGATTGTTAGTGCTCCTCCTTACATGTTCAGGGTATTAAAATGTTATTTATCTCGCATGTCATAAAAAAAAAAAAGTTACACAACGCCAGAACTGCTGTCTAATGGTCACCTCACCTCTGCAACAAACTAGAACTAAAGGTGATCAAGAAGCTGCAGGTGTACCAGAATGCCCTACAAGAAAGAAGCCCTCACACAAAAAGTTAGGGGGGTCCTAATGCAGCAACACAAAGCAAATATTCTTGTAAAATTAGTAAAACATAACTATATACATTTGATATTACTCTGATTGTACTCACCCGCAAAAGTAAAGGGGGCACCAAGATCACAAGTTATCCACAGTATAGGGAATAAGTTGTTGGTGGGCAGGGGTCTCACTGCTGATCCCAGAACAGGGGTCTGGTGTCCCCTTCCTCCTTGCTGTGGAGTCACTGCACCCCCTGCAGTGAGGAAGAGTCTGAATGGAGTGTTGAACTCACAAGCGCTCTATTTACTTTCAATGGGACTGTGGAGACAGCTGAGCAGCAAGCGCTTGCTGCTCAGCTATTTCCGTCAGCTGCATTGAAATGAATGGTGTGTCAATCACACATGCTCAAGCAGTGCTCCATTATCACCATGAGGGAAGAAGCGACCCTTGGAGTGACAGGTAAAAGGGGACAGGGGACCCTGTTCTGGAGATCAGCTGGGGTGACCCCCATGATCAGCAAGTTATCCCTTATGCTGCAGATAGGGGATATAATGTAATCTTGGCACAACCAGTTTAATGCAGTTTTTTTTTCTATTTCACCCCCATGACATTTTTTTTTTAAGTTTCTCAGTTTACGGTGTGTTAAATAGTGTCATCAATAATACAACTTGTCATCCAAAAACAAGCCCCCATGTGGCTATGTCAACTGAAAAATAAGAAAAGTTATGGGTCTTGGAAGACGGGGACGAAAGAACGACAAAGAAAAGTAAAAACTGCCAAAAAGTGGTTAAAAGTGTTTATTTTGTTTTCCTGGACGCTACAACATTTAATCTATAACACTCCTGTACATCTTGCCAAATCACACATACAAAACATGGAGTCTGATAGCTGCACAGATGTCGTGGTTTGGCGCTTAAGACAGATTCCACTTTATTTTGTGCTGTTTACGTTGTCTTAGTCCTCACTGCAGTGTCCTAGTGTTGTAGCTTTATATCACTGTTATTACATTATATGCATTGTACTCTAATCTGCAGCTCTGGAGTATAATACAGGATGGAACTCAGGATCAGTACAGGATAAGTAATGTAATGTATGTATACAGTGACTCCACCAGCAGAATAGTGAGTGCAGCTCTGGAGTATAATACAGTATGTAAGTCAGGATCAGTACAGGATAAGTAATGTAATGTATGTACACAGTGACTACCAGCAGAATAGTGAGTGCAGCTCTGAAGTATAATACAGTATGTAAGTCAGGATCAGTATAGGATAAGTAATGTAATGTATGTACATAGTGACTCTAGCAGCAGAATAGTGAGTGCAGCTCTGGAGTATAATACAGGATGTAACTCAGGAGCAGTACAGGAAAGGTAATGTATGTACACAGTGACTCCACCAGCAGAATAGTGAGTGCAGCTCTGGGGTATAATGCAGGATATAACTGAGGATCAGTACAGGATAAGTAATGTAATGTATGTATACAGTGACTCCACCAGCAGAATAGGGAGCACAGCTCTGGAGTATAATACAGAATGTAACTCAGGATCAGTACAGGATAAGTAATGTAATGTATGTACACAGTGACTCCACCAGCAGAATAGTGAGTGCAGCTCTGGGGTATAATACAGGATGTAACTCAGGATCAGTACAGGATAAGTAATGTAATGTATGTACACAGTGACTCCACCAGAAGAATAGAGAGTGCAGCTCTGGGGTATAATACAGGATGGAACTCAGGATTAGTACAGGATAAGTAATGTATGTACACAGTGACTCCACCAGCAGAATAGTGAGTGCAGCTCTGGAGTATAATACAAGATATAACTTCGGATCAGTACAGGATAAGTAATGTAATGTATGTACACAGTGACTCCACCAGCAGAATAGAGAGTGCAGCTCTGGAGTATAATACAGGATGTAACGCAGGATCAGTACTGGATAAGTAATGTAATGTAATGTATGTACACAGTGACTCTACCAGCAGAATAGTGAGTGCAGCTCTGGGGTATAATAGAAGATGTATCTCAGGATCAGTACAGGATACGTAATGCATGTACATAGTGACTCTACCAGCAGAATAGAGAGTGCAGCTCTGGAGTATAATACGGGATGTAACGCAGGATCAGTACAGGATAAGTAATGTAATGTATGTATACAGTGACTCCACCAGCAGAATAGTGAGAGCAGCTCTGGAGTATAATACAGGATGGAACTCAGGATCAGTACAGGATAAGTAATGTAATGTATGTACACAGTGACTCCACCAGCAGAATAGTGAGTGCAGCTCTGGAGTATAATGCAGGATGTAACTCAGGATCAGTACAGGATAAGTAATGTATGTACACAGTGACTCCACCAGCAGAATAGTGAGTGCAGCTCTGGAGTATAATACAGGATGTAACTCAGCATCAGTACAGGATAAGTAATGTAATGTATGTATACAGTGACTCCACCAGCAGAATAGTGAGAGCAGCTCTGGAGTATAATACAGGATGGAACTCAGGATCAGTACAGGATAAGTAATGTAATGTATATACATAGTGAGTGCAGCTCTGGAGTATAATACAGTATGTAAGTCAGGATCAGTACAGGATAAGTAATGTAATGTATGTACACAGTGACTACCAGCAGAATAGTGAGTGCAGCTCTGGAGTATAATACAGGATGTAACTCAGGAGCAGTACAGGAAAGGTAATGTATGTACACAGTGACTCCACCAGCAGAATAGTGAGTGCAGCTCTGGGGTATAATGCAGGATATAACTGAGGATCAGTACAGGATAAGTAATGTAATGTATGTACACAGTGACTCCACCAGCAGAATAGTGAGTGCAGCTCTGGAGTATAATACAGGATGTAACTCAGGATCAGTACAGGATAAGTAATGTATGTACACAGTGACTCCACCAGCAGAATAGTGAGTGCAGCTCTGGAGTATAATACAGGATGTAACTCAGCATCAGTACAGGATAAGTAATGTAATGTATGTACACAGTGACTCCACCAGCAGAATAGTGAGCACAGCTCTGGAGTATAATACAGGATGTAACTCAGCATCAGTACAGGATAAGTAATGTAATGTATGTACACAGTGACTCCACCAGCAGAATAGGGAGCACAGCTCTGGAGTATAATACAGAATGTAACTCAGGATCAGTACAGGATAAGTAATGTAATGTATGTACACAGTGACTCCACCAGCAGAATAGTGAGTGCAGCTCTGGGGTATAATACAGGATGTAACTCAGGATCAGTACAGGATAAGTAATGTAATGTATGTACACAGTGACTCCACCAGAAGAATAGAGAGTGCAGCTCTGGGGTATAATACAGGATGGAACTCAGGATTAGTACAGGATAAGTAATGTATGTACACAGTGACTCCACCAGCAGAATAGTGAGTGCAGCTCTGGAGTATAATACAAGATATAACTTCGGATCAGTACAGGATAAGTAATGTAATGTATGTACACAGTGACTCCACCAGCAGAATAGAGAGTGCAGCTCTGGAGTATAATACAGGATGTAACGCAGGATCAGTACTCGATAAGTAATGTAATGTATGTACACAGTGACTCTACCAGCAGAATAGTGAGTGCAGCTCTGGGGTATAATACAAGATGTATCTCAGGATCAGTACAGGATAAGTAATGCATGTACATAGTGACTCTACCAGCAGAATAGAGAGTGCAGCTCTGGAGTATAATACAGGATGTAACGCAGGATCAGTACTGGATAAGTAATGTAATGTATGTACACAGTGACTCTACCAGCAGAATAGTGAGTGCAGCTCTGGGGTATACTACAAGATGTATCTCAGGATCAGTACAGGATAAGTAATGCATGTACATAGTGACTCTACCAGCAGAATAGAGAGTGCAGCTCTGGAGTATAATACAGGATGTAACGCAGGATCAGTACTGGATAAGTAATGTAATGTATGTACACAGTGACTCTACCAGCAGAATAGTGAGTGCAGCTCTGGGGTATAATACAAGATGTATCTCAGGATCAGTACAGGATAAGTAATGCATGTACATAGTGACTCTACCAGCAGAATAGAGAGTGCAGCTCTGGAGTATAATACAGGATGTAACGCAGGATCAGTACTGGATAAGTAATGTAATGTAATGTATGTACACAGTGACTCTACCAGCAGAATAGTGAGTGCAGCTCTGGGGTATAATAGAAGATGTATCTCAGGATCAGTACAGGATACGTAATGCATGTACATAGTGACTCTACCAGCAGAATAGAGAGTGCAGCTCTGGAGTATAATACGGGATGTAACGCAGGATCAGTACAGGATAAGTAATGCATGTACATAGTGACTCTACCAGCAGAATAGAGAGTGCAGCTCTGGAGTATAATACAGGATGTAACGCAGGATCAGTACTGGATAAGTAATGTAATGTAATGTATGTACACAGTGACTCTACCAGCAGAATAGTGAGTGCAGCTCTGGGGTATAATAGAAGATGTATCTCAGGATCAGTACAGGATACGTAATGCATGTACATAGTGACTCTACCAGCAGAATAGAGAGTGCAGCTCTGGAGTATAATACGGGATGTAACGCAGGATCAGTACAGGATAAGTAATGTAATGTATGTACACAGTGACTCCACCAGCAGAATAGTGAGTGCAGCTCTGGAGTATAATACAGGATGTAACGCAGGATCAGTACAGGATAAGTAATGTAATGTATGTACACAGTGACTCCACCAGCAGAATAGTGAGTGCAGCTCTGGAGTATAATACAGGATGTAACGCATGATCAGTACAGGATAAGTACTGTAAATTCTGTGTTACATGCATTGTGTGAAATTAAGGTATTGCATAGAATTCCTAGCGGTTTTTGTTAAGTATGAAACTAATAAAAAATTATAATGGAGAAGAGAGATAAGAATGTTTTACCCATGAACCGCTGTGTGACAGCTGATCTTGCATCATGTTAGTCTTCTCTTTCATGCAGCAGTCTAAACTTGAACATCTTGAAATGCTTTGTACAAAACATGTCTTGGTTTGCACTTTGTCTAACACGTGCAATTAAAGGGAATCTGTCACCAGGAATCTAATATATAAGCTGCTATTAGGGGCCTTTCACACAGGATGTAATACGCCCTCCTGCAGAATAGTCAGCACTAGAGATGAGCGAGCACGCTCGTTTAAGGCAGATACTCGAGCGAGGATTGCTCTTGTTTAGTAACTGCTTACTCGTCCGAGCAAATGTGTGTGTGTGTGTGTGTGTGTGTGTGTGGGGGGGGGGAAATATCTTTCATTCTCCCCTGCCAACCCTCCCCCCTCCCACCGCATTTGCTCGGACGAGTAAGCAGTTACTCGAGAAGAGCGATGCTTGCTCGAGTATCTGCCTTAAACGAGCCTGCTTGCTCATCTCTATTCAGCACCAAAACCCGTACTGCTAACATGCAGATTTTGCCTGCAATTCCGCATCAAAACATGCAGTTAGCCATATGGATTTTGGTGCAGATTTCCAGGACAGAATATTCTGCAATGCTGTTGTATTATATTCGGTCCGGTGTTAAAGGTCCCTTAGGCTGGGTTAACACGGGACGTATTTGTCACAGAAATTCCGCATGGAATTTCTGTGCGGCCAATCCCCCCGCGGCTCCTAATTCTTGGATTTGCCAGCCATGTGGACGAGATTTTGCAAAAATCTCATCCACATGGGGTGTCCAATCCGTCGCAGCAAAGCCGGGCGGAACTGGTGATGCAGCGCGAAATTGACGGCCGCAGCATGTCAATTATATTTTTTCATTGCGGCCTCACTCCTCTCTATGGGGAGAGAAAGCCACAACAGAATACCAGCGGCCGAACCGCTCCAAAACGCACGGCAAAATGCCTCAGGTTTTGAAGCTGCGGCTCTCCCGTGGAAATCTTGCGGCTTTTCGTTGCGGCCAAGCCGCGAGCTTTCCGCAGGATCTCCGTCCCGTGGAAACCCAGCCTTACTGTTCAGCTGCAGCTGCTTTGAATGTTATAACAGCCAATTTTTGATGTTTTTCCCAGCATGAATGTAATTAGCAGGAAGACCTCCCCCGGCCGGCTCTTTCCACTCTGTAACACGGCTGACATTTTCATCATGCCCAACGCCCACCTAATCTTGTCTGAAATCCCACTTGTGCATTGAATGCATTATCCAGGATGGGCACAGAATCCAACCAATTCATTCTGGTTTGGCCTCACAGTTGTTTTGCGTCACATGATGTATTGGCGCATGTGCAGAACAACCGTGATTGGAATGAAGGGTTGGATTCTGCGCCCGAGCTGTATAATGTATTCATTGCACATATGCAGGATTTCAGACCAGATTAGGTGGACGTTTGGTACGACAAATATATCATCTGCTGAGTGGCAGCGTTACAGAATAGAAAGAGATGGCCTAGTGACGTATTCCTGTTAATTTACATTCATGCCAGGAGAAGCATAGAAAAAAGGCTGTTATTAATAGTGATGCGTAATTAGTGAAATAATCGGCTTGTGACAGTATCGGGCAAATTTACAAAGATGATCATGAACTGGAACAGCCAATTCCAACTCTCATCACAGTCAATAGGAGTAAGAATCAGGTTCACTAATTTGCCCTCCAGAAGGTCCCCAATGTAGCCAAAGCCCTCAAAATTGCATGGTAATACGGCCACACATATGCAGAACACTGTGCTCCTCCCAAAAGTGGTAAAATAGTGTACTGTGGTGTAGTGGGTCAATTGTAGCACACGGGTGTCACTGAAAACAAAGGAAGGTCCACATAGGGTCTCCTATATCAAACGCTGCACCAAATAAGACAGCAGGTTTGCTGCTTGTTTTAAAACAATGTCATACAGTTTTCAAGGACAAGTTCTGCGAGGTGAGCACAACACTCAAGCACGGGCCTTCTCTAAGGAACAGCAGTAGAAGTACCAAAAACATTTGCTATACAAGACAGCAGGCTTGCTTCTTGTTTTAAAGCAGTGTCATACATTTTGCAAAAGACAAATTCTATCAGGTGAACAGAACAGCCGAGCACGGGCCTTCTCCAAGGAAAAGCTGTAGAGCCACAGATGTTTCTTGTGCTTTAGAAAATTTTCTTTTTGGGATGAAGGAGGAGGAAACATGGTGGAAACAGGAGAAGTAGAGTAGCAATAGTTCCACCACAAGCAGCATCAACAGCACCTTGGAGGCAGAGAGTGCTCCTCAGAAACAGTAGAGCTGTAGCTCTGTAATTCTATGTTGATATTTTTCATTGGGGAGTCAGTTGGAGGAGGAAACATGGCGGAAGCAGGAGAAGGAGAACAGCGACAGTTCCACCAGCAACGGCACCTTTAGGGCACAGTGTGGCGTTTGATACAAATCTATGCTCTGTCATATGTGAGTAAAAATTATCACACACCCAGCTGTTCTGAACACCCTCTCTGTTCGCACACTGGTGAGGTAGGCTTGCACCTCTAAAGCATGTTGTGCAAGCTCTGGTTACTCAACCAGCGTAGACACTCAGAAGTCAAAGGGGCCAACGCCATGTCTGAGTACATCCACGCGGGAGCTGACATACTCTTGGACCATCATAGATAAGTATTGCCTATGTGAGTCCTACTCTGTGCTTTTGCTGCAGACTGTGATGGGCTAAAAAAAACCTATGCCCACCCCTGGTAGACCTCTCCTGCCACCAGTGGTGCTGCTGCAGCAGAGGTTCCCACTCATCTGCAGATCTGCAATCCATTGCGGATGCAACGTCACAGCCATGGGGAAATACTCTACTTAAGCTGTTTAACAGTCTTTCCTGATACTACTGCATTTTGAGGTCCCTCTCCACTGCCAGAATGAGATTTGTTATTTTGACCTTGTATCAGGGATCAAGGAGGATGGCCTCCCAGTAATGATCTGATGTTTTGATGTGGGCTGTGCAACAGGCCTTCTGCAAGCACTGCAGCATAAAAGCACTGATATGCCTTAAAGTGCCTAAGGGTGGTGGCCCATATTCCTCAGAGTCAAGCCAAAGAGTGTCCTTCAACTGGTCCCACCATCCACTTAGAATAGCTGGGCTCAGTGATGCCTCTGGTCCTATATTATCCTCTTCCTCCTCTATACTTCTCCCATGGGTGGAAAAAAGTGTTGGAGAAATCTCCCCTTTTTCTTGCCCAAAGCCAGCCTCCCTGCGATGTTGAGTATGGGCGGACTGGCCAGACAGTTGGGAGATTGGTCTCCCTTCTTCTTTCTATGGCATCGACTCATCATTGTCCTTGAGGCCCCATAGGGTTTATTACAGCAGGCAGATAACACGGATGGTCATACTGATCAGTCCTTCTGCAATTGACATTGCAGAAAGGTCGCAGATTCCACATCATCGTTTACCGACGGCACAGGAAGAAAAAATGTGAAAAAAACTCTGTACTGTGCATGCCCGACAGCGAGCCATCCGGACCATCCGCAGCACATAAAATTACAGGTACGTGCGGACGCTGGCTGGGCACAGGGTCAGATTACGTTGCGGGCTCCGGCATACGAAATCCGACCTGTTCGTGTACAGCTGGCCTAAAACAGCACACGTCTTTGATCTGCAGCCACTCCACTGGCGTCAAGTAACCAATCTCCATACAGCATCTGCTAACGGTATAAACTACCTGGTACTCCGTGATTGCTTTCTGCTGCTGGATTAGTCTCTGCATCATGTGCAATGTGGAATTGCACCATGTGTGGCGCGAGTGGCACCATCCTGACCCAGGTTTCAGATGGTGCAGTGATGAAAGATGGAGGCAGAGGCAGCTTGTTTTATAAAGATTAGAGATGAGGCAGCATACTCGCTAAAGACAATTACTCAATCGAGCATTGTCCTTAGCGAGTACCTGCCCGCTCGGAAGAAAAAGTTCGACTGCCGGCGCGGGTGAGATGTGAGTTGCGGCAGTGAGCAGAGGGGAGAGAGGGAGAGAGAGATCTCCCCTCCGTTCCTCCCCGCCCGCTGCCGGCAGCTGAACCTTTTCTTCCGAGTGGGCAGGTACTCACTAAGGGCAATGCTCGATCGAGTAATTGCCCTTAGCAAATATACTCGCTCATCTCTAATAGATGTATTTAACTGAATGAATGGGTTAATTAACGCTTTCACTCCATAGGGCGGTACGGGTACTTTACATGTTACGTAAGCAGAAATGGTAATCACACAATAACAGGTATCTCCGCCCCCGTATTCAGCAGCATGCTAGTTAAATTCACCATCAGTGCAGGGGTACATTTCCTCTCCACTCTTGGGGTAACAGGGCACTTTGTAGTAATACTCCATCCTCAAATGTGTCTCTCTGTACTATTTCTCAAATGGCCGCAGCATCCCTACTTTGTGACCGAACACACCGTAGGTACCAGAGTACAGCCTAAATTTTGGAACTCCACCTCACTGCGGACTCGCGCACCGTAGGTGTGAACAGACATCTTGCGTACATTTCCGTCTCACGCCTCTCAATGGTGCATAGTGCTGTTAACGCCAAAGTGCCCTATCCCTCTCACCGTACCCTTAACATCAGACATTGTACAGCTATACACATACCATTACTCACTAACTGTACTACTAACGCCGTCAATCACTAATCCAAGTAATCATAAGCCCTATCTCTGGGCCGTAGGTCACAGTCCGTTCGGGGAGATACTCCCTCAGTCCGCACTCGTCCGTCACTAACGTCATCGGACCGGTCTTCCATGCCTGGCGGCTTGCTCCTGCCTCTCGGATCCACATCGCTGTCATCGTATACAGGTACACGGTGCCGTCATCTTCTTTGGACCTCCCGTTTCACGTGGCGCTGTCGTTTTCATCTGCAGTCATCGAGCTCCTTCTATGTCCTCCCTTTTGCGCCTACGGGCACGAAAGTCTCCATACTCAGTTGAGGGAAGGGGCTGGGTTTCAGCCCTCATTATTTCCTTAAAACTGGGATGAGTCTTTGTAGCGATGATGTGCTAGCCGTGTCACTACTACATTACCTAAGGAGGTGGAACCCCGTCTCTTCGGCCTTCAACATGGCTCCCGCATAGTCCTATTTTATGAGCCCCATGTCTCCCTTGTGGAGGGAAACAAACAGCGATTATAAGCGCTCTTCAGATTGGCGCTATCGAATAACGATCACCCGTGTCCCTGCTTATACCCCCCTAAGGGTGCGGGGCCTATTGCCATGGCCGTAGGCCGCATCTCTCAGTAGCTGCATGCTGCTCTAAGCAGTAAGGGGAGAGCAGGCAGTGCCTCCTCATTACATAGGCATGGACTATGGTAGCCTGAACCGTTGCTGCACCTCCGCCAGACAAGAGGCGGCTTGGTGTGAACTCTGAAAGTGCGATCATGGTTTCCTGGGCTTTTTCACCACTGGATGTAAACTTGGGTAATTGTTTAGGAAGCGCTGCACTACCAGGTTCTTCATACGGGGAAGGCAAGGTACTTATATGAGATTATTTCTATTTTGCAACTTTTTTACATTAAAAAAATATATTTTTAGTATATCGCTGCATTCAAAGTTATGGCTTTTGAAGAGTGGAGATGAAAATCCCCCAAAATAGGCCCTGCCCTTAAGGAGTTAAAGGGAACCTGTCATCACCTTTGACTCTTTTGAGATAGCTATGTGCGCGCACTCTTCCGTAGACAGCAATACGAAAGAGCGCTACAGAGCTGGTTGAAAAGAGTCAAGTTGTGCGCGCATGCCAACCTGCTGGGACGGGCAGTGGGTGAGAATGAAACACAGCTTGCCAAACTCTCTGTTTCTTCACAATTGAGCCCCATAACCTAGTTTATGGGGCTCATAGGTGGTGGCAGGTTCACTTTAATTTGCGCAGAACCTATGAGTGTCACTGCAGTTATTTGCTTTAGCTTTGTTGCTTTTATTTACTTTGCTTCCTCATAAAATGTGATGCACAGCTTCGCCTTCTGAGTTCCTCTGCCCTTATGAGATACAACATGCCAATGTTTTTTCTGCTAAGCTGGCATACACGCCCTCCAGCCCTAGATTCATTCCATGTTACGTGGCATCACATAGTCTTCCAACTTCACAGAAGTGTCTATATAAGACAGAAAGCCATGGAGGGAAAGTGATAGCAACTCTAGAGGGATAAACCATAGCTGTAATTTATGTAGGAAGGTCAGTAAGTAGCAACGTAAAGCTGTAAGGAAAATAGTTTTTTATTGCAAGAACAGCAAAGTTATATTTACAGGTGCAGCTATAGTGGGTGCAGAGGAAACAGTTGTTTGAGGGGCCCGGAAGCCTTTCTGTTCCATAAGAAGAGGCCAGTATTAAAAATTATAATTGGGGGCCTTGATATAGATTTTGCGTCACGTTATGCCTGTGAATTTTTAAATTTTTGTTTCAAAAAAGGTTTTATTAGAGTAGCATAAACTGATACCCATGCCTTTTATGCATTTGTTATGCCCATTAGCAATCCTAATACCGTTTTTCTTCCATTTTCTCAAGTTCTACGTAATATATTAATATATATATACCTTGCAGTGTAAACTTCAAAATTTAAAACTTAACCAAACTAGGATCATCTTGCCCCTCATTCGCTGCATATTCTCAACAGACTTGTGGTAGAATATCTATCTGTAACTAAACAACAGCAGGTTTCTAGGTCAAAAGGAGAGTGTTACGTTCGTGTGGGCAATTAAGCACCGGGCCCACACGAACGTGACCCGAGGACACAGGTTAAGGGAAGCTGACCCTATGCTGCAGGGAAGATGACCAGGCCCTACCTACAAGCGGAGCGATCGCCTTGATAATGGCGGCCCCACGCTAGAACCTCGGCCCTGGTTCTCCCAGAATAGGTGGTACATGGAACCAGGGCAAGAACAGACAAACCCAATGCACAAACTGGTAACTGATAGATTATAAAAACACTTACCACTCAACCTCGCACACTAAAGCAGATGGTAAAGCTGAATATAAAAACTACTCTAGCAAGACACAAAACAGGCAGCACAGGACACAAAACACCCAGCAAGCTGACCAGACACTACATATGCAGCAAGCTGCAAGCTGCCATGACACAAACACAGGCAGACCAGACTGAGGAAATGCAGCTTCCTCTTGCGGAGGGGCTGGGGCAGAGGCGTAACTTGAAGCTCCCGGGCCCCGATGCAAAACTTGTAACAGGGCCCCCAACTATAATGCTTTACTCATAGTACTGGGCTCCCTATATGGAGAAGAGAGGCCTTATGGGCCCCCTAAGGCACCTGGGCCCGGGTGCAACCGCATCCCCTGCATCCTCTATAGTTACGCCCCTGGGCTGGGGTATACATCTACCCCCAAACCCAGGGGATTGGCTGACCAAAACAACCACACCCAGCCAGCTCAATTAACCCCTACCTGTGAAGGTGTACTCCTGGAACCCTGAAATACAACACAGAGTCCAGCAGCACAACATGACACTGTGTATGTTGAAATCCGTGAATATCCACTAGCTCTATCCATAGCCGCCACACCACCCCATACCTATCCAGCATGTCTAACCATATGGCATGAATTCTTTCATACAGCGCTATCTGTGAGATCCTATTCAGCACTTTCTGAAAAGACAAGTAGGGTTGTTTCCATCTGGCTGCAATATGAATTCTAGTCGCTATACAAATATTTTGTATCAATTTGTGCGCCTGGTATTTAACTATTGGCCGTCGATCTCCCAGGAGGAACACCGTTGGGAGATTTTTGGAATGGGCCTATGAATAGTCTATGAAGTAACCTATGTACTGTACCTGAGACCAGAGCCGGGATGCTTCTGGACAGGTCCACCAGATATGTGGTTGAGTTCCCCTCTCTGTAACCCCCTGAAAAAAAAGGGTGAAGAGGCTGGGTAGAAGCTGTTTAATCTGACAGGTACCAAGTAAGTACGGTGTAAGATTTTTATGGAAGTTTCAATTAGGGGGACCTGGTGGCCGCCTTTAGAAATTCTTTCTCAACAATGGTACCATCTTTCTTCCAATAGGCTACTTTGTAAATCTCTCTCCCCCCGCAGCTTAAAGGGGAGTTTACCTTCCACTGTTGGATTATTTAATATACTGTAAATCAATGACAGAGTTCCTTTCCTCATGGGATCTCGCATAAAGAGCCTCTCAGACATTGCCATGTCAGGAAGAGCTGAAGGTTGTCTCAGCAAACGTAGGAAATGGAAGACTCGGTAGTTCTACTGAGGGCTACTGTTAGTAGTTGGGATCCCATTGCGAAGCGGTGAAGGTCTGTCAGTTCATTGTTTTTCCATACATTTCCACATGAATTAGGTCCAGGAATTTTTTTATTTTTAATGGAACCTGTCATCACATTTGAGCCCCATAAACTATGTTATAGGGTTCAAAAGTGATGGAACAGGGAGTTTGGGGAGCCAGTAATCACAGGCGATGTTTTCTCTGACTAGTGACATTGCTTTTCCTTTTTATCTCTATCTAGACCCAGACCGCCATGAAGACTTCCTCCAGCTACAACTTATTTCTCCACACTCTCCCCATCCTGCCATTACCCATAATGCAGACTCTCAGTGCCCCCATAGTATATAAAAGAAAAGAGAAAAAAAGTTCTCAGCGCTCAAAAATAAGGGTACAAACTGATAAACAATATGGTTAATGATATGATAGATGACTTACTTCACGGAGGCGTCCGTGCCCAGACGCCCCCAAATCCCAGTTAACGTATCAAATTACCGCCGGCAATGGTAATAGGTTCCACAGTTTAATGGTAAACGCGTTTCGGCCATGTAATTTGGCCTTCATCAAGTACCATTTCTCCACACTCTCCCCATCCTGCCATTACCCATAATGCAGACTCTCAGTGCCCCCATAGTAGATAGCTCTGTGGTTCCACTAGTAACAGTGCTGCCTCTGTGGCCCTAAAAATTAATAGTGTAGTGCCACTTAGTAATACCCTGTTTCCTCAAAAATAAGACCCTGTCTTATACTAATATTAGCCTCAAAAAAGGCACTACGTCTCATTTTCGGGGGAGGTCTTATTTTACTTATCTAGCAGGCTAGGTTTGGGTCCTCCCGCTGCTCTCCGGAGCTCCACCCCATGTCCTGCAGTCCTCGTTTACCCAAAGAAGATCACTTCCCGGTTATGGGATTCCTAAATCTTGACTCCAGGAAGCGATGGCTCTGATTGGTTCTCGAGCGCTGCTCAGCCAATCAATGCAGCACTCGATGAACCAATATGCTGGCTGTGATTGGTTCAACGAGCGCTGCTCAGCTAATCAATGCAGTGCTGGATGAACCAATCACAGCGTTGAATTGCGGAGGTGGGATTTATGAATTGGCTGTGCCGCGGCATTCAAAAATACAGCTTGACCTGCAAAAAACAAGCCTTCAGACATCTATGTCAATGGAGAAATAAAAGAGTTACGATTTTTTAAAAGGGGGGAGGAAAAACTGAAAATGGGGGGAAAAAGAACGGGCCATGTTCTTAAGTGGTTAAAATGGCCCGGTCCTAATGAGGTTAACAGTGTGACAGGTTAGTGGTTGCAGGTGAGTGTAGCGAGATAAATGAAGTTGATCAACAGTATCTTTTTAGCCATTATATGTCAATATACTTTTTTTTATTGTATAGAAAAGAACCCTCTTCTTGTGAGGTAACGGCATCCAGCAGTTAATTCTTTTAAAGAGGAAGTAGCGCCACCTTGTGTTTGAAAAGGTTATTGCATCTATAGGACATAACCATAGATTGAATAACAGTGGTAAAAATGCTGGATTTACAGGGACAGAGCATTCTGCACTCGAGATACAAATGGGAAAAATAACCTATTTTAACCCTTTCATGACCAAGGGAGATTGATGTGTCTGCGTCCAGGTCATATTATACAGTACTTGTATCCGCACTTTCAAAAAATCATAACTTTTTGATTTTTCAGGTGACCTATCTACATGAGGATTTGTTTTTTGCAGGACAAGTTCTATTTTTCAAAAGTACCAATTAACATAATCATGTAATGTGTGGGAAGATTTAAAAAAAAAATTCTAAATGTGGCGAAATAGGAGAACCCTCACAATCGAACTATTTTTTTTGGAGGGGGGGAGGGGTTTATTTTTACAATATTTATGGCGCAGTAAGAGTGACATCTTATTTTTATTCTGTGGGTCAGTTTTTAGATTTTTTTTAACATTTCTATCTTTTATGATTGAGAAAGGGGTTTTTTAACATTTTTTATTTTTATAATAATCTAAAAATATCTTTATTTTACTTCTACTGTATTTTACTTTTATGTACTGTATTATACTATATTTTAACAGGCTTCCTATTAAAGATGTGCCACAGACTACAGGCACATCTTTAATAGGCAAGTGATCATGACAGCCCTGGGAACTTTCAGAAGGGCCAAAGCTGCCATGATATCTGGACGACAACCGTGATCTTATCACGACGGGGCTGTTCAGGACATCTAAGTTATGATTGGGACATTTAAGGAGATAATGGCCTTGATCACAGTTATGTCCCATCCTGGCTGTTGCTGGTGGGTGTCGGGTGTCAGAGACAGCCGATACCCGCTGTGTAAGTATAGTGGCCCGGAGTTAACGGGGCCCCTCCATAATGTATCAATGCATTTGGCTCGTGCCTATGTGTTGTCAGTGTCTTTCATGTTGCATGAATATGATGTGTATTGCATAGCTGCAGCACTGAATGGGTTAACTGTCTGGTATGTGAGATGTCTGGAAAATGTATGTTATTGTTTGTCACGTGATCGTGCTATGGATATGGGATTGCAAGGTGTGTGCAAGGGTGGGTCTGTTCTGGTCTTGCAAGAGTGAGGAGCATTGTGAGGATCTGCAAGTGAGCCACACAGACACCTTCAGTTCTGTGTAGGTTGGAATGGAAGCAGCTAAAAGGTATCCCCAGCCTACCCTGGGCCTGCTTTACCCAGGAGATGCCAACGATATCCTTAACCGCTGAGAGGAAGAGAGAGAGTGGAACCGCCAAGCAGCGTGGAGAGCCTGCCTGCCAAATATGAGTGCCGACCAGTTGAGAGCTGGTGAGAGTAAAGGAGTTTGGCTGGGAACAGAACCCCACAGATAACTTGGACTGTGGATTCTTCTGATGTGCTGTGATTTCCTCCCTGTCGCACGACCTTGTGATATTGCACCATTTTCCTGCTGGCGTGAGTTTATGCTTTTGTTGGAAAACGAGCACTGCTGACCATTCCTGGTTTTGCTCCTTAAAAGTTTCCCTGTGTGTGTGGACCACTTATTTCATCATCCAGATTCACTGCAGAGGAAGGAACGTTGGCGTCACGAGTGACAGGACTGTTTAAGATAAACCACATTTTGGGTTACCCCCGTGAAAGCCTCTCTAATGGTAACTTGGACGGGTCCCGTGCTACCCTCAGGGGAGGAGATGGTAGAGCCCTATGACAAGGCCCAACTCTACCCCACTATCGTCACGGATGTGGGCCTGCTCCTCGGACGCTGCATATAGAGTGGGTTTGGCTTCTCGCTGCGTACACAGCATATGCAATATATGGCTACATACAGGTTAACTACATGGGCTATGTGTGTTACAAAGCAGTTAAACAAGTAAAACAAGCCCATTTTGCTCACCCATTAGAAGAGCAACAGGTCAGAATTTGAAGGGTGAGACTAAACAATTATGGAACGCTCTTCCTTGTTTTAGAATCCTGGCTTTAGCTAAAAGATAATGATCTAAAACTGTATTTGAGAACCCAGTGCTCCATTATATTCACACGTTGGATTATTTTCAAAGAATCCTCAGCAGACTTCTGAAGCTAAAATTGGGTTTTCTTCAACGGATCTGCCACTGGATCTGCACATTTATTTAGTCTCATTATAAAATTGCGCTCATTATTTGCAGTGCGTTCATTATTAGAGATGAGCGAACGTGTTCTTCCGAGCTTGATATTCGTGCGAATATTAGGGTGTTCGGGATGTTCGTTATTCGTAACGAACACCATGCGGTGTTCTGGTTATTTTCACTTCCTTCCCTGAGACGTTAGCGCGCTTTTCTGGCCAATTGAAAGACAGGGAAGGCATTACAACTTCCCCCTGTGACGTTCAAGCCCTATACCACCCCCCTGCAGTGAGTGGCTGGGAAGATCAGGTGTCACCCGAACATAAAAGTCGGCCCCTCCCGCGGCTCGGCTCAGATGCGGTGTGAGTTAGATGAGGGACAGTGCTGTTTGTACCGGAGCTGCTGTAGGGAAAGAATTGGTAGTTAGTGTAGGCTTCAAGACCCCCCAAAGGTCCTTATTAGGGCCACTGATAGCTGTGTGTTGGCTGCTGTTAGCAGTGGCAATTTTTTTTTTCTCAAAATCGCCTCTGCAGACCGTTGCACCTGGCATTAGGGACAGAAGTGCTGCATAGGCAGGGAGAGTGTTAGGAGTGAGTGTAGCCTTCAAGAACCTCAACGGTCCTTTCTAGGGCCATATTTATCCGTGTGCAGTACTGTCCAGGCTGCTGTTAGCTGTGCTGCATTTTTTTTTGCTTCTCAAAATCGCCTCTGCAGACCATTGCACCCTCCATTGATACTGCAGGGAAAGAATTGTATAGGCAGGGCGAAAACACAGTTATTATTCATTGAATATACGCAGTGCTGCCTTTTGGTGCCAAAAAACTGAAAACAAATCTATTTGTCCAGCCTCTGTCCGTCCTAAGGGCGGTGGACACGTGTGAGCTGCGTGAACAACATTGCTAAATCAGACGCACCCAGCTACGCTTTACTGCTGGCTTCGCCATTTGCTTTCCTTAATTGGGAAAAAAATACCTGCTCTCCAAGAGTTATAATAACTCTGCTACCCTCACGTTCTGTGACACATAAGCAGGGACACAGCACAGTTATTAAACTTCTCATGTTCATTGAATATACGCAGTGCTGCCTTTTGGTGGAAAAAAACTGAAAACAAATCTATTTGTCCAGCCTCAGTCCGTCCTAAGGGCGGTGGAGACGTGTGAGCTGCGTGAACAACATTGCTAAATCAGACGCACCCAGCTACGCTTTACTGCTGGCTTCGCCATTTGCTTTCCTTAATTGGGAAAAAAATACCTGCTCTCCAAGAGTTATAATAACTCTGCTACCCTCACGTTCTGTGACACATAAGCAGGGACACAGCACAGTTATTAAACTTCTCATGTTCATTGAATATACGCAGTGCTGCCTTTTGGTGGAAAAAAAACTGAAAACAAATCTATTTGTCCAGCCTCTGTCCGTCCTAAGGGCGGTGGAGACGTGTGAGCTGCGTGAACAACATTGCTAAATCAGACGCACCCAGCTACGCTTTACTGCTGGCTTCGCCATTTGCTTTCCTTAATTGGGAAAAAAATACCTGCTCTGCCAGAGTTATAATAACTCTGCTACCCTCACGTTCTGTGACACATTAGCAGGGACACAGCACAGTTATTAAACTTAGATAATTCATTCACTAGAGGCAGTGGGGCCTTTCGTTTTTCAAAAAGGGCAAAAATTATATTTGGCCTGCAGTCTTGCGCCAATTTATTTCCTGCCTGTGAAATCAAATCACTGGTAATACAGCATGCTGAGGGGTAGGGGTAGGCCTAGAGGACGTGGACGCGGCCGAGGACGCGGAGGGCCAAGTCAGGGTGTGGGCACAGGCCAAGCTCCTGATCCAGGTGTGTCGCAGCCGACTGCTGCGCGATTAGGAGAGAGGCACGTTTCTGGCGTCCCCACATTCATCGCCCAATTAATGGGTCCACGCGGGAGACGGTTATTAGAAAATGAGCAGTGTGAGCAGGTCCTGTCCTGGATGGCAGAAAGTGCTTTGAGCAACCTATCGTCTACCCGCAGTTCTGCGCCGTCCACTGCTGCCAATCCGAATCCTCTGTCTGCTGCTCCTCCTTCCTCCCAGCCTCCTCACTCCACTACAATAACACCTGCTCAGGAGCGGGAACACTCCCAGGAACTGTTCTCGGGCCCCTGCTTAGATTGGGCAGCAGCGGTTCCTCTCCCACCAGAGGAGTTTATCGTCACTGATGCCCAACCATTCGAAAGTTCCCGGGGTCCGGGGGAAGAGGCTGGGGACTTCCGCCAACTGTCTCAACAACTTTCTGTGGGTGAGGAGGACGATGACGATCAGACACAGTTGTCTTGCAGTGAGGTAGTAGTAAGGGCAGTAAGTCCGAGGGAGCAGCGCACAGAGGATTCGGAGGAAGAGCAGCAGGACGATGAGGTGACTGACCCCACCTGGTGTGCAACGCTTACTCAGGAGGACAGGTCTTCAGAGGGGGAGTCAAGGGCATCAGCAGGGCAGGTTGCAAGAGGCAGTGCGGTGGCCAGGGGTAGAGGCAGGGCCAGACCGAATAATCCACCAAGTGTTTCCCAAAGCGCCCCCTCGCGCCATGCCACCCTGCAGAGGCCGAGGTGCTCTAAGGTCTGGCAGTTTTTCACAGAGACGCCTGACGACCGACGAACAGTGGTGTGCAACCTTTGTTGCGCAAAGCTCAGCCGGGGAGCCAACACCAACAGCCTCACCACCACCACCATGCGCAGACATATGATGGCCAAGCACCCCACAAGGTGGGACGAAGGCCGTTCACCGCCTCCGGTTTGCACCCCTGCCTCTCCCCCTGTGCCCCAACCTGCCACTGAGATGCAACCCCCCTCTCAGGACACAGGCACTACCGCCTCATGACCTGCACCCACACCCTCATCTC
Source organism: Eleutherodactylus coqui (assembly GCF_035609145.1). Lineage (NCBI taxonomy): Eukaryota > Metazoa > Chordata > Amphibia > Anura > Eleutherodactylidae > Eleutherodactylus > Eleutherodactylus coqui. Next base: position 87,751,861 of record NC_089848.1, on the reverse strand, counting down.
CGCTGTCCTCGGCCCCATCCAGCAGTGTAGTTCAGCGCACCGTTCAGCCGTCGCTTGCGCAAGTGTTCGAGCGCAAGCGCAAGTACGCCGCCACGCACCCGCACGCTCAAACGTTAACCGTCCGCATAGCAAAATTCATCAGCCTTGAGATGCTGCCGTATAGGGTTGTGGAAACTGAGTCCTTCAAAAGTATCATGGAGGCGGCGGCCCCGCGCTACTCAGTTCCCAGTCACCACTACTTTTCCCGATGTGCCGTCCCAGCCCTGCACGACCACGTCTCCCGCAACATTGTGCGCGCCCTCACCAACGCGGTTACTGCCACGGTCCACTTAACTACGGACACGTGGACAAGCACAGGCGGGCAGGGCCACTACATCTCCCTGACGGCACATTGGGTGAATTTAGTGGAGGCTGGGACAGAGTCAGAGCCTGGGACCGCTCACGCGCTACCCACCCCCAGAATTGCGGGCCCCAGCTCGGTGCTGGTATCTGCGGAGGTGTATGCTTCCTCCACTAAAGCACCCTCCTCCTCCTCCTCTGTCTCGCAATCAAGATGTGTTAGCAGCAGCATGTCGCCAGCAGTCGGTGTCGCGCGGTGTGGCAGCACAGCGGTGGGCAAGCGTCAGCAGGCCGTGCTGAAACTACTCAGCTTAGGCGATAAGAGGCACACGGCCCACGAACTGCTGCAGGGTCTGACACAGCAGACCGACCGCTAGCTTGCGCCGCTGAGCCTCCAACCGGGCATGGTCGTGTGTGACAACGGCCGTAACCTGGTGGCGGCTCTGCAGCTCGGCAGCCTCACGCACGTGCCATGCCTGGCCCACGTCTTTAATTTGGTGGTTCAGCGGTTTCTGAAAAGCTACCCACGCTTGTCAGACCTGCTCGTAAAGGCGCGCCGGCTCTGCGCACATTTCCGCAAGTCCCACACGGACGCTGCCACCCTGCGCACCCTGCAACATCACTTTAAGCTGCCAGTGCACCGACTGCTGTGCGACGTGCCCACACGGTGGAACTCTACGCTCCACATGTTGGCCAGGCTCTATGAACAACGTAGAGCTATAGTCGAATACCAACTCCAACATGGGCGGCGCAGTGGGAGTCAGCCTCCTCAATTCCTTTCAGAAGAGTGGGCCTGGTTGGCAGACATCTGCCATGTCCTTGGTAATTTTGAGGAGTCTACCCAGGTGGTGAGCGGCGATGCTACAATCATTAGCGTCACCATTCCTCTGCTATGCATCTTGAGAAATTCCCTGCAAACCATAAAGGCAGCTGCTTTGCGCTCGGAAACGGGGGCGGGGGAAGACAGTATGCCGCTGGATAGTCAGGGCACCCTCCTGTCTATTTCTCAGCGCGTACAGGAGGAGGAGGAGGAGCATGAGGAGGATGAGGAGGAGGGGGAAGAGACAGCTTGGCCCGCTGCTGACGGTACACCGGCTGATTGCCTGTCATCCTTTCAGCGTGTATGGCCTGAGGAGGAGGAGGAGGAGGAGGATCCTGATAGTGATCTTCCTAGTGAAGACAGCCATGTGTTGCGTACAGGTACCCTGGCACACATGGCTGACTTCATGTTAGGATGCCTTTCTCGTGACCCTCGCGTTGCACGCATTCTGGCCACGACGGATTACTGGGTGTACACACTGCTCGATCCACGGTATAAGGAGAACCTGCCCACTCTGATTCCCGAAGAGGAAAGGGGTTCGAGAGTGTTGCTATACCACAGGACCCTTGCGGACAAGCTGATGGTAAAATTCCCAGCCGACAGCGCTAGTGGCAGAAGGCGCAGTACCGAGGGCAAGGTAGCAGGGGATGTGCGTAGATCGAGCAGCATGTACATCCCAGGCAGTGCAACAGTCTTTAAGGGCCTGGCCAGCTTTATGGCTCCCCACCAAGACTGTGTCACCGCTCCCCAGTCACGGCTGAGTCGGCGGGAGCACTGTAAAAGGATGGTGAGGGAGTACGTAGCGGATCGCACGACCATCCTTGGTGACGCCTCTGCCCCCTACAACTACTGGGTGTCGAAGCTGGACATGTGGCCTGAACTAGCGCTGTATGTCCTGTAGGTGCTTGCTTGTCCTGCGGCTAGCGTCTTGTCGGAGAGGGTGTTTAGTGCGGCTGGGGGAATCATCACAGATAAGCGTAGCCGCTTGTCAACCGACAGTGCCAACAGGCTAACACTCATCAAGATGAACAAAGGCTGGATTTCCCCAGACTTCTCTTCTCCACCAGCGGACAGCAGCGATACGTAAGCAATACGTAGGCTGCACCCGCGGATGGAAGCTACGTTCTCTCTCACCATCCAAAACGGGGACATTTCTGCTTCATCAATCTGTGTCTAATATTCCTCCTCCTCCTCCTCCTGCTCCTCCTCCTGAAACCTCACGTAATCACGCTGAACGGGCAATTTTTCTTAGGGCCACAAGGCTCACTCAAATAATTTTTCAGAACAATTTTTATAAGTTTCAATGCGCTTAAAAGCATTGGAACTTTAACTTGAACCAATTTTTCGTTACACTGGGCTGCCTCCAGGCCTAGTTACCACTTAAGCCACATTAACCAAAGCGATTAATGGGTTTCACCTGCCCTCTTGGCTGGCCATGGCCAATTTTTGGGATGTACATTAGTACTGTTGATACAGCAATTTTTGTGGGCCCTCGCCTACAGTGTAATCAAATTAATTTTTAGCCCACCTGCATTACAGCTGACGTTACCTCAGCTGTGTTGGGCAATGCAATGGGATATTTTTATGTACCGCCGGTGGCTTCCTGGCACCCACCCAGGCAGTGGGTCCACAGGGAGTTTAACCTACATGTGTCCACTTGTAAAGAACCCCAGTCTGACTGGGGCATGCAGTGTGGGCCGAAGCCCACCTGCATTAAGCACGACATTACTACCTCAGCTGTGTTGGGCAATGCAATGGGATATTTTTATGTACCGCCGGTGGGTTCCAGGGAGCCACCCATGCTCTAGGTGCACACTGAGTTTTTAATACATCTGTACACTTCTAAAGAACCCGTCTGACTGGGCCATGCAGTGTGGGCCGAAGCCCACCTGTATTACGCACGACATTACTACCTCAGCTGTGTTGGGCAATGCAATGGGATATTTCTATGTACCGCCGGTGGCTTCCTGGCACCCACCCAGGCAGTGGGTCTACAGGGAGTTTAACCTACATGTGTCCACTTGTAAAGAACCCCAGTCTGACTGGGGCATGCAGTGTGGGCCGAAACCCACCTGCATTAACCCTTTCCAGTCCACTGTGTGACCTGTGAAGACATTAGGGTTTAAGGCTGTACAGCTCCGTTGTTGGTAGACGTCCGTCGGGGTTCTCTTACTGTATATTGCCAGCCTCTCTGCTGTCGGAGCCTATCCTACGTGTCAGCTCATGCAGTACTGGCTTTAGCCAGCATATAGCGCCGTTGTATAACAGCAGAAAAAGAGTAAGCCCCCTAGGAAAACCATATACAAATTGGATTGGAAAGGGTTAAGCACAACATTACTACCTCAGCTGTGTTGGGCAATGCAATGGGATATTTCTATGTACCGCCGGTGGCTTCCTGGCACCCACCCATGCTGTAGGTGCACACGGAGTTTTTACTACATCTGTACACTTATAAAGAACCCCAGTCAGACTGGGGCATGCAGTGTCGGCCGAAGCCCACCTGCATTAAGCACGACATTACTACCTCAGCTGTGTTGGGCAATGCAATGGGATATTTCTGTGTACCGCCGGTGGGTTCCAGGGAGCCACCCATGCTGTGGGTCGACAGGGACTTCACAATAGGGAGTTGTACCTGCCTGTGTCTATGAATTAAAAAGCCCGGTCTGACTGGGGCATGCAGACACCTTGACAGAATGAATAGTGTGTGGCACATAGGTTCCCCATTGCTATGCCCACGTGTGCAGCTCCTGATGGCGGTGGCACAGGATTCTATTTCTCATTGCTTCTGTACAGCATTGTGGGCTATCGCTCCGCCACTTTTAAAGAGGGTCGCTGCCTAGCCGTGCCAACCTCTGCAGTGTGTGCCTGCGGTCCCTCGTCATGGCAGACGCAATTCTAAATAGACATGAGCGTGGTGTGGCATGAGGGCAGCTGAAGGCTGCCCAGGGACACTTTGGTGTGCGCTGTGGGGGGGGGGGAGGGGGGGCGGTTGGGCAGCATGTAACCCAGGCGAAGTGGCAGCGGAGTGTCATGCAGGCAGTGATTGTGCTTTGTTGTAGCTAGTGTGGTGCTTAGCAAAGGTATGCCATGCTAATGAGGGCTTTTCAGAAGTAAAAGTTGTTGGGAGGGGGGGGGGCCCACTCTTGCCGGTATTGTGGCTTAATAGTGGGACCTGGGAACTTGAGATGCAGCCCAACACGTAGCCCCTCGCCTGCCCTATCCGTTGCTGTGTCGTTCCCATCACTTTGTTGAATTGCCCAGATTTTCACACATGAAAACCTTAGCGAGCATCGGCGAAATACAAAAATGCTCTGGTCGCCCATTGACTTCAATGGGGTTCGTTGTTCGAAACGAACCCTCGAGCATCGCGGGAAGTTCGTTCCGAATAACGAACACCCGAACATTTTGGTGCTCGCTCATCTCTATTCATTATCACACACAGATTTCTTTCCATTGCATGTGTATGTGGTATAATGTACCCCATTTACTTGCATTAACTTGGAATGTAGGCAGATTCTGTTGGGATTTAGGCAGGGTTGGCTATAGGTTTATGTGGGCAGTACACCCCTTTGCAGTGTGTAACACACATAGCAGAAATTCAGCAGCAAGGCATGCAATGGCCATATAACGGTACCTACCAGCTCCACACAGATGTTTTGCAGACCATATGTGATTATACTACCATTATATTCAATGATCACAGGTGACGTCCTTTCTGACTGGAGCTGTTCAGTTCCCCTTTTCTTCTGTATCCGGCCAAGATCGCCATGATAACTTCTCCCGGCCCCAACTTGCCTCTGTGGAATTTAACACACAGACATCTTTGGCTCTTTGCTTTTCCATCACCCTCCCTACATTCTCTACACTTTTACACAATCTCCCTTTTAAATGATCCAAGATAGTAATAATGCCACCTGTGGTACTCCATGTATGAAGTGAGCCCAGTTTCGAGTTTGTGGTGCAATGAACTCTGTTATGGTTCCTATAGTTATGTATTCTAGATGATTTAAGGGTGACCTCTACTGGCGGCCCTACATTACTGCAGTTTGTGTACTTCTCTATGGAGTGTTGTATGTGACTTTCCATCGGCTTCAGAGGCCAGGTGGGAGATCCAGTACAGAGAGCTGCAAAAGGAGAGATGAGTTGGCTTGGGGATCCATATGAGACGTGTCCTGGACAATCTGTGCCTGTTAGAGTGGGGCAGTTGCACAAGAAAGGAGGCAGCCAGTGTTTGAGGAGCGCAGCTCAATAACGTGCCAGAACTGACATCGCTGATAGAACAAAGCTGGGAGGACTACAGCTAGAGAGACTGCTACAATGATTCACGTCGTCCTGCAGCTCTGTGAATCGGGGTACCCTCAACAAACATTTAAAGACATGTCACCTACATTTCAGTACCAAACACGGTGGATATATGTAAGTGAGGTAGGCCCTCAGGAAAATGCCTCACCTGTGCACACAGATAGTGACTTATAAGCAGGCCTGCCAATTGAAATACGCAACTTGACCTGACACCAGAGGAACATACATACATCTGCTAGTTGTGGACAAGTTATTGGGCAGCCCTTGCATTACTTTCAGACTGTGTGTAGGCGACCGTCATTGCTGGGTTGAAATGTTTGATGATACTACCACGTGTTCTACAGGTGAAGTGTGTTGCTGATCTTTGTGATTTTTTAAAATATTGTTACCGTACCCCACTCACATTAGAGTTAAGTGCACTTTAAATTAGAGTCTGTTAGATTATCTAACGTTTCTAAATAACCGCATATTACTTCTCTATTAACAGAAGCTTCTACGGCCAATCTCCATCAGACTGTGGACACCATTATCAAGTTATTAGAGGATGTTTATGGGGAAGCAGGAAGCATTGGAAATTTGAGAGCACACTTGCTTGCTAGAGTAGAGATGGGAAGGCCTGGAAAAAAAAGGGAAAAAAAACTGTTTTTTTTTTTCCAAAGCCATTTTTTCAGAAAAAAAGTGTGTAGAATATGTTCTTTTCCAATGATGAATGATATATCTATGACATGGTGTTCAAACTATATAGCATAAAAAATGCCTTTGGAAAAAAACAGTTTTTTCCCCCTAATTTTTCAGGTTTTTTTTTCCAGGCCTTCCCATCTTTAGTCCAGAAACAAGAAGAGAATATACTGCAGTAACTAACGGGCTTCAGGAAATCCTAGCCAGTATTGAGATTGACAGAATCTGTTAACCCAGATGCTGAATTTGGGAGTCATTCAGAATAGTCAAAGTCCCTGGGCAGCCCCCGTAGTGCTCGTGAAGAGGAAAGATGTAAGTATCAGATTCTGCATAGACTACCGCTAGTTGAATGCCTGTACCGTTTGTGATTTTTACCCTCAACCAAAGAATGAAGAGTCCCTCTCCGCTTTGGAAAAGGCTAAATATTTTTCACCTTTCAACCTCGTCAGCGGATACTGGCTGGTGCCCAACACAATAAAAGACAAGATGGCTTTCAACCTACCTACAGGGCTTTATAAGTTTCATTGTATGCCCTTTGGGTTAGTGAACACACCCGAAACCTTTCAGCAGCTGATAGAAAAGTGCTTAGAGGACTTAAATTTTGAAGCTACTCTCATCTATTTGGCAGACATCATTGTGTACATTGCTACATTCACTGAACATCTAAAGTGATAGGGACAAGTAACGGAAAGCTTGCAGGCCCAGAGCCGGGAAGTTAAACCAAAGAAGTGCCACTTATTTAGGCGAGAGATTCAATACTTGGGCCAAACCGTGTCTAAATATGGGGCTCTGCCCTCTCAGGATAAGGTAGTTGTTGTGCAACACAGACTTTATAAGAATTGGAAGCATTTTGTGGCCTAGCAGGGCATTACAGATGATTTATTAAAGACTTTGCAAAAATTGCAGGCTCTTTGAATGAACTTCTGGGAGGAACAGCTGCTGCCCCCCCCCCCCCCCCCCCCCCAATGATCCATCTTATGGGATGAGACTTAAGAAAAAACATTCTGAGCATTAAAAGAAGCTCTGACCACTGCTCCTATTCTGGTATATGACGATTCTGATCAGCTGTTCTTACTGTATACCAACGGCAGACTCTATGGTCTAAGAGCAATGCTGGGTACAAAATGGACATGAGAGAGTAATTGCTTATGTTAGCCGATTTCTACAGGACTCAGAGTGCAAACCTAATAATTACAGCTGCATGCCTTAGGCCTTATGTCCACCGGCAGGTCGGAATCCCATCCTGCCCGCCACCGAGGACACATAATTACCTGTGCGGGTCTTCTGCATCCCGGCCGGATCTTCTTTCTTTTGCTTGGTGGATGTATGCCAGCACACATGCGCAGTGGGAGGTTTTTTTTTTTTCAAACTCCTTTTTTCCCGCGGGATCTACGGCCCGTCTGCAGTGTTAGCGGTGGCCAAGCTGCAGATCGGACTGCTTCCATTGACTTCAATGGAAGTTGTCCGTGCAGGACCCGCAGCAAAATGGAACATGCTGCCATTTGTTTTGCGGACCAAAGGGTCCGCAAAACAAATCTACATGCTTAAATTCAGCTGCAGACCCCCATGATTGTCTATGGCCGGCTTGAACTGCGGATCGTCCGCGTGGGTTTCCCCTGCACAGATTCCGCAATTCAATTCCGCCCGTGGACATGAGGTCTTAGTCTGGACTACGACAGAAAAGCTTTCAGAGTGCTTAACTGGGGCTGAGATACAAGTCTGGACTGACAGGAACCTGCTAACACATCTGGACACAGCTAAACTGGGAGCACTGGAACAGCATTGGGTGGCCCAGCTGGTGAAGTAAAGTCTCGCTATCCGAAAGTGGTCAAAGACAGAGAACATGAATGCAAATGCGTTGTCATGAGTTACACTCAAAGTCCCTGTGGGAGAAGTGGATGACCCATTAGAAGATGAAGAGACACCCAACTTTTAGATGTTCCCTTCTACAGTAGCCCCCCCAGTCAGGGGGAGAAGTCTGACCACCAATAGCAGTATTAGGAAAAATGAATGCTGAGTAGAGCAAGGTCCAGAATTAGGATCTGGAACTGTCTCAGGTGAAGAGATGGGTCGCTCAACAAGACAAACCTGGAAAGAAAGAAAAGGCCCATCTTAGACAAGTGATCCACCCATACAGCAGCAGTGGGAATGCCTACAAGTAAAAGACAATGTCCTGCTTCAAACGAACCTTGAGGCACAGTGGGAGGTGATGATCCCCAGAAAGTTAGCGAGGGACACCAATGAGCCACACGCCTGCCCGATCGGAGGAAAGTCAGTGAACCCTCAAACAATCTACTCAGTCTCATGTAGGGGTTCTGCAACAACACTATGCTGCTGAAGAAGTCATTTGGCAAATTCAGATGCAAAGTTCATGTATTTACTGTTAGTGCTACTAACAAGGTTATATCATATCTAAATTCTGCAGAGTTTTGGAATTCCATCCAATAATGCCATGTTTTGGAGAATTTTGCCTGTGTTCCTTTAATACATGAGATCCTCCATCTCCATTATCTCCTGGATTATGTTGAACCACAACGACATGGTGGGTGGGGAGGTGTGATGGCATACTTTTGGAATACAGCTTCTTGCTGCGTTGACCAGATGGCCATCACAGAGCGCTTGTAAACAGAAATTGGGATATCACTGAGATGAAGGAGAAAGAATGCAAGTGATTTGGGAAGGACGAAGGTGGAAAATTTAGATGTAATACGCCAAACGTCCGACCAGAAACCCACCAACACCGGGCACTACCAGAATATATGGAGTAAGCTATCCTGCTCCAGCCCACATATCTAGCAAAGTGGAGACATGGAGGGTACAAAGGAACAAGTACTGTGCCTACTGTATTATCAAACACTTTATGGTTGTACTACTTGAAAATGCAAATAAAGAATAAAAAAAAAAAAATTTGAAAAATGCATATTTTTTTAACCCTTAATGGCATGGCCTATTTTGGCGTTGAGGACCAAACGATTTTTGGTATTTTTTCATCTCCATTTTTCAAAAGCCATAACGTTTTTATTTTTCCGTCGACTCGGCCGTATAAGGGCTTGTTTTTTGCGTGGCGAGCTGTAGTTTTTATTGGTACCATTTCTGGTTACATAGACTATATTGTAAAACTTTTATTATTTTTTTTTATGATCGTAGGGAGAGAAAACGCATCAATTCTGCCATAGATTTTTTGGGGTTTTATTTTAAAGCGTTAATTATGCAGCATAAATGATACACTACATTTTTTTCTGCGGGACGGTACGGCTACAACGATACCAAAATTCTTATATTTTTTTTTAGGTTTTTTCACTTTTCCACAATAAAAACACTTTTTTTGGAAATTATAATTTTTTTCTAAACTCACTGCATTCAAAGTCCTGTAACTTTTTTATTTTTCGATGGATGGAGCTCTCTGAGGGCTTATTTTTTGCGAGATGAGCTGTAGTTTTTATTGGTGCCATTTTGTGGTACACACTTTTTTTTATCACCTTTATTGCATTTTTTGGGAGGCAAAATGCTAAAAATTTGCATTTTGCCTCAGTTTTTTAAGCATTTTTTTAATGCTTTTTGCCATGCAGGATAATAAGCGCATTTAATTTATTGTACACATCGTTACGGATGCGTCAATACCAAATATGTGGGATTTTTAATTTGTTTACATTTTTTAATGCAAATATGAGAAAAAGCATAAAAAAAAGTTTTTCTTATGTTTTGTACATTATTTTGCTCTTTTTTTTACACCATCTGTGTCCCTCTGAGAGACTTTTACTGCAGCACTGCAGATCGCTACGATAAGGCATGGTAGGACTTCTCTCCTGCCATGCCTTATCGCTTACTATAGCTATCACAGGCTATGGCAATACAGGATGCCGGTATCTGGCGTCCTGTTACCATAACAACCAGCCGGGCTCCCGCGATATTATCGCGAGAGACGGCTGGAGTCACAGAGGGAGCGCACTTCCTCTGTGAACCATTTCCCTGCCGCGATCTACTTAGATTGCTACTAGTGACAGCAGGTTCCCGCTGCGGGATAGCGCGAGATCATAGCAGATCTATGACGTAAGGGTACGTCATTTTGCGGGAAGTACCCCCCTTTCCCATGACGTACCCTTACGTCAAGGGGCGGGAAGGGGTTAAGCATAGTGTCCTCATTGTACCCTGATTACTGTGATGCCTGCCATTCCTCGACACCCCAAACAGTAGTACTGCCCCATTTTTGTTGCTGCCTGTGGCTTGCACACAGTAAGGGTGGGCTTGGACTGCCGCAATTCCTGGCGTGCCGAACGCAAGAGATGCACAGCAGGCACGCAATGATATGCGTACTTGCTGCATGCCGCTAATCACCATGCACTATCTTGGCATGTATGCACACGTAATATGCATCAACATAGAATATGCTGTGATTTTTTTTTTTGCGCTTGTATTTCACACATGTATTCATGTGAGCGGCAACATGGGAGCCTATTGGAGATCAGTACAGCGTATTACGCATGCAAAACCTGTGCATATAATATGCTGTGCCGGCTTATGTGCTGCTTATAGTGACCCTCACACAGTGAAAGTGCTCCTACTTAACAATAATGCCTTCTTTATTTCCCCACTCATTAATAATCCCCCTTTTTGCCTCTTTGCCTCCTTTGAGAAATAATGCCCCAATTAGAAATTTTGCCCCATTTTAGAAGTAATGTCCACTTTAAATAATAATGCCCCCAATGTCCACATGTGTGTAGTAAAAAAAACCCAGCAAAACAGCACAGTCACCTCCTGTATTGCTCCACGCCAGCTGTAAGTTCAGTTCCTGGCCTCAGCGACCATGCTTGCACAACGCAGAAGTACACAGGGGACAGCGCGCCCAATTCAGCTGCCAGGGAGCAATACTGGAGGTGAGTACGTGCTGTTTATTTCTTAATTTAACCCCTTAGTGACAAAGCCTGTTTGCGCCTTAATGACCAGGCCAAATTTTGGAAATCTGACATGTGTCACTTTAACATAGAATAACACCGTAAAGGTTTTGCATATCCAAGTGATTGTTTTGTCGCCACATATTGTACTTCATTTAGGTGGTAAAAATAGACCGATAGAATTTTTGTATATTTATTAAAAGCACCAAAAATAGAAACATTTTGAAAAAATTGCTATTTTTTCACATTTTCAACTGCAATATCTCAAATATGTGCAAACATAGTATACAAATTTTTGATGAGATATAGATTTACATCTGTTTACTTTATTCTGGATGCACATTTGAAAAACTTTAGTTTTTTAAAATGATTTAGGAGACGTACAAATTTAACATTGATTGCTAACATTTTGAGGAATACCGTATATACCGGCGTATAAGGCGACGGGGCGTATAAGACGACCCCCCAACTGTCACCTTATACGCCGGGAATACAGCGGAGCAAAAAATAGAAATCATTACTCACTTCTCCTGGCGTTCTGCGGCGCTGCTGCAGGATGTCGCTCCCTCCTGGTCCCCGACAGAGCATTGCTTTCTGGATGCAGGGCTTGAAATCCCCGCCTCCAGAAAACACACGTGCCTTCAGCCAATCACAGCCAATGACAATGATGTCATTGAATGGCTGTGATTGGCTGACGGCGTGTGTTAGCTAATCACAGTAGCTTTCTGGAGGCGGGGATTTCAAGCCCTGCGTCCAGAAAGCAATGCTCTGCCAGGGACCAGGAGGGAGCGACAGCCTGCAGCAGCGCCGCAGAACGCCGGGGGGGGTGAGTAATGAATTTTTTTTTGACACTTTCTTTTTTTTTGTATTACTGGCGTATAAGACGACCCCCGACTTCAGAGCAGATTTTTCGGGGTTCAAAAGTCGTCTTATACGCCAGTATATACGGTATTTTGTTTTCCTACACCAAGCCAAGATTGCAAAGGCTTATAGGTGTCAGAATGATAGATACCCCAACAAATGACCCCATGTTGAAAAATACACCCCTTAATGTGTCCACTGAGGGGTGTCCTGAGTATTTTGACCCCACAATTTCTTTTCAGGAGTTAATGCAATTTAGAGGAGCAAAAATAAAATTTCATATTTTGGCAAATATGTAATTTTAAAGACAGTTTTTCCCCTATAATGCACATGAAAATGAGGATTTGCACCGAAAATGGATCCCCCTGTTTGTCCTGTGTTCAGAAACATACCCCTTATGGCCCTAATCTTATGTCCGTATGCACAACGGGGCTCAAACCGAAAGGAGCAGCTGGTGGCTTTCAGAACAAACATTTTGCTTGAAGGTGATTTAGCCCCCATTGCCCACTTGTAGAGCCCTTGAGTGTCCAAAATGACACAGATCCCCCCCACAAATGACCCCATTTTGAAAACTAGACCCCTTAACGAATTCATCTAGAGGTCTACTGCCTATTTTGACCCCACAGTTTTTTAATGAATCTAAGCAAAGCAGAAGGAAAAATTGCGATTTTCATTTTTTTGGCAATTGTGTCATTTTAAAAACATTTTTTTGTACAGCACACATAGGAATGAAGACTTTCACCCCAAAATGGATGCCCCTGTTTGTCCTCTGTTCAGAGACATACCCATTGTGGCCCTAATCTTCTGTCCGTATGCACAACGGGTCCCAAACCAAAAGGAGCATTACACTTCAACTGTCTTTTAACTTTTACGTAATCGCTATTATCCATTGGATAACGGCGATCACGTGACCGGAGACTGTTCATCATGGCCCTCGGTCACTGCTCCAGGCTCTCGGCTACCTTTCAGTAGCCAGGAGCAAGGAGATTTTGAATTTCCTGGGTCCTCTCCAGCTTCTGTGTGGCAGTTTGGCAACAGGCACATACGCCAAAGCTGGGGAAAGGTCCGTGGATAAGAATCCCATCAGGGGACATCGCCGGAGGACTTAGGAAAGTAATTTCACCTCCCCTCACAGATTGGATCCGTGACGGGTGGTGAAACTAACTTTTTTAAACGTTTTTGGATAACAGCGATCACGTGACCAAGGGCCGCATACCGCGGCCCCCTATGAAATTTCCAGGCTCTCGGATATGTTTGATAGCCAGGAGCAGGGAGATTTTAAGTTATCCTGGCGATCCGTGGCTTTTGTGCATGTGGCTGCCATTCCGCCATAAATCCGAGTGCCTTAGATACGTAATTTCATCTCAAACAAACTTTTTCTTTTTTTACACTTTTTATTTTTACATGATCACTGTTATCCGTTGGATAACAGCGATCATGTGACTGGGAACCACATACAGCGGCTCCTGGTGACAGCTTTCCCTTTAAGGCTTTTGTGCATGCGGCTGACGTAATGACGTCTGGCACTCATGTGCAGACTCTGGCTTTTGGTCCTGGAGGACCAGAACACCACAGGACATCGTGGAGGATGGGGGGTGAGTATCCTCAGGTTCCCCTATGTATCCGATCTGTAAGGGGAGCTGAAACTTTAACTTTATTTTACTTTTCAATGACTTTAATGCGAGCGTGTGACCAGGGGGGATTCCCGCGGCCCCCTATGAGAGCTCCAGGATGTTGTCTACCTCCGGTAAACGCCAGCATAAAACTGTCACATCCACAGCCTGCAGGGCTTTAATCCCCAGGGGAAGCGCGTTTTTACGTCCCTGGGGATTAAAGCCCAGTAAAGCAGGATGTAAAAAGTCCATGGGGTGGTCACTAAGGGGTTAACATGCTTCAAATCCAAATCAAGGGGCCCATCTGACCCATCTCTGATCACCAAGTGAAGTGGAGACCCCCTGACTTAGTGCACATCTGCCCAGGTTTGTCGGGCCTGGAATTAGAGCAGTTTCAGGCAGCTGTATGCACAATTTTGCTCGCTGATATGGAGCGCAGTTGCCCATAAACAATTTTTTTTAAAATTTTCGCTGGCTGTTCAAACTTTGCGCCATAGGGCAGGAGTTTGTAGAAATATTGGGAAGATAGTATTCACTACATGCAGGAAAGGTAGGGCAGGTCCTGTGTTTTCTCACCCGTACAATTAACAGGCGAGAATCCTGATAGCGAAAACGAAACTACTGAAATCCGTTGAAATCAATAATAATAATAATCTTAGTGTATAGCGCCAACATATTCCGCAGCGCTTACATAGACAGGAGGAATACAGAAAGGCAGAAGTACAAACATTACAGAACCACGGTTACATAGTAATCAGTTGATTGATACAATAGGGGTGAGGGTCCTGCTCCAACGAGCTTACATACTACAAGTAATGGGGTGATACAGAAGGTAAAGGGGCTGGAGATGTGCACGGTATGGCGAGGTGGAGAGTGAGCGATGTTATACACAGACAATGGTCAGACATTTAGCCGTGTGACGGCAGAAACGGTGTGACTGCAGGAGCGGTTTATGACGGCTAGCAGGGATTGCAGTCAGTAGGTCAGGGAGCATGTTATCAGGCGGAGTACAGAGGGGTTTGTTTAGGGAATGCGGTATGCCTCCCTGAAGAGGTGCGTTTTTAGAGCACGCCTGAAGTTCTGCGAGTCCTGGATTGCCCGGGTAGCCTTTGGTAGTGCGTTCCAGAGGACTGGTGCTGCTCTGGAGAAGTCTTGGAGGCGAGAATGAGAAGTTCGAATTAAAGGGGCACTCAGTCTGGTTTTGTTAGCAGAGCGGAGAGTCTGGACTGAGTGATGGATTGAAATGAGGGAGGCAATATAGGGGGCGCTGCACTGTGGAGGGCTTTGTTTTGTCCCGTTATGCGGCCATGATTATCATCTGAACGTTCCCATAGGAAACTGTGTGAAAGAAGCCTTAGGTGTGCCATGAGCATATTTGCTCACACAATTGCAGAGAATAGAACCCATTGATATCACTGGGGTTCTTCAAATGCACAAAATTTTACTGTGTATTTGGGTTGAGCAAAAAAAAATCCCTTAGCATGCTTTATTTTCCTGCGCACCCAAAGATCCCATAGAAGTCAATGGGGGTGCGCATATGCACCCAAAATATGCTAGCAGATACGTGAAACACTACGTAATTGCGCAGTAAAAGAACACATCTGCAACTCATTAGACTAATTAGCCATTTCAATCGGCGCATCTTTGTTTGCTGCAAGCAAATTAACATTCCCTGCCGGTGCAAACAGTACGAGAAAAATACGTTGAAGCGCGCGCAAAAGAGCATTGTATATTCCGCTAATAAGCAGCGCTCAGGTGCGTACAAATATGCAAACGCTCTTGTGAGGGGCTAATTGCTCACGGACGATTTTAAAGTTGTGCCTGATATTCTCAGGCACAACTTGTATCGGACAGCACACGGACAAACCTCCGTGCGCTGTCCAATGTGCAGAACCCCACACGTACGCATGTGCTAGTTTCATCAAAGAATTGGCCGTTTTTTTTACTCGGACTTCTGTCCGGTTTTTGGACTGATTTCTTGGAAATACAAATAGTCTGTGTGCAAGTAGCCGTGTGAACGAGCCCTAAATATATATACCGTGGCTCCGCGAGAAGTAACCCGGACTACAGCATGAGGTCGGCTTCACACGGACACATTTGTGTGTGCAATACGCAGAGAATAGAACCCATTGATGCGAATTGGTTCATTCACATGTGTGTATTTTGGCATGCGCAATTTGGTTGCACGAATGCACCCGCAATACACAAGGAGATGTGTGATACACTTCGCAATTCCACTGAAAAAAGAACACATCTGGAACTCATTAGACGAATTGGCCGTTTCCATTGCTGTGTTTGTCCTGTGAGCAGAAAATACAGTAAAATACGCCAAAATGTGCCCAAAAAATCCTCGTACTTATTGCGCTAAGGCGTATGCAATTGCGCTTATGCTCATGTGTAGCCGGCCTTATAGCTAATGCAATACTTCATTGCATCATCTCCAGCCCAAAGTCGGATGCTATTCTAATCACACAGAGGGGTTGTTGTAGTCACTTAGGGCTGCATGTCCACGGGCGTGATTCCACGCTATGGAAAGCGCAGCCGCGGCGTCCACAAGCGGAGAATCATAGCGATTCTCCGCTCGCGAGATTCAAGTCCCAGCATGCTCCGATTTGCCGCAATTCTCTGTGGTGAGCCTATCTGTCAGATAGGATCAGTGCAGAGAACCGTCAGCTGTCTCCTCTCCCGGCGGCGGCTCTCGCGGCGGAGATCTGCTGCGGGATATCGTTATGCCAGTGGACAGGCAACCTTAAGCTGAAGCTCCGGATTGTATCCACTTCACCGAATATTTAGAGAATTACATTGAACGATTGCCATTATTATATCGGTCCCTTTATAAACCCTAGTAATTCTGATAGTACAGGACGGCCCACGGACAATTAGCCCGCCACCGCACTCTTCTGAAAGCCGTCTAAAAGAAACTCTGTCTCTGTTGCCCGTAGCAACCAATCACAGCGCAGCTTTGATTTCACCTCAGCAGTATAAAATATGAAAGCTGCGCTGTGATTGGTTGCTATGGGCAACGAGGACAGATTTTCTTTTAGATGGCTTTCAGGAGAGTGTGGTGGCGGGGTCATATTAGCTCCTGCTCTCAGCTGCCGCCAGCAGTGTGGAGAGGCAGATATAGGGCAGTCTGTATTCTGTAATTGTCCATCTTCACAGGATACAACCCCCATGTGCTCTGGTATACGCCCTGTGTAATATGTGGCTTACGCTTGGTGGCTGTGCTTATTACTCAGTCGGCATCTGATAGTTCAGATAATTCTGATAATCTGGAATCACACGAGGCCGGGAGTGCTGAAGTGTAGGAATTTAATTTCACGGAACAGTTGTAGTCGCTTCACGGTTTTATCGCAATTCTCAGGTGACTGAAAGTTGCAGTATAGCCGCCGCCTAAAGCGGTTACTAAGGGGTTAATAAAGCATCTGGCGGAGGTTATTACATATGTGTGGATATAATAGCAGAGCGGGATATATGGGGGGGAGGGGAGGTCCGTCCGTTAGGGAAGCTGGTTCTTGGCTAAATCTCAGCCTCGTGGTCTGCAGCACTTCATGATGAAACTCCGGGCTGCGGTGTCGTGAGGCGGCGAGAGGCTTATGTAACGCCCGCCGCCATTGGGCCGTGTGAGGTGACAGGTGCTGGGAGGAGCCTCTTGTCCTGCCCTCCATGTTTACTGTTACCATGTGAGGAAGCAGCAGAGCTTCAATGTACAGAGTTAGATACATAACTCCACAGACTGTATCAGAAATGTCAGGCTTAGATACACTGAATTAGCAGACCGTATCCAAATAAGCTTCGACACACCAGATCAGCAGACAGTATCACACCTGATAGGCTTAGATACAAGAGTCTGTTGACAGTATCACACACAATAAGCTTAGAGACACCGCAATAGCAGACAGTATTACACTTGACAGGCTTAGATACAAGAATCCATAGACAGTATCACACTTCATAGGCTTAGACAATCTGCAATAGCGGACAGAATCACACCTGAGATGCTTAGATACAAGAGTCTGCCGCCATTATCACACGGTAAGCTTAGACGCACCGCAATAGTGGACAGTATCACACTAGATACATGAAGGATGGCTTTGATCTTTATTACGCTCGTATCCCGCGATTGGTATAGCATATTCCGCACACAAAAGCCGTGCGCATAATACGTTGGTGTGAAGGAGCCCTAAGATACCAGAGCCTTTAGATAGTATCACACATGATAAGCTTAGACACACGGCAACAGCAGACAGTATCACACTGGATAGGCTTAGATACATTGGCATTGCAGACTGTATTATACACGATAGGCTTAGATACAAGACTCTGCAGACTATATCGCACGTCATAGGTATGGATATACTGAATAAACCGATACTATCACATATGATAGGCTTAGTTACAATGGCATTAGAGACTGTATCATATGTGATGGGTTTTGAGACACTAGATCAGCAAATGGTACCACATATACTTGGCTTAGATACACTGGCATTGCAGACTGTATCATACATGATACATTAGCTCTGCAGATAGTATCACACAGGATTAGATGTTCAGGCTTTGCAGACTTTATTACATATGATAGGCTTTGAATCAGAAGTTAGTAAAGCACAAAGTGGGCTTGGATGCCTTTGCAGACTGTATCACACATGAAGGGCTTGGATACACAAGCTCAGCACCAGAGTAACACACAAGACCAGTTTTGATACACTGGCATTGCAGACTGTATGACATATGATACAATGAATCAGTAGATAGTATCACGCATAATAGGCTTGCATGGCTTTACACATTGTATCATACGTGACAGATTTGGATACACTAGGTCTGCAGACTGTGTCATATGTGATAGGGTTAGATACACTGGATTTGCAGACAGTATCACACATGATGGGCTTAGATACAGTGGGTCAGCAGACTGTATTATACATGACAGCTTTCGAAGAGGTTTGTATTTCTGTTGTAGTATTCTTTTAAGTGCAAATTAATCACATCCATGTCTGTGCCTTGTCATACGTATGTATAAATTAATTATGCATGCCCCTTCGGATCTATTTCACATTAACATCATGTATTTTGGTAAGCCATTACAATGTATCATATCTACAAGATTACTTGGTTTCTCTTGCTGGGAACAATCACAGCTTCCTTAGATACGCTGGCTCAGCTTAGATACAGGTTATAGCAGTCTACACACTGATATATTCCCGGAACGTCACTCTACTGCAGGAATGAAAGCAGTGCAAGAAGCGTGTGATGTGCGCCCAATGAGGACAGGAAGGCCGCCCCCGCCAATGAGAGCGCTCCGACCCGCAGTCAATGGGAGAGGTGCTTACAATGGGAAATTTGCATTTCCATATTGTGCCAGTGTGGAGAACAGCGAGCAGCTGCCGGGTGACTCCAGCGCTTCCAGACACCTACTGATACAGGAATCCCATTGACTGGCTATTGGAGAAGGTGACGTTTATTATCAGCTTATAACTGTGCAGCCGGCGCCATATGTCAGGGAACGGATAACATTTATAATTGAGATTCACATTTTATAGGAATATTTTTGCTGACAATTATTAAATATGCGCCATTCTATTCAGAACACTTCGTAGAGCCGATTCACGTACCGTGTCAGCCCCCACCATTGTGGGATACCATTGGGTATAGTATAATATATAGAATAGGATCATTCTAGAATAATATAGAATAAAGACTATCTATAGTGATAGTAAATCAGAGCCGCTCACTGTGTCTGGGAGTTACGTCGCCATGCTGGGAGTTGTAGTTCTACAAGTTCTGTAAGTAGTAGAAAAGTTCTGGAAGTCCTGCAACTGTTTGAGGTCCATATTCTGAGATCAGTAGCAGTAGAAAGGAAAGAGCTGCTGAAAGGGTAATTCAGTTCCCTGCCGCTGTCAGGTACTACTGCGGCTTGTGTGTTCTGTCAGTGGAGAGTAGGGGGTTGGCACATTGTGGCCATTGTTGGTACAAGCTAAGAAAATGGCTGCAAAACTCCCCAATACTCAGCATTTGAAAGGAATGTCCAGATTATTTGAATGGAGCTGAGCTGCAATACCACACATGGCCATGGACAAGAGTGGCGCTGTTTCTGAAAAAGAAAAAAAAATCGACCCCTCTCTCCCTTTAAGCATCCCAGTGCCACATGGCATTTTTTCCTTATTCCAGCAGTGTCAGCGTTTGTTGCCAGTGCCTAGCACTGCGCTGCACTGCCCTCCCTCCCTTTACAGTATGTCAGGTGATCAGTCACTGGCAGGAGACCTATAATGAGGAGTGCATGGCTCTAGGCCAGAGATATATCTGGGCCCTAGGCTGCCAACATCTATTGTCTAATCCTCATCCAGGCTGTGATTGGGACAGGTTCTCTGACCTCTCCATTATAGTATAACATGCCCCGAAAGTGCCTTACTGCACCCATATGCCACATATGGGTGCAGTATGGCACAGTAGTGCTCAGCGATTGTGACAGGTTCTCTGACCTCTTCACTATAGTATACCTTGCCCAGAAAGCGCCACTCTGAACCCATATGCCACATACAGTGTTGTTAGTGCCATACATTGTCCAGATACAAGCCGGAAAACACCCACACAGTCATACCATACTCTGCCCACATACAGTGTTGTTAGTGCCATATATTGTCTAGATACAATCTGAATATAAATTGCTGACATCTATACTTCATATACCTAATGGATATAGTTCTCACATAAAGCCCAACAATACCCACACAGTCATACTATACTCTGCCCACATACACATGTTGTGCCACTAAGTGCCAACCAAAACACCTAGAAGTCAACATTGTGGCTACACAGAGCTATGCTGTACCTATAAAGAGCCATACAGTGTGCATACAGTGCTCAATGGTACTCATATAAAGCTATACAGACCTCCTATAGTAATATATACTGCCAAACAGTGCATAGATTGCCATACATACATACACACACTGAGTGGCCACTGTATTAGACACACCAGACCTTTCACAATTGGTACCTCCCCATATGGAAATCATCCCCGTGACCCCAAAGTGCAGCATAAAATCAAGTTTTCCATGGATCAGTTTTAGTGTGAATCCACATTAGATGGGAAAATCCAGCGATTGCCAACGAGGTCGGCCCATCGGTGCCAGAGTAGCCGGGCCAGGATTTCGCTGCCAACCTTGTGGTGTTTTCCCGTGCAGCGGTGTGGAGAGTATACCGAGAATGGTGGGATCGAGAAAAACATCCAGCGAAAGGGGATCCTGTGGACAGAAACAATTCATCACTAAAAGGGGTCAGAGGAGGATGTCAAGAACTTATCTGATGAACAGATGCTTCATGGTCAAGAGCAACCGAATATAACGCTGGCGCTCCAACTCACTCCTTATCACAGATGGGCTATAATAACAGACGACCACCACCGGCACCATTACTTTCTAAGTGAAAAAGAAAGACGAGACTCCAGTAGGCAAAATAGTGCAACAATTGTATCACTGAGCAGTGGAAAAACATCACCTGGTCAGATGAATCCAGATTTCTGATTTTGATGGGAGGTTCAGAATTTGGGGCAAGCAGCATGAATTGATGAACCTTTAGGGTTCTTTTACACGGCAGAGAAAATCGTGCGATTTTCGTGTGATGCGAGAGTCAGTAAAAAAACATATTAGGAACCCAATGATTTACAACGGTTTCCTTCCTATTAGCGATGATTTCACTGATGCGATGTTGAGAGAACAAAAAATCGTGGCATGCTCTTTTTGCGATGTGTGATTTTTTAAAATTTTTATTTCCCATG
This sequence comes from Eleutherodactylus coqui, assembly GCF_035609145.1. Lineage (NCBI taxonomy): Eukaryota > Metazoa > Chordata > Amphibia > Anura > Eleutherodactylidae > Eleutherodactylus > Eleutherodactylus coqui. Next base: position 87,730,573 of record NC_089848.1, on the reverse strand, counting down.
TTTTCCTATGGAGCCTTCCTATGTGTTGCATCACATGAAAACTCGGTTTTCGTGCGGTGTGATACAACTTTTACAGTAGAAAATACTGCTTTTTGAGCCCTAAAATAAACCCTATCTGCATAAAAAAAACACAATACATCACCTAACAGACGCTGACTGCTCCGCTTCACTTCTCCTCGCAGGTCCCCGGAACTTGCTTGTAGTTTTCCCCCAGTGCTTCCTGGTCAGGTGTTCAAAATCCCCGCCTACAGTAAACGCTGACTCTGATTGGTTCTCAAGTGCCGCGGCCCAGCCAATCACTGCAGCGCTCAATGAACCAATCACGGCCATCGAAATGAATGGCTGTGATTAGTTCATCGAGCGCTGCAGTGATTGGCTGAGCCGCAGCGCTCAAGAACCAATCAGAGCCAGTGCTTCCTGGAGGCAGGGTTTTCAAACTGCCTCACCAGGAAGCGCTGACAGAAGACTACAGACAAGTGCCGCAGCTTCAGGAAGAAATGTGCAGCAGAGCGGACAGCGCCTATTAGGTGATATATTGGTTTTTTTTTTTGGAATGCAGCCAGCTCTTATTTTCAGGGTAGGGCTTATATTTCAAATCCTGGCAAAAGAGCCTACAAAGTTGCGTGACTTTGTAGCCCTATGCACAACTTTGTAGCGACGCAAAATCGTGACATTGCCGTGAGAAAACGCAGGGATATCGCCCAAAACACAGATGCGATATCTCTGCGATTTTCTCGCGGCAAAATCGTGATCGTCCGTGTAAAACTAGCCTTAGCTGATCAGAACATGACAGCACCTCCTTCTAATTTGAGGCAGCTACAAGAAGCTTCCTGTCCGCAAGGGCCAATATTCCTGCAGAGCCGTATCAACAGCTAGTGGAATCTACGTCATGACAAATTGCTGCGCTTGTGAAGTAAAAGAAGTTCGAATATGTTACTTGATGGGGGTCTCTAATATAGTGGCCATTGTACAGTATCTATATATTGTCCCTATATAGAACGTCCATCCTGTAGAAGTTAATGGGTCAGAGGTCACACACGTGCACCACCATTCCATTTAGAGGGGCATTTGGCATTGCTGAAGCTCCTAGCAGTTGGACCCCCATTTGGGTAGATACTTATCCCCTATCCTGTAGAGAGGAGATAAATGTATTTGGTAGTAAAGCCTCTTTAAGAATTAGCCGTCAGTATTATAGTCCTGGATGATAAATGCCCTGTTTGCTTCCCTTTCAGGTGCGGAGAGCGAGCCTCCAGGATGTGCGGTATATGGGCACTGTTTGGCAGCGATGAATGCCTTTCAGTGCAATGTCTCAGTGCCATGAAAATTGCACATCGTGGTCCTGACGCGTTTCGATTTGAAAATGTGAACGGATTCACCAACTGCTGTTTTGGTTTTCACCGGCTGGCGATTGTGGATCAGTTATATGGCATGCAGCCTCTGCGTATAAAGAAGTTTCCTTATCTATGGCTGTGCTACAATGGAGAGATTTACAATTATAAGCAGGTACACCCCCTCCCCCTCCGAGACTTAAGGCCTCTTTACACAAAAGGTGATCGTTTAAAAGGCAGCTTTTGAGTGATAATTTTGCATAAACTACTAATTGCTACTAATGCCAATTAGTAGCTTATTAATGCATGTGAGCAGCTGGGAGCTATATTCAAAGAACAGTGGGAGGTCTGTTCTCTAAATACATTCTCTTTGTTCTGCGGCTGGGCTGACTGCTGAGACAATGTTATCAGCGCTCCTCGTGGAGAACACAGCGTGAAGTCCCTGCTATCAGCTCTTCTGCTGAACGATGGATTTTATGCCGAACATAAAATCATTGTTCAGTAGAAAAGTAAAGATGGGCACATTTACACGCAATGATTATCTTTTGAGCGAATTTTGAGCGATCATCTTTGTGTGTAAAAGGACCTTAACGTCGATCTCACACGATCAGATTTCTATTGCGGAATCCGTAATTGTCACCCGCGAAGACGATCCACGATATTCTGCATACATTGAAAGAATAGAACGTTTGCATATTCACTCAGATGAGCTGATAGTGAATGCTATTTCTGCAAGGTTAATTGCAGCATATTCTATTTTTCAGTGTGATCCGTACGGACGGATTCCATTAAAGTCGATGGAAGTTGTCCCACCCGCGGCCCATCCCATACAAATATTTTTTTTAATTTAAATTTCTACTGCGCATGACCGACGGCGAGTGACCGCGGTCATCCGCAGTAAAGAAATGACAGGTTTGCGGCGTGTCGGTCACAGTCAGAGCCGAATTCCACTGCAGGCTCCCGTATGCAGAATCTGACGCGTCCGTGTGAGAACGACCCAGTTATGTTTCTGGGTGATAATAAAATATAATCTATATATCCATCTCTTCTATCTATCTATCTATCTATCTATCTATCTATCTATCTATCTATCTATCTATCTATCTATCTATCTATCTATCTATCTCATATCTATCTATCTATATATCTATTAGAGATGAGCGAACGTACTCGTCCGAGCTTGATACTCGTTCGAGTATTAGCGTGTTCGAGATGCTCGTTATTCGAAACGAGTACCACGCGATGTTCGAGTTACTTTCACTTTCATCTCTGAGACGTTAGCGCGCTTTTCTGGCCAATAGAAAGACAGGGAAGGCATTACAACTTCCCCCTGCGACGTTCAAGCCCTATACCACCCCCCTGCAGTGAGTGGCTGGCGAGATCAGGTGTCACCCAAGTATATAAATCGGCCCCTCCCGCGGCTCGCCACAGATGCATTCTGACAGAGATCAGGGAAAGTGCTGTCTTGCTGGAGTTGCTATAGGAAGAGTGTTAGGAGTTATTTTAGGCTTCAAGAACCCCAACGGTCCTTCTTAGGGCCACATCTGACCGTGTGCAGTAGTGTGGAGGCTGCTTTTTGCAGTGTTGCACTTTTTTTTTTTTTGTATATCGGCCGTGCAGAGCATTGCGTCCTGCAGTAATTTTACATAGTCCAGGGCCAGTAGTGGTGAGGCAGGGACAGTGAAAGACATATACAGTCTATATAGGCAGTGGGCTTTTCCAAAAAAATTTGGGAAAAAAAATCTATTTGGGCTGCCTGTGACCGTCCTGAGTGTACTGCAACTCTGCTGGGGGTAGTTGTCCTAATTCATACGCAGCCAGCTAAGTGTTACAGCAGGCTTGCGCAAAAATTTTTCCTGGCTCTGCGTTGCCTCTTACATCACCGCTGTATTCCTGTCCAGAGTGAAACTGTCTGCAGTAATTTTACATAGTCCAGGGCCAGTAGTGGTGAGGCAGGGACAGTGAAAGACATATACAGTCTATATAGGCAGTGGGCTTTTCCAAAAAAATTTGGGAAAAAAAATCTATTTGGGCTGCCTGTGACCGTCCTCAGTGTACTGGGTCTGTGCTGGGGGTAGTTGTCCTAATTCATACGCAGCCAGCTAAGTGTTACAGCAGGCTTGCGCAAAATTCTTTCCTGGCTCTGCGTTGCCTCTTACATCACCGCTGTATTCCTGTCCAGACTGAAACAGTCTGCAGTAATTTTACATAGTCCAGGGCCAGTACTGATGAGGCAGGGACAGTGAACGACATATACAGTCTATATAGGCAGTGGGCTTTTCCAAAAAAATTTTGGAAAAAAAATCTATTTGGGCTGTCTGTGACCGTCCTCAGTGTACTGCGTCTCTGCTGGGGGTAGTTGTCCTAATTCATACGCAGCCAGCTAAGTGTTACAGCAGGCTTGCGCAAAATTCTTTCCTGGCTCTGCTGTGCGTTCCGTAAGCAAAATCAGCCTCCAACCACAGGCCAATAAGCGGCACATTTAATTACAGCGTTCTGTTTCTGCCCTACTCGTAATACCACCAGCATGCGCAGGCATATGATGGCCAAGCACCCCACAAGGTGGGACGAAGGCCGTTCACCGCCTCCGGTTTGCACCACTGCCTCTCCCCCTGTGCCCCAACCTGCCACTGAGATCCAACCCCCTCTCAGGACACAGGCACTACCGTCTCCTGGCCTGCACCCACACCCTCACCTCCGCTGTCCTCGGCCCCATCCACCAATGTCTCTCAGCGCACCGTCCAGCCATCGCTAGCGCAAGTGTTTGAGCTCAAGCGCAAGTACACCGCCACGCACGCTCAAGCGTTAAACATGCACATAGCCAAATTGATCAGCCTGGAGATGCTGCCGTATAGGCTTGTGGAAACGGAGGCTTTCAAAAGCATGATGGCGGCGGCGGCCCCGCGCTACTCGGTTCCCAGTCGCCACTACTTTTTCCGATGTGCCGTCCCAGCCCTGCACGACCACGTCTCCCGCAACATTGTACGCGCCCTCACCAACGCGGTTACTGCCAAGGTCCACTTAACAACGGACACGTGGACAAGAACAGGCGGGCAGGGCCACTATATCTCCCTGACGGCACATTGGGTGAATTTAGTGGAGGCTGGGACCGAGTCAGAGCCTGGGACCGCTCACGTCCTACCCACCCCCAGAATTGCGGGCCCCAGCTCGGTGGTGGTATCTGCGGTGGTGTATGCTTCCTCCACTAAACCACCCTCTTCCTCCTCCAACGCAACCTCTGTCTCGCAATCAAGATGTGTCAGCAGCAGCACGTCGCCAGCAGTCGGTGTCGCGCGGCGTGGCAGCACAGCGGTAGGCAAGCGTCAGCAGGCCGTGCTGAAACTACTCAGCTTAGGAGAGAAGAGGCACACGGCCCACGAACTGCTGCAGGGTCTGACAGAGCAGACCGACTGCTGGCTTTCGCCGCTGAGCCTCCAACCGGGCATGGTCGTGTGTGACAACGGCCGTAACATGGTGGCGGCTCTGCAGCTCGGCAGCCTCACGCACGTGCCATGCCTGGCCCATGTCTTTAATTTGGTGGTTCAGCACTTTCTGAAAAGCTACCCACACTTGTCAGACCTGCTCGGAAAGGTGCGCCGACTCAGCGCACATTTCCGCAAGTCCAACACGGACGCTGCCACCCTGCGCACCCTGCAACATCGGTTTAATCTGCCAGTGCACCGACTGCTGTGCGACGTGCCCACACGGTGGAACTCTACGCTCCACATGTTGGCCAGAATCTATGAGCAGCGTAGAGCTATAGTGGAATACCAACTCCAACATGGGCGGCGTAGTGGGAGTCAGTCTCCTCAATTCTTTACAGAAGAGTGGGCCTGGTTGGCAGACATCTGCCAGGTCCTTGGAAACTTTGAGGAGTCTACCCAGATGGTGAGCGGGGATGCTGCAATCATTAGCGTCACCATTCCTCTGCTATGCCTCTTGAGAAGTTCCCTGCAAAGCATAAAGGCAGACGCTTTGCGTTCGGAAACGGAGGCAGTTGAAGACAGTATGTCGCTGGATAGTCAGAGCACCCTCATGTCTATATCTCAGCGCGTTGAGGAGGAGGAGGAGGAGGGGGAGGAGCATGAGGAGGAGGGGGAAGAGACAGCTTGGCCCACTGCTGAGGGTACCCATGCTGCTTGCCTGTCATCCTTTCAGCGTGTATGGCCTGAGGAGGAGGAGGAGGATCCTGAAAGTGATCTTCCTAGTGAGGACAGCCATCTGTTGCGTACAGGTACCCTGGCACACATGGCTGACTTCATGTTAGGATGCCTTTCTCGTGACCCTCGCGTTACACGCATTCTGGCCACTACGGATTACTGGGTGTACACACTGCTCGACCCACGGTATAAGGAGAACCTTTCCACTCTCATTTCCGAAGAGGAAAGGAGTTTGAGAGTGATGCTATACCACAGGACCCTGGCGGACAAACTGATGGTAACATTCCCATCCGACAGCGCTAGTGGCAGAAGGCGCAGTTCCGAGGGCCAGGTAGCAGGGGAGGCGCGGAGATCAGGCAGCATGTATAGCGCAGGCAGGGGAACACTCTCCAAGGCCTTTCCCTGCTTTATGGCTCCCCAGCAAGACTGTGTCACCGCTCCCCAGTCAAGGCTGAGTCGGCGGGAGCACTGTAAAAGGATGGTGAGGGAGTACGTAGCCGATCGCACAACCGTCCTCAGTGACGCCTCTGCCCCCTACAACTACTGGGTGTTGAAGCTGGACACGTGGCCTGAACTCGCGCTGTATGCCCTGGAGGTGCTTGCTTGTCCTGCGGCTAGCGTCTTGTCAGAGAGGGTGTTTAGTGCGGCTGGGGGAATCATCACGGATAAGCGTACCCGCCTGTCAACCGACAGTGCCGACAGGCTTACACTCATCAAGATGAACAAAGCCTGGATTTCCCCAGACTTCTCTTCTCCACCAGCGGACAGCAGCGATACCTAACCAATACGTAGGCTGCACCCGCGGATGGAAGCATCGTTCTCTATCACCATCAAAAATGGGGACCTTTTTGCTTCATCAATCTGTGTATAATATTCATCCTCCTCCTCCTGCTCCTCCTCCTGAAACCTCACGTAATCACGCCAAACGGGCAATTTTTCTTAGGCCCACAAGGCTCAGTCATATAATTTTTGTAAACAAGGTTTATACGTTTCAATGCTCATTAAAGCGTTGAAACTTGCACCAGAACCAATTTTTATTTTAACTGGGCTGCCTCCAGGCCTAGTTACCAATTAAGCCACATTAACCAAAGCGATTAATGGGTTTCACCTGCCCTCTTGGTTGGGCATGGGCAATTTTTCTGAGGTATATTAGTACTGTTGGTACACCAATTTTTTTGGGCCCTCGCCTACAGTGTAATCCTAGTAATTTTTAGCCCACCTGCATTAAAGCTGACGTTACATCAGCTGTGCTGGGCACTGCAATGGGATATATTTATGTACTGCCGGTGGGTTTCAGGGAGCCACCCATGCTGTCGGTCCACACGGAGTTGTAACTGCATGTGTCCACTTCTGAAGAACCCCAGTCTGACTGGGGCATGCAGTGTTGGCCGAAGCCCACCTGCATTAAACATCACATTACCTCAGCTGTGCTGGGCACTGCAATGGGATATATTTATGTACCACCGGTCGCTTCCTGGGACCCACCCATGCTGTCGGTCCACACGGAGTTGTAACTGCATGTGTCCACTTCTAAAGAACCCCAGTCTGACTGGGGCATGCAGTGTGGGCCCAAGCCCACCTGCATTAAACATCACATTACCTCAGCTGTGCTGGGCACTGCAATGGGATATATTTATGTACTGCCGGTGGCTTCCTGGGACCCACCCATGCTATCGGTCCACACGGAGTTGTAACTGCATGTGTCCACTTCTAAAGAACCCCAGTCTGACTGGGGCATGCAGTGTGGGCCGAAGCCCACCTACATTTAATCTGACGTTAGCTCTGCTGTCCAGGGCACTGCAATGGGATACATTTACGTACAGCCGGTGGGTTCCAGGGAGCCACCCATGCTGTGGGTGCACACGGAATTCCCATTGCGGAGTTGTTCCTGCCTGTGACTATTTATAAAAAACCGCTGTCTGACTGGGGCATGCAGACACCTTGACAGAATGAATAGTGTGTGGCACATAGGTTCCCCATTGCAATGCCCACGTGTGCAGCTCCTGATGGCGGTGGCACAGGATTATATTTCTCATTGCTTCTGTACAGCATTGTGGGCTATCGCCCCGCCTCTTTTAAAGAGGGTCGCTGCCTAGCCGTGCCAACCCTCTGCAGTGTGTGCCTGCGGTTCCTCCTCATGGCATACGCACTTATAAATAGACATGAGGGTGGTGTGGCATGAGGGCAGCTGAAGGCTGTGCAGGGACACTTTGGTGTGCGCTGTGGACACTGGGTCGTGCGGGCGGGTTGGGCAGCATGTAACCCAGGAGAAGTGGCAGTGGAGTGTCATGCAGGCAGTGATTGTGCTTTGTTGGAGGTAGTGTGGTGCTTAGCTAAGGTATGCATTGCTAATGAGGGTTTTTCAGAAGTAAAAATTGTTGGGAGGGGGGGCACTCTTGCCGCTATTGTGGCTTAATAGTGGGACCTGGGAACTTGAGATGCAGCCCAACATGTAGCCCCTCGCCTGCCCTATCCGTTGCTGTGTCGTTCCCATCACTTTCTTGAATTGCCCAGATTTTCACAAATGGAAACCTTAGCGAGCATCGGCGATATACAAAAATGCTCGAGTCGCCCATTGACTTCAATGGGGTTCGTTACTCGAAACGAACCCTCAAGCATCGCGAAATTTTCGTCCCGAGTAACGAGCACCCGAGCATTTTGGTGCTCGCTCATCTCTAATATCTATCTATCTATCTATCTATCTATCTATCTACCTAACTCATATCTATCTCTCTATCTATCTCATATCTATCTATCTATCTATCTATCTCTCTATCTCTCTATCTGTCTGTCTGTCTGCCTGTCTGTCTGCCTGCCTGGTCGGTCTGTCTAATCTCTGATGTGTGTTATTTGGTTTCCAACAGCTGGGGAAACATTTTGGCTTTGATTACCAGACTCTGGTGGACGGTGAGGTGATTCTCCATCTCTACAATAAACATGGCATTGAACAAACTGCCGCATTACTGGATGGAGTTTTTGCGTTCACCCTCTTGGACACGGCCAATAGGAAGGTCTTTCTCGGAAGAGACTCTTATGGAGTTCGACCACTATTTAAACTGCTCACTGATGATGGCTTTTTGGCGATTTGCTCTGAAGCTAAAGGTACTGTACATTTGACCAAAGGTCTGTCCGAAATTGAAAGAGATTTTCCAGTTTTATGTAACTAGTTAGAGATGAGCGAGCCTACTCGGTAAGGCAGTTACTTGAGCGAGCATCGCTCTTCTCGAGTAACTGCTTAGTAATCCGAGCAGGCTCGGGTAGCCAACAGCTGGGGAAACATTTTGGCTTTGATTACCAGACTCTGGTGGACGGTGAGGTGATTCTCCATCTCTACAATAAACATGGCATTGAACAAACTGGGGGGCGGGGTGAGTGGAGCAGGAGGAAGAGTGAGAGAGATCTCACTTACCGAGTAGGCTCGCTCATCTCTATAACTAATGCTTAAAGGGATCATCCACTTTCTGTGTATTTGAATCTGGAAATGTTACCCTGCAGTGCCCCCAGAGGGAAAATGAAGTATTACACAATTCTCACTGAAATTTATACTTTCAGTGTAGTGCCCGGATGGATCCTGCATAGTGAGAGATACTTTTTAGACATATGGATGGCGACCTTGAACAGGAGTGTTTACCTCTTTTTAAAATTGTTGTTTAATGACCTATCCTTATTGTAGGTTATCAATAACAGATCGGTGGGGGTTCCCTACCCAGGAGCCCCCCAATCTGCTGTTTGAAATAGCCACAGCACTTGTTTCAGTCCCTACCAGGCACAGCACTGTACATTTCATTGCAGCTGCACTTGGTATAGAAGCTCAATCCCATTCACTGGAATGCAACCGAGCTACTCTCAGTCATGTGGCCGATGACCATGTGACACCTGAAAAGAGGCCGGGGCATTCATGCAAGCTCAGAGGCCTCCTCAGACAGCAGATCAGTGGGGGTCCGGAGTGGCGGACCCCTACTAATCTAGTATTGATGACCTACACTTAAGATAGCTCATCAATGTTTTAGTTCTCGAAAACCCCTTTAACAGAATGGCCCAAACCAGACAAGCTCCGGGCAGTCTATTACGATCAGGGTGTTTCCATTCACTGACAACAAGCGTCAATCTTAAAAATGGTGCAAAATTAAATATAATGTCAGTAGTTACATATGAATATTATGTCATCCACTATAGGCCTTATAAACCTAAAGCATTCAATGACCTCAAGTCCGAAGATTGAGCCATTCCCCCCTGGACACTGCGAAGTTTTTGATTTAAAGCTTAATGGAAAAGTTGCATCGGTGGAAATAATAAAGTTCCGCAATTTCAAGGATGAACCTCAGCATGCGGCGTACGACTCCGTAGGAAAACTGCAAGCAGGTAACATGACTGCAGCATCTGGCAGAAGAAAAAAGTTTGGTACCGTGATAGCCAGTAGAGTAAAAAGTTACAGCAAGTAATCTTGTAGATTAACCCTTACATGGTTAACAAAAAAGGAACGATGTTACAGCAAGCTTTCAAGTCTATCCACGATCCATAAGGCTTCTAACATCTAATCATATATATACATGCATAGAAAATGACAGAGACATGGTGTGATGCATGTATTTACAACACTAACAGAACAAAATAAGGGGAGAAAAGTCCTTCATTAGTCCACAGATACGGATGTGCAAGTTTTGTGCCCTCTAAATGAATGTTTGTCCTATCTTGGTGCCCTCTCTCTGGTCCAGATCTCTTAGATGTCACAGGCCATCACAAAACCCTGACAAATATTTAGGTCTGTCTTCCGAGTATCAAAGATGCTCATAACCTTGTTCTCCCAAATTCGGCTATCTTTTTGGGATTTGAAGTTGCCTTTTAACATAACAACCCTCATCTGTTCTATTCTGTCTTTAGCTACAAAAATGCTCGGCCACAGGTAATTCTGTCGTTCTTGCTTTAACCCTTTCCAATCCATTTTTCCCCCTCCATTCTCCCCAGCTCCAATTTATTTGAATGCCCATTCGGAATTCTACTTTCACCCTCCTGATCTTTGACAACCGAGATCAGGAGGGTGCCGGCGGTCACATGATCGCCGAAGGAATGCAGATGTAATACTTCCGCATTCTCTCTTCACCCTCCTGTTCCCAGCTATGACGGATTATAAAGTTCCTCACATTTGGAGGTTGCCTGTAGCATTAGAGGGAAGGGTCCGGGAATATGGTTTTTAGACGGTCATCCTTGCGTAGGGTGTGATGGAGTTTCTTTGCCGTTCTCCATAGTACCTATAGCTATGGATTGTAGGTCACAACTAGAGGTACACAATTGTTTTTTTCTTTGTCTCTTTGTTGGGACATCTCAGTACCGTAAACCCATTGATCGGCCCACACACCTCATATATGACAACTTCCACCAAAAAAATATTTAAAAAGTCCATCATCTACAGCCAGGCCATCAGACACAACCGGATGTGTTCCAGCCCAACAGACAGGGATGAACATTTACACAATCTCAATAGGACACTTATAAATCAGGGCTACCATCCTACTTCAATTGATGATCAAATCACCCGAGCCTCCAGGATACTCAGAAGACAACTGCTCCAATACAGAAACAAAAAACCCCTAAAACAATTGTGTACATCCGATGAAGAATTAGCGATAGATTTGAAAGCTTGCTGTAACCTCATTCTTTTTTGTTAGCCTCTAAAAGGTATCATGGCTACAAGATTACTTGCTCTAACATTTTGCAGCATCAGACCACACATGGTTTGTTTATAGTTTGTAACCATGGAGATACATAGTTGTGCCAAGGAGCAGTACATGCATGAAAGGGAGCAATGGTTGCGAAAGTTTACATACCCTTAAGGATGATTTCATGTATTTCTAAATGTTGCTGAACCAAGAGGCCCTGAAAAATGGAAGATGGGGGAGACCAAAGTGAATAAGATCTGAATTAAAACTTTTTTTCTTTCATGTTCAGGGTTGGATCGTGAAACGGTTAAAAGAAATATTTGCCTTCTGTTCGAGAATGCGGTCAGGAAGCGGTTAATGGCGCACAGAAGGATTGGCTGCCTGTTGTCAGGTACTTGGACAAGTATTTTCGGCTGCTCATTTTGTCTTGTGCACAGGGAGGTATTCTTGGATCTCCACACACATTTATCTTATGTAGTCAGAGATACCAGTCCATGCAGGAGCCCATCTATTATATGGTTATAATGTATGCCTGGTCACGGTGCCATGATTTATACATTGTAATAAGCAAAGGACTGGTGGTTTCCTGTTCTCATATAGTGTGATTGTGCAATGCTGAACTTATAGGTACTGTGATTATACACTGAATGATGAACACCTACTCAATAATGGGTTGGTCCACCTTGGGCGATCACAGTTTTCATACATTGGGGAACAAATTCCACAAGGCAGGGAACATCCTTTATACTCACTATGCCCGCTGCAGCACCGACGACATTTTGCGGATAAGTGGAAGCAGATCTCACAGCTTTTTCCTGCATACCCAAAACATGTTTAATGGGGTTACAATCCGATACATTTGGGAGCCAAGGCGTATGGAGAATTCATTCTTGTGTCCCCCCAACCACTCCATAGTGATCTGAGCTCGATGACACAGATTGTTATTCTGTTGAAAGATGGCCGTGTGGTTGGGTAAGAAATCCAGAATATATGGGTGCAGATGATCAACTAACAGGTAGCGTTCACCATTTAAGGATTGTGGTATGATAAACAATGGTTCTAGGCCATGCCAGGAAAACACTCCCTAGACCATGTCACTGCCACCACTGACCTTTTGAATCCCAACGGTGCACCCATGTGATACAGCTCTAGGTTGTTCACACCAGATGTGGACCTGGCCATCCATATGGTTTAGTAGGAAATGGGACTCATCACTCCAGACAACCTTCTGCCAAGTGTCCCAGGTCCATTGATATCTTTCCTGTGCCCATGAGAGGTGTTGTTGGTGATGATGCATGTCATCAGGAGCACTCTTGTCAGTCTTTGGCTATTGAACCCCAGTCAACACTAGCTAGACCACATAGTCATTGTGGAAATTTGTCTAACTTTGTGGTTTTATGCTAGACTCCAGGGTCACCAGTCTAATTTCCATACAGGTAAGCTCCAATCGTGAAAGGGTTGGTGTCTGTAATAAAGTGGCCATTCAATGTATAATAGGGCAAATGGACTTTGAGCTGATGAATAGAACTTTTGGAATCTTATGCAGGATTTCCTAAGGCTACAATTAGCCAGGGTGGTACAGTGGCCAGTAGTTTATTGACTTGGCAGTGTATGTGACCTATATAGATGACAGGGTCCAGTAGTGAGAAATTGCAGCATTTTTGCTGATAAAGATGCAAAAGTAAACGTGCCCGATTATAACCATGTTGGCTCCACAGTTCAGCATCATGCAGATGATTGTTTATATTCGCAGGTGGTCTGGACTCCAGCTTAGTTGCTGCGACTCTGCTCAAGTTGATGAAAGAAAACAATTTGCCTTACCACTTGCAAACATTTGCAATCGGAATGGAAGATAGCCCTGATTTACAGGCTGCAAGAAAGGTAAGACATCTGTACTGCCAAATAATTAAATTTTGGTGCTATGTGTATTGGTCTGCTCGGGGATCCAAGAGGTCAATGTCTAGTGTCTGTGTTGCCAAACTTCAGTGTGTATGTACTCCTGTCATCCTAACTTGCTTGGTGTTGGGTGGGTAGTGTGTGTTGAGGTTAGGGGTGGGGTTAGAAAGGAAAAGAAAGAGAGAGAGAATGAGGTGAGATGTAGTGGGAAGAGTAAGATGTGCGGAGGGGGCTTAGGCTCTGACGATGCCACCTGGGCTAAGCTCAAGTCTGCCCCATCTGGGTATGGGGTGCGACCTCTCCGATGACCGAGAGCAGGGACAGGAGTGGAACAAGAATCTGTGGAGAATGCTGTGAACCCTCTTGCTTAACTACAGATTTCAAGTCAGGGTAGACTCCGCGGATGCGAGGTGAAGGACAAGCGTAGCATGTATGGCATACCTGATAGGTCAGCGGCGAGGGGGTCGAGGAAATAGAGAGAGACTGTGTAGTTTTTCCCTTCTATGCCCCGAGAACGCTCCTCCAGGATTAGCCATCAGATAACTGCGACTGACGGCAACCACGTCTCTGAGAAGGAGAAGTTAACCAACCAAGGTTTATTGGTGACTGTTATGGAAAACTTGCCGGAATTATAGTTACCTAAGACTGTCGTAGTATGTACTGAAAATCAACGTTACAAGTGTTAAGTAAACCGTGTGCCTCCGGTTCAAACAACGCTTTGACTACTGACTCGTTATTGTTTTCTGATGTTACATCTTACTCAGAGGCACTGGCGTCACAAAAGACTTCTTTACTGTGGTCGTCAACCATGTTTGTGTGAGTTATTAGTTGCACGGGTCTTCGTTTCCAGGCAGAGTAACAACCCCAGTGATGAAGCTAGAATCAGAACCAACCTCTCGGATTAGCCTTCAGCTTGTTGCATAACCTCTCCCCCCACATCTGCATGCCTGCATATCGGAAAGGTCTGAGGTCAGAGTCTTTGATTACATCAGTGGCAGCCGAACCAGAGAGACTAAGTGAGTTAAAGTACTTCATGGTGTGGTTACTGCCCATCCAGATGTACAGGGCACAAAAAAGGGACACTAATATTATTTAGCCCATTAAGAGGGGGCACTATTACTACTGGAGCCACTGATAGTGGGCACTATTACTGTAGAGGCACTATTAGTACTGCGGCCACTGAGGTAAATTCATATGCTGTGATAAACCACTCCCCTAACCAGGCTCCTTCTACCTTGGCTGGTAATTTTTGGTGACAAAGGTGGCAACCCTAGTACAACATGACTGGCAACGGATACATTTTTACGGAACATGCTTGCCATTTAAGAGGGTAGACGCAAGGCTGCTGTCAATGAGCGAGCAGATACTAGAGTAGGACATCTTTTGAAGAGGAGTGTAGGACACTTGTCATGGATGCCAGGAGGGTTAAGCTGGTGGCATAGCCATTGGCACTGTGTAAAGGTACCGTGGCTAGCAATATATTGGGCATAATGTGGTTGACACTCTATGTGGACTCACTACCAGGCACTATATGGGAGTATATTGCCTGGTATTGTGTGTGGCAGTGCATGAGGTTACATTGAGTAGCACTATATGGAGCATAACATGGTTGGAACTATATCATGACATACTAGATGGCACTATATGGTGGCACACAGTGACTTGCGCTATATGAGAGACAACTAGGTTACACTGTATGAGATTGCATTGGCATGGGGGTAACATTGTAGCAGACACTGTAAACTAGCTGACAGTGGAGCTTTGTGCTTTTATAGGGTGCTGAACCCTGTGGTGAAATAATACTGATGTAATACACAGTAGGCACAGTGCCATGATATTTTCTGAAAAGTGTCCTCACACATGATGGCAGTGCCCTGGGTCACTGTACTAACAAACCAAGAACATAAGCTTAAGTTACATAAGCAACAGATGTGTTGCCTGGGCACTAATTAGCTGTGATTACATAGACGTGCCCAAGAGCATAGATCTCCTGGCACTGTCAGGAATAGTTTTCAGGTTGGATAAATGCCCTCGGGCCATTATGTTATGCAAAACAAAATACCAGCAGCACAGATGTATTGAGGGGATACAGTCCTACATGTTATGGACACTATCCTACTAAAAGTTATTGGACACCTGAGCAAGAATCAAAAGTAGCATTTATTTACATTTGCCAATACTTAGTGGGGCCCCTTTGGCCCTAATGACATCGGATACTCTCCGTGGCATACTTTCTATTAACGCTTAATACACTTCAGCTGATATTTCCCTCCATTCATCCTGCAAACATCTGGTGAGTTCTCTTATAGAAGATGGCCACTGTTCATATTTCCTGACCCAACGTTCCAGTTCATCCAAAGATGAGGGTTCAGGTCGGGACTTTGTGGAGCCAGTCTAATCGGGGAACATCCATATTCTCAAACCATCGTAAAACAACATTGGGTTTGTGATAAGGTCCGTTGACTTCTTGGAAGTATTGCTGACCATTCCGAGAGTATTGCCCTATTGTAGGCAGCTCATTGTTGCCTGTCAGGGAACACCTCCTGTGTTCATGGTGCTTGTCACTACAACTAAAAGACCAAGACCATGCCCAGACTATAATGGAACCTCTGCTGAACTTAACTGTTGGTACAACACGCTCAGGCAGAAGACATTCCTCAAGCATCCTTCACACCCAGGTACCTCCATCTGATCTGAAGATGGAGTAGCATGATCCATCACTCCATACAACATTCTTCCATTGCTCAGCTATCCAATGACAACGCTTCTTGCACCATTGTAGATGGGCTGATGCATTGCACTTCGTGATAGAAGACTTGTATGCAGCGGCATAACCCGTATATCCAATAGTGTGCAGATCCTATCACAAACTAATGCTGACACCTCCAAGGCTCTGCAACTTATACAGTGTGGGTTAGTACACGTGACATTCTAATAAGACACGATCTATTCTACTGATAGGGGTGTCCAAATAATTTTGGTAGAATAGTATAAATGTCATTATAATTATGTGTGCTGGATATCTGATTCAGACCACTGGTTAGCTGGCACGGATGGGCATTGTGGCTGGCACTCTATGGGAATGTTACTATATAGAACACATGGTGTCTGTCAGTGTAGGCGGCATGCTGTGGCTGGTACAGTATGAGGGAACAATATGGCTGGTATGTGTGGGGGGTTTGTTATAGCAGGTACTATGTGTGGGCACACTGTGGGTGGCACTTTAGTTAGACTGTGCAAACTTAGACTAGATAGTCCTAAAATGTGCCAGATTTATTAGAGTGACTCTGCTTGATGATAAATCTGGGGCATTTTAGACCATGTAGTCTAAATTCATACCATTAATTAATTGAATTAGTTTCTTACAGAATTTGTGCCAAAAGTTTGGTCCCAATTTGGGACAATTTTTGGTGCATGATGTCACATTTAGGCCATGCCCTCTTTCTGAGAAGCTATGCCTCTTTTTTAGACACAGCAAAAAAGTGTCTAAAACACATCATAAATATGGTGCAAAGTGTGTTAAGGCCCATTTACACGCAACAATTATCACTCAAAATTCGTTCAAATGATGACATATCAACAATAATCGTTGTGTGTAAACGCTGCCATCCTTTACTCTTCGGCTGAAGGATGATTTTAAGGTGAGCTTAAAATTCATTGTTCAGCTGGAGAGACATAACAGGGACCGCATGCTGTGTTCTGCACAGGAGCCAGAGATTGCAAGGTATTCTGCCGACAGCCTGAGCGAGAACAATGGAGCTGTGTGCAGATCTCAGATCGCATGCTGTGCTCTGCAAACAGCTCACGGAGGCCTTTTTACACACAAATGAAGCTGATAAAGTGTTAATGGGCATTAGTGTCCTTTAAGACTTTATGCAAAATGATTGCAAAAACTGTCACTTTTTCAATTGTTTGAAAGATTTTCTTTGTGTATAAATGGGCCTTCAGACAGTTTTTCTGGCACAATTTACGCCATAAAAATGGCAAACTTTCATTAGTAGATCTGCCGCATTGTCTGATGTGGTGTGGGGACACCCATGACCATACTTAAACAGTGCAGCTATGGCGATATGTCATCCAGAATGATGGCAAGCACAAAAGCTGTAGTCATTAATTCTAGTAATGTGATTCAATGTTGACATCACCTTGGATGGCACAATGCCACGCATGTACCAGTGCAAATTAATTTTTCTTCCAGAAACAGAAAGTGAGTCCTGTCATTGAAGATGTCTGTGATTGCAGGATATTCCCTAACAAGTTTAATGATGATCAAACCTATAGATATGCCAACTAGAACTCTGCATCCTTCACGTTAACAACTATTACAGGATTTAAAGTATGCTGTAAAATATGTACAGATGCCAACTCTTTATCACCATTTCAGGTCGCCAATCATATTGGTAGTGAGCATCATGAAGTCATTTTTGACGCTGAAGAGGGAATACAAGCGGTGGATGAGGTTATCTTTTCACTAGAAACCTATGACATCACAACCGTGAGAGCTTCTGTCGGTAAGAAATACACCTTTTACTGTCATTCACATGCATGGTATGTGGCATAGTGTGGGCATACTCATACATGCACACTGAGGGCACATTTATTCTACACACTCTCACAGGCATACTGACTCGTTGTAAAAAAAAATCCAGCCCCTAGGAAGAGTTGTTTTTTACTGCAAAACTCGGCATGCAGTTCCATCTCAGGCAGACATACAGATGATCAGAGTTGTGGGGTGATTAGATGAACGGTCTTGTCATCTGAGGCCCTAAGGCCTCATGTCCACGGGGAAAATCAGGCCCGCCAATCTTGCCTTTGCTGTGAAGCGGCACACTGCCCCCTGCTGGTGTGATGATCTGGGGGGCCAAAGCATACGATAGTCGGCCACCTCTAGTAGTGGTACGAGGGACAATGACAGCTCAGCGATATGTTCAGGACATCCTGCAGCCACATGTGTTCCTCTCATGGCAGCTTCCAATAGGCCTTTTTCCAGCAGGACAATGCTCGGCCGCACACACAAGGGGCTCACAGGAGCCCCCACAACATTGTCAAACTTCTGTGGCTGCCTGATCGACAGATTTATTGCCAATAGAACATGTATTAGGACTATCTGTATTGCCTTCAAATTCACATTATCTAGAGGCTCAGTTACAGCAAATGTGGTTTGATATGCTGCAGAATACCATACGGAACCTGTATGCCTCCATGCCCACCTGTATCACAGCATGCATCCAAGCTAGAGGTGATGTAACAGGATTCTAGAGCCTCTATGACCGTCTGTATTGCAGTGTCCGAGGAGCAGGCCCTCAGCCGAGGAGACAACGGGGTAGAGAAATAGCAATCTGTCACGGGGCTCTTCTGTCCTCTTCAAATGGCTGGCTAAGAACCCGACCTCGTTACTAACTGGGGGGGGGGGGGGGGGTCACGTTTAGTAACCTGGGTTACCTTAAGTTCCTGTTTTGTCACCGTGACGCCAATGTTCCTAAATCCGCGGTGGATTACCCAGCTTGAATAAAGAGTAGTCCACAGACAGGAAGTACTTTTTCCATAAGAATCAGGAACATGTAGTCTTGTGCTTTTACTTCAACTTCCCTTTTCATATAACAAAGGAACAACTTGCACATAGTAGCTTGAACAGTAGTAGATTATTAGGCAGGCTTACATTCCTCGCCTTTCTTCCTTAGGCTGCCTGCACACGGGCGGAAATCCCGCAGCGGGATTTCCGCCACTGAAAGCCTGCATAGGAGTGCATTACAATACGCACTCCAATGCAGACGGCCGCGGTTTGGCCGCGCGAAATCTCGCGCGGCAAACAAATCGCGGCATGCCCTATTTCTGTGCGGGGCTCGCAGAGCCGGCACATGAAAGAGCCGGGGCCGCCGGGCGCGGGTGAGTACGTGCTCGTCCCTGCAGGCGCTCGGGTTGGGTCACGCGGCGAGAATTCTCGCCACCGGATCCGACCCACTCGTCTGCAGGTGGCCTTACACTTGTGCAGTTCAGATTTCCCAAGGCAAATGTATCCACAGTCCCAGTTATTTTTTGGATCTCTCTCTTGGATGAAACTCTCTCAACTGGACGGACTCTAAAATACTTTCACACTTCTGGTTATCATCAAGCGGTTACTCATTGCTCTCGCATAACTTCCATTTTTTCTGAATTAGAACACGTGGTTCTTGCTCTCTCACATCCACACATTCTCAGCATGTCTTGGGTTTCAAACCCCCGGAAAGCGTAAACTTCTTCTAAGAAGAGACTCCGACATGGCTGAACTCCAGCAGGAGCAGCAGTCCCTCTCTCCTCCATCTCCATTGCTCAGCCAACTCCAACCACAGGACCTCCTCTCTTGACACCTGACTCATGACTCATCCCACATGCACATAGACCATAACTAGACAAACTGATACATTTTCCAGACATCCCCAGACATCCTCAGACATTACCCTTTTCATGCCTGGAAGTGCTAATACACATTACAATGACTCATAGAAACACTCACGACAATGACACGAGACATACATAAGGCATGCATTCTAAAGTGCTGGAGGAAACCCCAAACTATGGGCCACTACAGTATCACATCTTGCATCCAAGCTAGAGGCGATACAACAGGATTCTAGAGCCTCCATGCCCACCCATATCACATCTTGTATCCAAACTAGAGGCGGTATAACAGGGTACTAGAGCCTCCATACCCACCTGTATCACATCTTGTATCCAAGCTTGAGGGGGTACAACAGGGTACTAGAGCCTTCATACCTGCCTGAATCACATCTTGTATCCAAGCTAGATGCGGTACAACAGGGTACTAGAGCCTCCATGCTCACCTGTATCACATCTTGTATCCAAGTTAGAGGCGGTACAACAGAGTACTAGAGCCTCCATGCCCACTCGTATCACATCTTGTATCCAAGCTAGAGGCGGTACAACAGGGTACTAGAGCCTCCATGCCCACTTGTATCACATCTTGTATCCAAGCTAGAGGTGGTACAACAGGGTACTAGAGCCTGCCTTCAAGTTTTCAGTTTTTTGCAAGAAATGAGTCTACTGCTTGGATATTGTAACATCACAACATTACAATCACACAGAGAAAATGTTATTACATTCTGACAGCTTCTTCTAGGTGATTGATTTTTTGACAATGAGTGTAATTGGTGATTCTTGAACAGACATAGCCCAAAAACAGGACATGTTAATAAAAGAAAAAAACGGAACCAAAATGCTTTTTTCGTTCATTTTTAGTGAAAAAGGGAGCACCAAAATGATCGGGTGCTCGTTACTCGAGCCGAGCTTTTTGTAATGCTCAAGAGCTCGTTTCGAGTTACGAATACCATTGAAGTCAATGGGAGAGTCGAGCATTTTTCAAGGTGACTAGAGATGAGCAAGCATGCTCGTCCGAGCTTGATGCTCGTTCAAGCATTAGCCTGCTCGAAGTACTCGTTATTCAAGCCGAGCACCACGCGGTGCTCGAAAGAATTTCACCCTCTCCTCCCCACATGTTTTCAATGGAGCTGTGGCTGCTGCCGGCGGCTCCATGGAAAACAATGGTCTGCCGGCACCCCTGAATTGTTTTTCATGGAAGGGCTTTAAACATAAACCCTTCCCTGAAAAACAATCATTTTAGTGAAAAAATAAATAAATAAACTTACCTCTCCGCCGCTGCCATGTCCCCTGTTGGGATAAGGAACACATCTGCCTTCATCCCCGCAAGGAAAAAGAATTCCCTGCTGCACCTGCCACATCTGTGACAGATGCAGCAAAGGAATTCTTCCTCCCTGTGGGGAATAAAGAATTCCCTACCACAGCTGTCACACATGACAGCTGCGGTAGGGGATCCAGCTGCCGGCATCCTGAAAAACAATAATTTTAGTGTTAAAAAAAAAAACAAAAAAAAACTTACCTGTCTGCCGCTGCCATACCAGCGGCGGACAGGTAAGTTTTTTGTTTTTTTTAAATCCGCGCCTGGTGAATGAGCTGCCTCTGATTGGCTGAGCACAGGGACCAATCAGAGGCAGCTCTCAGCTGTCATTCAATAGCTGAGAGCTTCCTCTGATTGGTCACAGTGCTCAGCCAATCAGAGGCAGCCCATTCAGCAGGCGGGGATTTAAAATACTACTGAATACTACTGAAAGCAGTGCAGAGAGAAGAGCCGGCTGGACGCGGCTGAGCCCCGGCAGCTGAAGAAAGGTGAGTAATCTTTTTTTTTTTTCATTTTATTCACCATTTTTTTCTTGTTCTTCAGGGAAGGGCTTATATTTGAAGCCCTTCCCTGAAAAACAATTTCAGGATGCTGGCAGCTGGATCCCCTATCGTAGCTGTCATGTGTGACAGCTGCGGTAGGGAATTGAAGAATTCCACTGCTGCATCTGTCACAGATGTGGCAGATTTAGCAGCAGGGAATTCTTTTTATTAGCGGGGATAAAGGAAACATCTGCCGCATGCAGCAGATGTGTTCTTCATCCCCGCAGGGAACACGGCAGCGATGGAGAGGTAAGTTTATTTATTTAGTTATTTTTTACACTAAAAGGTTTGTTTTTCAGGAAAGGGCTTATGTTTAAAGCCCTTCCATGAAAAACAATTACCAGGTGCCGGCAGACCATCGTTTTCAATGGAGCCGCCGGCAGCAGCTGCGGCTCCATTGAAAACATGTGGGGAGGAGAGAGTGAAATTTTTTCGAGCACCCAAGCAGCACATGGTGCTCGGCTCGAGTAACAAGTATATCGGGCAGGCTAATGCTCGAATGAGCATCAAGCTCGGATGAGCATGGTCGCTCATCTCTATTCATTTTGCTTTCCAAAAAAAAACACAAAAGAAAGTGATCAAAAAGGACATATTTACCCCCAAATGGTACCAATTAAAATGAAAGCTCAGCACACAAAAAATAAGCCCTCACATAAAAGGTTGATGGAAAAATTAAAAAAAAGTTATCGGACTTTGAATGCAGGAATGCAAATATATATATATATTTATTTAAGAAACAAAACAAAAAGTTTTTTAATCTGCAAAAGTGGAAAAACCTAAAAAAATAGATGATTTTGATATTAGAATTGTACTGACCCATAGAAAAAATGTATCATGTCATTTAGGACTCATTCACACTACTGTATGCATAAAACACTGAGGCGGTCTGGCAGCATTTTACGGTCTGGCAGCATTTTACATGTGATACCGGCACAGAGATGGCTACCATTGTGCATGGCAGTCAGTGCATTGTGCATGACATGTCTTTTTTTTGTATTCCCCGCTTTGTTTCAGGGCAAAAACTTGCCGCTACAGAGGGTATTAGCACATGAACCGCTTTTTTTTTTCAGACTATTCAAACTCAGCATGAGTTTGAAAAAAGAAAGTGGGAGGATAGGTCCTGCCCTAATTTGCTCGCATGTAGTATTAACTGCGTGTAAAAAAGATACGGCAAATCCTTTTTTTTCCTCGCATGTAGTATTAACACACAAGAATCCCGATAGTGAAAATGAAACCATTGAAATCAATGGTTTTGTTTCGTCCCGATATGCGGACGTGATTTTCACAGCCATATAGTGGGACAAATATACACCCATGTGTTTAATCCCTCATAGACAGTGATTGATAGTCAGAACTTCCTCCCCGACCCTTGCCCAGTCCCCTCCCCTCCCCTCCAACATCCTGAGTGGAGCAAACAACATTGGAGGGGAGGGGACTGAGCAGGGGCCGGGGAGGAAGTTCTTACAATCACTGTGCAGGAGAAGCTGCTTAGTGTCTGCACTGCGTGGAGGACCTGGGAGCAGCGTTAAACTGTGCAGTCAGAAAGCCCCAGCATGGCAAGGGGGCCAGGTCACAATTGCAACCTCTGCGACCTCTATAGTTACACTAGTGACCAGGAGAGTGCGGGAGCACATGGGCAGAGCCAGGTAAATTAGGTTGTGCATGGGGCATGAATCCAGGAGAGCCACACCGTATAATAGTAATCAGGCACTCCACGGTAAAGGTAAGTGAGCTTTTGTATAAGAGGCATTCACACTACTTAAAGGGGTTGTCCCGCGCCGAAACGGGTTTTTTTTTTTTTCAACCCCCCCCCCCCGGTCGGCGCGAGACAACCCCGATGCAGGGAGGTAAAGAAAGCTTACCGGAGCGCTTACCTTAATCCCCGCGCTCCGGTGACTTCAATACTTACCGCTGAAGATGGCCGCCGGGATCCTCTGTCTCCGTGGACCGCAGCTCTTCTGTGCGGTCCATTGCCGATTCCAGCCTCCTGATTGGCTGGAATCGGCACGTGACGGGGCGGAGCTACACGGAGCCTGCATTCTGCACGAGCGGCTCCATAGAAGACTGCAGAAGACCCGGACTGCGCAAGCGCGGCTAATTTGGCCATCGGAGGGCGAAAATTAGTCGGCTCCATGGGAACGAGGACGCTAGCAACGGAGCAGGTAAGTAAAAAACTTTTTATAACTTCTGTATGGCTCATAATTAATGCACAATGTACATTACAAAGTGCATTAATATGGCCATACAGAAGTGTATAGACCCACTTGCTGCCGCGGGACAACCCCTTTAACTATCGTGCAAGGGAAGGAACAACATCATTCATCCAGTGCCACACTACCATTCTTCTGGCCTGGAGGCAGCCAGGATTTTATCATATAATTCAATGTCTTGGCAGAGGATTCGGAGCAAGGTATTAGAATTTAGAGTGAGAAATAAGAAAATGGTGGACATTTACTTTACGTTAAGGAGACATTTACTTAAATTTACTATCATTTATGACAATGATCCTGTTTTGTCCTGAAGATTTGTTGAAAGGGACGATTTATTTTCCGAATACAAAAAAAAGGCCACTTCTCTTCCACCCTCCGTTGAAGTGTGACCCCCTAGCTGAAGGTTTGAGTCTGTCGTCTCCTTACAACTATGAAAAGAATATCTTTTCTTCATCTTTAAGGAATCGAGGGCTCTCGCACAAAACCAAATTTCTTGACCCTTTTTGCTTCCAAACAGCTTTTTGATTTCAGCTTTAAAAACTAAAAATATCCTCGTCTTCCGTGACCCCCAACTGCGTGAGCGTTAACATAGTACACCAAGAAGAAAATGCGGCTTATTCTTTTATCTTTGCTTTATACTTTTGTGCTTTGATAAAAAAAAAATAAGAGAGAGCTCTCAGGCAAAAAAAGATATCTGGCAAATTTATAAAAATTGTTGTTTTGGAGTCTTTCATGTGTGAAAATCAGCCAGGGAGGTACAGATCATAGGGCAGCGCACAGGCTGGGAAGGGAGTGGAAAATACTGGGACCGGTTGTCTCATTTTTGAGTCAGAAGCATCTTTATGCTGATAAGTGTAGAATGATGCACCTAGGCCGCCATGATTGTATAACTGTATATCCTTTAAATGAAATAATGCTAAGGAAAACAGAGCAAGAGGAGGACTTGGGTATTGTGGTTACAAGTAAGCTAAGCAAGGAACTCAATGTCAAGCAGCAGCTGCAAAGCAAGACGATTTTAGAGTGTATAAAGATAGGGATTAAAACCCGTCATCCCAATGCAATATTATTCCTTCTGTGTAGAGTATGGGACTCCACATTCTAAGAAGGACAAAGGAGAGCTGAAGTAGTTAATAAATACTCTCCAAACACCCCTGCAAACTGTTTCAGAGGCTGCAACACTTTGGGCTCAACATCCCATATGTGGTGGACGTGTCCGGTGGTGAAGCCTCTCTGGAGGCGGGTGGCCAACCTGATATCTAGGATGTTGGGAAAACGGTTTCCTCTTTCTCCGTCGAGCTGCCTCCTGGTGGACAAACCCCTCGGCTTTAATAATAACCAAACGAGCACAAACTTTCACAACATATCTACATAACAGCCAGAATTCATATTGCTTCCCAATGGCTTGGGCCTACGCTTACATTTAGCCCAGTTATTACAAGAATCTCAAGAATTATGTTATATGAAAAGCTGTCAGCCATGAGGAAGGACAAAATGGAGATTGTCCACAAAACCTGGCAACCATGGGCCTCCTTCCTGGAAATACCAGGTCTAAACTAACTACTTAGCGCCTGAGAAAGTGAGATCAAAACCGACCACTGAGGGTAGAAATCCGCATGGTCGCAATCTACTGTGGTGGCCAGGCGGGAGTGAGGGAGGGGGGATATAAAAAATAAATAAAAAACAAAAAATATTGGGAATCTAGTATACCCTAAGGCCTCATGTCCATGGGGAAAAACAATTCCTGCAGAATCCGCAGGAGACCCGCACTAAAATGGAGCATGCTGCGGGTGTTTTCCTGCACACGCAACCTGCGCCTCATAGGAAAATGACATCCCTATGGGGCACGGATCACGCGCGCGGGTGAAACGCTACGGATCTGTCCCCGTGGACATGAGGCCTAAGGCCTCTTTCACATGAGTGTAGCGATTTTCAGTCGGCTGTATCACGGCCACCGCGCAACTGAAAATTGGGTGAACGGGTGCACAAATCTGCCGTTTGTATGCCCGTTCAGACGGCCTGGGTGTGGCGCATATACGCCAAGCTGCCTCCCCCTTGAGGGCTCTCAGCTATGGAAGAGGGCAGGATGGAGTGTGAGCTAGTGTGCTAAGCTTTCACGCCTTGTCGGCTGCCAAAAATGGGAGGGGATGGGATGGGCTGGGAGCTTAGCAACTAGCTCCCGCCCTGTCCTGCGCCGTCCTATTGCAAACAGCCAACAAGGGACAAAGAGAAGTGGGTGGGAGTGTAGCAAATGCGCTTCTAAACTCCCTCCCACCTCTCTACTCCGGCAGCTACCATTGGCTCCCATAGGAGCCTATGGGAGCCACCGCCGTATTCCGGCCAGAAAGATAGTTCCGGAACTATCTTTCCTGGTGGACGTAAAAGCACCCGGGCCGAAATGTGCGCTATCTTGGCCGTGGGAATATGCCTATCTGAACTGATGCATTGTAAACCAATGCATCAGATGGGCAGCATATATCGGCCGGCCGTGAAAAGCGCAGCCATTATACGTTCGTGTAAATGAAGCCTATGGATGGGTTCAGGGGTGGGGAGCTGTTAATCTATCACAGTATTCTGTGACAATGAGTGTGGACAATAAATGTTTTGTTACTTATTCAGTATACCCCCAGCGGGGAGATTTTGCTAAAGTTTTTTAGTATGTTAAAAAATCCTAACTGTTCAATAAAATATTTTGAAACCTAAAAGTAATCAGATAATACCGCCTATAGTGTCCATAACACTAACAGAATCACTGTGCTTTGCCCTGGCTTTGTAAATTTTCTCTAAATTGCAATGAAAAGGCAATTTTACAAAACCGCTGCATTTTGCAGGAATTTTGAATAAATTGAGGCTCGATATGAACTACCTGAACTGTTGGGAGCCAAGGACCAATGGGAATTCTGTGCAGTCAGCTTCTGTAGGGCGCTTGGGCTGGGAGGCCCAGGAACAAGCAGCCCCACTGATCACACAGCATTCATCTTTTTCCACTTTCTGCAAGCTGCAGCTCTCCAGCTGTTGGCAATCCACCACTCCCAGCATGCACTGAGCCTGCCGCAGCTCTGCAGACCACTGCAACAAATATCAAGGGAGATTAATATTTCCTATTAATAAATATTGTATTTTCTCAGGGATGTATTTGATTTCCAAGTACATACGCAAGAAGACCAACAGCGTGGTGATATTTTCTGGCGAAGGCTCCGACGAGCTCACCCAGGGATACATCTACTTCCACAAGGTTAATATTTTCCGTCTTTGCACATTGGTGGGAGGAACATCATTACATTTCCAGAATTAACAATTGTATTTTTCCCTTAAATCCATAAAAGGCAATTTTTGTGTTTGGTGGGTCGAAACCGTTCAACCCACAGAAGCAGAGATGTGTCCGTATGTGAAACGGCTTTATGCAGAGAACGCATAGGCGGGGGGGGGGGGGGCTACACATGGGGAAATTAGCAAATACCCATACCAACCAATCAGATTCCAGCTCCTGTTTTTCAGAGGCTTTTTGGAGAACAGTTCTGCTCTATTATTATATTGCGTATTGAGAAATCCAAAAATAACTGAGAAAACCTAGGCATACTTATCAAGAATTGAGATTTGTAAGCCTCGCCCCTGTTCCGCCCAAAAGCATCCCTAAAAACAAAAAATGGGCATTTGAATTCAAATTTTCTTAAACCCCACCTGCCTTGGTATTTTAGACCTGTGTTCCCCAACTCCAGTCCTCAGGGACCGTCAACAGGTCATGTTTTCAGGATTTCCTCAGTATTGCACATGTGATGTAATTATTGTCAGTGCGTCAGACATTGTCACAGGTGTTCTTACCATAGGATATCCTGAAAACATGACCTGTTGGTGGTCCCTGAGGACTGGAGTTGGGGACCCCTGTTTTAGACTATGTTCACGTCTGGGTTCGGAACCTCTATTTGGAAGCAGTTCCGACACAAAATGCTGAACAATACTGGAGGGCTAAACGGAAACTGAACAGACGCCATTATAGTCAGTGGGATCCATTTGGTTCTATCATAAAACGGATCCATTCAGCAGTGGATCCACCTTTCCTGATCCCATAACTAACTTAGGGCTTGTTCACATCAAGGTTTGGATTTCTATTTTGAATGGATGTTTTTTTTTTTTTTTTAAATGGAACAGATAGCAGAACAGAAGTCAAAGCGAAACAAATGAAAACCATGTTTTCCATTGTGTAATGGATCCAGTAGACGGATCCGTTAATGAAACAGTTTCTATCCGTTTTTCTTCCTTTGTCTTTTTCTAACCTTTTGCGCATGCTCATTTAAAACCAAATCCATTAAACGGACATCAGAAACGGAACCAAAACGGGAGTCTTTTCATTCAGTTCTGTCACCCATTGACTAGGATGTTAAAAAAATTTATCAGTTTGACTTCCTGCTTTGCCGTGGAAGCAGGAAAACGGAATCCATGCTGAAAAGGAATCCATCCTATGACGGAACCGAATAGCGTGGCGGCCAGACCGCATTGGCTATAATGGGGTTTGTCTGGCTTCCTTCCTGACCTCTGTTATTTTCCCAATGACATAGCGCAGCGTGCTGCACTGTTTTGTCCAGGACTTTTGGATGGATCTGCATCGGAGGTCCTGAAAGAAGCCGATGTGTACAGAAGTTTATGTGCATTAACTACTTATAACTTTTTTTTACAGGCCCCTTCTGCGGAAGCAGCGGCAGAAGACAGCGATCGCTTACTGCGAGAACTGTACCTGTTTGATGTTCTTCGTGCTGACAGAACGACCGCCGCACATGGGTGAGCATTACTCTTGGTGCACCCATGTGCCGTACCCAAGCACGACTCACTGACCCTCATCTCTCTACCCTCCAAGGCCCAATGTAAGACCCTAATTTCCTAATAGGGAAGGCTGTACCATTGGTACCCTAACATATCAGGATATGCAATAAATGTCTGTTAGAATACTCCATGGAATGCTCTGACTAAGCCGTGGGCTCTGCTGGATGGTCAGTCCTCTTAAAGGTATAACTTGATGCACTTGGACACCAATGCAAAACCTGCAATAGGCTCCCATTAATCAAGTACCACTAAGGTCTCCTTCACACGGGCGAGGGCCATATTGCACTTGCCATCCACGTGAAAAATGTGGATGCGAGGCGTTTTCACGTGGAAACAGCCTGACATCCCTGCGGAGCTGAAGGAATCCCCCGGCAAGGCTGTCACAGCCGCGGCAGAGGATCGCGGAGTTCTCCCATTGCTTTCAATGGGGCCGACGATGCTGCTGCCGACCCCATTGAGAACAATGGCGGTAGAACAGAAAGATAGGACGTGCTGCGATTTTTTTCCTGCATAGCATCACAACGCAGTGCCATGCAGGAAAACATCGCTAATCTAAATAAACCCATTCAAAAGCATGGATTTCGTATCTGTGCAGGATATGGGCATCTCGCAAAACACAAATCTCACACGATTGTGACGCCAGTGCGAAGGCTCCCATATAGGAGAGCTATCAAACAGAGCGGATGGCATTCAGAGGTCCTCGTAGTGGAGCAGTGAGCTTAAAGACTAAGGGTAGTTTCACACGGCCGATCGCGATATTGCCACGAGAAAATTGTGACAAAATCATGTCTTTGTTCACGTGTTTTTTGAGCATCAGCGCCACTTTTTCTCCCAAAAACATTACTGCCGCTTGTGATTTTCTTGGGCGCTTTTTTGCGTGCGATTCTTGCCTTAATTTTCTCGTAAGAAAGACATTATGACTTTGTAATTAGAGATGAGCGAGTATACTCGCTAAGGCACATTACTCGAGCAAGTAGTGCCTTAGCCGAGTATCTCCCCGCTCGTCTCTAAAGATTCAGGGGTCCGGCAGGGGGCGGGGAGCGGCGGGGAAGAACAGGGAGGAACGGAGGGGAGATCTCTCTCTCCCACCCTCCCCCCCGCGCCGGCCCCCGAATCTTTAGAGACGAGCGGGGAGATACTCGGCTAAGGCACTACTCGCTCATCTCTATTTGTAATATTAAAAATGCATTGCATCACACGAAAATCGCAAGTTTGTACATTGCGATGCGATAAAACGAAGGCTCCATAGGGAAACATGGGCGATAAAAAAGAGCAAAACGCAGAAAGATAGGACATCCTGCGAATTATTTTTTCACGCAACATTGCATGAGTGAAAACATTGCAAATGCGAATAAACCCCCTGAAAAGCATGGATTTCATAATTCAGCGTTTTTACAAGCTCTCACAGCGCCTGAAAATCGCAGGATTTTATCCCCTGTGTGAAACCGGTCTCATAGTAGTGATGTCTTCTTATTGGCAAAGCAGCCTTTGGGTCCCTTTAGACACCAGGGCTGGGTGGGACCGCTATGTCCTCTACAGCTACATCCCTGAGTCGGCCCTGTCACCACATCCTATGTGTGTCGTACTCCAGTTTCATCTGCAGGTGGCAGGTTTGCACTTCTTCTCCACACTCCACAAGGTGATTAGCAGGCAGCTCAATCTACAGGATATTGCTATTTCTTAAAGACATAGACCCCTGTCCACGGCCGAGGCGGAATATCGTCAGCGATATTCCGCCGCAGAGGGGGAGAGCTGACAGGTCTCCGCGATGAGGCTATCTGATAGATAGGCTCACCACGGAGGATCGTGGCAATCGCAGCATGCTGCGACTTAAATCCCACGAGTGGAGAATTACTATGATTCTCCGCTCGTGGACGCCGGCACTGCGATTTCCATAGTAACACTATGGGAAAGCTTTGCAGAGCGTGATAAATCTCCCGCGGATTATCACCCGTGGACAGGCAGCCATAAGGAACATGGGAGCTTATTTACTATAGAAAACTGCAAATTGCACCAGAAAACTGTCAAATATGCTTTGTGCCACATTTATTGGGTGTTTTTGACCCTTTTTTTTGCTGTTTTTAAGAAAGAGATGTTCCTTCGTAAAAAGAAGACATCGCCTAACTTGTGTCACAAGATGCACCAAATTGCAGTAAATTGCATCAAAATTTTTACAGTGTAAACTAATCCAACTAGAGGGTTGTCTAAACTTAGACTAGACAGTCCTAAAATTCCACAGATTTGTCATTCAGCCGAGCTATTGTGATAAATGTGGTGCATTTTAAGACTGCCTAATCTAAAGGTGCATTTACACACACAGATGATCACATTAAAAACTCGTTGGAAACTGACAGTTTTGAGCGATCATTTTGCATAAAATATTATCAGCGCTGCCCACGGAGAACACAGCGTGCTGTCCGTCTTATCTTATCGCCCCGAGGGACGATTTTGCGTCGCTGATCCGTGCGATATTGCTGCGTTTTCTCGTGGCAATACGATAATTTTTTAGCGCTACAAAGTCCCATGTGGTGCTACAAAGTCGCGTGACTTTGTAGCACCACATGCAAGGATTTTCGGGGGAGGCTTGAAATATAAGCCCTTCCCCGAAAATATGCCGTAGCTGAAGAAGAAAAAAAAAATATACATACATAACCTCTCCCGCACTGTCAGCTCGGCCGCATCTTCTCCTCCATCTGATCATCTTCTTCTCTTCTAGCTGGGGATTCAAAAATCCCCACCTCCTGGAAGCGCTGGCTGTGATTGTCTGATGCTTAGCCAATTACAGCCAGTGCTTCCAGGAGGCAGGGATTTTTAAATCCCTGTCCAGAAGAGAAGAAGATGATCAGTGCCGGGGACCCGGGGTGAAGATGTGGACGGGCTGACAGCGCGGGAGAGGTGATGTATGTGTATTTTTTTTCTGCAGTTAGGGCTTAGATTATAGCTTTTGCAGTAGCACTCTTTACTGTCAAAGTTGCTTGGCACAAAAATCGCGTTTTCGTGTGATGCGATGCAACAGAGAGGAAGGCTCAATGGGGAAACATGGGCTACAAAACCTCATGAGTCGTGTGCATATACTCGGACCCGTGAGGTTTTTGTGTCGTTTTGTAGCATGCTACAAGATATCGCATGTGTAAAGGAACCCATAGGAAAGCATGGGCTTCACATACATGCAATTTGTAGCAATGCTACAAAATTGCGCGACTTTGTCACCCGTGTGAAGGAGGCCGTATGTTTCAGTTATTTAGTCTCCACTGAATTCGCCTGAGATATATGTGTTATATAAAAAGCTGTATTCCACAGATTGAAAGTTTTTACAAGTATTCACACATTTACATCTAGTACATCTATCTAAGGTGAAAACTGATGGATCCAACCGCTGGTAGCTTCATTGATCCTGAGAACAAGGGACCCAGGTCCCTTCTACACCTCACTGTGGGGTTGACGTCAGATTGAATGGAACGGCGGTCGAGCAGGTGCCACCACCATTAATTTCATTGGAGCTCACGGAAATAGGCAAACACTTTGTACTCGGCTATCTCCGGCAATCCCGCTGAAAATGGATGGAACAGCACAGTGCATGCGCAATCACCACTCCTTCCAATCTGACGTCACTGCGGGTGGGAGAAGCAACCCCCCTAGTGAGGAGAAGGGAGGACATGGGTCCCCCCTTCTTGGAATCCTTGGGTGTCCCAGCCATTGGACATTCTGTGATTTATCAGTTTTCACCTATTCAGTGGATGGGTGAAAATTTTAAAAATCGTTCAGTCTCCAGAATACCCCTTTAATGAATCTACAGTATGACAATGGCGATGGGGAGTAAGCTCTATGTGACCTAAACTAAATGGGTTTTTACATATTTTTTCTTTTGTAAAAGGCTTGAACTTCGAGTGCCTTTCCTGGATCATCGCTTTACTGCATACTACCTCTCTTTACCCCCGGAGCTGCGGATGCCTAAGGTGCAGTATTGAACTTTTATATATACGTTATACTTGTTACCCTTGAAGGGTGCAGTGTTGTGACTGTGGTTTATTCTGCACAGAACGGAGTTGAAAAATACCTCCTGAGAGAAGCTTTTGAGAGCTCCGACCTTATACCCAAAGACATTCTGTGGAGACCCAAGGAAGCATTTAGCGATGGACTGACCTCTATAAAGAAATCCTGGTTTTCCATCTTGCAGGAGCATATTGAACAGCAGGTACATGGGTCTGAGTTAAAGTAGAGGCATAGGGTCCCAGTGGGCAGGGTATCTCTTGGGTAACTCTATCTTGGACGTGACTGAACCATTGTAGGACATTTCATGGCATACACCCTTCCTAGAGGCAACTAGGGGTTATTTCAACCTTAAAGCTCTGGACCATCATCCCCCTCCACTTTTAACCAATCAGGTGCTGCAGAACTCTGTATACCCTCACTCTGCCCTCTTATGTGCAGATACACACATATACAGGAGTGAATTGTCTGTTGGGAGCTTGAGGTATACTGAAATGTACCTCTTGCGTCATAAGTAGCGCAGGCTGCTGCATTGTCTTCCCTCCATATTTTACACTGCAGCACTGCTTCTTCAGGATAGTCTTTGTCTATAAGGACAATCTCACCATTCAGTCAGTAAGTGAAATAAGGTTCCATAAAGGGGAATGGGAAGTTCTAACAATTATATCAATATCTAAAGACTGGTCACCAGTACAGTGTGAAGTTTCAGGAAAAATGGAAATTGACAATTAAGGCCCATTCACACGGGCAAATTTTCTGTCTGTATTCCGTATAATGGGAGCCACAGTTCAAATGTTTGTTAATCTCAACGGGGGGCTCCTCTCCCTCAATTTCAATTAACTTCCTCTCACAGAGAATCTTCATATAGCATTTGCATTTAGTCTTCTCGCATTTAAAAACTCCCTTCTTAGGTCCCATACAGCAAGCTCTGTGAACACCCAAACTTTGTAGTGGACTAGGGGAAGCTGAAATCTTTTTAAGAGGTTTCGGAAAATTGTTCTTGATGTATTTGGTAAAATGCTTTTAAGGATATTGTCACTTTCCAAAATGTTCCTGTTATGTCCATGCAACACAAGAGCAACAAGCTTCAGCACGGAATCAAGACTGCGTTCACACAAATACCATAAGCACACACAAAATGCATACTGAACACCGAGGTAGGACTGCGAACTAGTCACATGGGCAGACATAACATATCCCTTCTCTAACGGTACAACCACCATGTGAAAATCTGCCTGCAAGCAGGGGGCGATCGTTCCGATAAGGACGACCCTGCACTGGAACCTAGGGACCTACCTATCCCAGGATGGTAAAGGATCCACAGCAGGACAGGACGTAGTTCACATCAACTCACGGAACAGGACTGTTTACACTTGGTGTCTGGAAACCTCCACAGACACTGAACATGTCACTGTTCACAGCAACACCCCAGGGGCTTGCACACAATATAGAACAGGAATGTTCATATACCTTGTCTGGCACCTACACAGACCCAATCAGCATAACACTGTTTACACACATCCGGTGATCTGCACACACATACCACACATCATGCATAAAACCAAAACCCTAGGGTGACAGAGAAACCTAACACAGAAACCCAATTGAGAGCTCACATGCATAGAGAAAAACAATTGCTAGCACAAGTGTCCTCACACCAAGGGGAAAGAGTCAGACAACGTACTTACATACAGGGAACAGTGTCAGGCATCACCCACCTGACACACACATAGGACATCAGACGTCGAGAGGCCGCACCTGTCAAAGGGGAAGGGAGGAGGGGGTCTGCATAAGATGCAGACAAGGACTACAGGTGTCCAGACCGTCCTCAGGGAAAGTGAGAGACCATACAGACTAGACATGCCTAAAACCAAGCACAGGGTGGGATTAACACAGAATGTATAAACAAGATAAAATGACCAACATTCTCTGGCAAGAGAAGCTGATATTTATGTGCAGCAGACCAGGGGGATTGGCTGGCTGTGGAATACCGCATCCAGCCAGCTTAATTACCCCACACCTGTCAAGCTGAAATCCATGTAGAACAGATCCCAGGTAGCACAACCTGACCAATGTTTATAAAGGATGGTCCTGATAGCCCCATGTTGTGTATTGTATCTAGTGACAAAGGAAATATTAAAATCATCCTCTATGTTATTAGGAACTGTTACTCTTTTGAAGAGACATTCTCCCTGATTGATGGCCCCTGTTTTCTCTTATGCTGATTTAATTAAGGATTTGGGGTACTCTTTCTCCAGGAACCTGATGTCGGATGGGGATATAAAACTTGAGTTGTGCAATTTCTATTGAACATGGCTGTAGAGGAAGTTGGATGCTTTTATTGTGTGGGATGTTAGTATATATGGCTTTCACATCCAGAGAGGCCCAAATGTATGGCCCAAAATCTTTGTCTAATGCGGGAAGGTGACCCATGTCAGGGATATAAGGTGGGAGGGTCTTAACATATTTCTGTAAAAGATGGTCAATGCATTCAGACAGCTTGCTTGTGAGTGAACCAACTCCTTAAATAATGCGCCATTGAGGTGGCTCTGATAAAGAGTTATGGATCTTGGGAAGAAAATAAAAATCTTGTGTTTGAAGGCTTTGGATACAAATATAATATTTCTCTTTAGTAAGACCGTTATCTAAAAGAGCTTTCTCTATTGATAAAAAGATGGACTTTTTGACGGATTCCGTCGGGTTCCCTCTTATTTTCTTAGAATAGGAGTGATCACTCAGGATCTTGGATGCTTGCTGTTTATAGTATGATCAATCTAGAATCACCCCCTCCCTTTGTCTGCACTTTTAGTGACGATCTTATTATTTCTGGCCAGGCTTTTCAAGGTATTTAGTTTTTTATTCAGGTTTTTATAAGTTCCAGTCCTTTCTCTATGTTTGACCAGTCCCCTGAGGTTACCCAGGACAATGTCATAAAAGCTTTCTATGAAGGGACCCTTGCTATAGACCCGATAAACATTTATTTTTGTTTTCAAATCTGTGTAGATGGAGTCTTCAAAAATACTATTAGTCATGTCATCCATCTCGACTAGAGATGAGCGAGCACCCAAATGCTCGGGTCCGCGTTATTCGAGTCGAGCTTTTCGTAAAATTCGAGAGCTCTGCTCGAGTAACGAACCCCATTGACTACAATGGGAGACTCGAGCATTTTTGTATGTGGGACGCCGGGTGCCGAGCTTTTTTTTATTATTGGGGTGTCTGTCTCTCTTTCTTTCTCTCTCTCTCTCTCCCCCCTCCCCCTGCCAGCCAAAAAATTTGCCATTGACATGTGCGCTGCGTCGCGGCGGGGAGGAGCCAAAAACTAATCTAATCTCGACATATAGTAAAATGCTTGGTTCTTGGTCGAGTAGGATGGGGACACTGTTAAAGGGGTTTTGTCATTAGAAAAAAAAAATCAATACTTACCTATTCCTCCCCCGTCAGTCTTCTTGCCACATCTTCTCCTCGCCAATCTTTTCCTGGCTTCTGCAGTCCCCCTAGCCACCTTACCTTCAGTCGGCTGTATCCTCTTCTTCCTGTTTTGAAGCGTCCATTAGCCGAAGTTCACTTCCTGCAGGGCAGTGAATGCTCCGAGTGATGTAGGGTTCACTTCCTAGCAGGGAATGCGGAATCCTCAGCAGCCTGCTTTAGCGCGTATGCGTGAAATATAGTATATGAAACACTAGCGGTGAGACATCGCGCATGCGCAGTCGTACTAAAGCAGGCTGCCAAGGATTCAGCATTCCCTGCTAGGCAGTGAATGCTACGTCACTAGTGACTGGGTACACTGTCCTGCAGGAAGCAGAATGCCAGCAATGTACGCTTCGTCACAGGAAAAAGAGGATCCGGCCGGCTTGCGGTGATGTTACCCGGGGAACTGCAGGAGCCAGGAGAAAATCGGCGAGGTGAAGATGCAGTAAGAATAGGATGTGGAGGAATAGGTAAGCATATATATATATTTTTTTAATGACAGAAACCCTCTAAGAGTGTTTTCCAGGGCCCTGAATGCAAAGTGTCTATGGAGAGTGCATTGTAAAATGATTTAAGTCTACAAATAGCTCCAATAGGTAGGGTGTACTAGATGGACCAAAAGATGGGCCGTTTGCTTGAAACTTCTTTTTCTGATTTTATTTAAACATGTTTGGACAAGTTAAACATGGCCTTGTAGGGTTCCTGTCTCGTTGTGGGCATTATTCTCTTGTTCTTTTTGAGGCGTTTTCCTACTTTTTCCCCACTGGGTTTCGTCTTTTTTGTGAGGTCACTTGGAAGAAGGAGGTGATTTATGAGATTCCTCCAGCTTCAGTCACCCCAGGAGGGTGTAATCTGCTTGACCTGGTCAGAGATGTTTGGAGACAAGGATGCAACACTAGGCTGGATGTTAACACCGGAGGGGAAGAAGAGTTTTTTGGCGTTTTCTAAGGGTGGGTGTGCAGAGAAATTGAGAGAAATTAGTTCCCATGGGCATGACAATATCACCAAAGTTAGCTTCACAGACTGGTTTTCCCTTTTTATCATGCTGCCAGATCAAGTGATTGGACGGAAATTGCATCAATTTACATAATATGCTTGTCTGAATATACCCTGAAAATGGCGTAATACTGCGACAAATTCTTAATAGTGTCACATTTTGTCTTCCTGGAGTGTCATTTTCTCTGTGATGCAGTGCATATCATCCGTAGGGGTCTCACTTTTGGAACCCTTCAGATCAGAATAAGTAAGGGTCCTTTTACATGGATCAACTTGAACTATGTAATGAGCACCGATCAATGTGATTTCCACTCATTCAAAAGGCCTTTGCACAGGCCAGTGCGGATAAATGATGGTTAATACAATCATTCATCCCCAATACAGTATTATCACTGGTGCAGCCCATTCCCTGTTCACATGGGGAGGTTTGCTGCTAATAACGATAATATTTTCAGCTGCACAAAAGATGTGATCAGCCGATAAATGAGCATTTGCTTGTTCATCCACTGATTGGGTGCAATTTCTGAAGTCCCAATGAACATTCTTGCCAGATCATTGGATTGTGTAAAAGGGCCTTAAAGTGTCATGGCGGTGCCTCATACTGTAGCGTTCTTTGAAAACGTCTCTGGTAAATCACTTTGAGTGCTGCATATTCTGTGAGCTTTGGATACATTTGTTGAGATGTATTTGCCCAAATTTCCAGCAGGAGGAGCTGTTGTACTGTTCTTGCACTAGTTTTATCAGGTCCTACCTCCTTGTAACCATCCGCTCATTATCATGGACAATCTCATTTGTTGCCTTATGCATCATCCATAGAGTGACTCAGATGGATATGTCCCTCACAACAAGAGTGCCTGAGATAATGACTTTTTAAAAATTACTTTCCAACATAGATAAATACTTTGAGAGTTGGCGATGTTTCACCGGTTGGGAGAATGTACCTCACCATCAACAAGTCACATCAGAAGGAAGAGAGAATTTTAGGGTCTGTTTTATTATGATTTTCTTCATGATGTCCCCATTATAAAGCTAGCTTCTCCATAGTTATCTAGACTCTGAAAAAGAACCAGAAAACAGTCATAAAATAATATCCCTGCGGCACAGTATGTTACAGGTAAATACACCTGATGAGGATGATTATCCGTTCAGTCGCATCTGACCCTCGGTCTCTCTATGGATCAATGTTCTCCACGCATTCCTGTCTTTCACCGCTTCTTTCAGTTCTGTGATTGACATGTTCGTGGTGCCTTGATTGTATCCAGCCATCTTGTTCTTTGTCTCCTGATCTTCTCTTCCCACTGACCTTGCCAAGCATCAGTACTGTTTCCAGTGAATTAGCGTGCATCACATGCCCAAAAAAGAGCCGCTGTTTGATGATTTTGCCCTCTAGTGATATTTTCGGTTTGCTGTGATCTAACACTACCTTGTTCGTTGTCATGGCGGTCCAAGGTATCCGTAGCATTCTCCCCCAGCACCAGAGTTCAAAGGCATCAATTTTTCTTCTGTCTGTTTTCCTGAATGTCCAACTTTCACAACCGTATGTCGTTATGGGAAAGAGGATTGCATTGACCAGTCTGGTTTTTGTTGCAATGCTAGTATCTTTGCTTTTCCAGATCTTTTCCATTCCTTGCATTGCAATCCTACCAAGTGTAATCCGTCTCTTGATCTCAGGTCCAGATTGCCCGTTGCAATCGAGTTTGGATCCAAGGAAGATGAAATCTTGGACCAACTCGACTTCTTCGTTGTTAATTTTTATGTTTACTGTACCGTTGCCTACCGCGGTCATGACTTTTGTTTTCTTGCTGTTGAGGTACAGCCCCATGCGTTCGCTTTCCTTTTGCACTTGTTGGATAAGGTATTCCAGGTCCTTTTCACTTTCCGCTAGCAGGGTGATGTCATCTGCATATCGGAGGTTGTTGACATTTCTGCCACCGATTTTGACTCTGATTTCTGAATCGTCCAGATTGCATCGCCTCATGATCGTTTCTGCGTACAGATTGAAAAGGACTGCTGATAGAATGCAGCCTTGCCGTACACCTTATCGATTCCGAACCAATCCGTATTTCCATAAGCGGTCCTGACTGTTGCTTCTTGGTTGTTGTATAGCGACCTAATAAGCTGTTCTATATATTCTGGGAGGCCCATGTGCTTCAGATACTTCCAAAGCTTGTCAAGTTCAGCACAATCAAATACCTTGCTGTAGTCGATGAAACACATGTACACGTCCTTCTGATACTCCCAGGTCTTCTCCATGATCCAGCGCAGGTTCGGGATTTGGTCTCTGGTGCCACAACCTTTGTGGAAGGCAGCTTGAACTTCCGTCAGTTCCCATTTAACAATTGTCACGATGCATTTTTGTATGATCTTTAAAAGAATTTTGCTGGCGTGAGGTATGAGGGCGATGGTGCAGTAATTGGAACATTCTTGAGAATTACCATTATTTTGGAAGTGTGACGAAGACAGATCTTGTCCAGTCTTTGGGCCCCATTTTGAAGCTCCACATCTTTTGACATAGGTTGGTTAGGATCTTGACTGACACTGAATTGAGCATAATACTGCCACCTACCTATAACAATGTAACCATGATAACATTGCCCCATAGGTATAAAATAAAATCACTATAATACTTATAAACTTATACACTATAAAAATATAATCAGTATAATAATACTCCCCTATATACAAGATTATAACTTCTATAATGCTGCCCCTATGTACAAGAATATAACTACTATAATACTGCCCCCTATCTACAAGAATATAACTACTATAATACTGCTCCCTATGTACAAGAATATAACTACTATAATACTACCCCCTATGTACAAGAATATAACTACTATAATACTGCCCCCTATGTACAAGAATATAACTACTATAATACTGCCTCCTACAGAAAACTCCCACGCTTAGCACACTAAAGATACGTCAGGTCACTGGTGTAACTATAGAGGGTGCAGGGGATGCGCTTGCACCCGGGCCCAGGAGGCTTAGGGGGCCCATAAGGTCTCTCTTCTCCATATAGGGAGCCCAGTACTATGAATAAAGCATTATAGTTGGGGGCCCCGTTACAGGTTTTGCATTGGGGCCCAGGAGCTTCAAGTTACGCCTCTGGGTCAGGTCCTATCTTTTTACGCAGCTGGGAATTTCAGTTGCGTATGTCCTATCTTTTTAGGTGCACCTCTTTTATGCGCTTAGTATTCTTTAGTCTGAATGTTTCCATAGGAAATCATTGGTTCTAATAGTTGAGCTTTTTGTGCGCGGCTGACCTCGGCATACGTTGTGCGTTGTGTGAACGAGGCCTAATACTGCAACTACCATAATAGTGTAGCAGGCGCCATAAAACTCAACATGAAGTAGAAGACCGGGATGAGTGGGGAATAGGGGTGTGTAGCTGCAGAGACTGCATGCTATGAAGAGGGAGAGCAGAAGAAAAGAGACATGTGAGCACATCTCTGAGAAGAGACGTACCACTTAGTAAACAATGAGAGAAAAAATATAGATTGTGAAAGGTCAGATGGATTGGAGAAACCCAAAATGAAGATTATGCAGTATTTTCATTGGGCTATTTCTAATTAGGTTGTAGGTAAGTAGCAACTACAACTTAGGTATGGCATACAACTATGTTTTTTGCAGGGGCGTAACTATAGGGGATGCAGGGGATGCGGTTGCACCAGGGCCCAGGAGCCTTAGGGGGCCCATAAGGCCTCTCTTCTCCATATAGGGAGCCCAGTACTATGAATAAAGCATTATAGTTGGGGGCCCTGTTACAGGTTTTGCATCGGGGCCCGGAAGCTTCAAGTTACGCCTCTGTTTTATGGCTTATTATAATGAAAAATGATTTGGCTGTATGGTCCTATATACTCTTTTAACTATTACTCTGATGTAGTAGCGCTCAATTTTATCCTTTAAAGGAGATGTCCCGAGGCAGCAAGTGGGGTTATACACTTCTGTATGGCCATAATAATGCACTTTGTAATATACATTGTGCATTAATTATGAGCCATACAGAAGTTATAAAAAGTTTTTTACTTACCTGCTCCGTTGCTGGCGTCCTCGTCTCCATGGTGCCGACTAATTTTTGGCCTCCGATGGCCAAATTAGCCGCGCTTACGCAGTTCGGGTCTTCTGCTGTTCTCTATGGGGCTCCGTGTAGCTCCGTGTAGCTCCGCCCCGTCACGTGCCGATTCCAGCCAATCAGGAGGCTGGAATCGGCAGTGGACCGCACAGAAGAGCTGCGGTCCACGAAGATAGAGGATCCCGGCGGCCATCTTCAGCGGTAAGTATTGAAGTCACCGGACCGCCGGGATTCAGGTAAGCGCTGTGCGGGTGGTTTTTTTAACCCCTGCATCGGGGTTGTCTCGCGCCGAACGGGGGGGGGGTTTAAAAAAAAAAAAACCCGTTTCGGCGCGGGACATCTCCTTTAAGGGTGTGCTCACCCGTCGCTGATTTGCTGCAAATTTGGCTCAGATTTTTATGCAGACCTGCAGTAGATATAACCCTTCCAATTGAATTCAAATTGAAAGGGTGAAATCTGCTGCAGATCTGCACCTAAAGCCCAATTTATATGCAACGATTATCACTCAATAGTCGTTCAAACGATGGCCTTTGAATGATAGTTGTTGCATGTAAACACTTCCATCTTTCACTCTTTACCTGAACGATGATTTTTAGGTGAGCATAAAATTCATCATTCAGCTGGAGCGAGATAGCAGGGACCGCATGCTGTGTTGTGCATGGGAGAAGCTGATTACATTGTATTCAGCTGGCAGCCCATGCAAAGACAGTGTAGCCGAGTGCTAAGTCCAGACTGCATGCTGGGATTTGCAAACAGCCACTGGAGGCTCATTTACATGCAAATGAAGCTGATAAAGTGCTAATGGGCATTAGTGCCCATTAGCACTTTATGCAAAATGATCGCTAGAACTGTCAATCTTTCAATTGTTTGAAAGATTGTCTTTGTGTGTAAATGAGTCTGAAATCTGCAGCAAATAAGTGACGTGTGAATGCACCCTTACTGTTTCTTTTCAGTTTATTCTAGCTTAAAATCATCTATTTACTAAAAATCTTAGAAACCCTATATTGGTGGTCTAGTTGGACTCCCTCTAATCCATACATAATTAATTAATAAATAGCTCCCTGCACGTTTGTGACTAGGAGGAATTGGAATTGCTGGACTGTTTCTATCAGTGCCATAGACATCTCATGGGGCTACAGCATGCATACTTAATAGACACTCCATTCAAACTCTTCCTTGGCCATAGGTTAGCTATTCTAGTGATTGGTGGTCACTAACATTTACATGATGGAAACCAGGGGCGTAACTATAGAGGATGCAGGGGATGCGGTTGCACCCGGGCCCAGGAGCCTTGGGGGACCCATAAGGCCTCTCTTCTCCATATAGGAAGCCCAGTACTATGAATAAAGCATTATAGTTGGGGGCCCCGTTCCAGGTTTTGCATTGGGGCCCAGGAGCTTCAAGTTACGCCTCTGATGGAAACATATGCCTTAACACTCATACACATTTAATATCTGAATACAATTTCACAACTGTTCTTTATACTAACTACAGAAAGTTAACAAACTCGGCTCTGCTACTTCTGTGGGCCCAGCTCCCAGCCCACCAAAGAAATAGTTACAAAAACCAAGTTATTTTTTTGGGTCAAGGTGTACTGTTCTTATATTCGTGGGAAAACCTATTATCTGTATCAATAGCTGACATGGACAATCCTTTTGATGCATGGTTGCTGATTGAATGACCATTGTTTCCTTCATCCTTATCTCCAGGTTGATGACATGATGCTGGAGAAGTCTGCAGAAAAGTTTCCCTTTAATTCTCCCAAGACAAAGGAAGGTTACTTCTACCGTCAGATCTTTGAGAAGTATTACCCGGGGCGTGCTGACTGGTTGACTCATTACTGGATGCCTCGATGGATCCACGCCACCGACCCGTCTGCCCGAACACTCACACATTACAAATCCGATGCATAAAGTTCATCCAACCTTGAGGAAGAAATCATTAATCCCCACTTTCCATAAATTCTCTTTTTTAAGATGGTTTACAATAAAAACCCAGAGGAGAGGATTACACATAAATGTTCCTGAGAATGATGGCTAGTTTTACTCCGACACTTCATCCTCTGGAGGACTTAATGCATTCACCTCCACCTCCTGATTGACAGATCCTGTTATTAGAGGGAATTTTACAGGTTCTTGTCTGGGGGTCCCCACACCGTGAATCACCACAAAGCTGTCAATTGTCTGGAGGCGCGAAGCTATAAATATACATAATTCTATAAATATAGAGCAAGAATAGCATAGAGGAAGGACCTGAGGGTGCTATGGACCAGTAAATGGGGAACCCTATCTTAGACAGACACTTTTTATATGGGTGATGTTAACCAATCAGGGCTCCCCTCTTCATTTTAATTCTGGAGAAAGCTGGGGAATCATAATGGCTTCCTTTCTGTCACAATGAGCCACTGCTGTGCAACTTGCTCACATATTGCTGGGGCTGCAGTCGGGCATCACTGTCATCCATGCTTTGTATGACACTCTCACTCCTCAGCTTCCTGCCAGGTCTTTGCCCGTACAGCTTGTAGAGCTCCTGATCCTTCTCTTAAAGGGCCAGCACACGGTTCCTAAACTTTTGCCTCTCCAATCCTGTGTCGGCACCTCCTATAGTATGCATCCACACTGTAAAAGGTGGATGCCTTAGCAATCAGTCTCCATTAGCCATTGTGGCAAAGCCCCTGTTTGTGTACATTCTGCTTTTGACTCTTTCCTGATCATCGGCAATCTGACTTCTGTGCTCTATGACCTCAGCCCTGATTACTGGACTACATTTTGCTTGCTGCCTGCCCTGACCTTCTGCTTGGACCTCGTTACTGTTAATGTGCCGCTGGCCCTGACCTTTGCTACATTTCTGGATAAGCACCTGTTTGCACCATCAGGAACTGCTTCCCGGCTAAGTGCAGTGTCAGCTGGTGCACAACTGGGACTATCTGTGCAAGTAATGGCTTGGGGACCCAGCAGCAAAGTCCATATCCTATTTGGAGGGGTCAAAGGTGAAAACTTGGGGTCCTTAGGTGCTGCCTGCTCAGATAGCCCAAAGACAAACTGGTGTGTGTGGCCACATCCATTATACCTGACATTTCCCTACAAAGGTTGAGTAGCGGATGAAGCAAGTAAGTGCATATCACAGATATAGAAGCAGTCCCTGTGGAAATACAATGGGCCAGTAGAGAGGGGGAATCCTTATTTTAGATGGCCTCCTTCATCATGGTTGATATAGACTTGCCACATCTCCCCTTTAAAAGAAGTTGTAGAGTGAAACCAGCTGGAGGGTCATGATTGATCTTTCCTACATAGGTCAGTAGGAGATGGGGGAAGCAAGTGTGGACCAGAACTACAGAAACCATAGAAGCAGCCCATATAGCTCTTATGAGCTCATGAGAAGGAAGGTGGACACTGCTTAACAATCATAACAAATGGAAACCATCAAAAACGTGATCCTGCCAGTCGTGTCCAACCAGGATGTGCTAGATTCCTCACCCGCAGATCTCACACAAACGCACATAAAGAGTGTCAAACAATAGAGATAACCAAGACATGAGAAATACTGTCCCTAATTAACTGACAATGGGAAGGGACCTGCCTAAAATGCGGGTCACCTGTCCTGACAAGGACGAACCTGGCCACTTACCTTGGCCACTAGTTGACCCTACGTGGGACAGGGGAATAACACAGAAAACAAAATAGAAATGCAAACAAGTGCAATACTTAGCTCTGAGATGCAACAGGTAACAGAGAGATCCAGGACCAAG
Organism: Eleutherodactylus coqui; assembly: GCF_035609145.1. NCBI lineage: Eukaryota > Metazoa > Chordata > Amphibia > Anura > Eleutherodactylidae > Eleutherodactylus > Eleutherodactylus coqui. The sequence continues at coordinate 87,685,992 of NC_089848.1, read as the reverse complement.
ATCTGACTGCTAGCCCAGTCAGAGGGAGACTAAAGATTCAACAGCTATTCAGCTCCGCATCAGGCTAAGCTAAATAGCCCTGACAATTACCCACAGGTGAGAGTAAGCATGTCTCACCTAATGCCACATTCATTAAAACCAGAAGATGGAGAAACACCTATAAAACCTACAGCAGACTATCAGCAAGGCAGCAATCCCAGAACCAACACAGCAGTACCTCCCCTATTAGAGGGGGCCCCAGGACCCTTAGGACCAGGTCAGTTCAGATTCCGTCTGTGAAAATTCTTCACCAGCCGATCCGCATGTACATCTGCAGCCAGTACCCATGTCCTCTCCTCAGGACCATAACCACGCCAATGTATCAAATACTGTAGGGATCTCCAAATATTGACAAAAGTCAACTATTCGGCTTATCTCAAATTGAATATCTCCATCAACCAGAACCGGTTCTGATTGAATCTCTTCTTTAAAAAAAAGAGATTTATAAAACACATTAGTTATCCTCATAGACCTAGGAATCTCCAAACAAAACAATACAGGATTAATTTTTTCAATGATTTTGAAAGGGTTGATAAATAGAGATGAGCAAACGTACTCGGTAAGGGCGATTTCGCAATCGAGCACCGCGATTTTCGAGTACTTCACTACTCGGGTGAAAAGTACTCGGGTGCGCCGGGGGCAGGGGGAGGCGCGGGGGAGCGGGGGGTAGCAGCGGGGAACAGGGAGAGCCCTCTCTCTCTCCCTCTCCCCCCCACTCCCCGCTGCTCACCCACAGCGCACCCGAGTACTTTTCACCCGAGTAGTGAAGTACTCGAAAATCGCGGTGCTCGATTGCGAAATCGCCCTTACCGAGTACGTTCGCTCATCTCTATTGATAAACCATGGACCTAACTTGAGTTTTATGTTCTTAGTTGACAGTCAAACCAAGACTCTAACCAAGAAATTAGTTCAGTCAGAATGCGTTTTATCTGACATCCTTTTGAAATTTTGAACCATCCTCTGAAGGTTCTTCTGAATATCTTTCCACACCACCTCAATGTTAGAGGAAAACTTATTCTCCTCTGGTACCTCTGATAAATCTTCAGAAAAGGGACCAAAACATGGATGGAACCCATAATTACAAAAGAAAGGCAACGTCCACGTCTGGTTGTATTAGAACCGGAGCCATCGCAAAACATCTCTTCAGGTCATGAAAAGATTGTAATGCCCTTGAGGACCATTTAGAAGGGAAACAACCCTTCTTTGTCATATCAGCCAAAGGTCTGACCACGACCGAAAATCCTTTAATAAATTTACAATAGTAATTGGCGAACCTTAGAAACCTCTGAAGCGCCTTCACATTTTCTGGTCCTGCCCCTCCTAGACCTTCTCCGGGTCCATTTTGAAACTTCTCGGGGTAATAATATGCCTCAGAAATGTGATCTCTTGTATGGAAAAAAACACATTTTTCCTTTTTTGCAAACAAATTATTATTGCTGAATGCTTGGAGAACATGAGAAACATGGGAATCAAAATTTGGCGATAAAATAAGAATACCGTTGACATATACCAGAACAAAGCAGACGATAAATTCATAGAGGACCTCATTCATAAAGGTCTGGAAAACTACAGAAGCATCACCAAGTTCTCATAATGCCCTTCAGGGGTGTTAAAGGCGGTTTTTCATTCATCCTCCTCCTTACTCTGAATCAAATTATATGCCCCTCGTAGATCCAGCTTAGGAAACCAGTTGGCACTATTCCACTGGAAAAACGGGTCCAGAATAAATGGCAATAGGTAGGGATTATGCTTGGTGATCTTGTTTAGCTCTCTAAAATTAAGACAGGGCCGCAAACTGCCATCTGACAGCCAGTTGAGAATTTGTGGTATGTATGTGCCTTTTTCTCAAACTGTCCTGGATATACTCTTTTAGAGACAGTCTTTTAGGAGCAGTTAGGTTGTACATACGGCTTTTCGTCAGTTTACAGTCTGGGATCAGTTCAATAGAGCAATCCCCCTATTTGTGAGGCAGCAACTTGTCTGCCCCCTGCTGAGAAAAAATATCAATGAAATCAGCAATAAACTCAGGAAATTCATCGACTTGCATGGAAGACACCATTACTGATATACAACAAAATTACAGTAGGGGCCCCTATTTAAAAATGTCTCCGTTCTCCCAATCCACCACGAAATTATGCAAGTTCAACCAAGGCAACCCTAAAACTATTTGCGTTGGAAGGGATTCCATGATATAAAGAGTGATAGTCTCCAAATGGAAAAATCCAATCTTTAGACAAAGATCCAGAACACAGAACTTCAAATATTTCTGTGTCAATGAAGAAGAATCGATAGCAGACACAGGAATGGGTGAATCCTGAGGTTTAACGTCTAACCCTAAGCGTTTGACCATCTCCTGTGGATCAACTTTACACCAGCTCCACAATCCAGAAAGACTGTGATCGGACTACAATCACTCCCAAGGGAAGAACCAGCCTAGAACATGACATCCAAGCAATCTGTTGCCCTCAAGGGACCTTCCCTCTCCTGACATCGCCAGGCAATGAACCCAGTTGCATGGGTTCCTCCCAATTAGTAGGCATGAAAGTAGGAGCAGAGAAAAGCTCATTATGCTTCTCTCTTACCCATCTACCTACTCTGATGGCTAAAGACATCGCATCATCAAGACTGTGAGGAACCAGATAAATCACCAATACGTCTTTAATTTCATCAGCCAGACCACAATAAAACTGGCTATGCAAAGCAGAGTCATTCCACTGAGGTTCTGTCGCCCAACGGCGGAATTCTGTGCAGAAATCCTCAATAGGGGAGTCTCCCTAATGTAAGCCTCTGAGCTTTACCTCTGCCGGCGATACACTATCGGGATTGTCATAGATTAAACCTAGGGCGTGAAAAAACTATCCACAGAGGACAAAGCTTCAGAGGAGGATGGTAAAGAAAAAGCCCATGCCTGCGGAGCACCCTGCAATCTGGAATTGATGATACCCACCTTTTGTGACTCGTCACCCAAGGAACCAGGACGCAACCTGAAATAAAGCCTACAAGATTCTCTGAAAGAAACAAATTCCTGCCTGTCTCCAGAGAATCGGATAGGCAAATCAAGTTTAGGCTCCTTTCCTGGAGCTGCCAAAACCAAATGCCGCTGTTTAACCTCAGCGACATGAATTGTCAGCGCCCTTAGCTAGGTCACTAAGTTAAAAAGCCCTGACAATTACCCACAGGTGAGAGTAAGCATGTCTTACCTAGTACTACTTCTACCAGAGCTAGAAGATGGAGAAACACCTACAAAACCTGAACCAGACTATCAGCAAGGCAGCTGCAACAGCTGTCCCTATCTTCTACAAGCAATGGGAAGGAGTGGGGAAGGGCAACAGGCCCAGGGCCCTCCTGTCTCAAACTTGCACTAATAGGGGAACCAGTTTAAATTTTTCCAATGGGTTCCTCTCCTTAAAGAAAATATAGTGGTTCTATGAACCAACTGTAGGGGATGGTGGTGGATGAATTTGAATTTGTCATTGGGTCCGCAGCCTACTTAACAAAGTTGATGTTGGCTTAAAATATTGGCATAATCCTTTGTGAGAATATATGGTACTTGTTTCATGCTAGAGTATCAGGAATTCTTGACTAAAGGATGACAGATTATGGGAACCTTACTATAGACAGCTACTGTGAAAGGGTTGCTTCATCTCCATTGTAGTCTGTCCATCACTAATAACCAGCTGTTCTCTCTGCAGTGGGTACTAGTGGGTTCTTGGCCTATATCCATTAACATGCCAAAAGTCATGGGAAATCAGTATGTAAGTTGATTATGAAGCGGCATTACCACAGGTGACAGCTTGGGAATGCTCACACTCGTATAAGTTTTGAGGTGATACCATGTAAGTGAGGCTGTACACTGGCCAGCATGTTCATGGCAGGGTGACGTAAATGTTTGGATTTTTAATGAAGCATGATAGTGAATACCAAACAGAGGAGACATTTCCGAAGTTGTATGTGCATTTAACATTCCTCAATCCATGGTGCAAATAAGGGAGATGGAATAAAACCTCCACAGTGCCACCTATTGGAAGGCAGCATTCCTTCAAGCCAAAGTTAGACTCTTTATACAAGCCTTGTAACAATGACTAAGAATTAAAAGCAAAGCCAGACTCCATTCACAGACAGCTGTTTCAGGGTATTTGCCCTTCATTAACGTAGGGTAGGGGTCTGGCTTTGCTAGTGAGAGGCCTGGAACAGGGGATCAGAAACGCCATCTTTTCTCCTTAGGGAGAGCACTTAGACGGTGAGTGAGGAGAAAAGATAGCGTTTCTGACCTCAATCCATGGTTTCACATGTGTACCAGGAATACATCATAGAAGACATTACCACCCACAGTGCTTGATTATCACAACTGGCGGTGTCTGGTTAGAATTATCTGTGCAAATAGACAAATGACTCTGGTAGAATTTACATTCTCATTCAATGCAGGAGGCCCCACACGTATATTCCACAGGTCAATGCCGTGTTCTTTAACTTCCACAGGATATGAGAGCAGAAGACCTACCAGAGTGCCTCTGTTAACACAATGATACTGGACACAGCACCTCACCTGGGCTTGTTAGGTTGCTAAATGGACCCTAGAGGACTGGCAACATGTGGCATAATCTGTTGAGTGACCTACCAATTGTTTTGGGCTGATGGTAGGATTTGTGTGTGGTGCAGATCTCATGAAGCCATAATCCCTAATTGTCAACAAGGCACTATGTAGGCTGGTGTTGGTTCCTTACTGGTGTGGGTGTGTTCTCAAGTCATGGGTTCACTAGTCCACCTAAACAGATTATTGACTTGCTACGTTTCATGGCTTGGTGACTATTTGTAGCCTTTCGTGGACTTCATGTACCCGACAATGATGGGATATTCCAGCATAATAATGCACCATGTCATCAGGCCCAAGTTGTCCAAGGCTGGTTTGAGAAGCATACTCGAGAGTTCCTACGAATGGTGTAGCTGCACGTTCACCCAACAGGAGTACAATTGAGCATTTAAGGGATGTGGTAGAGCTGTCCATTCACACCTGGGATCCTGTAACTACAAATACCACAGAGCTTTAAGTGGCCATCAACATTCTTCCAGATATCTTCCACCCACTTTTGGAATCAATGCCACATTGAGTTGCTGCTCTTTGCTGGGCTAGATAGGTCCTACATATATAGGTGACAGGTATGTAGTAACCATCCATTGCCCAGCTCTTGCATAAACAACCCTGTACCTTCCCAATGTTTACCCTTTCCCCTAAATACAGGAGAGGCTTCATGCCTATGACCTCCCAGGAAAAATCTGATTGGTTTCCAGGCTCCTTAGTTCATATGTCTAATTGCAGTGACCTCACTAGAGATGACCATAATATCCTACTATAGGTTTATAAGACTCCATTGAGCTTCCTCTCGCTGGACACCACTTGCTATGACCTTGGGTTGACATGCCCTCTACTTTTGCTTCGAGGTTCCATATTTTTATTATTTTCTTGGTCTAAGCTGTTTTTTTTTACCTTTTGCAGTTTGCAGCACGAGTCAGTAAACCAGATGGTCTGTAAAGCTTACTGCCTTGTTTTCTATGTAGAAAGTTTGACCAGCAAAGCAGAAATGTTCCTGAATGAATGTTCTCACCTATCATTTTTTTAAAATCCAAATAGAATATACGTATACAGAGGCGTAATCTGAAGCTTCCAGGTCCCAATGCAAAACCTGTAACAAGTTTTAATGCTTTATTCATAGTACTGGGCTTCCTATATGGAGAAGAGAGGCTTTATGGGCTCCTGGGCCCGGGTGCAACTGCATCCCCTGCATCCCCTATAGTTACGCCCCTGCATGTACAGATTAGAAACCCTGTAAAGCTAAAAACAGGGGTAGTGACCCCTTTAAAGCAGACACCTCCCGCATTATTAAGACTAATTTACCTCAGTATATACTATGTGTCAGTCTGTATTTGCTGTAATAGAAATCCTCTTGACATCCTAGTGAGCTTGTGCTTATAGAGTTGTGTGCTTAAGGCTGGGTTCACATAGGGTGTAAATCCCACGGAAATCTCGCGGAATGACCGCACAGAAATACTGCAATAATTCCACGAGTTTTAAAGCGGCTCGCCACCTGCATTCTGTTGCAGCCATCTCTCCCCATAGAGAGGAGGGAGGCCGCAGCGGAGACAGCGATGTACTACACCACACAGGAGAGCTCCTCTATATACTACACCCCACCAGAGAGTCGACAGCTCCTCTATATACTACACCACACAGGAGAGCCGACAGCTCCTCTATATACTACACCCCACGGAGAGCCGACAGCTCCTCTATATACTACACCACACCGGAGAGCCGACAGCTCCTCTATATACTACACCATACGGGAGAGCTGTTCTCTATACTACACCACACCGGAGAGACAAAAGCTCCTCTATATACTACACCCCACGGAGAGCCGACAGCTCCTCTATATATTACACCACACCGGAGAGCCGACAGCTCCTCTATATACTACACCACACGGGAGAGCTCCTCTATATACTACACCACACCGGAGAGCCGACAGCTCCTCTATATATTACACCCCATGGGAGAGCTGCTCTATATACTACACCACATGGGAGAGCCGACAGCTCCTCTATATACTACAACACACAGGGGAGCTGACAGCTCCTCTGTGTACTACACCCCATGGGAGAGCCGACAACTCCTCTAAATACTACACCCCACAGGAGAGCCGACAGCTCTTCTATATACTAAACCCCACAGGAGAGCTGACAGCTCCACTATATACTACAGTACACGGGAGAGTCGACAGCTCCTCTATACACTACACCAGACAGGAGAGCCGACAGCTCCTCTATATACTACACCTCACCGGAGAACTCCTCTATATACTACACCACATGGAAGAGCCGACAGCTCCTCTATATACTACACCACATGGGAGAGCCGACAGCTCCTCTATATACTACACCACACAGGAGAGCTGACAGCTCCTCTATGTACTACACCACATGGGAGAGCCGACAACTCCTCTAAATACTACACCCCACAGGAGAGCCGACAACTCCTCTAAATACTACACCCCACAGGAGAGCCAACAGCTCCTCTACATACTACACCACAACGGAGAGCCGACAGACCCTATATATACTACACCACACGGGGGAGCTGACAGCTCCTGTATATACTACACCACAACAGAGAGCCGACAGCTCCTCTCTATACTACACCACACAGGAGAGCCGACAGCTCTATATACTACACCACATAGGAGAGCTTCTCTATACACTACACCCCACGGGAGAGCCAACAGCTCCTCTATATACTACATCGCACAGGAGAGCCGACAGCTCCTCTATATACTACACCCCACAGGAGAGCCGACAGCTCCTTTAAATACTACACTCCACAGGAGAGCCGACAGCTCCTCTCTATACTACACCCCACAGGAGAGCTGACAGCTCCTCTATATACTACACCACACAGAAGAGCCGACAGCTCCTCTATTTACTACACCACATGGGAGAGCCGACAGCTCCTCTATATGCTACACCCCGTGGGAGAGCCAACAGCTCCTCTATATACTACACCACACAGAAGAGCCGACAGCTCCTCTATATACTACACCCCACGGGAGAGCCGACAGCTCCTCTATATACTACACCACACGGGAGAGCCGACAGCTCCTCTATATACTACACCCCGTGGGAGAGCCAACAGCTCCTCTATATACTACACCACACAGGAGAGCCGACCGCTCCTCTATATACTACACCACACAGGAGAGCCGACAGCTCCTCTATATACTACACCACCCTGGAGAGCCGACAGCTCCTCTATATACTACACCACCCTGGAGAGCTGACAGCTCCTCTATATACTACACCACACAGAAGAGCCGACAGCTCCTCTATATACTACACCCCACGGGAGAGCCGACAGCTCCTCTATATACTACACCACACGGGAGAGCCGACAGCTCCTCTATATACTACACCCCGTGGGAGAGCCAACAGCTCCTCTATATACTACACCACACAGGAGAGCCGACCGCTCCTCTATATACTACACCACACAGAAGAGCCGAGAGCTCCTCTATATACTACACCCCACGGGAGAGCCGACAGCTCCTCTATATACTACACCCCACGGGAGAGCCAACAGCTCCTCTATATACTACACCACACAGGAGAGCCGACCGCTCCTCTATATACTACACCACACAGAAGAGCCGACAGCTCCTCTATATACTACACCCCACGGGAGAGCCGACAGCTCCTCTATATACTACACCACACAGGAGAGCCGACAGCTCCTCTATATACTACACCCCACGGGAGAGCCGACAGCTCCTCTATATACTACACCCCGTGGGAGAGCCAACAGCTCCTCTATATACTACACCACACAGGAGAGCCCACCACTCCTCTATATACTACACTACACAGAAGAGCCGACAGCTCCTCTATATACTACACCCCGTGGGAGAGCCAACAGCTCCTCTATATACTACACCACACAGGAGAGCCGACAGCTCCTCTATATACTACAACCCACCGGAGAGCCGACAGCTCCTCTATATACTAAACCCCACAGGAGAGCCGACAGCTCCTCTATATACTACACCCCATAGGAGAGCCAACAGCTCCTCTATATACTACACCCCATGGGAGAGCCAACAGCTCCTCTATATACTACACCCCATGGGAGAGCCAACAGCTTCTCTATATACTACACCCCACGGGAGAGCCAGCAGCCCCTCTATATACTACACGCCACGGGAGAGCTGACAGCTTCCCTATATACTACACCCCCCCGGAAAGCCGACAGCTCCTCTACATACTACACCACACGGGAGAGCCGACAGCTAATCTATATACTACACCACACGGGAGAGCCGACAGCTAATCTATATACTACACCCCACAGGAGAGCTGACAGCTCCTCTATATACTACACGCCCCCAGAAAGCCGACAGCTCCTCTACATACTACACCACACCGGAGAGTCGACAGTTCCTCTATATGCTACATCCAGAGGCGTAACTTGAAGCTACCAGGCCCCGATGCAAAACTTGTAACAGGGCCCCCAACTATAATGCTTTACTTATAGTACTGGGTTCCCTATATGGAGAAGAGAGGCCTTATGGGCCCCCTAAGGCTCCTGGACCCGGGTGCAACTGCATCCCCTGCATCCTATATAGTTACGCCCCTGACTACACCACAAAGGAGAGCAGACAGCTCCTCTATATACTACACCCCCCCGGAAAGCCGACAGCTTCTCTACATACTACACCACACCGGAGAGTCGGCAGTTCCTCTATATACTACATCCAGAGGCGTAACTTAAAGCTACCAGGCCCCGATGCAAAACTTGTAACAGGGCCCCCAACTATAATGCTTTACTTATAGTACTGGGTTCCCTATATGGAGAAGAGAGGCCTTATGGGCCCCCTAAGGCTCCTGGGCCCGGGTGCAACTGCATCCTATATAGTTACGCCCCTGACTACACCACAAAGGAGAGCAGACAGCTCCTCTATATACTACACCACACGGGAGAGCCGACAGCTAATCTATATACTACACCCCACAGGAGAGCTGACAGCTCCTCTATGTACTACACCCCATGGGAGAGCCAACAGCTCCCATATACTACACCACAACGGTCAAATGCATGGCCATGTTTGTCAAAATCACAAACTTGATTTTCTTTTTTTTTCCTCTTTTGTGTGCCCGCGGAAAACTTCTTGTAATGGGGCCGCAATGTGCGCAAACTTGGGGATGAAGCACCTGATATCAATGAGCGCAGGCAGGGGCATACTGTCCACATATACCATAACTTCTGGACAGGGGCCTACATATTTGGAAATGCCCTTTGTGACATGTGGACCTATTGTCTTCCCTCCTGGGGCACATTCCTTATGCCCAGGGGTTGCCCATTTAAACGGTAGCATGTATTTATATCAAGTCCATTTTGGCGGCAATGTTCACAAAATGGCCGTGAGGGGCATGGATAGCCTTCATGTCCTCTTGCAGGGACAATGCATATTCTCTTAGAGTCTCCCCCACTTTCTGTCTTTTGTCAAAGAAGCCTTTCTTTATCTCTGATATAGTGTGTTTATCAAAGATAGTCCGCAGCCTGTCCATTATATCTTCTACCGTCTTTTTGTGCTCGCGCGGCCATGTTTTGACTTCCCTGGCAGCTGGACCTTTTAGCTGCCCTATAAGAATTTCTACTTTCTGTTCCATGGCTAATGAATACAGACGGAATACTGCTCCCATTTCCCTTTAAATTCTCTAAGAGCATGGCGCTTGCCACTATACTTGAGTAGCCATGGCACTCCTAAGCAATAGGGCATGGTTAGCGGCGCAAAGCTAGGGGTGCTAGTAGTCACAGGGGGTGTTTCTGCAGGCGCATTGACTGGTGCAGCAGCATCTACTGGCGCATCAACATCTGCCTAGTCATTGATGGCTGGCTGGTTGCCAACAGGGTTATTTTCAGCAACCGACATCTTGATTTTATAATTGCAAGGCACAGAAGGAAGATCCTGTTTGTAGGACACTAAGATTTGGGGGTTATAACGCCCCAATGAATAGTAGAGTATATGTATCGCCAATATCAGTGGAATGGTCCCTGATATTGAACAAAACATTCCTGGCTGAATTGGTGATTTGTTTCAAACCTTGGGTGAGTTGGTAGTAACTTCCTATAACCTTGTTCTGGTGCAGGATAGGCAAATATTTCGATAGGACTTTTTTCAGACCGTAACTCTGCCCAGTGCACTGTGCTAACACTGAAGCATTTAGAGTTTGTTCCGTTTTTGTTTGCTTCTCTCTGGGCCACCCCTGACGTGATTAGGTTCTTTTTCACAGTCTCCTCAATGTGTCTTTTTTGTCTTTTCTGTTATACCTTTTTGCTGCATATTGCTCCTCCAGCAGCTCCGCTTCCTTTATATAGTCATTGACTCTAGGGAATTTGTATTGAACTCGCATGGACTGTCCTTTAGGGATGCTGTTAAATGATATAGGGAGATGGTCATAAAAATAAAGGTATAAGAGTCTATAGGTTTATGGCACCTTTTGGTGAGTGATGTCCATTTTCAGTGCTGACGATAAGGAAACTGATTTCCTTCTTACTGATATCTGAAGTGAAGGATAGCTGAAATGTGTTTTCCCGCGGGTTCCCTAAAGGACAGGGCCAGAGAATAATGACCTCCATTCCATATAAAGATGATGTCATCTATGAATCTCTGCCAGAAGGCCTGATCCCACCATTCCATATTCAGGCTAAGGCTCATTCACATCAGTGTTAGGGAATTCCATATTTCTGCTCCATTCTGGAAGCAGGAAAACGGCACCCCCTGGCTGAACAGTTCCATCCCATGACAGAGCAGAATGTACCCCTATTGACTGTAATAGGGGTTGTTTTCGATTTCCATCCAACAGTCCAGTGTTTTCCCTGAATCTACAAGATGACATAAAGCTACTTGCAATGCAATTTCATCGTGTTTTCTAGCGAAAATCAATAAAGAAGGTTCTGAACGGAAACTGCAATGCTGATATAAATGAACCCTTAGCAAAGCTGGGCGAAAATTTACTATGCATGGCCATTCCTTAAGTCTGTAAATAAAAGGCGCAGCATCCTGTAGGGAGACCCTGGACACAGGGCATACGTTGAGGAGCGGGCAGGGTAAGATGCTTGCTTGTCACGGCGGCACTTACCAGGCTCCCTTCTGGAGGGACACATGTAGCCTCGGCCAGGGCAACACTGGGTCTCTTCTGGACACCCCTAGGAAAGGGATGCCCAATAAACAGTAGAACAGGGATAGTAGTTGTCACGGGTGACGCCACGATTCCGCTACACACCAGAATGACCTTCAGCAGAGAATACAGACAGATATAACGTAGCTCAGGTCCCTGCTAATGAATGGTCAGGGCCTGGCAAAACTTTACTTCAATACAACTCCAACAGTACAAGGCAAGGTAGACAATATTTCCAAATGCAGGGATTTAGACAGATTTGATTAAGATTACCTCCATACGGTGATCCCTGACTTCAGGACGCCTGTGTGCGAACAACTGAAGATGCGTACCTCCACCCAGTGGTCTCAGACTTCAGGATGCTTGGGTGTGAACAATTGAAGAAGAATACCTCCATCTGGTGGTCCCAGACTTCAAGCACTTGCGTGTGTGACTTAAAGATGAGTACCCCTGCACTGGGTCTTAGGACCGACTCATTCACAATTTGCTCACGCTCTCTCTCTTTTGGGCTCACTCTTCTCTCATGCTAGATCAGTTAATGCAGGGAACCTCTCTTCCTCTTCCATTCTTCAATGCATGAAGGTTGAAGGTACCCCCATGCAGTCAGCACTCTTGAACAGGAACCCAGAAGACATGGAACTCCTTTCCTGCTCTCAAGCACTCAACTTTTTAGCCTCACTCATACCACGTGACAGGACATAGGTTGATACATTCACAAGCAATCTCCAGGCTTTGCAAACACTTAGCCTCTGACTTGCTGCAGCTGGGCAATACACATAACAGAATTACAAGACACTTTTGCACAGTGCACCTACATAAGACATGAAATGTATGATATTATGGAGGGGTCCAGGAAATCATGTACTGGGCCACTACAAAGGTGTCATTGTAGATAAAATAAATGTGCTTCTCTACATTACATCACACAACAGAGCTAGCATATTCGCTGTGAACTGTAGTGGCCCAGAGTACCATCCTGGTCCCCTCCATAAATATCATACATGTTTGTCTTATGTAGATAGTGCAAAGCTTGTCCTGTCATATCCAGTATGTGTGTTGCACAGCTGCAGCGCTTGTGGTCTAAGTGAAGTGATAAATGTGAGAGATTGACAGTGGGAAAGGAGTTCTAGTTCCATCTTCACTGAGAGTGCTAGCACAGAGCCACATGGAAGCACCTTCAGCTTCCATGTAGGTGAAGATGGAGGAAGAGGAGCATGGAGGAATCTCGTAGCATGTGAAGTTTGGTTGTGAATGGAGTGAGTCCCAAGATCTTAGAGTGAGAGCAATCCTAATTATTCTGTATCAAGGGACCCACCACACAGGTACCAATTCACACTACAGGCTTTTCCTGTGCAGTCATCCAAAGTCAGGATCCCAGCACCAAGGTATGCTACTGAGACACACCCACGTGCCTGCCATGTGGGGTGTTTATTGTTTAAGCCTTCATTTAAATAATTGTCTGCTGGAGTGTCTGTGGAGTGACCCTTACCCCCTCCTCCTCTGGAGTGCTCCCAGTCCAGGAGCTGTACCATACAGATAACGTGGACTGTAGGACCGGTTTTCATCCTGTATAACATTCCTGACCTCTAAACTCTAGCCTGTTATCACAAAAAGAGAATCGTACCTGCATTGCTTTGAATACCTGTTTGTAAAGTTTATTCTTCAAGTAAAATTATAGCGGGCCCTAACCATTCCTAGGGACCCGAGGTACTATACACAAGTCTCTATGTTATTTCTCTGCCACATAGCATACCGGTGTGTGGGAACAGTGGCGTGACAAGTGATAATTACTACCCCCATCGGCCTGTTTATTAGTATTCCCTATCCTAGGGGTGTCGAAGGTGTTCTGCAATCCTTCTCTGGCCTTGGCTGTGTGTCATTCCTCTTGGACAAGAAGCCGGTAAGTGCGGCCATGACAAGTCAACACTTATCCTTCCCAGCTCCTCACATAAGTGAAGTGTCCGGGGTCATCCCTCTGGGGTGTTGCAATACTATACCCCACAAGAGAGCCAACGGCTCCTCTATATACTACACCCCACGGGAGAGCAGACAGCTCCTTTATATACTACACCACACGGGAGAGCCAAAAGCTCCTCTATATACTACACCCCACGGGAGAGCAGACAGCTCCTCTAAATACTACACCCCACAGGAGAGCCGACAGCTCCTCTACATACTACAACAGAGAGCCAACAGCTCCTCTAAATACTACACTACAACAGAGAGCCAACAGCTCCTCTATATACTACACCACTGGGGAGAGCCGACAGCTCCTCTATATACTACACCACTGGGGAGAGCCGACAGCTCCTCTATATACTACACCCCACGGGAGAGCCGACAGCTTCTCTATATACTACACCACATGGGAGAGCCGACAGCTCCTCTATATACTACACCACACGGGAGAGCCAACAGCTCTTCTGTATACTACACCGCACGGGAGAGCCGACAGCTCCTCCAAATACTACACCCCACAGGAGATCCAACAGCTCCTCTACATACTACAACACAACGGAGAGCTGACAGCTCCTCTATATACTACAACACACAGGAGAGCCGACAGCTCCTCTACATACTACACCACAACAGAGAGCTGACAGCTCCTCGATGTACTACACCACACAGGAGAGCCGACAGCTCCTCTATATACTACACCCCACTGGAGAGCCAACAGCTCCTCTATATACTACACCACACGGGAGAGCCGACAGCTCCTCTACATATTACACCACAACGGAGAGCCGACAGCTCCTCTATGTACTACACCACACGGGAGAGCCGACAGCTCCTCTATATACCACACCACACGGAAGAGCCGACAGCTCCCCTATATACTACACCACACAGGAGAGGTGACAGCTCCTCTATATACTACACCACACGGAAGAGCCGACAGCTCCCCTATATACTACACCACACAGGAGAGGTGACAGCTCCTCTACATACTACACCCCACGGGAGAGCCGACAGCTCCTCCATATACTACAGCTCACACAGGAGAGCTGACAGCTCCTCCATATACTACAGCTCACACAGGAGAGCCGACAGCTCCTCTATATACCACACCACACAGGAGAGCCGACAGCTCCTCCATATACTACACCACACAGGAGAGCTGACAGCTCCTCCATATACTACAGCTCACACAGGAGAGCCGACAGCTCCTCTATATACTACACCACACAGGAGAGGTGACAGCTCCTCTACATACTACACCCCACGGGAGAGCCGACAGCTCCTCCATATACTACAGCTCACACAGGAGAGCTGACAGCTCCTCCATATACTACAGCTCACACAGGAGAGCCGACAGCTCCTCTATATACCACACCACACAGGAGAGCCGACAGCTCCTCCATATACTACAGCTCACACAGGAGAGCTGACAGCTCCTCCATATACTACAGCTCACACAGGAGAGCCGACAGCTCCTCTATATACCACACCACACAGGAGAGCCGACAGCTCCTCCATATACTACACCACACAGGAGAGCTGACAGCTCCTCCATATACTACAGCTCACACAGGAGAGCCGACAGCTCCTCTATATACTACACCACACAGGAGAGGTGACAGCTCCTCTACATACTACACCCCACGGGAGAGCCGACAGCTCCTCCATATACTACAGCTCACACAGGAGAGCTGACAGCTCCTCCATATACTACAGCTCACACGGGAGAGCCGACAGCTCCTCTATATACTACACCACACGGGAGAGCCGACATCTTCTCTATATAATACACCTCACAAGAGTGACGACAGCTCCTCTATATACTACACCACACCGCAAAGCTGCCAGCTCCTTTATATACAAAGGCAAAAAACTTCATTGCTTTGCACCTTGATCTGCTGTTTCCACTATTTCATCAACATTTGTACTAAAGAGCTCCTTTATATACTACACCACACAGGACAGATGACAGCCCGGGGGGTCCTCCAGGGTAGCCACACAAGTACCAGTCCTGAAGCATCTGCCTACTTGCTGCATCGGAGACGTAGAAGGTGTCATGCATGGGAAAGACCCTGTCTTTCCCCTTTCTTCATGGGCTTAAGCAATCTGCCCGCCAAGCAACTTGCTGCTGATTGGCTGCTTGTCATTCTAGCCTTGATTGGTAGAGGGGGAAGGGTGAGGTTCAGTAGCGGGAACATGAGCAGGGCGAGGCAGGATGTGAGGAGGGGTTTGGAGAAAAGTGCAGGAGTTAGAACAGGAAGTGAAGGAGGAGTTAGACACAGTAGAGAGGAGGTTGTTGTCATTGGAGGACATGAGAGGGGGTTACAGAAGTGCTACATGGGAGTAATGTTGTCTGGAGTGAAAAGCAAAGACTTTCACCCTTGTAAATAAAGCACAATGTAGAGGAGAAAAGACTGGGATCCATTTATGCAACAGTGAGTTGCACAAGCCCCTGTTAACAGTAAAGCCAGGGAAGTGAAAGTGGCCCATCTCTAAATAACTTCATCAACTGCATAGCAATCCTTTGAAAATCTACTCTCAGATAACTTGGACTGTGGAAAGTCTTTCTGGGTAACCCTAAATACAAAGAGAGAGAGCGTTGAAGATAAATTTGTATTGGGTTATCTTGATACTTGGAGCAACGTTATTATAGTGTGAAGCAATACCTCTGCATTACTGTGAACTGTACAATTGTGTTTAAACGTTCCAAATAGCTGAAGTAGACCGTACCTCCGGTTTGTAAGGATCGGGGCAAGGACTCGTGTATTTTATTTTTTGTTCTACAACTGGAGTCCATTAAGGAAGAGGTACTGGCATCACGTGACAAACCACTGTTAATTGCTACCCGTAGTAAACTCTTTGCCACTGCACACGACCAACCAGGCCCCTTTGCTGCCATTGCAGGGAGAGATCGCAGAACTGCCCAAGACATTCATCTTGATTACCCGTGGTCTCCCCCACCTTGGCTTGCTTCCGCTGCAAAAGCTTTGGCGTCACGAATACGATAACCGCCTCTGTGACC
The DNA here is from genome assembly GCF_035609145.1 of Eleutherodactylus coqui. NCBI lineage: Eukaryota > Metazoa > Chordata > Amphibia > Anura > Eleutherodactylidae > Eleutherodactylus > Eleutherodactylus coqui. The sequence goes on along the minus strand of NC_089848.1, from coordinate 87,669,251 downwards.
GCATGCACATGTTAATGCTGAATATTTAAAGGAACAGCGACCAAATTTAAACTGTGCCAAAAAGGGAAAAATTGTTGTCAAAGAACTGCCACCATGTCTGACCGTGAAGCCAATCAATCTGGCAATTAGCAAGTGCTTTCTGCTGCTCCAGTAGTTGCCCCAGATCCCATGTTGCTGCTGCTCCAGTTGCCGCCATGTCTGCAGATGCAGTTCCTACAAGTCCTTATGTGTCTGGATTCGCGCCATTAACCATGCCGTACTGTTTAGGTGCTCCATGGCTGCCGCAGTATAGTGGAGAGAAGCATACTTTGAGAGACTTTAAAGAAAAAATGGGAACTGTGTTTAGACTTTATACGCTAGTGGCAGAACAGAAAGAAGAAGTCGTAATAAGACAGTTGGAAGGAGCTGCAGATAGGGAGGTTAAAACTAATCCACGAGAACATAAAAAGACTGTAGAAGACATCATGGAAAGGCTACAGAACATTTTTGATGTGCATACAATGTCAGAAATTAAGAAAACGTTCTTTAATAAGAGGCAGAAGGTTGGTGAATCTCTTAGAGACTACGCTCTGTCACTACAGGAGAACATGAAGGCAGTACTACAGGCAGACCCTAAAGATGCTAGTGCTGTTCAGGCTTTAAGGGAGCAGTTCATTGAAGGAACTTTAACGAAAACTCTCCGTAGCCAACTTAAGATGTTATCTGTGCAGCATCCAGACAGTAGCTTCATAAAATTTAAAGAGTTAGCCATACAGATACTGGGTACCAAATCCCAGACAGCTAAAGCAGAGGAATCTAAACCCTGCATGAATTTAATGGGGGAAGATAAGTTGTCCCGCCCCCGCAAACAAGAAATATGGCGGCAGGCTGAACAAGATAATGTTAAGAGGTCTTTATCCCCTTGATCACAAGTTCCTGAATGCAGGCTACCACCTGGGTCGCCCTAGCCTGCCGGAGGCTACCCTCCTGTACCCCATTTATAGTGTGACCATTGCCATAAATATGGGCACCAAGAAAACTCATGCTGGGCTTTAAACAGGTGCCCCCCAGGAAGAGGGACTGTACCCATGGTGGACAAAGAATAGGTACAAAATTCCTTAATGGGATTTATAAATACATTAGCCCACGTCCAAAGGTAATCCTCTATGTGGACGGCATTCCTGTGTCTGCTTTATTGGACACGGGGTCTTAGGTGACCACTCTACATAAACTAGACTTTGAGAAATATTGGTCACCAGATGTATTGAGCTCCCCACCAAAACAATTATTTAATGTCGTAGCCAGCAATGGACTGCCTGTACTTATGGTTGGGTACTGGTAGCCCACTGTCATTGCAGGAAACGCTGAGCTGTATAGACAAGGCATTCTGGTTGTGGATGTTCCTGATAAAAATGCCCCTATTATCACGCTAGGCATGAATATCCTCCACAACTGCTACACAGAAATGTTGGAAACTTTAGAGCATTCCGTTCCAGCAGTATCAAAGGCTCAATGGGCTGTGCTGAGGACAGCTATTAACCCTTTGCAATCCAATTTTGGATTCAGGGTTTCCTAGGGAGCTCTCTCTTTTTTTTGCCATTATACAATGGCGCCATCTGCTGGCTATAGCCAGTACTGTGGTATGGGACATTCTGGAAAGGCCCCCGACAACAGAGCAGCCAGTAATATACAGTAAGAATACCCTGACGGACGTCTTCTGACATCAAAGCTGTACAGCCTTCAATCAGAATGTCTTCAGACATCAGACAGTGGATTGGAAAGGGTTAAAGCATTGTTAGCACACTAGAGATTTGCCAACCTGAAGGGTCATGTGGGAAGAGCCCGGATTAAAGATATAAGCGCTGTAATAGTCCCTCTTGAATCTGAATTTTTGCTGTGGTGTCAGACTCGTCCTTGCCTAGAAGGATGGCAGTATGAGGCATTAGTTGAGCCCATACATATAGATGGACATATGGATACTTTCTTAATGGCTGCTTGAAGCCTAGTCCCAGTGACTGATGGGAGAGTCCCGATACGTCTGATAAATGTAGGAAATGTCCCTATCCAGTTGAAAAAATATACTGCAGTAGCTCAAAATAGCGGAAAATAGAGGAAAATAGCGTACAGCGTAGTGCGCAGCAAATCAATTCAGGTCCATGCAGTTCACAGTCCTGGGCCAATGACCTTCACATAGGATATGCTCAGACCTCTGAAATCCAAATTCAAGGCATTCAAGATATTGCTTTAGAGAAACAGGCTGCCTTTAGCAAACATTGCATAGACTTTGGCCGGGTAAAAGGCATCTCCCTAATGGTCATGCCCCGATCAAAGAAAGATACCGTCCTATACCCCCTTTGTCCTATCAACAAGTGAAAGCAATGATTAAGGAAATGAAAGATAATCAGATTATCTGGGAAAGTTATAGCCCCTGGGCTGCGCCTATTGTGCTAGTAAAAAAAAGCATAAAGATGCTTACTCATTGCCATGCATAGAAGAGTCTTTAATACCGTGTTTCCCCGATAGTAAGACACCCCCGATTGTAAGACGTATCGGGGGTGTCAGGGGGGTCGACCAATGTAAGCCGTACCCCGAAAGTAAGACATACCGTAGAAAAAAAAAATCATTACTCACCTCCCCCGGCGTTCTGTCGCGCTCCGGCAGGATGTCGCTCGCTCCTCGTCCCCGGCGCAGCATTGCTTTCTGAATGCGGGGGCTTGAAATCCCCGCCTCCAGAAAGCTAATACACACACCGTCAGCCAGTTACAGAATGGCTGTGATTGGCTGAAGGCGCACGTGGCTTCAGCCAATCACACTATTCAATGACATCATTGAATGGCTGTGATTGGCTGAAGGCGCACGTGGCTTCAGCCAATCACACCCATTCAATGATGTCATTGAATAGTGTGATTGGCTGAAGCCACGTGCGCCTTCAGCCAATCACAGCCATTCAATGCTGTCATTGAATGGCTGTAACTGGCTGACGGCGTGTGTATTAGCTTTCTGGAGGCGGGGATTTCAAGCCCCGCATTCAGAAAGCAATGCTGCGCCGGGGACGAGGAGCGAGCGACATCCTGCCGGAGCGCGACAGAACGCCGGGGGAGGTGAGTAATGATTTTTTTTATTATAAGACATACCCCGAAAGTAAGACATAGTGGGGCTTTTGGGGATAAAAAGAAAGTAAGACACTGTCTTACTTTCGGGGAAACACGGTAGCACTAGGTTCTGTTGTATATTTCTCTACTCTAGTTCTAACCAGTGGTTATTGGCAAGTCCCCATGAACAAGTTAGACAGAGAAAAGACCGCTTTCACTACCCCCATGGGCTTATCTGAATTTAATTGCATGCCGTTTAGACTTTGCAATGCCCCAGGGACATTTTAAAGATTGATGGAGCGATACTTAGGATTTAAGAACTTTGAGTTGGTCTTCTTATATTTAGATGACGTCATTGTTTAATCAAAGACCTATGAAAATCACTTACAGCACTTGCGTGTAGCAAACAAGAAAAAGGTTTAATCTTTTGCGCTACTCTAACACCTATGAATATAGTCATAGGAAAAAGGTGAAAGTAACTTACTTCACTGGGGGGATCTGGGGTCAGCCATTTCCCCCCTACTCTAAGTTTGGCTTAAAGTATGTAGAAATCAAGGTCTCTCTTTTCAAGTTTCTTTATTCAATAGGTTATCAGATAGTCTGCATCAAATACAATGAATGGCAATGACAGACAACGCATTTCAGGCTGTAAGTACTTCTTTATCAAGCCTAATGGCAGCCTATACAAATACTCAGTTTTATATTAAACTCTGCACAACTTATTTGGCATCTCCGTGCGGGTCCGCGGTGCCTGGGTCTGACGTCTGTCAATGCCCATTACACCTAAGGCCCGTGTGTGATGCGGTGCACTACACCGAACGTATTGGTCACAGCAAACAGAGAAGTTTTCCAAATTCAAATAGTAAATCACACCTGAAAATAAAGGCCTGCAAGTGTCCCTTGCTGCAAACACTGGTACGCTACCTTGGTCACATTGTTAGTGCTAATAGTGTGTATCGTGACCCTTGAAAGACTAATGCAGTTAAAAATTGGCCCACTCCCAAAACTCTCAAAGACATCCGAAACTTCCAGGGGTTTGTAGGCTATTATCATAGATCATAGAATCATAGAATGGTAGAGTTGGAAGGGACCTGCAGGGTCATCTAGTCCAACCCCCTGCTCAGTGCAGGATTCACTTAAAGGGGTTGTCTCGCGAAAGCAAGTGGGGTTAAGTACTTCTGTATGGCCATATTAATGCACTTTGTAATATACATCGTGCATTAAATAAGAGCCATACAGAAGTTATTCACTTACCTGCTCCGTTGCTAGCGTCCCCGTCGCCATGGCTCCGTCTAATTTCGGTGTCTTCTTGCTTTTTTAGACGCGCTTGCGCAGATGGGTCTTCTCCCTTCGGCTCGGCTCGGAAGCAGCGGCGTTTTGGCTCCGCCCCCTTGTACGCGTCATTGCGTAGCTCCGCCCCCATCACATGTGCCGATTCCAGCCTCCTGATTGGCTTCGGCAAATTTGATCAGTTTCCCATCAGTTCCCTCCTCCAGATCATTTATAAAAATGTTGAACAACATTGGGCCTAGGACAGAGCCTTGGGGTACCCCACTTGATACATTCTTCCACTCGGATGTACAGCCATTTATGACTACTCTTTGAGTATGATCTCTCAGCCAGTTACGAATATACCTAACAGTTGCCTTGTCGATCTCATATTTGGTCATTTTTTTAATAAGTATGGTATGAGATACTTTGTCAAATGTTTTATTAAAGTCAAGATATACTATATCCACCACATTTCCCTGATCAACCCAGTCAGTGATACAGTAATAGAAGGAAATTAGATCTGTCTGGCATGACTTGTTTGTTACAAACCTATGCTGACTCCTTTTTTATCCAAGTACTTGCATACATGCTGTTTAATAATTTGGGATATAGAAGTCAGGCTCACAGGCCTGTAGTTTCCTGGATCCACCTTATCCCTTTTTTGAAGATAGGCACAACATTTGCCCTTTTCCAATCTTCTGGGACTTTTCCTGTTCTCTAGGAATTTTCAAAGATTATGGCGAGTGGTTCAGCAATTACCTCCGCTGCTTCCTTTAGTATCCTAGGATGTAATTCATCTGGACCTTGAGACTTGAATTCATTTAAGTTAGTTAAGTGTTTCCTCACCATCTCTCTGCTTATAGATAGCCTGCATTCTTTTATTCCTCCAATAGCACAGGGAAGATCACTGGATGTTACATCTACTTTCTGAGAGAAAACAGATACAAAACAGGAATTTATAAGTTCGCCCTTCTCAACATCATTCTTAACCAATTCACCATTTTCATCTTGTAAGCATCCAATAGCATATTTGACTTTTCTTTTGCTTTTGACATACCCCCCAAATCCTTTTTTATTGCTTTTGGCCTCTGTTGAAAGCCTCAATTCATTATCAGCTTTAGCTTTTCTGACACTTGCCCTACAGTTTCTGAAGACCACACTATATTCTTTTTTTAGATATCCCCCCTTCTTTCCATTTGATAAACACATTTTTCTTTGTTTTTAACATGTGTGCAAGTTCTATGTTCGCCATCCTTGTCTCCTTAAATACTTCTCATTCTAACTTCTTTTAGGCATTATTAGCAATTGCGCTTTGAGAATCTCATTTCGCAATATTTCCCAACCTTTTTGGACATTTCTGTCCTTAAGAACATCCAGCCATTGGATTCTTCCTACCCTCTTTCTGAGTTCATTAAAATCTGCCTTTCCTCCCCTTTTTATCCAAAATTCAAAGATAGCATGATCACTGTCTCCTAAGGTACCAGCCACCCTTACTTCCTCAACCACTCCCTCCCTGTTGGCAAGAATTAGGTCCAAGATAGCAGATCCTCTTTTTTTTCTCTTCTACCTTTTGGAAGATAAAGTTGTCAGCAGGAGCGGATAGAAATTTGTTGGATCTATTACTTTTACCTGACCGAGATTCCCAACAAATATCTGGATAGTTAAAATCTCCCATGATCACCATGTTGGGCTTTTTTGGAGAGCTTGGCCATCTGATGTAGAAAGAGTTCATCAATATCTTCTGCTATGTCAGGCGGCCTATAGTAAATGCCTACAATACTGTCCTTTCTGTTGTTCGCTCCTTCTATTCTTACCCACTGAACTCCCATGCTCCGAAGCTTGAATCTCTGTGGAGACTAATGTTTTCCTAATATACAACGCAACACCTCCTTCTTCTTTTTTTGGTCTGTTTCTTATAAATAAGTTGTATCCTTCAAGCCTTGTGTTCCAATCATGTGTATCATTCCAACAAGTTTCCCTGATGCCCCTGACATCATATTTCTCTTCCTGTGTTAGGAGCTCCAATTCTCCTTGTTTGTTTCCCATGCTCTGGATATTTGTGTAGGAACATTTTAGTTTGTGATCGGTGTCTCTTGCTCCTCTACTTGCCTTCTGAATTTTTTGTCCTTGTTCTTTCTTTCCACTTCTAATAGCGAGGTTCTCAAATGTATTAATTAGCTGTATATTTTTACCTGGCTTTTCACTTCCCTTCCCATATTGTTCTAGTTTAAAGCTCTTCTAATGAGTGAAGCAGGACGTCCACCAAATATATGTTTACCTGTTTTTGTAAGGTGCAACCCGTCTCTAGCAAGCAGTCCATCATATAGGTAATTCCCTCCATGGTCTAGGAATCCAAATCTTTGCTGATGACACTAATCAATGTAGCCAGTTGTTCACCTCTACCTGTTTCATCTATCTCTAATCCTGTTCCATCTTATTATTCCATGGCCATCCACTGGGAGCATGGATGAGAAGACCACCTGTGCTTCTAGTTCCTTCACCTTCTTTACAAGATCTTCAAAGTCTCTGCAGATAGTTGCAAGATCCTTTTTTCAGTCTCATTCATCTTTACATGTATTAGTAGGAATGGGTTGTATTCTGTAGGACTGAAGAGTCTTGACAGCCTATCAGACACACCTTAAATTTGTGCACCTAGAAGACAGCACACCTCTCGTGAGGTTATGTCAGATCTTCAGACAGCGGTCCCTGTTTCTTCCAATAGGTAATCCCCCACAACCACCGCTCTCCTTTTCTTTTTCACAGCAGCACTTCTTTTTCTCCATTCAAGAGGACTCGTTTACTTGTGTGTGCGTTTACTACACAGTTCTTTGTGGGTAGAGTCATTTCTTGCTGTACCTCTTTCTCCTCTGCTCTGTTCTTTGTGGGTAGAGTCTTTTCTTGCTGTACCTCTCTCTCCTCTGCTCTGTTCTTTGTGGGTAGAGTCATATCTTGCTGTACCTCTTTCTTCTCTGCTCTGTTCTTTGTGGGGTAGAGTCATTTCTTGCTGTACCTCTCTCTTCTCTGCTTTGTTCTTTGTGGGTAGAGTCATATCTTGCTGTACCTCTTTCTCCTCTGCTCTGTTCTTTGTGGGTAGAGTCATTTCTTGCTGTACCCCTTTCTCCTCTGCTCTGTTCTTTGTGGGTAGAGTCATTTCTTGCTGTACCTCTCTCTCCTCTGCTCTGTTCTTTGTGGGTAGAGTCATTCCTTGCTGTACCTCTCTCTCCTCTGCTCTGTTCCTTGTGGGTAGAGTCATTTCTTGCTGTACCTCTTTCTCCTCTGCTCTGCTCTTTGTGGGTAGAGTCATTTCTTGCTGTACTTCTCTCTCCTCTGCTCTGTTCTTTGTGGGGTAGAGTCATTTCTTGCTGTACCTCTTTTTTTTCTGCACAGGAACCAGTACCAGGCCCCCTGCTTGAGAACCCGGAACTGATTCCTGAATAGTATGGGTTCTGGCTGACTCCTGATCCTTCTGCTTCTTTGGATCACATGCTTCCATTCCTTGGCTTATGTAGGTACACTAAACGTTTCTTTTCCTTTATGTTTTGAAGACTTTCTTCTGCTCTGTCAAGGAATCTTGATGCTCTGTCAATCTGATATTCATGTTACACCCAAGTGTTCAGAAACAGAAGTGAGCGTATTCTTCACAAGTTCACCTGTTTACCTCCTTCGTGTTCCCAAGGAAATGCGTACAAACAACTACCGCGACCCAAAGTTGTCCGCTGAATCTTGGAAACGCTGCTCTTTCATGAGTTCCCAGATTTGTGGTCCATCGAATTTACCTGCTTTTGGCTCCTCCATGCGCATCACTCTTCAATGTCTCTACACATTGTTTCATCGAATCAAGTCTGATGTTCAGCGGTGGCGATATGTACTAATAGTAAGCAAATACTCTATGGGAATATAAAGTAAATATAACAAAAATAGATAATGACATCAGGAATATCTCAAAAAATAGAGAGCCCAGAATGAAATGGATGGGATTTCCAGAATCAGCGCCACGAAAATACCCAGAATTAGGTATAAAATACCATGAAAAAAAAAATCTTGTTCCCCAGTGTAATTGTTCAGCGATTGCACGAACTCGTTTGCTTCTTGTACGTTGTTCATGTTATGCAGACATAAAAATAATTGTTCCCGTCACTTCGTGTGAACAGCGATCGTGTCATTCACTGCTGCAGTAAATGTGAACAACTGAATGATATAATAATATGCGAATGCAATATCGAAAGAAATTGTGAACGGTTTATCTGCCTGTATAAATGGGCTGCATGGGCTTTGCACGCGTATAGTCATATTTTTCTGAACTTTTTCCGCCTGCAGGTAAATTTGCGCTCGGCAAACAAAGATGCACCAGTTGAAATGGCTAATTCAGAATTACGTAGCATTTTACGTATCTTTTTGCTATTATGTACATTTGCGCAACCCCATTGACTTCTATGGGGACCTTTGGTGTGCAGAAAAGTAGAACATGATGGGGTTTTATGCTGAGCAACCGAAATTCATGCGCAAAATACGGAAATATGAAATCAATGGGTTCTATTCTGTGCGTTTTGCATGCGCAAATTTGTCCGAGTGACGCTGGCTTTAATGTTGCATTAATTCTAGAAAAAAGCAGAACACTCCCTATCAGTTCACGTAAAGGCAGCAACACAATTATGGCGTTGCTGAAGTTTCTTACTCCTATCCTTCACTCCCCTCCCCCACCACCTATGACTTAATGCAATCTACCAGACCTACAACAATAGAGAATGGATTAAAATCTCTAAAGGAATCAGGAAAAATAGAGAGATTCATTTACTTTAGATAGCTGCAGTAGAAGCCTTTACAGGAGCGAAGTGACACAGTAACAATGCCACCTGACAACGCCGCCAATCAGACCTTAATGACTACTACTTATCGAACAATTTAACAGCAAATTGTACTATATGTACTTGGTTAATGAAGCAAGTGACAGTTATAAGGAGGAGAATGGACTGCTAATGTCTTAAGAGCAATGGATTAAGGATTAATGAAGGGAACAGCTCTCAGTCTGTACGGCCGATAGCAAGAGCAATAATTGACTGATGTACGTAGATGTATCAGAGCTGCGTCTGTCACTGAACTCTTTTTCATGTGTGCTGTGATTGAGACCATGTAATGGAATACCGCCTTGTTCGTGTGAGCCCGGCCCTACCCTGAATTGTACCCAGGAGGTTATTGGAGTGAACAGTGCATTATAGTCAGGCTTGGTGCCAACACATGGCAAACCTGGGCAGGTGTTATGGTGCACTGAATTTGGGGGTGCCCACAGGAGGGGAAGGTTGCCCAGAGCAGCACAGCAGTCGGGCCCCCATTTTTAATTTTATTTAGTCTGATTAATAGAATAAAAAATAAAAAACCTTACATACTCAACTCCCCTGTTGCTCCCCGGCAGCTACAGCTGGTACTGCTGTTCCCGATGGCTTCCAGATTGTGTAAGCATTGTGCCACACACACGATCACTGCGGACATTCCTGGCTTCAGCAATCATGAGTAACAGGGGAGGTAAGTATGTAGTTTTTTATTTTATTAATGCGTTGATCCAGCAACCCGGGTCCCCTTCCCCTCCTGGACCCCTGTATACGGTGGGCCCTGGTCATTTAATTACATATTTATAAGGGGACACTGTGCAGTGACCGAGACACAAGGCCCACGCTGAGGAGCTGGCAGGGGTAGAGATGGCACTTGTCATGGTGGTTCTACCAAACTCCTCCCCGGCAGAACGCATACAACCTCGGCCAAGGCACCTCTAGGCCTTTTCCAGGCAACACTGGGATAGCGGTTACCTGTATATGGGTGTAGTGGACTGAAGAAGTTGTCACTCGTGACGCCACAGTTCCTTCACTCCATTGAAAATCCAGCGATAGAAATAATAGAGTCCACACAGTGATATGCTTGAATACCTCAATCACTGGGAAGGGGCAGTGACCGGAACTTTTCTTCTTGTAATGCAATACTTCACGCACCAGTGCAAGAATGACAGTTAGGCAAGGTCAGAGAGGAGAACACAGGATAACACCGGACCTACAGGCTAAGGTATCTGTATGACTCCGCTCCTGGACAGACACACTCTGGGACACAGGATGACACCGGGCCTACAGGCTGAGTTATCTGTAACGGATGGACAGCCGATATACGCTACCATCTGATGCATTTGATTCCAATGCATCAGATCAGATAGGCGATTTTCCACCATATAAAAGCGCCCGGCCAAGGTAGCGCATAGGAGCACATTTTACGCTAGCCAGGAAAGATAGTTCAGGAACTATCTTTCCTGGCCGGAATACGTTGGCCGCTGCCATAGACTCCTATGGGAACCTATGACAGCTGCCAGAAAAGGGAGGTGGGAGGGAGTTTAGCAGCATGTCTGCTAAACTCCCACCCCCTTCCCTTCTTTTCTCCACCCCTCGATGGCTGTTTGGAATGGGAGGGGGCGGAACGGCGGCGGAGCTAGTTTCTAAGCTCCCGCCCCATCCAACCCTTTACGATTCCTGGCAGCCATCAAGGACCAGAGAGGAGGAGGGAGTTTACCACATTAGCTCCCACTGAAGTGCCCAAAGGGTCCTCCAGAATAGTCACATCAACTTTTGTCCTGTGACACCTGTCCATGCGCTTCCCTTAGGCATAGAAGGTGACACCCATCAGAGAAACCCTGTTTCTCCCCTTCCTACGGTCAGAGCTTAGCACTGGCAAACAGCTGGTTACCAATTGGCTGTCTGTCATGCCTCCACTGATTGGTGAGTGAGTCCAGGGTGGGAAACCTTAACATAAGTCCCTATGCAGAGTGGGTAGAGAGGAGAAATGTGCGGGAAGAGAGAGAGGAAGTGAAGGAGGAGTTAGGAGGAGTCGAGAGAAGAGTTGAGAAGAGGAGTTGGAGGAGAAAGGTGTCTGCAGCAAGTCGTGGTCGGAGAAATGGAAAAATAAAAATGCTATGGCTCTTGGAATGCCGTGGCACAAAGGCAAATCTTTAAAAAAATGCTTTTGTGTACAAAAATAGCAAGACATAAAAAAACTATATAAACTTGGTATCTCCAGAATCATGCCGGCCCCGAGAATAACGTTATCACGTTAGTTACTTTGCACGCTGAAAAATGAAATCTAAAAAACAAATGGCAGCATTTCTTTTTTCTCCAATCCCCCTAAAAAAAATGATGACATTTATACAGTACGTTATATGTACCTAAAAATGATGCCATTAAAAAACACAACCGCAAAAAACAAGCCCTCATACGGAAAAATTAGAAAGATATGGGTCCTGGAATGGGACGATTAAAAAAACTGAAACATTAGTTGGTCATAAAGGCGCAAACAGGCTTGTTCACAAAGGGGTTAAGCAGCATGTGCGAACAGAGCATGCGCATGGAATTGCGATTACGGGTGATCTCTCACTTCCGGCCTAACGCACGCATGCACATGGCTCAGCGGCCATTCTCTTTCAGACACACGTTGTTTTGGTGTGCGCCCAACAGCGGGCACGGATGTACATACGCAATTCTGTTGCCTAGTTATAAATAATGTCTTATAGTGGTCACATGTCTCTATGTCATATGCTTGAGAAAGGAGCCATGTTTGTTAGTAAGGGCGCTTCAGGACGGAATGATTATTGTTCAAAAAAAATCATTCAAATGAGCGAAACTGAACGATAAGCGTTCGTTCGAGACGTGAGCCAACGGCTGAACGATGAATGAGAATCGATTGCTTCTTCATTCTTCATTTATTTTGTGCAGGTGTAAAAACCATCATTGGCCGGTTCATTAATCGCTCGGTTTAAGCATCGCTCACTCAGGCCCTCTCATTCACTTATGCAGCGAATGTGAAAGAATGAACGATTCTAGTCTGAGCGAGGGATTCACAGAGAGGATCTAAAACGTAAGTGTTACTTGTGTATCTAATAAAAACAAGAGCCGATATATAATCCAACAGAACTACGGATGCATCAAGTAGTGTGACTATCTGCCAGTAAGATAATAAACTAATAAACTAATAAACCAGATGATTAGTGCCGTCCCACCCAGATGGTAGGTGGCCGATCTGAATGATAATGTCCCTCTACTATCTGGGTGGGACGGCAACGCTCATCTGGTTGATTAGTTTATTGTCTTACTCGCAAACATCCTCCAGCTTTTGTTTAGGCTCCCGAGGATGAGATACATACATGTCTACCAGAAACGTGTTGAGCCTGAGCGATAGATTGCTTTAGCGCTAATTCTTCTGTTAGCACTGCCTTAGGTTGGCATCACCGTTTTGACTTTTTGGGGTTTAGGATCACCAGGTTATTTTTGGGTCAGTTACTTCGGTGCTGCCACTTAAACGCCACTTGGTCGCCTCGGGGCATCATGGCTTCATTACAGCACATAAGAAGACCAGCATTCTATTAATGGTGTGTGGCATTGAGGAGGCACTTACCGCCCTTACTGGGTACCTCCCACATGTCTGCTGATCCGCCAACGTTGCCAAGGGGGATCTGCAGCTTTCAATTTGCACAGTGTGGGTTCAAGGACCAATATCACAGCTGTATATTGAAACCCTGGGTACGGGGGGGGGGGGGGAGTGTTACCTTGAAAAACGGAAGAGTATTCAGTGAGAGATGTGACAGCGACGGTGCACCTCCCACTGATCCCCATCTTTTCACACAAGCCCACCGGCCGTAGTGTTTATTACCATAAGAACCTAAGGCCGCCTCCTAGAGTTTAGGATCCAGGCGGTTGTGTCCCTTGAGGTGGCATACCATCACACTAGTTGGTGCCGTCCATATTGCTGTTTTATTATATATCAACTCTTGTTTTTATTGGATACACTAATAAAAGCTACATTTTAGATCCTCTCTGTGAATCATGTTTTTTTAGGATCTGTAAGCCCACTGTGAATTCTAGTTTGAATGAGGCAACGATGAATCTGCCTGTGTAAACAGGCTGCATGAGGGCGAATGAATCGGCTCGCTTATGGAATAAACACCGGAGAGAATCTACAGTGGAGGTTCTCCAGTGATCGCGAACCCCTCATGCAAGCAAGTAGAACCATATACGTATATACTCTTTACCTATCACCCACGTACACACTTTGGAGCGCTGGGTTTCTGTAAGCTTTTGCAGCGACCGAGAGCCAGGCCTTCAGCCGAGGAGATGGTAGGGTACAAGATGGTGGTGTCTAACGGTGGCACTACCGTCTCCTCTCCTGAGAGCCAAAGTACAGCCCAGCTCAACTGCTTGCAGAAGAATAAGATATAACAGTCCTTACTATCGAGGATTAGTTCTAGATTGTGACGCCAGTGCCCCCAGATGAGCGACAAGTCACTCGCAGTAAATAAGTGAGTCTACATCCACAATGTCTTTGGAAGGCACTCAGTTTTCTTTTAGTCATGTTTTCAACTCTTGATTTTCCAACACAAAGTAAGTGCTTTTGCTTTTCAATGAGAAACAAGTGCTGTTGAACAAATGAAGTACCACGTTTTTTTAACACGCTTACTTCCCTTGCACACCTCTCCGTCACGCTTGAAAACAGAGAGTCCTTTTTCCCCCAAGGCACACACATCCTCAGTCATCGTTATCTGATGGACACTCTCTTGGGGAAGTCACTCCTGTCTTAGAAAGAATTCTCAAACTCTCCTTTTCCTCGTCTCTTACTTCTCAGCACTCCGTGCTAGCTGTGGTGGCTTTTGTTCCTCCCTTGGCGATGCAGTTCAGCGGGGGAGTGTGCAACAACCATACTGCAACTTCTCCCCCAGGTTGTGCCCCCTGCGCTCCAGACCCCGAAGGGGATAAGTCTCTTGGCATGTGAGACCGGACCACGGCTGAGCCCCAGCAGGAGCACTCAACCTCAACGCACACCACCTCCTCCACCGACTACATCCTACACTCTCTTCTTCTCTCTCCTTTTTTCTTACTCCTCCCTAACCCCTCAACGCCAATCACATCAAACACAACAGGTTAAGAGGACAAACAAACAGACTCCACCCAGGTTGATGACACCAACACATATACCAAACACAGACTAACTCGCACATAAAGACGAACAGACACAAGCGCTGGAGGGACCCTAACTCTGGGTCACTATACTTTTACCTGATTTGTGGCTGACGTATCCTGGACTTTTCCTCCAGCCGCTCTCTCGGTTCATGTTGACCCCTACTGAAAGGTGAATTAGGACCAGTGGTGTGATGGTCTGTCTATGACGGGCTCTCCACACAAAGTGAGTCCTAACTTTTAATAACTCTACTGTTTTTAATATATTTACATGACTTGGTACCACGGAGTCGTCTGCTGTAGCCTGTTAACCCCCCCCCCCCCCCCCCCTTATCTAATATAACCACTGGCAATTTATTTTTGGATTAATTTTTTGGCCACAGCAGCCAATTTATTACAACATAACAATATAACATAAATACACTTTTTGACCCTATTCCTAAACCATTTTGGAGAGATCCTTGGAGCTCAAACTAAAACTATCTGTCGCCTCACCAACCAAGGAAAAATAGTTGTAACTGTCTCCCGTCTTCTAAAACTTGACTCGGGAGACCCTATTTTCCTAAACCACGCCTCCCGTCTCTAATCACCTGACTCAGGAGACTCGCCACTTCGCCTTGAGTCGCCTACCTCCCGACCCTGGGGCTATCTAGCCATACCCCGGCTAGCCACAACAACCACTTTTTGCAGGGAACCCCCTGACAAACCAAGAGGCGACAGACCCAAGTACTACTTAATCCGAACCGGAGGGGGGAGGAGGTAACTCTACTACCCCTGCCTCCCCCCCCCCACTACTCCTATATTGACTCCAAGGACCCCTCCCTAACTGCTGCTATGACGATATAAATACCCCTCCCCCCCTTTCCTTTTTGGGCGGGCAGGTGGGACTCTTCTTCCGTTCGGCTCCAGGTCCTTCTTCTTCCTCTGCTGCACCCGGACTGGCTCCTCCCCCTCTTTTCGCGCTCTTTCTTTACCCATAATCCTTCACTCCCCCTTTTTCACCCCTCCCCTTTCTCCCCATCCTCTCCTGTTTATTTTCAAATCTATTAACCCCTTCCTCCCTGTTAACCCCATCATGTCCGCCTTTACCTATGGCCCTGCGGGCTCTGGTTCCGGCCTCCCTTTTCCTGGGGGGCTGTCCTAAACTTACTTATGCATTGCTGAGGTGTTGGCTGCTGCCTCATTACAATAACTAATAGTCCTTCTATCATGCAGAGACAGAAGGAAGGGCCAACTGAGACTATCGCCCAAGAGCCCATATACCCTTGGAACCGCCGCCCTGCATGACCATGTATTGTTTATTGGGGGCATGAGGAGGGAGAGGTGATAATCTTTGCGTTCAGTCTTGCTCTTTGGAGGTCTATAGAATCGCCGTCTCTTAAGACGGTCAGATATGATTCTGCTGAGTCTTCCCATGGAGGAGGCATGCAGCCAAGTTTTACTTCTCAGCACAGAAGACGTATTGTAATAAGAATATAACAACCATCCCTTAAATCTAAAAATTCAATTGAAAGTTCACTGTGATCCCCGGCAGGTAATTGTGCATAAGACGAGCGGGCCGGAATGCAGGATATCAGCCAGGAGATTTTTCTAATGGATTTAATGTGTTTTGGCTGCTGTTCAGTATCTGATCAGAGACACTCCCGCACGTTCTCCCATAATGATGGGTTTATGTCCGTGGAGAAAAAAAAATATATAGAATTTTGCTGTAAAAGCTTTCAAAAAGAACATTCTGTCAGTAATTTACAAAATTTAATCATTGCTAAAGAATTTATTACAAACGAGAATGAGAATGAAGGAAATGCTGCATGGAGAATATAAGGTAGGTCACCCCCGGCAGGAAGGAGGAAGAGAACTTACAGGAAGGCGACACTCCTATACATCAATGGGAAAAGTTTCTACACCCATTTGTGAGGGTTTGCAATGGATTAGTTGAATGAAGCCACCAGATGCACTTGCTGTTATGTTCCCTCACAGTTTTGACAGTGTTCACAGTGCAGTAAAAATGGCTAATGAACTTTGTTCTATGGGTCAGTATTAGAGATGAGCGAGCGTACTCGCTAAGGCAAACTACTCGAGTGAGTAGTGCCTTATGCCAGTACCTGCCCGCTCGTCTCTAAAGATTCGGGGGCCGGCTGGGGAAATTACAACTCACCGCTCTCCCCCGTCGGCACCCGAATCTTTAGAGACGAGTGGGCAGGTACCCGCATAAGGCACTACTCGCTCGAGTAGTTTGCCTTAGCGAGTACGCTCGCTCATCTCTAGTCAGTATGATTACAGTGTGTTCTGACTCTCTGGTTTTTCGACTCTTGCTATTCCTGACTTTATTGCATTCTCCACTCATGACCTCAGCTGGTTGTATTAACCTCTTTGTCTGCTCCGAGTCCGGGCCTGTTGTACCATGTTGAAACTATTCTTTGTGCCCTAAGCTTCAGATTGTTCCTCTTGCCGGAGTTACACTGCCTGCCTCAACCTGGATTGATCTGATGACACCTCTGTTCACACACTCAGGTACTGCGCCTTGGTCTACAGTAGTCAGCTGCCACGTAACTGGAACCACTTCCAGAGTAGAAACCTGGAGGCTCCGCAACGAAACACAAAACAATGTGTGATTGTTCTCAGCAAGAGAAACGACGTAATCTTGTAGATATGATACCTTTTAATGGCTAACAAAAATACATGATGTAATAATAGCGAGCTTTCGTACCAACGCAGGGTACTTCTTCCGGCTTAAATGGATTGGATCTGAAGAGGTATGCATATTTATACACACTTATAACATACATACTTATGACAAGACACAGATATGGATGTGATTGGTTCGCACTTAAAAGGAATTCTGCAACTAGACACTGATAGCGGAGTGAAAGTTTTATGGTCCCTAAATTACTGTTGGAGGGGGGGAAAAGGTCAACAGGCTTGAATTGTTATAAGAGATACACAAACATTTTTAGCTAAATACTGATAAGGGAGTGAAAGTTTATGGTCCCTGAATTACTGTTGATGGGGGTCTTATCTGTGCAATCAAGTCTCACACTTCCCATTCACGCATAAATCCTGGGGAATAATTTAACCCAGTATTCAGCGTGTCAAAGGTTGTTATCAATTTATATTCCCAAATATAAATTGGGAATATAAATTGATAACAACCTTTGACACGCTGAATACTGGGTTAAATTATTCCCCAGGATTTATGCGTGAATGGGAAGTGTGAGACTTGATTGCACAGATAAGACCCCCATCAACAGTAATTCAGGGACCATAAACTTTCACTCCCTTATCAGTATTTAGCTAAAAATGTTTGTGTATCTCTTATAACAATTCAAGCCTGTTGACCTTTTCCCCCCCTCCAACAGTAATTTAGGGACCATAAAACTTTCACTCCGCTATCAGTGTCTAGTTGCAGAATTCCTTTTAAGTGCGAACCAATCACATCCATATCTGTGCCTTGTCATAAGTATGTATGTTATAAGTGTGTATAAATATGCATGCCTCTTCAGATCCAATCCATTTAAGCCGGAAGAAGTACCCTGCGTTGGTACGAAAGCTCGCTATTATTACATCATGTATTTTTGTTAGCCATTAAAAGGTATCATATCTACAAGATTACGTCGTTTCTCTTGCTGAGAACAATCACATTTTGCTCTACTGGCTAACACGGTACCAGATCTTTGTTTTCATTATACAAAACAATGTGTGACACAGCAGATCCACATCCGCTGACCCGGACAAGCAGTATTTTATGTTTCTGATCGGTTCTTCCTATTCTAAATCGGGACAGGAACTGGCATACCTTTGTAGCCATTATGGAGCCTAAGGGCCCTGCACACGGGATGACTGTCAGGTGCAGAAGGGCCCAACAGCCGTCCCAGCGTTGTTCGCTCCTATGCTTTTTCATAGTAGTGATTATCACTTAATGAATGGAGGAGAAGCTAGCCAGAGATCGTTCCAACAACCTGCCTCCATTCATAGTAAACAGGCTGTCGTTCATAGATGATTTTTATCCTGCCGTGATCCAAACGACAAACTGATAATCATTCTAATTATAATCGTCCATCGTTCAGATTGTGCAGGTATTTACCCCGAATGATCAGCGTTCAGATTGTGCAGGCATTTACCAAGAATGATCAGCGTTCAGATTCCTCAGATCTAGAGAGAATCTGAACAGTAATCCTCCCGTGTAAAATAGGCCTAAGTAGCAAAGTCTTCTGGTCACCAACTCACAGAGATTCCCTGCAATCTCCTCTATCCATGTTTCTCAGTCTAGTGCTATTCCGACAGTCAAGCTGCTGTGCCTCATGTCCTTTAGAATCCTAGTTCACCAGAGGAAGGTTCTGCTACACTCCAGTAGGTACAATCCACATAACAGTCCATGTATACATTTGGAGCTAACTATATATTCTGCTTTCATAATTTCCATTCATTTCAATGCAGGTTATAGCATGTGGCTTTTAGTGGATGCTGAGAGTTGTAGTTCCACAACCCCTGTAGAGCCATAGGGTGGTGTTCCACAGCCCTAAACACCCAGCCTGGTATGGTCATTCTTGTAGTTAAAAGGGTTTTGCATGAGATGGGTTTTAGTTAGTTGACTAACCAATCACTGTGCAACTCTTGTTAAGGGCGATGTCTGGTATTGCAGCCTAGACTCTGTCAATTAAAATTGCAGTACAAGTCATGGCCTATGAGCAAGAGTGAAGTTGTATCCCCCCCCCCCTCCCCATCAAAAAACAAATTATAACGTTTTTTCTAATCCAAACAAAAGTGAATTATCAGTAACATCTCTTCCCTAGAAGGAGTTGTCGGAGGGAACGAAACTGTCTCTGTGTGATTGTAATGTTGATATAAGTGATTACAATATCCGAGCAAAAGGATCTCTTATTCCACAAAACTGAACCCTGTTGGGCCATCTGTAGCTCGGATGTAAGATGTGATACAGGCAGGCATGGAGGCTCTAGTACCCTGTTGGATTGCCTCTAGCTTGGATACAAGATGTGATACGGGCAGGCATGGAGGCACTAGTACCCTGTTGGATTGCCTCTAGCTTAGATACGAGATGTGCTACGGGTGGACATGGAGGCTCTAGTACCCTGTTGGATTGCCTCTAGCTTAGATACACGATGTGCTATGGGCGGGCATGGAGGCATACAAGTTCCATATGGTACCCTGTGGCACATCGGTCCACATTTACTGTAACTGAGCCTCTAGATTATTGAAGATACCATCCCAGATGGTCCCATATGTCTTCTATTGGTGATACATCTGGTGACCAGGCAGCCACAGAAGTGTGACAATGTTGTGGAGACATTCCTGTACAAACTTGTTGGAAAATGCCTCTTGGAAGCCCTGCCATAAAAGGCTATAATTGTCCCCCCCATACCACTAGTAGGGGTGACTATCATATGCTATGGCCCCCCAAACCATCACACCAGTAGGGGGGCAGTGTGCCGCTCCACAGCAAAGGCAGGATTGAGGCGCTCACCCCGAGGTCTCCAGACACAAACACGGTCATTATCAATGCCCAAACTAAACCTGGATTTATACCTGAAGACAACCCGGTTCCATTGTGTATCAGTCCAGTTTCATAATTCACAACACTCCTGCAAGCAGCAGCAACTATGGCTGGGGTCAGAGGCAGAGCATGTGTTTGTCCTTCAGCCAAGTGCCTGGAAATGGTTCTGACAGACAGAAGGGCCTGTAATGATGGTGCCACCTGTCTTTGGATGGAGGACAATGAATCAGTTGGAGCTGCTTGCGCTTGTCAGATGATCCTCTCCAATGGTGGTCTGTCAAGGGTGTCCTGAGCCCGGTCACCTTATGTGCCCTCGCACATCCACTGGTCCCAACATCCCCTAACAGTCTGGTCAGAACTACACAGGTGGCAGTCTTCTCACATCCCAATAATGCGCCCCTCTCAGCCTCTGGTAGCTGGGTGACATCTCTCCTCTGCGTTGTAGAGGCGTCTAGTGGTCAAAAAGCTCTACACAAGCAGAAGAAGAGGTCACTATACACAAGGAGCCTCCAAGAGCCTTTTATAGGCCAAGGGTGGAACCACTTTTAGGGTCTCAGGTGACAAGACCGTTCATCTAATCTCACCCCAACTCTCATCATCTGTACATCTGCCTGAGATGGAACTGCATGCCAAGTTTTACAGCAAAATAACAACTACTCCTAGGTGCTGCAGCACTTTGGAATAAACACACTTTGAGGTTTGACTGGGAAGGGTTCTCCTAGTCACAAGGGTGGTGCTGTGCCAGCTGTTAGCCACCTGCAGCAGGCGGAGTGACAGTTCTCTCCGCATAGACAAGCAAGAAGAAAGCTGTTACTGTAAATGCTGCAGGCAAGAGAGGGGTTGGCTTGGTGGCCCCCCATAACTCGAAGCGCCCTTCCAAGTCGAACTTCTCAGCATATTTATTCTAAAGTGTTGCAGCATTCCAGAATCACACATGTATGGGCACAGTGGGCATATCTTTCCTTGGCTCTTGCTCCCCATAGTTCGTGCAAGATAAACCTGGTGACAGGTTCCCTTTAAATGCCTCTTTTAGGCCCCTAATCCTCCAACTTTTTTCTTTTTTTAACAATTTCCATTTTTGTCCAATTTTGTGATGATTCATGAGACTTCCCAAGTAGGGTAACACTTGTGCCTTCCACTTGAATGCCATTGACAGAACTTTGATGAATCATCCTCCTCATCCTATGACAATAACCTTCCATTATCATAAAGTGGTCGTGACTTGCATCATCTCTGAGACATCATTGCCCCCTTTTCTCTGACAACATGTTTTAGGTCTCTACAATCTGCCTTAGGAGTAGCCCTAAATTTGGTCACTTTGACGTCAAATAGTAAATTCGTTCAAGGCGTCAGTAGGTCAGGTGATGGGGTAGCGTTATTCATGTGAGGTCTATGGAGAAAGCCACGGGAAAGACTCATTGAATATTGATAAGGAGACGTCACGTGGGCCCCCATATGGTGACTGGAGTTGGGTAATTAGATTTGGCAGTACGAACGTTCCCTGGTCCAGCCTCTCTCCTCGTATATAAAGTGGAGAACACTTGGAAGAGGACTGTTCCAATAAGACACAAGCTGGTGTGAGGGGAAGAGGAGAGCAGTGCAGTAAGTATCCCCACCCAGAAACTGCATGACTGCTGCCTCCTTGAGTTTTCCCCTGAGCTGACAGCACTTGTCTTCTCTTGCAGATTCCATCCCTGGGCTGCTGTAGAAGCTCCTGCCTCTCTGCTCTCATTCAGCAGCATTGAGCCTCGTGCCTCCACCTGTCTCAGCCTTCAGTCCATCCACTACAGCAGAGAGTGTGCGAAGGAGAAGCATGAAAATCATTGTAGCCTTTGCTGTCATAATGCTGGTGTCAGCGCAGGTCTTCACCGCAGAAATCGGACTCGATGAAATGGACTGGCCGTACAGTGACCAAATTCAGGTAAGAAAAACTTGATACATTTTAAAAACTTTTTGACATTTTTGAATTCGAATTTCAAAAAGTTTTTCTTTCTAACTTTTTTTTTTTGTATCGAGCGTCAGGAATATTCTTCCTCTGTAGGGTTTGTTGCTGGCACCCAGTTAAGCCGATTTAATACTTACTAACATCATTTCTAGTTTTTCACCTGTATAGCAGTGAGGAGCTCTGCGGCTTGTGCCAAATGGCAAACCCAGCTCCGCTACACTCATAGATTCATTCTGTTACATTAATAAACTCGGCTTTGCTACACTAACAAAATCAGCCTTGCTGGTGATCACAGGTATGCCAAATGACAACTGTTTGCGGTAATGCATTCAGCTCTGCTACATTAATAAGCTCTGACTTATTACATTACTAAACTCAGCTCTGCTACACTAATATACCCAACTATGGGACATCACAATAAGCTGTGCCAAATTGCATATTCACTTTTGCTAGGTTAATAAATTCCACCTTGCTAGAGTAACGAACTTAAAGCTGAAACACTGAGATAATCGTCTCTGCTTGTGATATCACAGCGAGATGTGTCAAAGTGCATACTCAGCTCTTCTACACTAGCCACCTCAGCTCTGCTATATAAATATAGTCAAAACTGCAAAACTGGTTGCATTAAAGAACAGTCCTGCTATATCATGAAGCACAGCTCTGCCGGTGATATCACAGCAAGCTGTGCCAATTGAAGGACTCCGCTATTCTACATTTGCAACCTCAGCTCTGCTATATCATCACAGATAGAATTGTAACATTAATAAACTCAAACATTCTACATTAAGAAACTCCCGCTCCGCTTATCTCATCAAAATGAGCTGTGCCGCAAAACAAACTCAGCTCCTCTACACCAGCAACCTCAACTCTGCAACATTAATAATGTCAGAATTACAACACTAATAAATGGAAACGGTTGCCTTAATAAACAGCTCTGCTGTGGCAAATTAAGAGTTTAGCTCTTCTACACCAGCAACCTCAGCTCTGCTACATTAATACAGCCAGAATTGCAACACTAATGCACCCCAACCTGCTATATTAAAGCTCAGCTCTGCTATGCTAAGAAACGTAGCTCTGCTTGTCCTATCACAATGAGCTGTGCCAAATAACAAACTCAGTTTTGCTATACTAAAATACTCAGCAATGCCTGTACTATCACAAAGTGCTGTGCCAAATAACAAACTCAGCTCTGCAGCGTTAATAAATTCACTTGTGTTACATTAACAAATTGGAACCAGTTATATGAATGAAATCAGTTCTGTGACACCAATAAGCTCCGCTTTGCTTGTTGTATCACGGCGAATGACAAACTAATACATTCAAACCTGCTATGGTATTAGCACCAGCTCTGCTACATTTATAAAGTAAACGCTATAGTAATAATAATAAACATAACCCTGCTATACGGATGTAGTGTGAAGGGTTGTTATAACAGCGATCTAGATATACTAAATAGTACAAGAAATGTAAATTTGACATTCTATTCAGAACTTCGTCACTTCACATTTCTAACATTTCTGTTTTACAGTCCGCATTCCTAATTCTATAAATGATTATTCCCTATCACAAGGAACTGCGGACAGGATCAAGCACAACAGGTTACAAAGTGTTAACCCTTCCTAATTCAAAGTGCTTAGACTTTTATGACTGGCGTTACCTTGGGGGGTTCTCAAATATATGAAGAGTAAGAAAATGTATTTAGGAATGATGAAATACATGAAAGTGAAGACTGTATAATATTTGTGCCTCCCCTGATGTAGCAGTGTTGAGTTTGTCACATCTGTCAGAGCCGATTGTGTCATTCTTATCATTATAATTTCCAGGAGCTTAGAAGTCGGCTCTTGTAATACATGTGTTGCAGAGCTGAGTTTGTAATTTACTATTCAAAAGGTAACAGAGGACATTGGCAGGTGGGGAGTTTGACGGGTGCAGTGTACCTGCCAAACTGTAACACAGGTGTGCTAAGGCAATAAGGATATAGGCAATAAGGATATCGACATTAAATAACCAGTGGGGTTGTTGATCCGGGTCTTGGAGTCAGGTAGGAACTTTTAAACGTTGATCCAGAGATTATTCTGACTGCCATTATGGAGTCGGGAAGGAATTTTTTCCCCCAAATGGGCTAAATTGGCTTCTGCCTCTTGCTTTTTTTTTGCCTTCCTCTTCATCAACAAGGGGGTTGAAACAGGCTGAACTAGAAGGACATTGTCTTCATTCAGCCTAACATACTATGTTACTAAGCTGGGGAAGGACAGAAATATTCCTTGGAGCAGAACGATTAACTGCAGTCCTATGGAAAATGGCATAAAACAACTTCATTACACATGACAAACTCATAAGTACTATATTTTTCATTACAATCCATCTATCTATCTATCTATCTATCTATCTATCTCATATCTATCTATCTCATATCTATCTCTCTCATATCTATCTATCTTATATCTATCTATCTATCTCATCTATCTATCTATCTCATATCTATCTATCTATCTCATATCTATCTCTCTCATATCTATCTATCTATCTATCTATCTATCTATCTCATATCTATCTATCTATCTATCTATCTATCTATCTATCTCATCTATCTATCTATCTATCTATCTATCTATCTCATATCTATCTATATATCTCATATCTATCTATCTATCTATCTATCTATCTATCTATCTATCTATCTATCTCATATCTATCTATCTATCTATCTATCTATCTATCTATCTCATATCTATCTATCTATCTCTCTCATATCTATCTCAGATCTATTTATCTATCTATCTCATATCTATCTATCTATCTCATATCTATCTATCTATCTATCTATCTATCTATCTATCTATCTATCTCATATCTATCTATCTCATATCTATTTCATATCTATCTCATATCTATCTATCTATCTATCTATCTATCTCATATCTATCTATCTATCTATCTCATATCTATCTATCTATCTATCTATCTCATATATATCTATCTCATATCTATCTATCTATCTATCTATCTATCTATCTATCTATCTATCTATCCCATATCTATCTCATATCTATCTCGTATCTATCTATCTATCTCATATCTATCTATCTATCTATCTATCTATCTATCTATCTATCTATCTATCTCATATCTATCTATCTATCTATCTCATATCTATCTATCTATCTCATATCTATCTATCTATCTATCAATCCATCCATCCAATATCCACTGTTACAGATAGATTATATCCAGTTCTAGTTCTGCCAAGAAGCAAACTCCACTCCAGTCCGTGCGCAAATCCAGATCTGCCCAGTTTCGACTATAGCATTTGAATGACTGATAGCAAAAGGCAGCTGGACAAACTTTGAAAGTGATTTTCCAAACCAATGTAGCAGAACTGCGTTTAATATTTCTTTTACTTTATAACTGGCTGAATGAAGATTATGTATTGCCATACAGTCCTTTGTAAAACCACACATTGTGCCCAATGACAAACTCATCACCACACTGCATGGAAAAACTGGGCTACAGATCTAAAGGCTGTGTCTGCACTCACTGGGGTAGAGCTAGTTGCTATTACAATCCCTTCAAGTGGATTTTATTAATCAAAGGGCAATTCTTTCCAGTCATTCCTCCGAGATCTTTTATCACGCAGCAACACTTCACAGAAAGTAGCATCGTCTGCCATGTATAATTACCTCTTAACAGTCCTCTATATGTAGTGAATGGATATGGGGGTCTTCACATTGTAAAGCCAACTCTGCTCTTCCTGTATTGATTTGGAAGGTAGCAATTCGTCCCCAAAAGCATCAATGCTGGGCTTTAGTGACGAGCAAACTTTTGAAAAGTTTGGCTTGGCCGGTTTGCTGAACTTTTACATAATGTTTGGTTCAGCCCATATTAGTTCAAACCAAACCGGAAGTTCATCAAAACCCATAAAACTGGTGTATAACACAAGAGCCATACAGGCCCTGAGAGCGTTACACACCGGTGTTCAGGGCGAGAGTTGAGCGAGCCGAATCAGTTGGTAGAATCGGGTAGAACTTTGATGCAAGCTTAGTTCAGGTTCATGCCAAACTGAACTTTTAGTTCAACGCTATTTAGTGTGTTAACCCTTCATATTTGGTTCTGATTGACCAATCAGAAGACCCTCCAGAAACTTTTGCTGACTGGAGTCTTGCCAGAACTCTATGCCTGCTACTTGGGCTGGTAGTTTGGTAGATTAGGGATAACCACAGTAAAACATACTTTTTCAAGTTTTTGAGTGTTTAAAATACAACTAAAACATAATAAAAAATAACTAAAAATGAGAAAAAATACATAAAAAGAAGAAGAAAATGAAAAACAACAGAAGATAAAAAAAGAGCAAACATAATATCTATAATATATATCATTCCGTGCTGCTACAGTCTGCTGTGTGCTGGGCTTTATAGAGTACTCCTAAATAACTAGTAGCTATATAAGATATCAAGCAGGTCCGAGCTGTGGACTAATGATCTCCACCTCAATTATATCGCCAGGTCTGCGCATTGGAGCTAAAAGAAACATTGAACCCCCCCAACTTGTTTGGCTAACATAGTGGCATCCTCAGGGGTCTGGGGATATAAATCTGAGTCTAATGACCTGAGATCCTGGCTGGGGGGGGGGGGGGGTTCATTTACTTTTGCTCTACTTCTTCATCAGTCTCTTTGTAATACAAACTTAATATCTATGAGATTAGA
Source organism: Eleutherodactylus coqui (assembly GCF_035609145.1). Lineage (NCBI taxonomy): Eukaryota > Metazoa > Chordata > Amphibia > Anura > Eleutherodactylidae > Eleutherodactylus > Eleutherodactylus coqui. Next base: position 87,642,774 of record NC_089848.1, on the reverse strand, counting down.
GAAGACAAAGTCATAAAGAGAACCATTTCACACATTCAGAGTTTTAATGTATAAACTCATCTCAGCACCATGGACAGCAGCAGGAGCAGCACAGATGTAGCAGAGGTGAGGATGTTTACTTTCATCTCAGCACCATGGACAGCAGCAGGAGTAGCACAGATGTAGCAGAGGTGAGGATGTTTACTTTCATCTCAGCACCATGGACAGCAGCAGGAGTAGCACAGATGTAGCAGAGGTGAGGATGTTTACTTTCATCTCAGCACCATGGACAGCAGCAGGGGGTAGCACAGATGTAGCAGAGGTGAGGATGTTTACTTTCATCTCAGCACCATGGACAGCAGCAGGAGTAGCACAGATGTAGCAGAGGTGAGGATGTTTACTTCACTGTTTTCTGTGTGGACTTTGATAGATAACTCACGGAGGTAAGATAAAGCAGTACGTATATCTGCATTCTTACAGAAAACCTCAAATAACATTATCCCTATGACTTACACTGCTGTGGCTGACAAACGTAGCTCTGCTACATCTGTGTATCAGTACCATGGGTATTATTTTCAGATTAGTACATACATGCAAATTTATTCATAAACACTGACCCCCCCCCCTTTAAAACCCATACTACTGTAATACCTGCTGCTTTTGTTGCATTAACAAAACGAGCTCTGCTACATCAGTATATCAGAACCATAGCCAGTATTTTCAGACACACATTCTTTTAACATCCGTTGATACACACACACCTATATACACAGACATATACAGTACATAGAGACAGAACCACAAACACACACACTTTAAACACCCCTACAGCTAAAATACCTGCATTAACAAACCCGGCTCTGCTACATCTGTAATGTTTTTTTTTTTCAGTTTTGAGAATAGCTATTCACAATTGCCATAAAGTCTCATAATTGTAAGAATCCTTAGGTGTATTTTCTGTCTGCGTTTTTTACTAACTGAATACAGGAAGCATACGGACTCATTGAAGTAAGTGTTTTTAGACATACGTTTTTTTTATGCGGAACGATGTCGCGCATAAAAAAAAAAGAAAATTGCAAGATGTCCTGTTATGGTCCGTATTCATGGACCAAAATCTACCAAAAATACAGCAAACATAGATGGCCTTTTTTTTCGCATATGAAAAACAGATGACACGCGGATGTAAAAAATCCACATATGCAACAAAAATACATGCAACATGCACACACACAGTGAAATCAGTCCTTCTGCACGAACCAAAATTGCATCTGCCTGTGTGAACGAGCCTTACAAGCAGAGTAGCCTGTTATCTCAGGACCGTGGACAGCGCCACACTCATGGTAATAGCATTTGGGAGCAAAGAATCTGTTTCGTTTATGCAAAGGGCTCCAGATATAGCAGAGCTGAATTGGTTACTCCACAGTTATTGTGCACTAGAATAGCGCTCTAGGTTGCAATATCATTGTATACCCATGCTGATATCATGCTAAATCACAAACCCAGCACTGCTACATCTGTAATTCAGTTTAGAAAAAAAAAACATTTTCTGTTTCCAATTACCATAAAGTGATTAAAATGACATAATGTAGAATGTTTAGCAGTGCAATTATAAAACAGATGTAGGAGAGGCGAGTTTGTCAATGCATTATTGATGAGTTTGTCATTTCGCACAACTCATGGTAGCAACACAAAACTTGTTATCTGTGTAAATGCAGGTAAGTCTGAGTAAGTTAGATGTCACAGAGGAAAAAAAGTGACGGTTCACTGACAAACTCAACTGTACTACATTTATAACAGCAACATTGCTGCAATAAAATGAATTTCAGTCTTCAGCATGGAAAATCACACTTGAGTAAAGTCAGTGTGCTACAATGTAGTCCGCACTGACAATCTGTCTGCACTGATACATGAACACTCTCATCTACAGATCTCCTATCAGCATTCATCTGCAAGTGTAGCAGAATTGAGTTTGTCATCTTAATACTGCAATGTATTGAATTTGCATAGGACTGCAGGTCAGCTTTCTGCAGTATCCTACAGTAACTCAAAAATCATTGCACTCACCATACAGACCCAAAGACATCGATAACAAATTCAGCTCTGCTACATCTGCACATCAGTGTTTTGTGGATATACAGCCTGTACACCTTATGAAGAGGTACATGAACTTTGCTGTGATGCCTCTGTTGACACATGATGGTTGTGTTAGCAGTATACAGTGTGCGGTGATTTCCTGAGCGCGGTTATGGTATCCATTAGTGCAGCATTTTATCATACCCATCATGTGTCATTAACAGCTTCATTCACTTCACACAATATCCAGAGCTGGAATCTCTGAGATGTTCTTTCCATTCTGTATTTCCAGCCCAGAGTAATGGTTCCTTATGGAACATTATATTTGGTTGTTTAATGATGTGTAGATGTAGCGAGGCTGATGCTGTCAGTTAACTGCTGCTGTTGTGCATAGTGTTAGCTTGATGAGATAACACAGTAGATGTCTGATGATCAGCATCTAATTATTATTACTTCTCATGGTGACTGTATGAATGGATGTCTTGTTTTCTTCTTGGGACTTCTTATTTCCTAATATTCATCATCTTTCTAATTGCTTCTTCCTTTTCCTTTCCCTTCCCTCCACTATATACCATTTATTCCATTCATCCCTATCTTTCTCTCTCTATTCTTCATTCCCTTCCACCAACTTGTCATTCATCTCTCACACTCCTTCCTTCCCTCCCTTTTGCATCTGTATACCATTCCTTCCCTTCCGCTTTCTTCCATATAGTTTACTCTTTATATACTTCCTTCTTTCCTATCTTCCTCTGCCTCTCTCTGTCCTGCTTTCCTTCCCTCCTTCCCCCATCCAACTCCCTCCTTCCCTTCCTATTTCTCTATCCTTCTTTTCTTCTGTCCATCCCTGTGTCTTTCCTTTTTTTTATCCAAAATCCCTCTCTCCTTTCTTCTCTCCCTGTTGCATCTGTATACCATTCCTTCCCCCCTTCATCTATCACTATCTCTCTCTCTCTCTCTCTCTATTCTTCCTTCCTCTCTTCCTTCTCTCCCTATTGCATCTGTATACCATTTCTTCCTTTCCCCAATCTATCCATTCATCCATCCCTATCTTCCTCTAACTATACTTCCTTCCCTGTTGCATCTGTATACCATTCCTTCCCCCTCCATCTATCACTATCCTTCTCTCTCTTTCTCTATCCTTCCTTCCTCCATTCCTTCTTTCCCTATTGCATCTGTATACCATTCCTTCCTTCCCACCAGCTATCCATTCATCCATCCCTATCTTCCTCTCTCTATACTTCCTTCCCTATTGCATCTGTATACCATTTCTTCCTTTCCCCAATCTTTCCATTCATCCATCCCTATCTTCCTCTCTCTATACTTCCTTCCCTGTTGCATCTGTATACCATTCCTTCCCCCTCCATCTATCACTATCCTTCTCTGTCTCTCTCTCTTTCTCTATCCTTCCTTCCTCCATTCCTTCTTTCCCTATTGCATCTGTATACCATTCCTTCCTTCCTACCAGCTATCCATTCATCCATCTCTATCTTCCTCTCTCGATATTTCCTTCCTTCCCTGTTGCATCTGCATACCATTCCTGCCCTCACTCCATCCTTCCATTCATCTATCCATCTCTATCTTCCCCTCTTTCTCCTTTGTTCCTCCATTCCTTCTCTCCCTGTTGCATCTGCATACCATTCCCTCCCTCCCTGCATGCATCCATCTATCCATCCCTATCTCCCTCTCTTTTTATCCTTCCTTCTATCCATATAACACACCATCTCCCACTCTTTCCTTCCAATCATCCATTAATCTACCTTTACCTCACCTCTCTCTTTTCTACTATCTTTCCTTCCATCATTTTATTTCTTCCCTCCTTCCTTGACTTTCAATTTTTTTCTTTCCAATCAATCATTCTCCTTTAATTTTTCTTCCCTTCTTTCCTCCCTCCCTCACTTTTTCCTTCCCTCTTGTTGCTGGTTGTTCTTTTATTCTTCCTTTAAAGAGAACCTGTAAGCTCAAATATACTGTCCATTCTGCAGGCATGATGTTATAGAGCAGGGTGGGCCGAGCAGATTGATATATAGGTTTATGGGGAAACATTCAGTAAAACTTGTATTTTATTCATTTACATCTCTGCTTTTTCTGAGCTGAACAGTCCAGTGGGTGGAGCTATCAGTGATTGACAGCTGAGTATGACTGTACATACAGGAGTAACTGTCAATCACTGATAGCTCCTCCCATTGGACTCTTCAGCTCAGAACGAGATATAAATGAATAAAATATACGTTTTACTGAATCTTTCTCCATAAAACTATATATCAATCTGCTCGGCTCCTTCTACTCTTTAACATGATGCCGGAAGTTTGGACAGCACGTTCCAGCTGATAGACCCCCTTTAACTCCCCCTATGATAATCACCTGTTACATTTGATAGATTCCCAAATCTAAGCCCCTTAAACTGGAGAGCTTTATCTGCTAGATTTCTCTTAGTTCACGTTTAGCGGTATCATCGCTCCACTACATTTCTATCAAATCACACATGAAGTTTTGCTTCATAGCACAGAGGTAGCAGAGCTGAATTGGTCAGCTGTTCCTATTCTGTACTATCCCTAATAACAGAGTACAGATCATAAACTAGGAGTAACTACAGTCCTACGAGAAAGCCACAGATAACGGCAGCATGATCCTATTCTGCTCAGTGACCGCTCATCCCTGCTCCAATCAGTCAGTGATGAATGGGCTCCATCTGTAGCGAATGCACTATATTAATTAGATGCATCCCTCACTGCACTGATCTGGGGGTTGTCAGGATGTCACAGACCCTCAGTGTCGCCATCTTCTGGTATATCACTGCGATGTGCCTGATGCTTTGAAGGTGGATTTCCCCTTTAATAACTCAGTGAAGCTGTTCTTAACGTTCAAGAAGTTCTTCATTACATCAAACAAACTTCCCACTCATTATAAAAAGTTAGTTGTCCGTAAAATACAAATTCCTTATGTTTGTACGCTCGCTGAGGGTCTGCGGTCTCAGCCATATTTGCCTTGATGTTTCGAGTCATCTGGATGAATGCAACGTTGCTGATGTGTAAAGTTGAATACATTTTAGTTATTGGGGGTGGGGTGGTGAATCGGGGGGGGGGGGGGGGGATTGATATATACAGCACATTATAGCAGGAAAGCCACAGGCAGAATCTAGCGTGTGTGACTTTGGCTTCATCTCCATAATTGGATCAAACCTCTAATTTCTTTATGAAGATGTCCTGGATATATTGTGGAATTTGTTTTTCTAAATAATCCAACAGAGGGATAAAGAAATGGTTAAAAGTAACTTTTAATTAATATGCTGTAAGAATCCATATGTATAAAAAACCCTGAATACTAGACTACCAAGATGCATCAGCAGGCTCAACAGACCCAATAAACATCCAAAAATGTAACAAGTGTATAAATTACCACAATATTGAATATAGCATCCAAACAAGTGCTACAGAAAAATGATAATTAGAACCGCCAACTTGATGTTCCATAATAGCCAAATAACAGAAATGACTGGTTATAGTAGTACTCCACAGTTCAGCAGTGACCATAAGGGGGGTTCTTGATCAGGTTCCTTCCACCAATAAAAATCCAGTAGAACACCATAGAGATGTGCAAGTGAATTATAACTCACCCTATGAATTCCTACTAGATGAATCACAGAGCTACTGCACTGAAAAGAGCAACCCCATGCAGGTCTATCCCTGTTCTGGAGAGCCTGATAATGCCTTGAACAGTGCAAAAATATATTAGCACTTTCTCAATATAGTGACAGGGAAAGTATAGGGAAAGTAACAATATATTTTTTGCATCATTCCGGGTATTGTTAGGGTCTCCAGAATAGGAATAGACCTGTGCAGGGTTGCTCTTTTCAGTGCGGTAGCTCTGTGATTCACCCAGTGGGAATTCATAGAGTTATAATTCAGTTGCATGTCTCTATGGTGTTCTACTGGACATTCATTTGTGGAAGGAACCTGATCAAGAAGCCCCCTTATGGTCACTACTGAACTATGGAATACTATTATGACCAGTTATTTCTGTTGTTTGGCTATTATGGAACATCAAGATGGCAGTTCCAATTATCGTTATAATGTTGGATTACTTAGCTTGGAATACGATGCATCCTTCTAATGCACAGATTTATGTTTTGCTGTTTGAGTTTGTTTTCCTGTGTTGGCTCTCTTCTTTGTACAGCGTCTCATCACAAGGGTTGTGCTTGGAGTCTTGTTGCTGTAATTATAATGTTTGGCAAGTTAGTTATTAAAGCAGATGTCACTGTGTTTTCAGATTGCTCATAAACCATGGGAGTGGGGCTGAGCTTAGCTTGTATGGTTCTGTAGGGGTGTGCATACTTGGGCACCACCTCCAGGTCTATGTTCAGAAGGGTCTTATAGGGTACAATGACAGAGCACCTATCATGCCTTCACTGTAACCATAAAGCATACAGTACCTACTGTACACAGGGAATACCCCCACAGCCACTGTTCCCTGTAAACTGTGTAGACTGGAAATGATAGTTAACCCTTAAGGAGCAGACACTTTTTGAAGATTCTACCCCCATGATAGTCTTATGGACCCTGTTTTTTTTCTTGGGCTACTCACATTATTTTTGCTGCTTTTATGTTGATATATACAGCTGATTATTTTAAAAAGTTTTTTTCATTGAAACATTTACAGTATTTTTGTATTATTAGGGTTAAGGTGTACAAAAAGTGAAAAGAAAAAAATTCCTTTATAGTTCCTTATTTTTAAAATAAAAAAAATACATATACACATCCAGCACACAAGAGCCTTAGAGCAACTCTATGGCACCAATAAACACCCCCATAATACCACTCCATACCTATAGTACATATTAAGTGCCCATAAAACACCCACCCAGTACTCATACTGCGCTAAATAAGAATGTGCATAGTATACATAGAGTGCCCATACAATGCCACAGCCATCAGTGGTGCTGTCGAATTAGCATGCCAGTGGGGCGATTTGTCTCTAGCCTCCCTAGCAGGTCATCCAGGATGGTGCTTTGTGCTACCACATACTACATAGGGTGGGGCCCTTTTTTAAACCTTTTGACAGACTGGAGATCTGTGATTATTTCTCCGTAGGGGATACACAGAATTTGTGGCATTTGCTTAATCTTCAGGAGAGGAGATCCTAACATTTTCAGGGTCTCTTGATCCCATGCCATCTCTTCCTCCAGAAGCAGTTGAACTGCAATACCAAACATAGCCAATACATAAGAGTGGCGCTGTTTCTAGAAAAACAATACAGATCCTTTTGTCTAATCAAGAATAGTTCCGTTTAATTTTTTAGCAACCTCAAAAAGATACCTGACATCCTCTTTGGTTAAGTCTACACGTCGTCTATGATTAATGCAATATATCAATTGCAAGACAGGCGTTGGCATAAAGCCTGTGGGATTTCAATGACAATTCTAGGCACGCTTCCCAGAGCCTGCCAGGGTATCTCAGACGTTGCTACATGCTAACAACCGACCAGACTACGCCAAGGTTTTTTTTTCTAATTACTTTAAATAATCAATGTGAATCAATTATGTGTCTCCCTGGTAAATGGTCTGAGCCGGTGATATATTGTATAGTGCGGAGGATGAAATATAACCTCTCCCCATGTCACAAAGTCACCTTGGAGGAGAGCTCGGCAATTATCTTAAAACAGTTGTGCTCATTGCAACTGAGGAGTCTTATCCAGAAGTCAAGAACTGCGGAAGACGTAATGAATGACACAATATTGATGTGTGGCAGACAGCAGAGGATCAATGGGATGTATTGGCTTCCGAAAATGGATTTTACCAATCAGTAACATTCTATATACTGTTTACAATTAGAGGTAACAAACCTCACCTCATTAGGTGGGAATGAGACCCTCTGAAACGCGTTTCGCAAATCTATCAAACAGTTCACAGTTTCCTGGCCAATACATTAGGAAGGATGGATTTGCTCTGCTTGAGATCCGCTTCAGACTCTTTAGGAGAATAATACTTAACTTTTCTATGGATGTGAAGAATTTGTTGCACTGGTAAAACACAAGTTGGAAGAACTTTTCCGCTACTGGTGGTTTCTTTACAGTTTATGTATTTATTTCTATTTCCTTATTATGCTATCACAATGATCCCTGTAATAGAGAGAGTCTAGATCTGTGGCATTTATATGTGCACTAGAGATGAGCGAACGTGCTCGGCCACGCCCCTTTTCCGCCCGAATACCGCGATTTTCGAGTACTTCCGTACTCGGGCGAAAAAATTCGGGGGTCGCCGTGGCGGCGCAGGGGGTTGCAGCGGGGAGTGGGGGGGAGAGGGAGAGAGAGAGGGCTCCCCCCTGTTCCCCGCTGCTACCCCCCCCGCGCAGCCACACCTCTCCCCACCCCCCGGCGCACCCGAGTACTTTTCGCCCGAGTAGTGAAGTACTCGAAAATCGCAGTGCTCGATTGCGAAATCGCCCTTACCGAGTACGTTCGCTCATCTCTAATGTGCACCAATGGGCATTTCATTGGTAAAATTCCCACTCTTACTGTAGTGCAAGAATTGATTGGTGGTCTAGTAGCGCCTCTCTACAGTACAGTGTGTATAGCGCCAACTTATTCCACAGTGCTTTCAGGTAATTTGTTTATTACCCCCCACCAAGCTGGGTACTCATTTTACCGACCTCAGAATGATGGAACATTGAGTCAACCTTGAGCTGGCTACCTGACCCATACAGGGATTGCACTCACAACCTTTAGGTTGTGAGCGAGAGCTTAGGACTGCATTTCTGCTACCTTGACATGCTGTGCCACATTAGGGCATATACATGTGCCAGGATGAACAACTCCTTTGGACACTAGTGAGTATGGTTCCATGGTAGGGCCCTTTTAGACAGCCAATTATAATTGTTCAGATTCCTGCGATCCAACAAGAATTGTTCAGTGTGAATGTATGCACCGACAGAGCGATGAGCAATAATCCATTCACCTAATGTTAGTCTCCAGTTTATGTAGACATAAAAACTGAACGATTATCAGCTCGTGTTAACAAGCAGTCATTCATTTATGAACGACTGCCTGTTTACTGTGTATGCAGGCTGGCGGGCCGATCCCCGGCCCACTAGGCCTCCTTTCATTGAGCTATGATTGCTGCTATGTAAAAGCTCAGGAATAGATATGAACGAACCTACTCGGCCACGCCCCTTTTTCACCCGAGCGCCGCGATTTTCGAGTACTTCCGTACTTGGGCGAAAAGATTCGGGGGGCGCCGTGGGTGAGTGGGGGGTTGCAGCGGGGAGTGGGGGGGAGAGGGAGAGAGAGAGAGGGCTCCTCCTGTTCCCCGCTGCTACCCCCCGCTCCACCACGCCTCCCCCGCCCCCTGGCGCCCCCCGAATCTTTTCACCCGAGTACGGAAGTACTCGAAAATCGTGGTGCTCGATCGAGTAATTACTCGAAACGAGTAGGTTCGCTCATCTCTACTCAGGAACAATCATCATTGGAACGACTGTTGGGCCCTTACTGTGTGTTCTGCACAGACCCTGAAGAAGCTCCTGTGCTCACCATAGAAAGTGATTTACAGCTTCCAGCCGTTCTTTTTGACTCTTACATTTATTTCTTAGTAACTGTATTAGTTATCTACATATTTTTCTATAATCTTTTTTATGTATTTCTTTTGATGATATTTTGGGGCTTCAGAACCAATTATCAGTTTTCTTTAGAGTTACGGTTTCAACATAACATTGCCATTCTGGAGCCAATTAATACTGTATATTGAGGGACCCCTGTATTAAGGTTTTTTCTGAGTTATTTATTTCATATAGTTTTTAACCCCATGTGCCCGAAACTATACAAAATCAGTATATTCGCCGCGGCGCAGAACTACCGTTTCAGTGGTTCAGCGCCATGGCACTTCACAGAAGACCCAGTGACATCCTAAAAACTTGTCTTGTGGGCCTCTAATATAGAAGGTTTACGGAATGTCATCAGTGTCATCCCTGTCAGGTCTTCCATTGGCCTCAGCCCAAAGTAAACAGAAAACACTGGAGCAGCAATGAGCGGCATCGGGAGGTGAGTATGTATGTTTTTTAATTAACTTTGTTAAACCCCTCCCCTGCCATTGCCATCAGTGTTTTTAATTTGGAGAACCCTCTTAGTTATCATAAAAGCAAGATATTATAATATGACTTTGATGTACTACTAATGTGAGCAAAACTTCTAAAAGATTCCCTGTAGTAATATTACTGTTAGAATTAATATTACATTTGTAGTATTTTTAGTAACACTAAGGATAATACATATTATTAGCATTCTTATATAATTAAATGGAATTTATTAGTACATTCTACATTCTATTTATTTTAATAGTATAATTATTATTTTGTTATTACTTATTATCTACCTACAAGGGTGAGTCAAAAAATTATCCACATCCCGGCTATAGAAATGGTTTAAATCAACTTTCAATACTTTTCCATCTATCAACAAGCGTTTGTATTTCCTCATTAAAAAATGTTTTAGGCTGAGCTGTGGGCCACAAATGCTCCACTGTCTACGCCTTTTCCTCAGGCGTGAATCTTCATCCTCTTAGGGCTTCTTTCAGGGGACCAAACAGGTGCTAGTCCGATGGAGCAAGTTCAGGACTATAGGGAAGATGCCTTAACACCTCAAAACAAAGTTTTTGGAGAGTGTCGACAGTATGGGCTGCGGCGTGCGCAACAACACAACACCCCTGGATAGTATTTCTCGTTTTGTTTGAATTTAAGGCTTCAGCTCTTTAATGAACATCTCACTATAATGAGAACTGTTGATTGTTGAACCTTTTTCCTGATAATGTTCCAGCTCCTTCTTCATGTCTGACACTTAACCCTTTCCAATCCAATTTGTATCCTGGTTTTCCTAGGGGGCTTACTCTTTTTCTGTCGTTATACTACAGCGCCATATGCTGGCTAAAGCCAGTACTGCATGAGGTGACACATTGGATAGGCTCCGACAGCAGAGAGGCTGGCAATATATAGTAAGAGAACCTCGACGGATGTCTTCCAACATCAGAGCTGTACAGCCTTAAATCATAATGTCTTTAGAGGTCAGACAGTGGGTTGGAAAGGGTTAAACTTCTCTACCCATTCATACACACTTCTTTGTGACAAAACACTTTTTCCGTACTGCGCACAAAGTCTTCGATAAATATTGATCCCAGGCATACCCTCAACAGAAAGTGTTGATAAGACCATGTGACCAATGAAAGTTTTAATATAACTGAGTGCAGATAATATTTGACTCACCCTTTTATCTATCTTAATCAGAAAATGTGAAAAATAGAGGAGGGTGCAACCACTGTGATGTATATTTATGTCCAGTGTTATGTGAGGATATTAATGCCACAAGCAAATTCCAGTCCGACCTCAAGCCCGATGGTCAAAAATATATTGTGTCTCTTAGTAATCTTGGTACACAGCAGGTAGGAAATATTAGGGGTTGATCCAGGGATTAGTCTGATTGCCATTAGGGAGTCGGGAAGGAATTTTTTCCCCCAAAAGGGCTAATTGGCTTCTGCTCTTGGGGTTTTTGCCTTCCTCTGGATCAACAAAACAGGAGGCTAGACAGGCTGGACTAGATGGACATTGTCTTCATTCGGCCTTACAAACTATGTTACTATGTTAGTTGGGGGTATTAGATCTTTGGTCAGCCAGGATGTAATACATTCCTTGATGTAATACCTTCAAACAAAATCTTGATGTCTCACATTGATGAATGTATCAGCCATTACCTGCCTTGGTTTTATGAGATTTGCATGTAATAACATTACTGTTCTGCAGCCGTATGTCTGACCTGCTTTAGATCGTGTTCATGGGATTGTATTTTTGAAGATTCCCCTTCAGGATTCGTTTCTGTTCTGAATTTAATTTGACTTAATGAATCCTGCGCTGATGAAGCAGTGAAGGGTGATCTGTATGAATGTTCTTCCAGTAAAAGGGCTGAGTTCAGTAATTAGCAGGACGCATCTGAGTGAGCAAATTTGCGGAATCTAAAAGGATTAAGCAAACGAAAGAAAACACGAATGTTCCGATTTTTTTTTTCCCCATGAATTAAAGATGATTTAACGTGAAATGGACCATGGGTTCCCAGGAAGCTCGGAGGGTGCAGAAGGGATCTGCTTCTTTTAAAAATGATTTCAGTAGTCTGCTCCCAGGGTCTCGTTTTACTATATACTTCACAATAACTTGAGTTCATTTAAAAAGCTGGAGAGCTTTAATTTTTTCTATTAAGTCGGCCACTAGGGGGCTCTCTACATCACTTGAGTTTCTGGAATTCATATTCTTTGAAAGCGCCAGAAGGGAATGCTGTGTACAGAAATTTAGCCCGTAGCAAAGTAAAGAATCATGAAAAATCCTTATCATGACTGTCGTTGCAATAATCCCCACATCCGTTCTGGATATTGCATATAACTAGAGATGAGCGAGCGTACTCGGTAAGGACAGATACTTGAGCGAGTATCGTCCTTACCGAGTACCTGCCACAAAGGTTCGGGTGCCGGCGGGGGGCGGGGAGCGGCGGGGCAGAGCGGGGGGGAATGGGAGGGAGATCTCTCTCTCCCCCCCGAATCTTTCCAGGTGGGTGATTACTGCAGACCCCTCTTTTCAGTGATCAGCTGGAGTTTCAGCACCTGGCCCCCTGCTGATCAAAACTTTTTAGACAAACCTTTGACATGTCAAAACTTTTCTAAAAGTGCAGCTACTCTTTAATCCTTCACTTTAAAATGTTATTTAAATTTTAAAGTGCGCTAACCCAATCACTTCATAGAATGTTGCCATACCCAATCAGCAAAAAAAAGTTGGGTTCCATGATGTGGAGATGTTAAATGAGTTGTACACACTTTTGCATAGCTTAGCTCCATTAAACTGAATGGGATTGTGCTGCAATACCACACACAACCTGTGATCAGATGTGGCACTGTTTTTGAATAAAACAGTCACCTTTTTCTAATTATGGACAGCCCCTTTAAAGAGTACCTGCACTATCACTTTGGAACGCTACTGCTCCGTCAGCTGTTTTTGTCTCCTTCCAGCAGCTGAAGACGGACCCATATAGCCCTACATATTGCTTATATAGTGCTATATGGGGCCATCATCAGCTGCCAGAAGGAGACAAAAATGGCCGATGGAGTAGTAACTCTCTGACGTGAAAGTGCAGGTACTCTTTAAAGGGGTTGTCTCATAAAGAGCATAAAGCATGTAGACATCACAGATGAGAATCCACTGCTTGGGATGAAGTTAACCTCTTAGTGATCACCGGTGTTGTCTAGAGCTAGACCAACATCAATCAGCTGGTCAATGGGCAGCTTTAATCAGAGAAAGGTTTGTCGTGGTCAGACAACCGCTTTAATGGAAGCCCATGGTCAATCCCAGTGAGGTGATACATTCCCTTCATTACTACTCTTTGAGTTTTACTTGCCTGTGGTCCACTTTTTTTAGTCTTGGTTACCTGGCTGGTTATGGCCCAAGTGCGATCCGTGGCTCCAGCTCCGCTACAGTGCCCACGGATGTCAGAAATCCACACCATACCTCATTTGAGCTATGACAGAGACTCCGAGTGCTGTTTCTGCCCCTCCTCTACGCTTTATATTACAAATGTATCTATTCTGTTCATTTCCTGAGTACTTTGTTCTTTTCACTAATGCATTCCACATTCCTGATGTTCTCAGCCCCATCTGCAGATCTATACATAATGCATTCAATGTACTAAATGTGGTTTTAAGTAAAAGTGATTTTAAGACAATTATGGGCACTTTGTTAAAGCGTTACCCTCTAACATGTATATATTAACTGCAAAAATGTACAAATCCTAACAATATCAAGTAATTGACTCAGTCTTTAGCTTCCCAGTCTGCATATTAACTATTTATGTGGCAGATCCGGGGGTTCTATGGGATTTAAAGGGATTGTCAAGGAAGCAGACAGCTCTGTATATGGTGCAGTGGTCTGGCATGGTATTGCAGACACAGCTCCAATTCACATCAATCGGAGCTAAGCTTGCAGTATCATGCCGAGCAATGTAAAGTGTACAGAGCTGTCTGCTGCCTGCTCTGTACACCAAAATGGGGGGCTGGCAAGCCACGTATTGGACTGGTGAACCCCTGTTGATTAGCTGTTGGTGACCTATCCTGAGGATAGAGATAATTGAAAAAGAAAAGCAGACACACACAATAGACACAAATCCTATGTATTTATTTTTGATGATGCCCGTTTTGAGCATTTATCCTGAGGATAGGTCGTCAGTGTTGAAGTAGTCACTTAATTTAGGTGATACTCATAGGGTATTGTAGCCTTATCAATCAGGTATGCCTACTTGTATATATAATGCATCAGAGAAGAATACACATGAAACAGACAAGATGGCATTTCAAGCTTCTCTTCCAAAGCATCTTTATTACATGCACCTTCTATAGTAAACTTTAGTACTTGCCAGGAGCTGATCACGAGCTTGCCTTGCTCCATCAGCATCCAATCATAATACAATAAGCATTTCCTAGAGAATCCTGGTAAGGTTATGGCTTGTGGACATTCATGTATAACTGTAGCTGCATAAAATAGAGAATTCTTATACAAGATGTTTTGCTGCAAGGACTTAAAGCCTTAGAAATTGCATCTAGGCATATTACAGGTATAGGTGGGTTACAAATACACGGACTTTTGTTAAAAAGAACAATTCCTTTAAAAAGAACAACCCCAATAAGTCACTTATGTCCTGGGCCTCCTGATGTAATGATTTCTTGTGAATCTCAGGGCTCATTCACATAAGCGTATATCGGCAGCCGTTTTCACGGTCGGCTGATATACTCTATGATCTGATGCATTGGATTCCAATGCATTAGGTCACACAGGCATATTCCCACGGCGTAAAAGCGCCCAGCTGGCAAATATAGCACTGAGCGCTTTTACACCGGGCAGCAAAAATAGTCCTGGAACTATCTTTGTGCCCGGAATACGTCGGTCACTGCATAGGCTCCTATGGGAGCCCAATGACAGCGGCAGGAGAAGGCAGGTGGAAGGGAGTTTAGCAGTGTGACTCCCTCCATCTTCTTTCCTCCCCTCCGGCTGTTTGCAATGCTGGCTGCTGACAAGGGGCACGTGCATAGCTCCACCCTCGTCCCACCAACTACCATTGCAAACAGCCAAAGGAAAGGAGAGAGGAGGTGAGCTGGCGAGGAGGAGGTAAGGGGAGGCAACTACATATATATACGCCGGGCCCGTGCCGCCTGAACGGGCGCACAAAACGTTAGATTTGTGCGCCCGTTCACGTGTTTTTACGGCACCAGTGGGCGCCCTTAAAAACGCCTACGCTCGTGGGAAAGAGCCCTCAATGGGAAGTTAGTTACTTCCTTGCTCACTGAAGTCACTCATCTCTAATACCTCTAATTGACTCAACCAATGAAAATCTATGTAGTTTAAGTGGTGCAGATTTGTATTCATCAGGATTCTGAAACTAATTATTTTTCTCATCATTGTTCTTAGGAGGAATTACCGGTGTTCGAAAATTTTCTACAGAGGATGGCAAGGAAACCAAGACCTGATCAGTTTTATGGTTTAATGGGAAAGAGGAACAATGGTAGGTCATAGCAATGATGTCCTATCTGATCATTTCTGTACTATAGAATGTGAGTTATTATGTTACCGATGAATGTCTACCAAATGGTGGAAGCAGCCATGCTTTATCCTACTTCATTCATGATTGATGTTTCTGGCTCCTAGGGAATGAATAGATTAAAGAACGTGTCCAACAACTTTTCATTGCTCTGCTGCTTCCAAAATGAAAAAACTTTGAAAATAATAATTAAAAATCTATCATTTTGTGTCTACAACGCCTATGCAAATATGTGTGCCTCCATGGTTATAGACTACACACCTGAAGTAGTTTGATCCTACAGACATGAGCTCTTCCATCATTTCTTGTTCATTCACATTTGGTCGGTTTGCATGAATTATACTGATAGGAGTATGACTGCAGGATCAGACTACACAGAGCTTGTTTGTAGTCTGTTACCATGGAGACACATTAGTCTGCATGGCAGTTGCATATACAAAATGATATCCGGTTTTAGTGATGGATATGGTCTTAACATGATCTCAAAACAGGCCTGCTTCATGTTTGTATTACACTCTATCTGCCTGTAGGTTAGTTAGGAACTCCAGCATTGAAAATTGGTAGTCTAAGTTATTAGGCTGTTGAATCTTAGACACACATATCAATAGACTTCACAGATCCTTTACTGGTAAGATGAGCACCACAGCCAAAGCTACACAGTATCTTGGGAGTTCATCTACTTCCTTGCTGTTAAAAGGATCCCACCCCCCTTCCACAATGTATTATTGTTCATATACTGTCTGATATGTAGGCATTCCGCTTCTGTGACCCTCACAATATGGAGAGTGAGAATCTCATAATGCAAAGTGTTGTGCCTGCCAGTTGCCTTGTCCAAGCGAAACTTAAATGGAGAGCTGGCCTTCAAGTCAACCAAGCAAGACCTCTCCTAATTCAATCTTTGTCTAGCCAGGGAACCCTCATTCCTTGTAGGGTGTGAGAACGAGAACCCAGGGCAGGTATGACACTGATCAGTATGGATATATTATAAGTGTCTATGGTGGGAAAACCTCTTTAAAGGGAGTCTGTCAGCTACTTTTAGCCCTATAAACTAAGTTTATGGGCTGAAAGTACCTGAGCTGTTGACTCTGGGAATATTTTATACTTACCTCCCCCGCTGTTCTCCTAGTGTCAGCTATCAAAGCCGCTGCTGAATGCATTGAGCAGCGCGCTAAGTAGTCCTCCCATTCTATCTGCCGCTATCACAGCAGTAGGAGGCCACTTTAAGTATGTTTAAGCATAGGCCGTATTAACAGAACTGGCGTTTCCACGCTCCGGGCATAGCAGCCATCCCATGGCACTTAGAATCGGTAAGTGGATTTCTACTTCTCACATGCTACTCTTCAACTTTGCAATTGGGTTTTAGTCTCTATCTCTTACAGGGGCCACAGCACAAAATTGAATTCCATGCTGTGGGGCTCTCATGGGCTTGTGCGCCATACCATTATGGAGCACATCCATGCCTTCCTATTCAAGTATGCTATTATAATTTGAATTTAGGCCCCCAGTATTGAGATATACCCCTGGATCCGTCTTTTTCCCTATACCCTGTATTATCAAACAGAAAGATTGGAAAAGAAAAAGAAAAATAATTATAACATTTGCACTGCCCAAGTTGTTGCACCACTAGTGTAAGAGTAATCTGCCCAAGGAACCCGCTGACTCAGCTTTTAAATACTGCATGGTATAACAGAAGGGAGCCATAAACAAGCGGATCAGCTGACGAACAAACATTTGCTCATTTGTCAGCTGATCGTTGGTCCTTTTACACATTCCAGTCGTCCAGTGAACAAATGTTCGGATAAACCCCCTGAGCTCAGGGGTGTAACTATAGAGGATGCAGGGGATGCGGTTGCACCCGGGCCCAGGAGCCTTAGGGGGCCCATAAGGCCTCTCTTCTCCATATAAGGAGCCCAGTACTATGAATAAAGCATTATAGTTGGGGGCCCTGTTACAGGTTTTGCATTGGGGCCGGAAGCTTCAAGTTATACCTCTGTGCAGCATGGTTCAGGTATGGGTACGGGTACAGATACAGATAGAGGGGCCCAGCTCACCTTTTGCATCAGGGCCCCTGAGCCTTTAGTTACGCCCCTGCATGAGCTTGATAACTGACCTGTGCAAAAATACAAAATGGCCATCTTTTGTTGATTAAAATATAACAGTTATTTTTTACTTTTTTTTTTAGGATTCGGTCAGATGTCCCGCAAAAGTAAGTTTACTTTCCAATCTTGCCGTGGTATAACATATTTTCCATCAATTTTCGACCACTTACAGTGCATCTTGTTCAATTAACTCTTTCCTGTCCGGCATTGTGCTTACTCTCAGAGTCAGATTCTTTTATTTTTCCTTTCTGGTATTACATTCCCCGATCCTCATTGACGACATGTAATCCAATTACTGAACTGTTGTAAGGAGAACATGAGAGGCGCAGCAGATGTGTAATTATAACAATCTGGCTGCCGTAGGATGGTATCGTTATTTATGTTGTCTTTTAATTAGAGCTTAATAAGGCTAAATCTGTACAATCAACGAAGCTTATTAAAACGAGAGCATGTTGTAAAGACGTCATTATATATCACTACTACCAAGATGGTGGCTAAGGATTCTGACCGAATAGGATTGGTTGCTTAGGGGAACATGGAACAGCAGCTCATAGCATCCTGATTGGTTGACTGGTCTTTTGCTCCGGTCTACAAAATTTTTTTCTCACTTGAAATTTTATTAGGTTTTCAAAAATGCAAACAGCATTGTAATAGTCGCAAAAGAAGCAATTATGGATGGAGGCAAACGCAACAAGAAGACCGATAAACATACTTAAAGGAATACTCCAGGCTGAACACTATGTTACGTCTATAGGACACAGGACCCCATAGGACAGAGTATGGCCCATGATGTCCAAAAAGGGAATCCCCATATCATGCACCGCCCTCTCAGGGTTGCCACTTGACGTTACACCACGTCAAGCCTCATTTATTGAAAATATTTAAAAGAAGGACTGGACTTTTTCCCATAGTCCCAATATTTATTTGAATCATTCATATAGCACATACAGACTCGGCAGCACTGTACAGCACTTGATGTTACGTTCTGTTCCTACAGGGGTTCATGATGTAAAGTCATGTATTAGTATGCTCTTTGGGGTATGGGAGGAAATGCACGCAAACATGGGGAGAACATACAAACTCTATGCAGATGTTGTCTTTGGTTGGATTTGAACCCAGGCCCCTTAACACTGCAAGTCAACAGTGCTAACAACTGAGCCATCACACCTCCAAATAATATACACCACTCATTTTACTAGAAAGGTTTAAAGCAGTGTTTCTCAACTCCAGTCCTCAGGACCCCTCAACAGGTCATGTTTTCAGGATATCCTATAGTAAGAACGCCTGTGGTAATGTCTGAGGCACAGACAATAATTACATCACCTGTGCAACACTGAGGGAATCCTGAAAACATGACCTGTTGGGGGTCCCTGAGGACTGGAGTTGAGAAACACTGGTTTAAAGGGTCTGACAACATCAATGGATCATCTAAAAATAATCTGATCACAGGATGTTCCCAATCTGAAGGAGAACTGGGTAGCGGGTGTTCATTTCCCCTACAGCACCACCACAGGTTAAATGAAGTATAGCGAGCTGTCCCTTGAAGCTTATTAGTTGACTGTGCAAAGTAATAATGGGATGGATCCTCAAGATATGAAACCGCTCTTTGTAGCTTCTTTCCCCTCCAACTAAAGGGTGCTTTACAGTGAATTTGGGCTATAATAGTCCGGTGTAAATGAGGCCGCCAACAGGGCACCGAGCAAGAAATTGCCCACTTGTCGGATTCGCTTGACTTTTAGTAAAACTAAAAACCAATCAACTATCAGCCCATGTAAATATGAGCCACTCAATGTTTCAACGTCCGCTTTTTACTGTGAATGGAGGTGGGCAGCTGGAAAGATGCACCTCTATTCCTATGTAAACACAAGAGCGATAGTCGGGTGGCAATCCATGGGACGGCTGTCGGGCTCTTATGCGCTAGGCAGTCATTCCCTGTAGCGGGACCTTTACTGATGAAGATCTTAGAGGAGGGACTCCTCTTAATTAACTCAGAATACCTAAAAAGAATATTGGAAAGTGGACTTTCTAAACTAGACATCCCTTCAAGAAATAAAACCCATGCTCTGATTCGCTGCTCTTGGCATAAAGGTCAGTTTTTCAATAACATAGTTTTGAAGACCAGACGTTTTGCATTGATTGTCCATAGGTTGTGTGTGACATTGCAGCTCAGTCCCATTGGAGTGAATAGAGCTAAGCTGCAATAACAGATACAAACCCAGCAGTCCTTACATGCAATGAGCCAAGTGGCAAAAAAGAGACGTTTCAGAAAACTGTTACTTAAGTTGCTCTTGGCTTTCAGGGAGGCCACGCCCCCTTAAAAATATTTAATACATATTTTATATGAAATACAATTTAAGCGAATATTTCACATTCTTCTTCTTCTTCCACATATAGGATTTGGTCAAGTATCTCGAAAGCGTAAGAACACAAATCAAATATGGGAGATTTTTTTTTTTTTGTAATCTACATAAATGAAAAATAGTGATTGCTACAATCTAAGAAAATCTAAAAAAAATCATTTTCTTTCATATTCCAATCAAGATTTTATCACCCGATTTCTTATTACCAAATGTATATATGTAAATCATACCAGAATCTTCCCAAAATCTACATAAAATTTTGAGCAACTTTGGAAAATTTGCTTTCCTTATCTC
The DNA here is from genome assembly GCF_035609145.1 of Eleutherodactylus coqui. Taxonomy (NCBI): domain Eukaryota; kingdom Metazoa; phylum Chordata; class Amphibia; order Anura; family Eleutherodactylidae; genus Eleutherodactylus; species Eleutherodactylus coqui. Next base: position 87,622,367 of record NC_089848.1, on the reverse strand, counting down.
ACGCTGATTTTCGGCAACGTGTTGGCTTTCTTCTCCATTTCCATCTAAATCGGCATTCAGTTTTGCTGATCTTCTTCTGTTACCAGAGAGTACATTGTGGGAACTCAGATGGCAGTTACACAAAGCTAATTTGTTTCATCATAGGTGAAGTAGCTGTGTGTTTCTCCTATAGTGGCCACTACAGGAGAAATGGGGTATTACATGGCACACTTTCCATCAAATGGGTGGCCATGTAATGCAGGGTATGAGACACCTTGTAGTTCCTCTCTGCTCCGGCTAATAGAAGACAATTGTAAGCAGGGAACCCTCCTTTCTATAGGGCATATGGAAAGAGGCTGTCCTAATGAGACTGCCCCTTTAGGTTTTTGTATATTTTAACTGGAATGTTGTTAAAAGTTATGCATCATTCAAGATGTCTGATAGTGTAGGATGCATCAATTTAGAAATAGTGTAAATTACACCACATTTGTCAAAGAGGCGCTTGTGGAGTAATAGATTTGGGCGACTTCGGTTTCAAACAATCTCGGTAAGTCTCCAAATCTCAGTTTCTGAGGGAGTTAGTAAGGGACTGATGAATGAGAGAACCAAGAGAAGTTGTGAATCCCTTTAGATATTTGGTTCATTAGCTAGGTGTAATTACTCCCTTAGTCCATATTTATCCTATCGAGGCCAACGCCAGTTAGTTAACGATTGGGCTAGGGGATGAAAGTCAGATCCACACTGATCCCAAGTTGGGATCTCAACAATGCAGTTTCCCCCACCTATGAAGAGATATGGAGATTGAATGAATCAGCAGTCGCACATACAGGGCACTACTACATTCACTTCAATGGGAAACATGGAAATAGCTGAGTACAAGTGGTTGGCTATCTCTGGCATTTCCATTGAAGATGAATGGAGTGGTGCATGCTCAGCTGCCGCTCCATTCAATCTCCTCCTTACTGCGAGGGGTGCAGTGTGCCTGAGGCGAGAGGAGAGGGGAATACAGAATCCCCATTCTTGGGGGTTAGAAAACCAGTAGAATCCTGTTTCAGATCGAACTTTATTAAAAGTTTGGTTCGACAGGAGATTGAACCGAGCTTTTGGTTCACCCAATACTATTCCAAAACACTGGTGTATAACATGAAGAGCCATAAAAGCCCTGTATAGCACTCTGAGTCTTACACATGGCATTTATGGCTCTTCGATAAGGATATACACCAGTTTCAGGGGTTTTGGAGAACTTCAGGTTCGATTCAAACTGATTCGGACCGAATAGAACTTTTTGCAGAACCAAACTTTTCAAAAGTTGGCTCATCATTAAATCCGAGCAGTGCAGAAACACGATTCCCTTTAAATTTCTTTCTTCTTTCCTATGTGGCTCCTATCAATCGTCTGTCTACCTTCTTACCTGTTGCTTTGTGGATTGAAAAACAAACTGATTCATACATTGAAATCAATAGGAATCCCTTAATCAAACGTTGCCCTCCCGCCATGGCATTTTTCTGATTCTCACAATCAACATGGAAACAAAACATTTGATCACTTCAGCTCTTTGCATTGAACCAGAGAATCCGTATAATGAATGTTATATAATCAATCAAAGAAATAAAAAAAATCAGAAATGTATAAAACCCACAATCCTTGAAATGTATATTTTTCAGGGTATAAATCAGATTCCTTTTATGGACTTATGGGCAAAAGATCTTTATCTTCCGGTATGTATTTGTGACATGCATCATTGATAAGAACAACATTTTATCAATGATACAGCAGTGTGTGCCGTCTATTACGTAATATTTACTGTATGTAATATATCTTGTTTGTGACCCACCAAATCAGGTGGGATTCTAGATTTGTACCCAAAGGAACACAATTAAAACCCTTTTTTTTTAAATCTAAAATGAATGGAAAACTTAAAAGAAGGAGTTTTATATTTCATTTTCCCATGTGGGCTCTCATGTGGATGTTCCCATCTCAAGGATCCTTGCCTTAATTAGTGTAGTAATCCAAGAAGAAACAAATGTGTTACATTAACGGATTGACAGTGATGGTTGAGAGCAGTGGCATAGCTGGAGGGGAGCAAAGTTTGGAAACACTTCAAAGACCTGATAATCAAGAGGGCACTGAGGCTCCCCTGTTGTAATGTAGTCCTGTGCAGAAGAAAGATAGAATTCCATGCATATAGGACCTTGGATCTTACACAATGGGAAATTTGGAATACCCTAATGCAAAGTTGCACCAGGGCCCCATGTGTCAATGTAGATAGATCCTTTAGAGAAAGGGTGAGGAAATGGACAACAGTATTGTACCCCAACTGCATGTCCATTGTAATGGTTGACAATGGGTGCAGCCTGCTGTCCCCATGTATACAGTATGTACCTATAGCCTACCTGAGCCAATTCTCAACCATAGAGATTTGTGAAGGTTTTTATCTCACAAGTTATCATGAAATCTATAGCATGCCCACACTACATGGAAGCCTTTCTTATACGGGAGCATACTGTGCACCCTATGATGACACCTTGTAGGGATTCCACGTGCTGCTATGCAGGATCTATGCATGCAGCTCTGGAGTACAGACTGTTTCTGTAGCAAGGGAAATACTGTAAAGGATAAGACTCATTTCATATGGCCATATTGCAAGTTGCGCCAGGGAAATCTGGGCGCAACTTGTGTTGGACAGCACACGGACACCCATCCATGTGCTGACCAATCTACATGGACACTTCACATTGTATGTCCTGTTAAAACATCGGCCCATTTGAAATATCCCTCATGTGTACAGCCTCATAGGCTGCATTGGAGGCTTGTGCTGCCCATGGTATACACGGACAGGACAGAACACAATTGGCCCTAAGATAGTTGGGACATGAAGAACATATGGAGGTTTTATCCTGTTGATTGACTCCCCGGTGCCACTATGTGTTATAAGTGATGGGGGTCAACCTCGGAGCACGATGAACATCCTCCTGCCAATATCGCTCACTGAATTATTTAGCTCCTCTTCTTCCTCTTTAAGTACATACAGCTTGCACATTACATATCAAGTGCTGCTTAATTAATTACCCCATGGGAATGAGTTTTTAAAGCTTCAGTGGAAACGATGACAAATTGCTAAGCAGCTGTAGGGAAGTACATGGCTGATGAGCGAGCACAGCAGAATCTCGGGGCTCCACTTGGGTTTTGCTGCTCATCACTAATGTCCATGTCAACTAGTGTCATTTATTGAAGAAGTGTAGAATAATTGTAATCAGTCATGAAGAGAACTCTGCACATAGTAGGGATGGTCATTTTATAGGTTCACAGGATTTTTCATCTCCATGGATTGACAGGAAGTTTTTTGCACTTTTTTTATTTTGTGTTTTTGCTATTTTTATATTGATTAAGAAATATAGTTAAAAAAAATTTGGTTTCACAAAAGTACACCTTGGTATTGACCCTTTCCAATCCAATTTGTATCCAGATTTTCCTAGGGTGCTTACTCTTTTTCTGCCATTATACAATGGCGCTATCTGCTGGCTAAAGCCATTACTGCATGATGTGACACGTTGGATAGACTCCAACAGCAGAGAGGCTGGCAATATACAGTAAGAGAACCCCAACGGACGTCTTCCAACATCAGAGCTGTACAGCCTTAAATCATAATGTCTTCAGAGGTCAGACAGTGGATTGGAAAGGGTTAATGTATATATGGCTGTGCAGCGGAGGGCCATTTTCCTGCTTTGTTACCCGTACAGTTCTTCAAATTCTCTTTTGAGGAATATGTTTTTGGAAGCAAAATAAAGTATTAATATTGGGAATCCCAAACAAACAATCATTAAGAATTGTATGGATGGAACTGTCTCCATTTAGCCTCTATTACGGACACAAGGCACAGACCCCTATGGGTCTACTAAAACAAACTTAGTTTTCCATACGGTCTGGGTTTTGCTGCCGTTAGTCAAATGACACAATTTATTTGTGTTATAGCAGCTTGAAACCAGTATTAGAACAAAGTTCTAGGAGTGTTAGCAGTGTGGTTTATGTCACTATAAATTCCAGGACAATGACATTTGAGAGCAGGACAAAAAACCCACTAACATATGTCTTAAGAAAACAAGGAGACGGTGCCAGCCTCAGGTTAGATGGCACCCTGTGAGCAATTTATTTGGTGTCCCCATTAGAAGAAGAAAATAATTTATAGAGCATTGATAAGCAGCCTGCCTTTAGTCTGCTTGTGCAGAAAGCAGCGATATAGGATTGTACCATACCAGAACAGCTCAGTGAATTAATACAGAACCAGACCCAAGCTCATAAGATAAATACAGCACCAGAACCAAGTTTATAACATTAATACAACCATAGAACCAAGCTAATAACAAACATAGCACCAAAACTAAGCTCATAACATAAATACAGCACCGGAATCAAGTCTATAACATAAATACAGCACCGGAGCGAAGCGCATGACATAAATACAGCACCAGAACTAAGCTTATAACATAAATACAGCAGCAGAGCGAAGCTCATGACATAAATACAGCACCAGAGCGAAGCTCATTACATAAATACAGCACCAGAATCAAGTTTATAACATTAATACAACCCTAGAACCAAGCTAATAACAAACATAGCACCAGAGCAAAGCTCATTACATAAATATAGCACCAGAGCGAAGCTCATTATATAAATACAGCACCAGATTTAAGCTCATAACATAAATACAGCACCAGAACCAAGCTTATAATATTAATACAACCCTAGAACCAAGCTAATAACAAACTTAGCACCAGAATCAGGCTCATAACATAAATACAACACCAGAGCGATGCTCATAACATAAATACAGCATCAGAATCTAGCTTCTAACATAAATACAGCACCAAAACCAAGCTCATAACATAAATACAATATCAGAGCTGAGAGGTTGTGCTACAGGGGCACTGATGAGCTGACAGCGGCACCTTGGAACATTAGGGGAAAGGAGACAGATCCAGGAGGAGGATAATTCATGTAGCTCCATAAAATGTTGCTGTACGCAGGTAAAGGATAATCTGGCTATGCTGACCTAAGAGGGGTGATCACCTGCAGCCCACATCTGCCTGGTGTCCCTCATACAACCTGGTGGTCTGTGTGACCGCAGGGGCTGCATGTAGCTTAAGCCGCCCAAGCAAGGAAAACTGACAATTGGGATACAGAAAAATGTCAGAACTGAACAAGTATACACTGACATTTGGGGGGACCTAAGAAGGACTTAATGAGTCTTGAGGTGTAGGAAATTAATACATTGACACTTGGGGTTCCATAACAACAACACATATTCCAGGGGTTACAGGTCTGTGACAAACGACAATGATTTTATACTGCTAATTCGTTAAAGAAAAGCCGTTTTCTAGGTGTTGTATGATTTAACACAATAACAGCGCCTCCCTTGTCCACAGGCTATATCAATGTAATCAAATTTAACATGACTGTGAGAACTTTCTGTGCCAAGCTATCTTATCTTAAGCCATTGAAAAGCTGTTGTTAGGTCATCACGAGGCAACAGAAAGCCACTGAAAAGCTATTGCAAGGGAACATAAACTGCGGTTCGGATAGCTATCTTAGCATGCTATGAGTCATGTTAAACCTGGCTACATCTGTATCTAGTATTACAGCTCAGGTCCATTCTTGTGAATACCACACACAGGCCATGGACAAGAGTGACGCTGATTCCGAGGAACGGGCAGACCTTTTCTTCTAATCTCCTAATTGTCTTTAACTAAAATGGAATTTCTAAGTTTGTTTTGCTCAATACTTTTATTGGAAAATCTGATTAATAAAGCAGAATGATATTAGAGATGACTTGTGCCCAAACAGCCATTTTTGAGCTGAACTTCTGAGCCACTTGAGACAGTTTGGTTGCTAGGGATATATTGCCTAACAACCACGGTCTTTTCAAAGGCATTGTCACGGATGGGTACCTTTACACGGATCTGAATAATCGCTCAAACACGTAATCACGGGCATCTGTCGGCCCGTGTAAACACGGCACCCCACAAGGTACTAACCGAAGCTTCTATGTGAAAGCACAGAGACCATAGTTGTTGGGATGGCTGTCAGGCACTTAAGTGGCCAAGAGTTGTCCCATTTAAAACCACCCTAACTTGATGCTAGCAACTAAATTGTCTCAAATTGGAGAAGAACAGGTCCGCCGGGCGGTGCAGGAACCCACTGCGCTTCTTAGGTCTAAATAAAACAAAGTTTACAGAAAATCTAGGAGAATTGTCTCTTCTTTGTATAGAGTGATGTGGGCATTTCCACTCCATTTTCCTTTAGGGCTTGTTCACATGGGCGTATTTGCGCACAATGTTTGCACCGTGTATAGAACCCATTGATTCTACATGTGTGTATTTTTCACATCATATTTGATCACATGAAAAAATACACACCACGTCCTATTTTGGTGGGTATTAAACGGCGCAATAGGCCATTGAAGTGAATGGGCCAGCGCAAATACGCAGGAAACCTTTGTATTTACTGCTTAATTGCACAGCAGATCAATAACCCTGCATACTTTTTGCATGTACTTTTGGAAGCGTAAACATGCAGCGTATTTAAGCAACTGAAACCCGCATATGCCCGTGTGAACAACCCCTTACTATCATAAATGCTACATCTTCCAGGAGGCTTGAGGTTCTTCCCATTATTCTCCTTAACCAGTTCATGTTACGCCTCTGCATATTCTGTATTAAGACATTATATGTCACCATATAGTATTGTAATGTATATGTCAATGTATGGTCCCGTTATAGTACAGCTTAATTATCTATCTATCTATCTATCTATCTATCTATCTATCTATCTATCTATCTATCACATATCTATCTATCTCATATCTATCTATGTCATATCTATCTCTCTCATATCTATCTATCTATCTATCTATCTATCTATCTATCTATCTATCTATCTATCTATCTATCTATCGATCTCCTATCTATCTATCTTGTATCTATCTATCTCATATCTATCTATCACATATCTATCTATCTATCTATCTATCTATCTATCTCCTATCTATCTATCTTGTATCTATCTATCTATCTATCTATCTCATATCTATCTATCTCGTATCTATCTATTTCATATCGGTCTATCTATCTATCTATCTATCTATCTCATCTCATATCTATCTATCTCATATCTATCTATCTATCTATCTATCTATCTATCTATCTATCTCATATCTATCTATCTATCTATCTATCTATCTATCTATCTATCTATCTATCTATCTCATATCTATCTATGCATCTATCTATCTATCTATCTATCTATCTCCTATCTATCTCATATCTATCTATTTATTTATTTATCTATCTATCTATCTCATATCTACCACAATACAATAGTTTGTTAGACAATTTTAATTAAGTATGATATTTTTTTCCCATAGGATCATCAGAAAGGAACACGATACATAATTACGAAAGAAGACGCAAATGAGACCTCCCACCCATTCCATCGATTAAACTTCATTCATTGATGCAAAAGATGAAGTGTAATATATTCTATCCAGTGTAAAATGAATACTTATTTATTTTAAAATTGGTTTAGCTTGTATATTCAATAAAGTTATTATTTTTAATAGTGTGGCAATGATACTTGTCCTATAAGTGTGCTGTGATTCTCCAATTATCACTCTCATCTGGATAATATAATAGGCAAAGGATTGGAGAGGGGGCCAAGTGATTGAGGAGGATCTGCCATGGTGAGGAACTTCATGTGATAATGAACTACCCCCTTTTACCTGTTGGCTTAGGTATAAGATTTGGACTTGTGGACCTTGGAATTTTATGAAAATGATCACCATCTTGTAAGACATCTTATGCACAGGTTGGTCATTGTCATACAACACCAAGAAAGGTCCTGGGCTTAAAATCTTCAGATCCTGGCCTAGACCTGCATCAGGAGAAGGAGAATCCAAGTCATTGAGTTCTTCATTCAATGTAGGATAAAAAAAAATGTCTGCCTTCTTCCAGAAAAGGTGTCACATCTGTCTACTGTTGGCTTTGGTATCAGTTCTATTAAAGTGAATAGGGCTGAGCTGTAATACCAGACACGACCTGTGGACAGGCATGGCACTATTTTACAAGGAAGCAGCCATGTTTTGCTAATCCTAGAATCTCTTTAGGTTGTAGCTCCTCACTTTAGCAGATCCTTCTAAATGTATAGCTGGCCCATCTATCCAGTAGAAGGGGTAGAGACACCCAGGGCTCCTCCTCCTTAGCTGGCGGGACATGTCGTCCATTGATATATGAGCCATTACAGGGTCACTACCCCTAATGTTTAGATACGATGTTTTACCTGGACATCCTTGGGAGACAGAAGTTCAATGTTTCAATGTATAATGGTAACGAGACAACTCTCTTGTACTTTTGTTCTTGACCAAGCATTGGTATCATTGCAGCATGTTTATTTTATTTCCTGAATGTGAATCCAAAGTCTTCATTTCATAGTTTAGATTTTTTTCTGATAGTGGCACTTTGAATAAAAAAAAAACTTGAGATTTTGCAACATTTCCTTGTGTTTTGAGCTTGTTTCTTTTTTTTACATTATATAGTTTATTTATTTGAAGCCATTGTAATAATTCTGATTACTGCCTACGAGTGGTCTCCAACATGTGGCTCGGTAGCTGTTGCAGGACTACAACTCACAGCATGCCCTAACAGTCGCAGAATTGTAACTTTGAAACACCCGAAGAGTCACAGGCAGAGGGTCACTGATCATATAAAAGCTGTTACAGGACCTCATTCTGTAATACTGGTGTCTTCTTATGTGGCGAAAGGGCTGCAAAAGCTACCATAATTCCCCCTATAGTAATGCCCCTGGTCTTTTCCTCTCATCCTTGGCTTTCAATGCCCTTTATTCCACTAGAAACTATCGACAACTCCCAGAGACTTCTTTAATACACAATCCTACCTCAAGTAATTGGACAACCAAGAATCAAAAGTAGGATTTATTTCCATATGTGAATACCTAGTGGGGCTCCTTTAGTCCTAATGACATCAGATACTCTCTGTGGCATATTTTCTACTAATGACACTCTGATACACTTCAACTGGTATTTCCCTCCATTCATCCTGCAAAGACCTGGTGAGCCCTCTCAAAGATAGACACTGTTCATACTTCCTTACCCAATGTTTTACTACATCCCAAAGATGTTCTGTTGGGTTCAGGTTGGGACTCTGTGCAGCCAGTCCAATCGTGGAACATCCATATCCTCAAACCAACATAAAACAGCATTGGATCTGTGACAGGGTGCGTTGTCTTGTTGGAAATATTGCTGACCATTCCCAGAGTATTGCCACATTGTCAGCAGCATATTATTGTCTAGAAGGTCAGGATACACCTCCATGTTCATGGTTCTTGTCACTACAACCAACGGACTGAGTCCAAACCACATAAAACATCCCTAAAAGAACCTCCGTCATACTTAACTGTTAGCACAACACACTCAGGTAAAAAGACATTCCCGAGTCTCCTCCACACCCGGGTACATCCATCTGATGTGAAGATGAAGTAGTGTGATTTATCACTCCATAGAACGTTCATAGGATAGGAGGTCCACAACACTCACCCATAGAAGTCAATGAGTTACCTCCTGTCCACTGTGTCTAGCATCCATAAAACTGCTATAAAGCAGATCTCTAAATGCTGTTGACTGCAGCTCAGGCAAGTTGTCGGCCCCCGTAGTCATGTACAGACAATAGAATTAAAAAAACTGTCTAATCAAAAAATAAAAACAGATTAGAAAAATGGGAAATGTTTCACTATATGGTTCAAATCGGTAAAGAAAAAAAAATATATGGGTGATACATTCATTCCCATTAACAATTGAGTTGTGATCCCTCAGGTAATCAACCCCATATCAGCGGCTATGCATGGTTGATAAATATGTACACAGTTAGTAATAGAAACCAATAAATGTCCAGAAAACGTCTCCAAAGATCCATAAAGAGAAATGCTCAAGTGTTCACCCATTTCTTTGCAGGGTATGAACATGGCCAAATAAGACAGATGCCCGCTGATCTCATACATAATGTATTCGCTGTGAGCATTCCACAGCTGAAAACCCACAGAAAATCTGCAGTGGCCAAAACCACAACTAAATGGTAGGGATTTAGTCACGGTTTTTGTTGCGGATTTGCCACGGATTTTAACCTTACATTTCAAGGGTTGAACAGCATGAATAGGCATGGGGCGGATTTGTGGATCTTACAAAAAAATCTGATTTTTTTTTTAACGTTTGCACAAAACAATGCCAGCTGGATTGTCTCCATAAGTAATGCCAGACGGAGCACTAGACAGAGAGCCGAATGAGCAATGAGCCATCGACAAGCGGTTGCTCATATGTCATTTCCTTTCCCATCAATTTCCTTTCTCACCATTATTAGACGCCAGTAGCGGAAAACTTTGTCCAATACAGCGCAGCGCTAGTACTCAGCTATTGCCCTCAACCCCACTGAAATGAATGGAGCTGCCCTGTGTATGTGCGTCCACTGCTACATTTAATCTGAGGTCACTCACAGTGAGTGGGGGCAGTAAGCCCACATTGACGAGAAGAGGACACGTGGGCCCACATTGTCGGGATTGTTGGAGGTCTTAGCGATGAGACCCCCACCAATCACACTTTTAACACTTATCCTTCTGGTAAACCCCTTTAGTACCCTGGCTAAGTATAAGCAGCAGAGATTTTCTTTTTGGCAGTTTTCATAAGAGCGTGGTGCCAGGGTACTTTTCCATTCTGTATAATACTGATGACTTCTGATGTACCAGAGAAGTCTTTGGGCCGCCAGGAACATGGGCTGGTTAGGACTGCTACCTCTGAACCCTTTATGGCACGCATCTTAAACTTAAGGCCCGCAGGCCGAATACAGATCACCACCTCATTTTATGTGGCTTGCCGGTCGTTCAGCAACCTAACAGGGATTTCACTCACCCAGCCTGCAGCTCCGGTCCAGTGGCAGCAGTGCAGAGCCTGGGACCGCTGACCTCTCCTCCCCTGGTACCTGCGTGTGCTGTCCTGTTCACAGCACAACGCTGAGGGGGAGAGGTCAGCGGCCACAGACTCAGCAGAGTTCATCACCGGACCGGAGCTGCAGGCTGGGTGAGTAGAATGCCTGTAGGGATGCTGCCTGGCCAGAGGCCAATTGGGGGGTCGCTAATACTACTGAGACTACTATGGGGGGTCATCTATTTCTACAGGGGCTAATATAGGGGGAACTGTTACTTCTGGAGCCACTATGGGGGGGGGGCACTATTACTACTGGAACTAGAAGGGCGTCACTATTACCACTGGGGCCTCTATGGGGGTCATTATTATTCCTGGGGCCACTATGGGAGGTTTTATTATTACTGGGGTCACTATTACTACCAGGGCCACTATTATTACTGGGGCCACTGTGGGGGTTACTATTATTACTGGGGTCACTATGGGGGCACTATTGCTACTGTGGCTACTATGGGGGTACTATTGCTACTGCGGCCACTATGGGGGTCACTATTACTATGCAGTCTCACAATTATAATTGGCCCTTTGAAGGAAACCAGAAGGCTGATGTGGCCCTGGCCGAAAATGAGTTTGACACCCCTGATCTACAGCTACACTCCTGAGGGCATCCTAATTTAGAAGACATGAAGGAAGGAACCAGTGAAGCCTTACATGTTAACTATTTTCTTGTGCTCAGCCTTAGGTTTTTCGTGTTTTCATTACGTATTGGTTTTGGCTGCTCGGATTGTTCTGCTTCATTAAGTGAGGACATGTTTTTGCTTTTTATCCTTTGTTTCTTGTGATTTCACTCCTTCTGAATGATTTATAAGGGTCATTTCACATAAAACTCCCACTACCGCAGAAGTAGAAAAATTGAGCTTTTATTCTCACAGTCCTGTGTTCCCATCTGATATACCACATTTGTTCCTAAAGAGATTCCAGGATGAGGACCCCAGCGTACAGCTCCCCATATCTCAGCTTCCTGGACCGCTGTAAGGAAGAAAGACTGCCTACAGAATTTCTTGCCTTGCCTTGCAAGGACAAAAAGTTGGGCTCCCCTTTCTACATTCAGCTACAGATACCAATACATTTCACCCCATGAAAAGAAAAACAGAAAATAAATAAAGTGACAGTCCATAGAGGCAGCATCCACGGCACAGAGATAAATAAAAGGGAACTTTATTCCATCAAGGTTCCAATGGAATGTACAGCAACATGGAAATCACAATCAAAAGTAGCGGCCTGCTCAAGTCAGGGCTTGTCTGGGTCACTCAAGGATATTCACAGAGTTGCCCCTAAGCCCCTCCTGTGTTGTCCTGGCTGTGTGGTTAGGGTCATTGTCTTGTTGGAAGGTGAACCTTCTGCCCAGTCTGAGGTCTCTTGCTCTCTGGATCAGGTTGGCATTCAGAATATCTCTGTACTTTGCTTCATTCAACTTTCCATCAACCCTGACCAGTCTCCCTGTCCAACAGCATGATGCTGCAACCACCATGCTTCAATGTAGGGATGGGGCTGGGCAGAGGATGAGCGGTGCCTGGTTTCTTCCAGACATAACGCTTAGAATCAAGGCCAAAATGTTCAGTCTTGCATTCATCAGACCAGAGAAACATCTTTCTCACAGTGTGTGATACTGGCAGCCATTATGGGCACAGAACCTAAGCTTGTGGGTTGGGTTTACTTATTTAAAAAAGCCTCAGTGTCCTGAAATGCTACCCTATTGAATGCAATGGAGCCAGAGCTACAGCCAACTCCATTAAAAGGAGTGAGATGCTGGCAGCCCCTGAAGTGATTTTCAGGGAAGGGCTTTAAATATAGGCCCTTCCCTGAAAATCATCCATAGAATGTGTAAAAAATAAAAAAATATATATACTCACCTCTCCGCAGCTGCCGGGGCTCATGTGCCTCCAGCCGCGTCTTCTCCCTGAACTGCTCTGAACCTCTTTCAGCAGGCAGGGATGTAAAATTCCTGCCTGCTGAAAGGGCTGTATCTGATTGGCTGAGCGCTCAGCCAATAACAAGCAGCGCTCAGCTATTCAATGAATGACAGTTGAGCGCTGCCTGTGATTGGTCACAGCATTCAGCCAATCACAGGAAGCGCTCGGTTATTCATTGAATACATTATTTACCCGCATGATGATTTTTGTCCGAAAAAAAAGAAAGAAGGCCAGAAATGTGCTTTCTTGGTCACCTTGTCTCCAAGAAAAAAATGCAAAAAAAAGCGATCAAAAAGTGATATGTATTCCAAAATGGTACCAACACAAACTACTGGACGTGCCGCAAACAATGAGCTCTAAGACAACTATGTTGATGTAAAAATGAAAAAGTTATTGTGCACAGAAGATGGTGGCAGAAATTTTTTTTTAAAAGTCTTTGAAAAAAAATAAAAGTAGTACAGCAAAAAAACCCAAAAGTTTGGTATCGTAGCAATCGTACTGACCTATAGAATAATGTTATCATGTTATTTGTGTTGCAGTTCGTGCGTCATAGAAGCACGACGCACCGAAAGATGGCGGAAGTTCGGGTTTTTTTTTCATTTTATTTCACTTAGAATTTTTTTTAAAGTTTTTCAGTACATTATATGGTACATAAAATAGTACCATTGAAAAATACAACTCGTCCTACAAAGAACAGATACGTCAATGGATAAATAAAGGATTTACAATTTTTTTAAAGGGGGGGGGGAGGAAAAAACGAAAATGGAAAAAAAGGTCTGCGTCATTAAAGGGTTAAACAATACTCCTTTGAACGTCAATACTATACATTGTTCTTCATAGTGTTCGTCAATGTTAGACTGTGGTACATTGGATGCATTAGGAGGCACTGTTCTGGGAGACGCTCTATGGCTGCAACCTATGATCACCAAAGATGTAATGTTGTTGTCCTATTAAAGCAACGTATCACCTCTCTACAGGATAGTGTTTCATTGGTTGGGGTGTGACCAGCCCTGGGACCCCACGGATCATGAGAACTGGAGTCTCGGGTCTCCTCATACATATGCAGAGGTGGTCTTGGGCGTGCACTACCTCGCCATCTTTCTCTATGGGACTTCCGGAGGTGGCCGACTGAAAATGCTCAGCTATCTCCAGCTGTCCCATCCACATTTGCCATTTGGACCATCTTATCATGATATCACGATATCTAGATTTCCATAGGACTTTAGATAAATCTACAGTTATCTTAATTCAAACACCCACGTAGTAAATGGCAGCTCTGCTACATACTATATAGATTCCCTGACATTTATAATCTATATGCCACTCAGTAAGGCTTTGTACAGGTAAGGGACTCAGTCCTTAGGGGCTTCACTAAAGACTTAAATTGCAAAAACATTTAAAACCTGAGGTTGTAGTGACCAATTTGAAAAACTGCAACCAGATATTGCCTCCTATGTGCTATGCCTTGATTAGCTGTTGGAAGGTCCTCAAATCAGGAAAGAGAGAAAGAGCCAAGCATACTCACTGGAAATGTTCTAGTGGAGCGATGCTCTAATATAAAAGGGGGCATTCTGAGGTGATCAACAGACAAGTGCAGGGATTGTGAAGGCATGCAGAGTTGCTGCTGAGGAGTTGCCAGGAAAGGTGCAACAGTCTGCAGGGAAGCTGCTGGAAAGAGACCAATGGTTACTAAGGGGTCGCTGGGAGAGCAGTCCTAGGGGCCTCCAGATCCTAGAACCTACTGGAGCTTGGATCATGGCACAGACTGAGAAACCACTGTAGAGAGGTTGGATCCTCGAAAAAGAGGGGGAGATAAGAGTAAATACCAGCGACAGAAGAGTGGATCACATATCATTTGCAGATGCCAGGAATTTCTTCCGCCAAGGGATCGTAAGTGAGGTTCGACCTCAGTTAAAGCCGAATGTGCACACCCATAGAAAGACTATTGAGCCTTATTCAGACCTGCTGAGCACATAACAGCAGTTTAGCATGTGTTTGGGGAAAGAGACTAAGACTTCACTCATTATGGGTCAAAGACTTTTAGGAATCTTTAACAAGCTACTATTTTCTGCTTGCAGACTATGTTTCAGACAATTATTCATTTATCTCAGACTGTGTGAGGCAAGCTGCCATTGCTGAATTACCACAACAGGTAATATGCCTTATCATTTTTCCTTTCGTTGAAATGCATTACTAATATAACAGTTAAACCACTGAACGTATATAATAGCAGTTATCGCTGCTAGTTAGCAATAGTCAGGATTGCGGGACGGAACCTGGGATTTGACGTAACTTTCCCCACTGTATACTCAACTTTACTCATTTACTGGTACCTGTGTCAACTACCACCTACCGTGACAGCTGCACCAAAAAAACTGATACTGCTTGGAGTTACAAAGAAGGAGAAAGAGTCTGCGGAACACCCCCAAAAACGTGGGTGCATCTGGACAGCAGCCAGGAACGAGAATGAGGTAGTGGAATTGAACTCCTGACCTGAGGCAGCTGGGGTCAGTGGAAGTGGGGAATCCCACGTAATGCAACCGTAAGTGATGCTGACCTCCAACAAATCGATGTGCATACTGCCAGAAACAAAATGCTTAGCCCGTAGGCCTGTTGTGGATAGGGACAGAGACATTAGCAGGCGTTAAAATGCCTTTTACAGTTTTTGGGCTTGAACATTTAAGTGTGGACTGAAATCACTATATTAATAAGGATTGAGCCTGAAATCCCAGAAACCGAATAGCAAAGTTTACACTAAACTGTGCTACTAATTTGCTGTATTGTGGGAAGTGAAGTGTTGAACCTTTATAGATGAACTGTATGTTATGTGATGTGAACTATATTCTGGATCAACAGGGCTGATCTGGTTACAGCATTATTGATACTGTTTTGACTGGGTGCAAAGTATTTTTTTCTTGTGCATTATTATAATCCTAGAATTTATTTAGCCATAGCCAGTGACAGGTAAATCTATGGTATAAACTAATTGTTTGCTTGTTAATATACTATGATCTACTTGCATTTCTTTGTTCGTAAATAAACATTGCATATCTTTGTAACTCCTTCTGCTGTATTGTATCCTGATTCCTGAATCTGTGTCAGGGTACCACCACCCACGGCATTTACATCAGCTTCGGAGGCTCCATTTGGCTTCTCTATTGCTGATTTCCACGATAATTCCAGATGAAATCGCTTGGCATGCAGACTTCTTTTGTCCAGCCAGTGGTTTTCATTTGCTGCCCTTTCGTGTTTCGGCAAATGCTGCTTTTGCTTATTTTCAGCTCCTAGAACAAGGCCAAATAATGGAAAAATACCATACAGGCTAACACTAATGCGAACAAGCCCTAAGGAAATCATTTAAGTTCTCAATAGTTCCTACATCTCAAGGTCTACTGTCAGTCTTGTAGACCACTGATAATCCCCTCCCAACCTGATAGCTAATGGTAAGGGTTAGAGCTAAATCTTATAGATACAAGTAGAGAGGAGCGAGCACCAAAATGCTCGACTGCTCGTTACTCGAGTCGAACTTCCCGCGATGCTCGAGGGCTCGTTTCGAGTAACGAACCCCATTAAAGTCAATGGGCGACTCGAGCATTTTTGTATATCGCCGATGCTCGCCAAGGTTTTCATTTGTGAAAATCTGGGAAATTCACAAAAGTGAAAGAACGATGTTAGCCCATTGAATTCAATGGAGCCGGCAATACAGCTGGCTCCATTGAAAGCAATGCGCTGCGGGCGATCGCGGGATGAATTGTCGGGAAGGGGTTAAATATATAAGCCCTTCCCTGCAATTCATCCAGAAATGTGTAAAAATAAAAACAAAATATATACTCACCCGGTCCCGGCAGACGGAGTTCAGCGGCGGCCGGCGGCAGTTCTCTGAACTGCTCTCTGTAGTATTCAGCAGCCGGGGATTTAAAATCCCCGCCTGCTGAATGAGCTGCCTCTGATTGGTCACAGCCTGACCAATCAGAGGCAGGTCTCACTCACACCCATTCATGAATTCATGAATGGGTGAGTGACTGCTGCCTCTCATTGGCTCAGCGGGACCAATCAGATTGGTCCCTGCGCTGAGCCAATGAGAGGCAGCGGTCACTCACCCATTCATGAATTCATAAATTGGTGTGTGAGACCTGCCTCTGATTGGTCAGGCTGTGACCAATTAGAGGCAGCTCATTCAGCAGGCGGGGATTTTAAAGCCCCGGCTGCTGAATAGTATAGAGAAGCAGTTCAGGAGAACTGCCGGCGGCCGCAGCTGGACTCCGGCTGCAGCGGAAAGGTGAGTATATATATATTTTTTATTTTTACACATTTCAGGATGAATTGCAGGGAAGGGCTTATATATTTAACCCCTTCCCGACAATTCATCCCGCGATCGCCCGCAGCGCATTGCGGCTGTATTGCCGTCTCCATTGAATTCAATGGGCTAACATTGTTCTTCTCTGCCACAGCTGTTACAGCTGTGGCAGAGGAGAACGATCTTTATGCTGACATTTTTATTTTTTTATTTTTACACATTTTAGGATGATTTTCAGGTAAGGGCTTATATTTTTAAGCCCTTCCCGAAAATTAATCCTGAGATCGCCGGCAGCCCATTGCTTTCAATGGAGCCTGCTGTATTGCCGGCTCCATTGAATTCAATGGTCAGTGCTCGTTTAATCGAGATGAGTACTGCGTGGTGCTCGTCTCAAGTAACGAGCATCTCGAGCACCCTAATACTTGGACGAGTATGCTCGCTCATCTCTAGATACAAGTCATTTTGGGGGGTTTCTAAGACGTCATTGGGGGAGATGGGTGCCCCCCATAATATATTGACTTTCTTTGAAGGATGACTCAGTGCAGAGTGTAGACAATAAATACTTTATTGGACATAAATTCTGCTAATAGCATCATATGAACATTTCATAGTCTATGTTACAATCCTATAACACATGAAGGGGATCTTGGACTTATTCACGTCTTCTGCTGTTGTCATTATCGGTACTCCTTTCTTCAGATTCTAAAAAACAACGTGAAGATTAAAATTAAGGTCGATATTCAATATTTTTGGGATGTGGTCTATTTAAAGCAAACATGCGCCAAATTTAGGACTCATGCAAGGGCAGTGGAATAACCTCAAAGTTGTATGGAGTCTTTATATAGTACCCATGGCAGTGTATATATACTGTAATATCATGGACCATCCAAACAGGAAAAGCCCATGTTAACACTTAGATGATCTATGGTGATCTTAAAGTACACTAGTATGTAGTATTAGTTGGTTCTAACGCTTCATATAGAAAAACAAGACTAATTGGTTCAACCAATAGAATGTGTGCACATATGCTTAGGCACTGGCGTTACTGTAGGGCATGCAGGCGATGCGGCTGCACCCGGGCCCAGGAGCCTTGGGGGGCCCATAAGGCCTCTCTTCTCCATATAGGGAACCCAGTACTATGAATAAAGCATTATAGTTGGGGGCCCTGTTACAGATTTTGCATTGGGGCCCAGGAGCTTCATGTTACGCCTATGCCCTTAACAAGTAGAGATCTTGAAAATAGTGCAGAATAGAAAGTTGCAAAACTTTTTATTATGCAACGATTATGCTTTATTATGTGTCCACAAGATGTTCTTGTGTTTGTTATGTAAGATTGATTAGAGTAATAAAATCTACCGCATGTGTAACATTCGCTTCGGGCTTTTCAGACTCTTTGAATGGCTCCACAATACAGCAGACAACTAACAATAGATATTTAGTGTTTGCTCCCTTTAAGCAATGTGAGGTTCGTGCCTGTTCATTAGGATGTGGAGGGATATCATTATTTTCATGTATTGTATAGAGGGTGGGGGAGGGATAATCCTGAATTTAATACGACTTTGTTTTGGGCGTTGCTCCGGTCATGATGGAAAAATCGACTTTTTCTGTGTTCGCTTCTAACGACAGGTGTGCGGTCCCCGCCGCATTGTCTGCCCCATAAAGGACACATTCTGAACCTGCTCCAACCATGGAGTAATTTAAGGAAATGGATTTCTCTGCCTGGTAAAGTCTATACAAAATAATCTCTAAACAAGGGCATTAATGAGAAGTTGCCCCGCTGCATGGGTAATGCCAGGCTCATTTGCATGTCCTTGCTTTTAGCTTCAGATACAAGTATGGTGATATGACTGCACAGGAGGGCGATTACACTACAGGGAGCCGTTATTTAGAGAATATTATAATATACTACTGAGAGGCCGATTATTGAATTAGAGGAATTTTCGACTTGATGGTGGGATTATACATTGTTAGTTATAGAAATGTAGCAGAGCTGAATGAGACAATTCTTTGGACTGCACAGAAGGCTGCATTGTGCAGAAATTGTAGGGAAATGTGGGCTTTTTAAAGTGGTCTACAGTATATTTATTCATAAGGGTTGCTTAGCTACATACGTCTACGTGGCTATATCTAATAGGATATGGCTATTATAGCTATGTCTCCCATCTTACCCCATTAGAGTTTTGCAGTAATCAGGGGGGACTGGAGGAGGATAGAAGAAGTCTTTGGTCACTCATAGTTGCAATGATAATGTCAAAGTTTTTCCAGTACTAAACTATTGATGACCCATCCTCAGGATAGGACATCAATAGATACTTGGTTGCAATTACGTTGGTAATAGAACCGCACATGCCCCTGTGTAGTAATAGAGCCCCCCAGTGCAGTACTAGAGCACCCATACCTCTGTATAGTAATAGAGTTCCCCTGTGAAGTAATACAGCCCTTCTGTGTAATAATATAGCCAATCTGTGCAGTAATAGAGCCCCCATGCACCTGTATAGTAATTGACCCTCCTATGTAGAAATAAAACCTGGCTGTGTAGCAATAGGGCCCTGCTGTGTAGAAATAAAGCCCCACTGTTCAGTAATAGAGCAACCTGTGAAGGCATAAACCCCCCACTAGTAGAACCCTCCCTGTGCAGTAATAGAGCCCCGTGTGTAGAAATAAAGCCGACCTGTATAGTAATAGAGCTCCTGTTGTGTAAAAATATACCCAAACAGTATAGTAATAGAGCCCCCTACTTGTAGAAATGAAGACAACTTGTATAGTAATAGAGGCCCCCCACACTCCCCATCCGTCCAAGAACGACACCTTCCTCTTTTTGTTCTGTCTGTTGATTAGAAGCACTTACTGAGAGCATAACAGGCAGGGTGACTGCAGCACTCCTGTGTGATGCAGCAGGTGGGAAGTGTTAATGTGCATATGGATGGCATGAACGGGGTAAGAAGGGGGACAAGCCCAGCAATGTCAGTGGTGATGGGTGGCCTCTGAGCTTCCCTAGCCTAGGTGCCTGGTCACAGATGGGACCCCTATTGCTATACCACTGCTGGTCAGGTGCTACAGATGTACCCCTAAACTTTTAGACTAAGTAACTACGTGGCTATTTCAATTGTAAGCTCAGCCATTTGTCCTCCAGACTTTTTGTAACGCCAGTTTCTGGTACAGGAAGCAGTCTGATGACTAGTATTGTAGCCATATAACCTCTTAAGAGGGTGCTTTTTTTGGTCATCAGGTCACATAGAATATCCCCCTCCCTCTCTCAGGATCAATCATAAGAAGAGATCCTTCCTGTTCCAGCTGAGCAGCCCAGAACATAAATTGTATGATAATTTAGGTTAGTCTAAGGACTCTGCCACACTTTCTTTTTTCGGGGCTGTGTGCTGTCCGTATTAACCCAGCACATGACCCCATTATAGGTTATGAGGATATTATACATGGATGTTTTTTTACACAGACAAATAAACCCTTATGTCATCCATTCCTGTTCATGTCACAGACTAGAAATAAGACATGCCAATACATGTCAAGATGCAGAGTATATGTTTATTGGAAAGCACACGGATGGGTGTCTGCGTGTCTTTAGTGCTAGTTGCATCTGAGCCTCTTGGGTTCAAAAAGATCTGGACAAACTTGAACAGTGTGCGGCGACTAAAAAAAAATGGTATTTAACAAGGAGAAATGCAAAACACTACATATGGGCAAGAGAAATAAAAAAAAAACACAAGCAGAATGGGAGGAATTGAGCTAAGCAGCAGCACATGTGAAAAAGACTTGGGTATACTAATAGATCATAGACTGAACATGAGTCAACAATGTGATGCAGCAACCAAAAAGGCAAACACAATTCTGGGATGTATTAAGAGAAGCATAGAGTCTATGCCACGTGAGGTCATTATCCCCCTCTACTCTTCCTTAGTCAGACCTCATCTGGAATACTGTGTCCAGTTCTGGGCACCCCACTTTAAAAGAGAGAGACAGACAGACAAACTGGAGCACGTTCAGAGAAGAGTTACCAGGATGGTGAGTGGTCTACAAATCATGTCCTATGAGGAACGGTTAAAGGATCTGGGAATGTTTAGCTTGCAAAAAAGAAGGCTGATAGGAGACTTAATAGCTGTCTACAAATATCTGAAGGGCTGTCACAGTGCAGAGGGATCAGCCCTATTCTCATCTTACAAGGAAAGACTAGAAGCAATGGGATAAAACTGAAAGGGAGGAGACACAAAGTAGATATTAGAAAAAACTTTCTGATACTGAGGGGGATCAATGAGTGGAACAGGTTACCACAGGAAGTGGTGAGTTCTCCTTCAATGGAAGTGTTCAAACAAAGGCTGGACAAATATCAGTCTGGGATGATTTAGTAATCCTCCACTGAGCAGGGGGTTGGACCCGATGACCCTGGAGGTCCCTTCCAACTCTACCATTCTATAATTCTAACTCGAATTATAGGTGGTGTGCAACTAACCTAAGGGTTCTTTTATTATGAGCCTTGTGATGAGCTCCAATCAATGAGCCTTAACATAGTCTGATACAGAATGTATGGGAGATACATACAATTAGTTGTCCCCCATACTGTTTCATCACTGTAGGCAGCACATCCCTTGTACACATGGAGAGATGTTCTGCTGACAATGATTTTTTTTACCGTCTGTACCAAAGATGCAATCAGCCAATAAACAAAACTTTTCTCACTTGTCGGCCAATTGGGTGCAACTTCACACAGTCCAATAATTGGACAAGCAAACATTTGTACGAATGTTCTTGCCTGAACATTAGGTTGTGAAAAGGCTTTCAACAATTATTCTCAGCCATATTAATTTTTACTGTTACTTGTACTATCACCCAGTCCTCTCCCAGTTCTTCCTGGCTGCCCATAAAAGGTGATATGGGTCCCCCAGTACTCTGGTGGGCCAGTCCAACACTGCAAAAAGTTTGGGGCCAGCAGCAAATTTCTAAGTACATTGGTTACCTCTACTAACATTAAATAATTGTCATTAAACTCCAGGGCCTTAACATTTCCATCACTTGCATCTCTGCTACATTGTGTGGCAAAGGAATTGTATTGAATGTAAAAATAGGGCTGAAGCTAGTGAATTATAATAGGCTCAGAGGTTATGTACATGCTCCATCTGCAATAATATAAGGATTGGACATTGTTCTGAGACCGGGCATAAGGCATAATACTAACTAATGATCCCCCCGAGGGGATGTTATTATCAGGGTTAAGACTGGATGACCTATGAGGGACATTTATCTCCAGCTGGAAGTCTGGTCAGAGTGTGCCCAGCATAATGAGCAATGATAAGAGTGCCGGTTCAGAAATATCTTATCTGGTGCTTATTTATGATGTGTTGCAGAAAATATTGATTGCTGAGAATTATACTGGAGAGGAACAGATTGTGTGCAGTTGGAAATGCCACTTAAAAATCCTGAGAACCTGGTTATAAAGGCTAATAATATGCAGGGAAGTGTCAGTGCCATCAGCAAAGGTGGGAGAAATCGCTTCCTGCAATAGCTACCACGTAGACCTAGGAGTGTGAGCCGGTGATGGAGGAAGCAGCCATGGCTCATCACTAGAGATGAGCGAACGCGCTCGTTTAGGGCAATTACTCGATCGAGCATTGCTTTTTTCGAGTAACTGCCTACTCGGACGAAAAGATTCGGGGGGCGCCGGGGACGGCGGGGTGAAGCAGGGGGTAGCTCTCTCTCTCTCTCCCCCCCCCCCCCCCATTCACCCCTGCAAACCCCTGCTCGCCCCCGGCGCCTCCTGAATCTCTTTTCGGCCGATTAGGCACTTACTCGAGTAATTGCTCTAAATGAGCACGTTCGCTCATCTCTACTCATCACCTGTTGGTACCTTTTATGTTCTTACTTTGCCAGTTCTTGGTTCGAGGCCAAATCTAGTCAGGGACAAATGGGGGCTTCTAAGCTGCAGTTGGTTCTTCTTCTTCATGAAACATTTGACAGGGCAATATAAAGGATAATATATAACTCGCAGCACTGAGAACCATTATACTCAAAATGCCTATTATACAACAATGGATAGTCATACAGAACAGGCTAAAGGGAATGAAGGAATGTGGCATCAGGAAATGACACCATTTTTAAGTGAAACATTTTTAATAGAGATGAGCGAGCACGCTCGGATAAAGCAGTAACTCGAGCGGGCATCACTCTTCTCGAGTAACTGCTTGCTGGTCCGAGCAGGCTCGGGGGGGGGGGGGGGGGGCGGCGGGGGTCAGCAGGGGGTAGAGAGAGAGATCTTTCGCTCCCCCCTCCCGCTGCCCCCCCAAACCAGTAAGCAGTTACTCGAGAAGAGCGATGCTCACTTGAGTAACTGCTTTATCCAAGCGTGCTCGCTCATCTCTAATTTTTAAACATTTTTGGTGTCTTTCTTTAAATTTCTATGTCACTATGCATATAAAAATAATCCTGAAATCTTGCAGTTTTCACTCATAATAGTATGGCACTTCCTGTTCTTTAAAGAAAACGTATCAGCAGTTAACTCATTATTATTACATGCCGGATTACAATAAAAGGTGACATTTCTATATATACAGGGTTAGCAAAATTAAACTTCCTCACCTCAGAGGCCTCGGGAGGACAGCATTCGTCGGCACTTTATAGTGAAAAAGCCGACTCACTGCATTTAGCGGTGGAAACATGGTTTTGTGAATGAAGAGCGTTGTTAAAAACCAAGGGAGGCATATTGAAAATTTGTAGCATGATTTGAATGATGTAGAATGATTTGATGAGCAAGTTGTCTAAAGTGGCCGTTGTCCAAATTTCTTCTCATTTGGAGCTGCACAACACTCTCCAAAGGACTGAATTGGGGAAGTTTAATTTCCCTGACACAGTAGATAACACAAGATTCACCACTGACAATACGTGATAATCACATCTCACCTCCTCTCCCTCCCTGCGCAATGACCTCTGCACAAGCCACAGAGCAAACCCACTACACTATCCTATAGAAGTCAACAACTCAGGTTTTTTCAGTGATGAACAAACTTTTTGAAATGTTCGGTTCAGCCGCTTTGCCAAATTTTGTCTAAGTCCTATAAAAACCCTGACTATCATCATACTTTTTAGCCTTTAAACCCGCCCCCCCTCCTTAACGTCTGTGCCACTAATGGGTAGTTTATGGGCTAAAAGGCATACTGAAAGTCAGTGTAATTACATTCTGCAGGTGACTCTTCTCTCCCCACTGCAGGGAATTTACCCCATAGTGGGGGGAGAAAGAGAGAGATGAAGGAAAGCCTCGGGGGAACCCCCTTCTCTGTGGAGCTTACTTTCCTTTCAGCTGAACTGGAGGGATATCCCCAGCAGCAGCGGGACCAGGACATCGCAATGCAACAAACTTGCGTTCATATGCAGTTAGTTGAAAACTGAATAAGCCCTTCTTGTGCTTTTACACAGGACGACCTGTGGAGACCCAACAGATCGTCTCAGCGATATTCGCTCAGGAACGATCATTGCTAGCAGAAATAGTTGTTCATATATGTACGACTGTCTGTTTACATGGGCTGATCTGCTGTTTAGTTTTCATGCATACAGAAACTGCATGACGAATGAATTTATTGTTCATTGTTCAGTTGTGCATGCTTTTAGACTGAATGATAATTTTTCAGATTCTCGCCATGTAAAAGGGCTCTTAGTGTAGTCAGAACCCCCTCCATTAAAGTGTAATGGTTTGTCACTTCTTGTTTGTATTATTGTAGAGCAAACCACTGTACCCAGATAATAGGGGTTCTGACTACATTAAGAAACAGTACTGCTAGTTACCTGTTAATGTCTTTTGCTACAGAATGAAAATCAACAACTCTCTTGTATAGGGGAAACTAAGTGAATGCTACAACAAGCTACAGCAAACTCAAAAGTTCCCTTTATTACTTAAAGTACCTTGAAAAAGTCGCGGTGATCGTGATGAAACGCGTGGTACTAATCTTTTCATATTAAAGATCACCAACTGATCTTTAGTTTCCCTGTTGGGTTTTTGTTACGCTGGAGCGCCGAGCCATTTTTCTTCATTCATTTCAAACGCTTTGAGTCATGGTCGGACCCCAACATAGGGGCACGACTGGCTAGGCTAGTTCTCCCGTCTAGTAATCAGGATTGTGGAAATACATACATGGACTTCCACCAGGTGGATTTCTCTACACACTAACCAGGACGTGGAGGTGTTTGGTGGGTAACCCTGGATTGGCCTATCCCACCGACACCGGGTAAGTCCTGCTTTCATTTACTTCAAATTTGTCTATATCTCTTATGAGTTGGAGCGCTGTCCTTCACATTTGGTTCCCTTTATTACTTAAGTTCTTTGAGAATGCTGAAATATAGAATGCATCTACGCTAAAAAAAAGCATTGGTTTGCATAAAAACCAATGAAGAAGAGCTGAGTTTGTCATCCGGCACAATAAGTTAGTAGAGGTTTTCTAAAGGACTGCAAGTAATCTTGCATAAAGGAACAGTTAAATGGGAAGTCGGGCTCTGCTCCATCTGTTATTTGTGTATGTTCAGCTCCACACTTACCAGGATGTAATGATCTCTTGCCCATAAGGCCAATAAAGGAATCTATTTTCTGTCCTGAGATACAAAACAGGAGTGAATTATTATGCAGCATGAGAAGCACTTATTTACAGCGCAGCGTATTTATAGAAGTGTCTCCAAGTCAATAATGACAATTTTTTTTCTTTAGGCAGTTATTTGGCTGAGCTGAATTTTAAATTGCTGCATACTCAGTGATGTCTATCTAGACGGAGGTGATAATATGAATGCATTATCTGATGTAGCTGGAAATCTGTGTGAATCGCATAAACTCAGTTAATCGGATTAATCAATTAACGTCTATTTTTCATATTATGTCCAGTACATGCAGTGGTATATAGAAGAGAGGGACCCTGCAGCTACATAAAACGTTGCATAACTTTGTAAATTACTTATTATGTACTGATCCTGACTTATATCTTGTATTATACTCCAGAGCTGCACTCACTATTCTGCTGGTGCAGTCACTGTGTACATACATTACATTACTGATCCTGAGTTACATCCTGTATTATACTCCAGAGCTGCACTCACTATACTGCTGGTGGAGTCACTGTGTACATACATTACATTACTTATCCTGTACTGATCCTGAGTTACATCCTGTATTATACTCCAGAACTGCACTCACTATACTGCTGGTGGAGTCACTGTGTACATACATTACATTACTTATCCTGTACTGATCCTGAGTTACATCCTGTATTATACACCAGAGCTGTACTCACTATTCTGCTGGTGCAGTCACTGTGTACATACATTACATTACTGATCCTGAGTTACATCCTGTATTATATTCCAGAGCTGCACTCACTATTCTGCTGGTGGAGTCACTGTGTACATTTGCTGCAGCTAAGTGACTACTTTTTGGTGGACTGGGGTTTCTCTGAAAAACATATCTGGCTCATTTTATGCTATCTTTTGATAAAGCCAGTGTGCAACACGCGTTGCGGCGCAGTCGTCATTTGGGTCTATTCTACTTTCGTCATTATATGTCATGGGACAGATTTCCTGTATCAAGTTGCTGAATCTTCATTGCTCTTTACTATTCAGTTACTGGCCCTTTTGAGCATGTTTTGTGATTTATTCTACCTGTGATGTGGCTTCTTATAAAGGCAAACAATTGAAACAATTTCAGACAATTGACAGATTGACAGTTTTAGCGACCATTTTGCATAAAGTACTAATGGACACTAATGTCCATTAACATTTTATTAGCTTTGTTTGTATGTAAAAGGGCCTCCGGGAGCTGCTTGCAGAGCCCAGCATGTGGTCTGAGCTCTGCACACAGCTCCTTTGTTCTTGCGTGTGCTGTTGGCTGAATACAATGTAATCTTCAACTCCCATGCAGAACACAGCGTGCGGTCCCTGCTATCTCTCTCCTCCTGAACTATGGATTTTAAGCTCACCTTTAAAAACATCGTTCAGCCGAAAAGTAAAGGGGCAGCATTTACACGCAACGATATCGGTTATATGCCATCGTTTGAACGAATTTTAAGCGATAATTGTTGAGTGTAAATGGGGCTTCAGTTTCTGTGCAATCTTTTATGTATTTCATGAGTTTTCATAATAAAGTATGCGTATGGTTACTTTTGTGTTGGAGCCTATGTATTTGTAGGTGTATTGGTTTTATACACTCTAGTTGATATACTTGGATGGTTTCTAGTATATTTATAGGTTGTATATAAATCTATTACAGTTGCCAAGATGTCTCCACTGTCTTTGCCTCACTGCAGTATATGGCATGCCCAGCTGGTACGGTGCCAGGCGGCCATTTCCTGTCAGATATCTTGCTGCGCTGCGAGCAGCTGTCTTGTCTCCCGTACCTGCTCACCCTGCTAAACATTTGCTAAGCATAATCTCTGTTTTCAGCTTAAACTTCCTCGTCCCAGATCTATAATTAATGAAGCAGCGAATTTATTAGAGCCAGATGTGTTTTCCCACATCTGTGTTCACCTCTGCTGTGTTACCGCATAGAAATCATCTGTATCTGCTTAATGGGGCCTCCGGGAGAACATTCCTTCTATTGGTTTATGCAATGCATTCAATAAAATGTGCTCTTGCAGATATATTGTATATCCATCTATCTATCATCTGCATCATATCTATCTATCTATCTATCTATCTATCTATCTATCTATCTCATATCTATCTATCTATCTCATATCTATCTATCTATCTATCTCATATCTATCTATCTCATATCTATCTATCTGTTTATCTCATATCTATCTATCTCATATCTATCTATCTATCTATCTATCTATCTATCTATCTATCTCATATCTATCTATCACATATCTTTCTATTTATCTCATATCTATCTATTTATCTCCTCTCATATCTATCTATCACATATCTATTTATCTATCTATCTATCTCATATTTATCCATCTATTCCATATCTATCTATCTATTTATCTATCTATCTCATATCTATCTATCTATCTCTCATATCTATCTATCCATCTATCTCATATCTATCACATATCTATCTATTTATTTCATATCTATCTATCTCATATCTTTCTATCTATTTATCTCATATCTATCAATTTATCTCATATCTATCTCATATCCATTTATCCATCTATCTATCTCTCTATCTATTTATCTCATATCTATCTATCTATCTCATATCTATCTATCTATCTCCTATCTATCTATCTATCTATCTATCTATCTATCTATCTATCTATCTATCTATCTATCTATCTATCTATCTATCTATCTATCTATCTATCTCATATATATCCATATATTAGGAACAGTGAGGAATCGCTATAAACTTGGCCCCAAAATGGTCTTATTTGAGCTTAGCGGATGATTAAAGTAATGAAATTCTATATTAATTCTCTAAAATGTGAGTCACTCAGATTTCTGTAAATTTTGACACTGGTGCATTAATTTTACTGCCTTTACTAATTGTGAACATCATTTGGCCTCCGAGCTCTTTGCTCTCTGCCCATTGCTGTACTGAATCATTTTTATCCTCTAGTAACGAGCCGCTTCTCCTACAGATGTGAAATCTTGTTACTGTTACTTACTCTTGGGTGACATTCTTACAGAATCTAGAAAGAAAAAAATATCATTTAGATAACACATCAATCAGAACCAGTTTTGTACAATTTTCTCTGCTCACTCATTTCATATCACATCTGAATATGGGAGCTTTGATTTTTTTTCTTGACTTAATAAGTTAAATAATTCTGGACAACTTCAGGTTATGTTCCAACAGGACGGATTTGCCATGGATCTTTCATTGACTGCCTGCACAACATCACTCTGTGAACAACCCCACTGCCTGAAATACACCCCCGCGCTACTATCTTCACTCTAGAAAAAAGACGGCGAAGGGGTTATCAAATAACTATGTATAAATATTAAATACATGAGGGGACAATACAAGGATCTCTCCCATGATCTGTTTATACCCAGGACTGCGGCGGTAACAAGAGGGCATCCGCTACGATTAGAGAAAAGCAGGTTTCATCACCAACACAGAAAAGGGTTCTTTACTGTAAGAGCAGTGAGACTGTGGAACTCTCTGCCTGAGGACGTGGTGATGGCAAAATCCATAGATTTGTTTAAAAAGGGACTTGATGTCTTTCTGGAGCGGAAGGATATTATAGGATATAAATCTTAGGTTAATTGTTAATCTAGGTACACAGCAGGTAGGAAATATTAGGGGTTGATCCAGGGATTAGTCTGATTGCCATTAGGGAGTTGGGAAGGAATTTTTCCCCCAAAAGGGCTAATTGGCTTCTGCTCTTGGGGTTTTTTGCCTTCCTCTGGATTAGCAACACAGGAGGATAGAAAGGCTGGACTAGATGGACATTGTCTTCATTCGGCCTTACAAACTATGTTACTATGTATGTTACTCAGCCGCTGCTGTCTGAGCAGCCAACTCCTCCTCCAGTCTCCTGTTCTCAGTGCAGGGAAAAGTCAGCCACTCAAGCAGCAGCAGCAGAGTGAAGATTAGCCGCTCAAGCAGCAGCAGCAGAGTGAAGATTTCAGTGAGTTGCATTGCAAGAGTGGGACCATTTGCACAGTGATGTCAACCCCAGCTGTTGCAATGATAAGGGAGGCCTTTGGGCCCCTCCTGGCTCAGGGGCCAGTCGCAATTGCGACCCCTGCGTTCTCTTTAGCCATGCAATTCTCTCAGTAAATTCCACCCCATGTGGATATAGCCTTAGGGTGAGTTAACTGCATATAGACTTATGCAACTCAATTTAAGCTCTCTGTATGCAGTGAGCACCCCCTAGTGGTGGCTGCATGTAGCCACTATAACAATATCAAAGCAAACAGGGAAATAGTTCTGTGCAGCACGCTCTCTCACCACTTACTACGCTCTGTCACTATGGTAAGTACACTACTGGGAAGTAGTCCATTTGTTGCATAGGAAAGGATCCATTAGAGAGAATTGATACATAGGTAAAGTCTAATCATAATGATATTCCATATAGCTTTATGTACATGGATGACATACCTGGATATATGGTACAGCGGCACATACATAATATACTCACCACTGTTTCTTTTTCCCATACTTCCATAAAATGTATCTTTGTTGAGATTTTTGACAATTCTCATAAGGTATCTGTCATATGTTGGTTCTTCCGGATCTGCCTAGAGAGATAAAAGTGATGAGACGATTATCATCACCATATATTATAATGCACAGCCTTTACACAGAATGTTGATCGTGACATCCCTTATAGGCCTCAGTGGGGTCTCCTATTTTAGAAGGTAGCCAGTCTCCATTACTATGGTCTATACATCAGATTGTGCTACACCAACATTCGGTGCACGCAGTAGTGCTATGTTATTACACCAGCATAAAAAACAATGGCGCAAGTTGATGATGTCATCAGATCTGTAAAGCCAGATACGTCACTGAGATGATACAGTGCAATTCCTGTAATCCAGTATCTGATCATCTACCCAGTCCATAATACAGCATTTGTTTCCAGAATTATCATTTGGAATGTCCCCAGAAGATGGAGCAGAGGATTAAAAAAAATTCGCAGCTTAAAGGGGTTGTCCCACATAGAAAAATATTTTTTTTAGCCTGATAAGGACCAAGCACCAAAAATATATGGCGCTTGGTCCTGTGCTTTAATCCTGCGCCATAGTAAAAGTATGATGGGGGATTCACGTTCCTGCAATCCAGCAGAAGCAGGTTGGGTCCTCAGCTGTAGGTCACAGTCGAGGAGCCGAAGGAGAAGACAGAAGTGTTTTTTCAACCAGTTCTGCCTTCTCACAGGCTACATAGAACTCAATGAGCGTTATATAGAGGATAGACAAAGCGGAAGTGCTACTTCTGCCATCCAACCTAGCAATCGTGATCGCCAGGTACCCTGTGGCATGGCAGAGTTGCTGGTTCTTAACACACTCAGATCAGCTCTGCCAGTGACCATTGCCAGATTAGGAGGATGTTTTTCCCTGTAACTGGGGCCTATGGATGCTGCTGCTATGGAAGCCCCAGTTACAGGGAAAAAATGTGAAATAAAAAATAACAGCATGAATGTCCCCCAGAGGTCTTATTTGACAACATGAGAAACAGATATGTTAAAAAAGATGGTTACAAAAATCTGAAAGAAATACAGAAAAAGATATATATATATATATATATATATATATATATATATATATATATATATATATATATATATATACACACACACACACACACACATGTAAAAAAAACTGACCGCCAACGCCAGCCTAAACTGTCGCCATACCTGTGATCACAACAGCATCCATGACTCTCCTGGTCTGTGTCGTCAGCGGAAGTCAGGTTGACCGCTGCAGCCAATCAGTGGCCACAGCATCACTGTTCAAAACTACTGGCACCCATGATGTGAGCACTGATGCCAGGAGAATGGACAATGATGCTACAGCCTCTGATTGGCCATAGCAGTCACCTGACTTCCGCTGTAAACATGTAAGGGGGAAACGCGATTCTGATCTCCCACTTACTAAGACAAGCAGCTTTGAGCTTGAGGGGGGAAGGAAGAGGTTAACAAGAGGAGCTGAAAAGATACTCTGAGTAAAGCCCTACCCTCAGTGACGTTACCACACTAACCCTCACCCCCCTGTCCCCTAGGTTGGGGCGGTTGAGCGAAACAGACCAGGATGGTTGGATTAAGTGAGGATCTAAGCTTCTACACCAGGAAGGTCACAAAGGTTCCAGGGTCCTATAAAAAGTATTAATGGTGAAAGCAGCAGGGGCAGTGATTGAAGCAGAGGTGCTGTGTAGTGGAGACATCCGGGAGCAATAGTCGGCAGGGCTCTGCAGAATTGAAGACTGAGGAACCCAAGCTGCTGCAGGATTGTTGCAAATCCTGATTGCCCTATTGATAGCTGCCTGGAACTGCTGAGGGATCACCGGAGATTGCTAACTCCTACCAAGTGCTTGCCAATTGAGGAATGACAAGCAGAGAGAGAGAGAGGGAGTTCAGAAATGCGCTACAGATATAACAATGAAAACCCACCAAAGTACCAAAGAATTTGTGTAGCATCGGATTGTAAGTGAGGTCGGCCTCATTAAAAGCTGAATAATGTGCACACTAAGGTTGCATGCACATGGAAACAAGGTAGAAAGTTGTGCCCAATATTTTTAGTTATAACTTGTATTGGACAGCACACAGGCATAGCAGCCGTTTGTTGTCCGTTGTATGGGACCCTGCAAATGTACATGTGCTTTTTTCAGCCGAGAACTTAACAAGAATAGGACATGCTGTAATTTTTTTTTTTTTGCTCTGACTTTCTATCCCAGTAAAAAAAAAGCCTATGACCATACACCCATTCACATGAATGGGTCTTATTTCTGTCTGATTTATATATATATACCGTGAAGGTGACTTTTGAGGGACTAATCAGGCCTGCTAACAGCGTAGTACATCAAATACTACCCTTCGAGGCATTAGTATTTGTAAGGAGGATGGAATATTTAACTGTGATGTGTAGCGAAATCAATCCAGGTACCATTGAATAAAAGCATTGGATTCTGTAGATCCAAAGATTGCGAGAGAGTATTTTTGTCAAATACAAACTGTGCGCATTAAGTGTGATTACTATGTTAACAGACTGTGTTGAAGTCCTATTTGACTTTATGCAAAATGCATCTCAATAGCATATGGAATTAAAGGTTTATGAGTGTAATATCAGTCAAAGTAAATCCAGCCTAAGGCATGCAACTCTTAATAATTTAGGCGCATCTTACTCCAGTTTGTATCTAGGCAGCCATAGGAAATAACTTTCTTGATAAATTCTCCCTTCTGTGTTTAGATTCCTTGGCATTTTCAAGATCTCTGATTACTTCCAGTGAATGGAAATACCACTATAGACAATCCTTTCTAAGTTAAATACATTCATCGTCCAAAAAATCCAGCACCTAGAAGGAGTTACATCTGAGGCAGATATGAAATGAGTAGAGTTGGCATGGTAGATGAATGGTCTTATCACCTTAGGCCCCAAAAGTGGTTCCATTCTTGACCTATATGAAGGCTTTCGGAGGCTACTTGTGTGTAGTGATCTCTTTTCCTGCTTGTGTAGAACTTGTTGACCATTAGACACCTCTACGATGCAGAGAAGAGATGTCACCCAGTTAATGGAGCTTGAGAGGGGGAGCATTATTGGAATGTGAGGAGCTGGATGGTTGTATCAACGAATTGCCGGTCACCTTGGCTGTTCTGACCAGACTGTTAGAAGGTGTTGGGATCAGTGGATGTGTGAAGGCATGCATACAAGACAACCAGTCTCAAGATGCCTTCGACAGATCATCAGTAAAAAGGATCGTCTGACTGTCCGAAAATCACAAGCAGCTCCAATGTTTTGTTGTCTGCCATCCAGAGACAGCGGACACCATCTCTACAGGCCCCTGGGTCTGTCGGAATGATTTCCAGGTGCTTGGTTGAAGGACATTTGGTCTCATGGTGCCCATTATGTGTTCTGCCTTTGACACCCACCATCGCCTCTGTTTGCAGTGGTGTCATGAATGACAAAACTGGACTGCTATGGAGTGGAATTGGGTTGTCTTCAGCGATGAATCTTGGTTTAGTTTGGGCACTGATAATGGCCGTGTTCATGTCTGGAGACCTAGTGAGCGTCTCAATTCTGCCTTTGCTGTTGAGCGGCACACTGCCCCCACTGCTGGTGTGATGGTCTGGGGGGCCATCACATACAACAGTCGGTCACCCCTAGTAGTGGTACGAGGGACAATGACAGCTCAGCAATATGTTCAGGACATCCTGCAGCCACATGTGCTCCTCTCATGGCAACTTCCAAGAGGCATTTTCCAGCAGGATAATGCCCGGAAGCACACAGCAAGGGTGTCACAGGAGCATTGCCAACATTGCCACACATCCATATCCTGCACGGTCACCAGATTTATCACCAGTAGAACATATATGGAAACATCTGGGATGTCAACTTGGACAGCCTACGAGTTTGCAGGATGTAGAGGCTCAGTTGCAGCAGATGTGCACCGATGTGCCCTATGATACCGTACAGAACCTGTTTGCCTTCATGCTCGCCTGTATCACATCTTGCATCCAAACTAGAGATGACCCAACAGAGTACTAAAGCCTCCATGCCTGCCCATATCACATCTCATATCTAAGCTAGAGGTGGCCCAAAGGGGTACTAGAGCCTCCATGCTCACCTGTATCACATCTTGTATCCAAGTTTGAGGCGGTACAACAGGGTACTAAAGCCTTCATGCCCACCCATATCACATCTTGCATCAGGCTAGAGGTGGGCCAACAAGGTACTAGAGCATCCATGTCCCTCTGTATCACATCTTGTATACAAACTAGAGGCAGTACAACAGGGTACTAGAGCCTCCATGTCCCTCTGTATCACATCTTGA